>NC_135618.1:29602382-30313882 GCF_053574225.1 Canis aureus
TGATGTAATAGACTAATAAACAGCAGTATTAGACTGCACATAGTATGAGGAAAACATTAAAATGACATTTTAATATGTGTAAAGATAATAAAAGAAGTCATTGAAAATATGAGCAAGGAGCAAGGTACTATGAAAAGGACTAGATGTGGAAAATAATCCTCAGTAGATGATCCATTCATGTTCTGTTTAGGATGCAGAGAGATGGAAGTAAGATTGATTTCATCAGCCCAAATCTACACATGCAAAAATTTTCTTGAACCCATCAGAAAACTGGGTTCAAACTCTTGACTGAGATTTGAAGAACGGTGGATGCTTCCAAAAGAGACAAAATGCCAGTATTTTCTTTCCTACAGCAGTTACTATTGGGCAGGTAAAAAAATTCAGTGAAAACTTTTTAAAAAATCTCTCAAGATTGAATACAGGCTATTGAGAGAATATACAGAAGCACCTGGAGCAATAGAAAAAACCTACTCATAGGCATAAACTTCTTCACAGACATTTCCAAGTGATCACAAAAAAGATCAGGGAAAGCAAGAGTCCTGAGAAAGCATAGTTCATAGTGCAGATCTCAGGAGGGGGGCCGTGGCCACCATGGGGAAGACTGTAAGGCTTGCCTCATCCTTCTCTCCTGCCTTTCTCATGGCTCAAAAGCCAGAGGTTGCTAAGTGAAAGGCAGCAAACATTGTCAACCTGAGGACACGGGTGAAACCCTATTTGTGGCTAGTAGAAGGGAACAAATGACTTTCTCCTGAGGGAGGGACAGGAATACATCCTGGACACAGGTTTATAGATGGTTGTGGGAGATCATGGGGATCTTACCCTGAGATAGTGTTGGCTGAGAACTGAAGTTGACTTACTAAGTACAACAGAGCATGCCTGTATCTTCTGCTCCTTCCAGGTAAAAGGCTTACAAACACTAAATGCCAAAACAGAGCTGTAGTCAAGAAACTAACTGTAAATAGAAAGACAAAGTTATTTTATGGGTAAAATGATGGAAAAAAATACAATATGTATCAGGCCAACATTAATCAAAACAAACCTAAGGCAGCCATAGTCAAAGTAGACATCAGAAAAAAGAATCATTACCAGTGATAAAGAAGGCCATTCCGTGATGATAAGGGATTCATTTTGCAGGACAACCTAATTCTAAATGTTCATGCACCTGAAAATAAAATGTGAAAAATACATGAAGAAAAGATACTTCATAGAACTGAAAATAAAAACTGAAAAATATTCTGTGCCTTCAAATGAACTTTAACAAATGTGAAATAATTGAAATTATACCATGCATATCTGGGGGACATTATAAATTGAACCTGAAATCAGTAACAGAAAGATGTCTGTAAATTCCTTAAAATTTTCAGTATGAAGCATACTTTTGAATATTACATTGGTCACAGAGGAAACCACAGATGAAAATACAAGTGGGATGCAGCTACAGCAGTGCCTAGAAGGATATTATTTCACTAAATGCTTGTGTTAGAAAAGAAGATAGGTATCAGTTCATTGGTATAAGCTTCCACCTTAAGCAAATAAAAGAACATAGCAAATTAAATTAAAATTTACAGAAGTAAGGGTATAGTAAAAAAAAAAATACAGACTCCCGCATTCATAGCAGCAATCTGAAGGTCCTATGACCGTTGAATAAATAAAAAAATGCACACACACTGGAATAATTTCTAAGCCCTTTTAGAAAAGAAGAAAATCCTGTCATTTGTGAGGTTGATGGAACTAAAGGACATTATGCTAATGAGCAAAATAAGACACAGGAAGAGAAATACTGCAAGATCCTATATATAAGTGTGGAATCTAAAATAGTCAAACCCATAGACTCAAAAGGATAGTAGTTACCAGGAAATGAGGAGAGAGAGAAATGGGATAATGCTGGTCAAAACATAGAAGTTTTCAATTATGGGGGCACCTGGGAGGCTCAGTGGTTGAGCATCTTCCTTTGGCTCAGGTTGTGATCCCAGGGTCCTGGGATGGAGTCCTGCATCAGGATCCTCACAGGGAGCCTGCTTCTTCCTCTACCTAGGTCTCTGCCTCTCTGTCTCTGTGTCTCATGAATGGATAAAATCTTAAAAAAAATTTTCAGTTATGCAAGATGAGTAAGTTCTGGAGATCTAACGTACAATATGGTGACTATAGTCAATAATGCCGTACCGTGTACTTAAAGTCTGCTAAGAGGATAGATGGTAAATTAAGTCTTCTCAATATACACACACACACAATTAAATATTGAGGCAATTGATATGCTAATTAGCTGAATTCTGGACATTATTTCACAGTGTGTACATACATCACATCAAGTTGTAAGCCTTAAGTATACAATTTTTGTATCTCAGAAATGTAAATAAAATTAAGAAAATAAAAACAAAAAACTCAATGAACAAACTCACTTTAAGTTGACAAAATTGGTAAAGCACCCTGCAGAATGACCAAAAAGAAAAGGAAAATATGCGAATTACAAATAGTGTAGATAAAACTAGGAATCTCATTAAGGGTCCTTCAGACATCAAACATACAGTAAAGCAGACCATAGTATGCACAGTTCTAAGTCCTTAAATCTGACAATTTAGATGAAATAGAAAAGTTGCTACAAAGTCATAACTGCCAGAGTTTACTCAAGATTACTTATCTTTGCTTACCAATATTAGAAATTGGCAAGGAACTTAAATAACAAGAATTTATGATCTCACTGCTTTTGTGGGTCAGAAGTCCGAACACAGGCTTAGTTGGCTCCTCTTTTAAGGGTCTCATAATAAATAGGACAATCAAGATGTCAGTCAGGACTATGCTTTTATCTGAACTTTTACTGGGGTCCACATTTGCTTTCAGGTTCGTTCAGGTTCTTGGCAGAAATAATTTTAATAATAGTAATAATAATAATAAATATCTTAAATTAAAAGAAAAAAGCCACGTACTTAACACTGAGGTTCTAAAAAGTTTATTAAATGTATGCTATTTGATTGAGAATTATTAGAAGCAGTCTCCTTATATTATAAATAAATAAATAAAAACAAGGATGACCACTAACACTTTTTGTTAAAGCTTTTATTTATTTATTCATGAGAGACACAGAGACAGAGAGGCAGAGACACAGGCAGAGGGAGAAGCAGGCTCTGTGTGGGGAGCCGGATGTGGGACTTGATCCCAGGACCCTGGGATCATAACCTGAGCCAAAGGCAGAGACACAACCACTGAGCCACCCAGATGTCCCTGACCACTAACACTTTTAAACTGGTACGGAATGTCTAAATTAGCAAGATATAAGTAGACAGTAGTACAAGATTTAAAATTGGAAATGCAAAAATAAAACTGCTGTTATTCTCACATAATATGATGACCTACATAGAAACCAAAAACTACCTAGGAACCAACAGATTTAAACATTTAAAAAATTTGTTGGGTGTAAAAACTTTAATATATAATAATCACATTTTAGCTTTAGCAATTCAAAATTAGAATATAAGGTTCAAAAAGGTATCGTATATACCCCAGTACCAGAAAAACAAAGTAACTGGTAAAAATTATAAAATTATGTTAACACATTCTCAAAAAGCCTCACTTGGATTCATGGATTTTTAAAAGTCAAAGTTTTGTTTTGTTTTCTTATTTGTGTGTCTGGAGATCAGGAACAAAGAGAAGATATTTGATTCATTTTATTATCCAGCTCCCCAAATTATTCAAGTACCATAATGTATTTTTGACTATCAATAAATGAGTACCATACATTTTCAACTATATGAGGAACTCTTTTTTTTTAAGATTTTTTATTTATTCATGAGAATACACAGAGAGGAGACAGAGAGATAGAGGCAGAGGGAGAAGCAGGCTCCATGCACCAGGAGCCCGACGTGGGACTCAATCCCAGGTCTCCAGGATCAGGCCCTGAGCCAAAGGCAAGCACTAAACCACTGAGCCACCCGGGCTGCCCTATATGAGGAACTCTTAAATTCTCTTTGTAAGTTAGTGGCATATTTTATTCTTAATGTATAATCACTACAAAATGATACACACTTTTCTAAGCTTTGCAAATAATTATGCATTCTATAATAGGCATGGAAGTGATGCATACATTTAGTAATCATAGCTAAATTTTTATGATTATAAGTGACAGATGTCTGCAGCTTGCAATCTTTTTAACTTGACATTTTCAATTATTATAGCTATATTGATGAAAAAAAGATTAAGGAGCTCTCAGATGCCAAATCCCATTATTTCAACTTTATGCATAGCTGTCAGGGCCTAATAATTCCAAAGGGATACAATTGTTCTTTGGTAAAAATGCACAGGGAAGGTCCTCTGGGTAGTTTGAAAAGTAATAGAAACTCTCAAAATAGAAGTGATAAAAAAAATGAGTGTAAATCTTTTAACTTTGGATTCTCCTTTAAAATGATTCTGTGAACTTGAAATGAAATGAAATCAACAAGTAGGATCATATTACTTAATAAATTTTGATAATTTATTTGCCTTAAATTTCTTAATAAATGTACAAGTTAGAGTATGTAATTAAGGTTAGAAATAGAGGTTTCCTGAGATTACAGATAATAGATAATACTCTCCTGTGTAGTACCTTTTTTCTTTTGTTTAAAATTTCTTTCAGCAACTTGCATCATAGTCCTTTTCAATTCATTTTTGAGGAAAGTTGACAGAGTATCATATTTAAATCCTTGATTTTTGCACAGAAACCTCTTTGCACCATAGCACATTCTAGCCCTATTGAAGATTATTATGAATTGCCTCTCTTTAAATTAAGAAAAAATACTTCTAAGTTTATTCAGTTCCCTTTTTTCTTCAGCTTTCAAAAATGTTACATTTTTGTATAGGAAGATAAATCTAAATAAAAATGTTTTTTTTATTACTGAGTAGATAAAAAAATTTACATGTATAAACTTATTCTGAATATGGAATATAAAATGAGAGGTAGTTAGACTTGGAGAGGCAGTAATTACTTATTTTTTAAAAATTTTTAAAGTTTAACATTATCTTCCAGTTTCTCTTTGATACTTTCCCTCTGACTTTCATCTCAATGTTTTCCAGAAACTACAGTGTCTCCAAAACTATCAGTGATCAGCTGAGCCCAATTATTTTCTTCTCCATCCTTGATCTTCTGGCTACATTTTTATAACATATTTTTGAGATGTAACAGGCATACAATAAACTTTATGTGGTTAAAGTATAAAGTCTGATAAATTTTGACATATGCATACACTTGTGAAATTATCACCATAATTAAGATAATGAACATATGCATCACTCTCAAAAGTTGCCTCATTACTCTTCACAAAATAAATCTCCAACCTCTCATCCTTTCTCCATCTCCACCTAACCACTGACCTTTTTATTTCTGTACATTAGTTTGAATTTCCTAGAACTTTCTATTAGTGGAATTGAACATACCAGTTTAATCCAGGATTGTTAAACCTGTTGTGTTAGTGATGAAGATATTAGACATGGAATTCACATTGAAGTAGTCTGTTAAGGCTTCAGTGAGAATGGGACATTTGAGTAAAGACCTGAAACAGTGAAGGAGGGAACTGTTTGTATATATTTGTGGAAAGAATGGTGTGGACAGAGACATTGCACATGCAAACACTATGAGACAGGAACATGCTTTCTGTGTTCTTAGAGCAGCAAAGAAACCAGTATAGTTACCACAAATTGAATGATGCAAAGGATAGTATTGAGTTAAAATCAAGGATCCAATGCGGTGCTTTAGTTCCCTAGGGCTGCCATAACAAAATACTACAAACTACAAGCTTAAATAACAGAAATTTATGGTCTCACAGTTCTGGAAAATAGAAGTCTGAGATTAAGGTGTCAGCTAAGTTGGTTCATGCCTCGAGCTATAAAGGAAGGATCTATTCCACGTTCCTCACCTAGCTTTTGGTCATGTTTTGGCAATGTTTGGTGCTCCTTGTTTTGCGGAAACATCACCTCAATCTCTGCTGATGTCTTCATATGGTGTTATCCGTGTGTGTGTGTATCTGTATCCCAAAGTCCCCTTTTGATAAGAGTACAGTCACATTGAATGAAGTGAGAGTCCACCCTATTCCAGTATGACTCCATCCAAAGTTAATGGATTACATCTGCAATGTCCCTTTTTCCAAATAAGTTCACATTCTGACGTACTGTGGGTTAAGGTGTCCATATACGAGTTTTATGGGGATGCATCTCAACCCATTGTAATAATGCAATCATAGGGTTGCATGGGTGGCTTAGTTGGTTAATTAACCAACTGACTCTCGATTTCAGCTCAGGTCACGATCTCGAGGTTGTGAAATTGGGTTCTGTATGGGGCTCTACACTGGGCATGGAGCCTGCGTAAGATTCTCTCTCTCCTTCTTCCCTTCTAAATACTAATAATGCAACCATAAAATGGTGTAAACACTTAGAGAAGAAGTAATGCTAAAACTAAACAAATTATTTCAGAAAAGAGAGGAGGAGACAACAGTCCCCTCTTCATTTTATAAGGAATCATAAGCCTAATAATAAAATCAGATGAAGACATTACCACGAAGGAAAGTTATGGGCCATAGCTTCCCATGAACACATGCAAAAACCCTTAAATAAATCTTATCAAATAAAATTCAGCAAAATATAGGAAGATTAGTAGAGTTGACCCTTGAACAACATGGGTTTAAACTGTGTGGGTCCTCCTACACAAAGATATTTTACAGTACAATGCATGTATTTTCCTTATGATTTTCTTAATGACAGTTTCTCTTTTCTAGCTTATTTTAAGAATACAGTACATATAACATACAAAATATGTTATTAGACTATTCATGTTATTGGTAAGGTTTTCAGTCAACAGTAGGCTATGAGTAGTTAAGCTGTTAGAGAGCTAAAAGTTATACGTGGATTTTTGACCATGGATGGGTTAGTGCCCCAATCCTCACATCATCCAAGGCTCAACTATATGTCATAAACAAGTTTAGTTTGTTCCAGGGATCCAGCTTTGATTTGTTTGTTTGTTTGTTTACTATTATCTTAGCCAGTGATTAGTTTTTATTATCTTAAAGTCATTTAAATTATTTTATCTTAAGAGAAGATGGCTTATATCCTAGAGTAAAGATTATTCTAAAAATATATGGGAATAATAAGTAGTAGACTTATGACTGGAAACCTCACCTACTAATCATAAGTCTGTTATTCTTTCCTGTAAAGGATATCACTTTTCAAAAACATTGATAAAAGTCACCAAAATATCACTTAAGATGTACATTTTGGTGAAAAGTATTTCATATGGGCTTAGGTTAGATTTATTCAAAGAAATCATTAAGTTATATGTGTTAGTTTAAATGATGTTTAAAAGCGACTTGATGGCATGTTTTCCACATTTTTGCCTGACAGATCTGAATCTTGGTCATGATTAGCGTTACATCTTTATTTTTGGCGTGACCTCTAAAAATTCTTATAGATGTTACATAGATTAGCCCATCAAGTGTTTGGTGATGGGCAAAGCATTCAGTTCTTTTAAGTGATAATGTACTTGGGGTGCCTGGGTGGCTCAGTTGGTTAAGCATCTGTCTTCAGCTCAAGTCATGATCCCAGGGTCCTGCTGAGCAGGGAGCCTGCTTCTTCCTCTCCCACTTCTCCTGCTAATGCTCTTTCTGTCAAATAAATAAATAAAAATATATTTTTTCAAAAAAGTGATGATATACTAAAAGAAATGACTTCTGAAAAAAACCCTAATTATTTTCCTTCAAAGAAACATACACACACACACACAAATAGGAAAAATAATTTAAAATATTAAGAATAGAACATCTACTGAATAGAAGATAGTACGTTACATCTTCACATGATCTTGTTCTGATATTAAAAGAATCTTCCATTTTCAAAGAAAAAGAAACAAAGGAAATGATGATAAATGCCACTTCAGTCCATGTTTATGTCACAAGTGATCAAGGATCTTTGAAGGGTCTCCCTATTTTCATCTGTTTTTCTGTCTTTGTCTCTCTTTGGCTCACTCGCTCTCTCGCTCTCTCTCTCACACACACAATCATCTTCTAATTTTCCTCTGTCCCACATTTTTCTTTGTGTCACTCTAACAATTCTTTTCATTTTCACTCTGACAGGGAGAAAAATTAGTAGCTTACTATCTTTCCTCTTGACAGTTACCTGATTTCTAGAAGTCCAACATCTGTTAAACCATGGCTTTGCTCTGATTATTTCATGCCTTGTGATCACGCTTTATTCCACTTAAATTTGTAGACAGCAAGTTTTCTGGAGTCTCAGTAATTTGTTGGTATGAATTGTTGAAAGATACTCCCTGCTTTGTGTGTTCTAATGAGCCCAGTGGTTCATCCTGAGTGTCTGAGTCTGAGGATAATAAGCCAGGCAACTGTGTTAGTCACAGACAGGTCTGCAGTGAAGGATACAATGAGCTTCAAGTTTAAAAATAGATCTTTATATTTGAAAAAACAGTTTCAAACATTCGTCCTGGATTTTTTTTTACATAATTTGACATTCTAAAATTATATAGAAAATTTAGAAATCTGATTTTTAAAAAATTGTTTATCTCTTTCTTTCAGAAAAAGCAAAATAAAACATACGCTATATATCACCTTGTGAAATGAAAAATTATAGCCCCAGGGCCTTTCAAAATAACACTGATATTTTTGAAAGGTCCTGGGGCTAGCATTTCTTACTTGGGGTCAGAGGTTAGAAATTCAAATAGCTAGGTACTGAATAAGATTTTATTTAAATATATTCAAAAGATATGGTGGCTTATAAAATTTATTTGAGATTTTAAATAAGATTTTAAGTATTGTTGTCTGAAGAGTATTATTCTAGTTTTTGTCTGTTTTTTAATGTCCTGAAAAAGCCTTAGCTTGCTGAGAATAAAATACATCTCTTGTTAGATTATAATTATGTTTTTCAAAAATAATATACATTCTTTCTAACATTAGTCTGTAATATCGGGGAGGGGGCAATTAATCTAGGTGACTATTAAACTAAATACATTATTTTCAATCTAGATAAAAATTACCTGTCATCTATAGAGATTTAAAGTTATTGATTTTTAAAATAATAATTTGAGTGTTAATTTCATTCCATGGCTGATAAAATGTTAAAATACTTTGTTCTTGAAGTGGGTATTTTATTGTAACTGTACTTTAAATGTTTCCTTTCTTTCCAATTACTGGTTAACAACCAGATTCAGAATGTTTAGAAGTGCAAATTTGTATAAGATGGCAAAAATATTTAGAAAACTGGTGAAGAGTCTTCTCTTCAGCTATTTTTTAATGTCATCCTTCCAAGTTTATTTTTTCAGTGGCTCAACATGTTTGCATTGTGAAAATACGGGATGTTTTTTTTTTTCTTATCCAGGACTGTTTAAGCATACAAAATATTTTCTAACAGGTGGCTGCTGTAATCAACAGTGTGTGTCTGCAATATATGAAGCAGAATTCATTTCAGAGTTTCTCCCCTTATACATATATACATTTTTTTAAAATTTAATTTTGGCATTTTGTTGTTGTTGCTTTTATCTTCATTTTGATTTGCTTTGCTTCAGTCAACATGATTTATTTGGGGATTAACTCAGAAAGACTAAAAGTTAGGCAACATAAAAATAGAAAAGGAGTATTTAGTGTTTCCGATTTTGTGAAAATGGAACATCTCTAGTAGTAAAATTAGTTTTGGGGGGACTCAAGGGTGCTATTTAGTGAGATACTAAAGCAGTTCTTAGATTTTTCAGAGGGGCCTAATTTATAAGCAGGGAATAGTTTAGGAATAGGAAGTATTTGAGTGAAGAGGCCATTTATACTTCATTCACTTACCTTGAAGGAATTTCTATCGGGCATAATACTTCATGTGATTTTTCTGCCCAATAATTTCCCAATGGTAAGAAAATTGCCTCTGGAGTTGAAGTGTAATTTGTGTTTCAGGTTTTCTATCAATTATAATTGTAAAATTCATGAAGTACAAAGATTTAAAAAAATTTGCCTAAGCATTAGGTAAATGTGGAATAAGCTTCTCTCTCTTCTAGTGTGATTAATCAGTGAATCTCCAGGTAAAATCTGGAGATTTCCTCATTCTAAGAAGTTGGTTATAAAGTTAGACACACAAAAAAAAAAAAAAAAAAAAAAAAAAAAAAAAAAATAAAGTTAGACACAGTTTAATATGCTTCATAGAATTGTGACATCCTCTGAAAGTAATAAGGCAAACCGAAGCATATCTTGAATACAATTTTTTAAAAAGATTTTATTTATTTATTCATGAGAGACACAGAGAGAGGCAGAGACACAGGCAGAGGGAGGAGAAGCAGGCTCCATGCAGGGAGCCCCATGTGGGACTCAATCCAGGAACTCCAGGATCATGTCCTGAACCAAAGCCAGATGCTCAACCACTGAGGCACCCTGGTGCCCCTTGAATACAATTATTTACAGTAGTTATTAATTTCTGTTAAACCGGATAAATTATTATAAAGTCATATTTTAAAATAATATTAAGAAGAGAAATATTTTGTAGCTGAACTTGCCTAACATAACCATAATTGTCATGGAGCATTACTTTGAACAATAGTAAAAAGATATATATTTTTTTAATTTATTTATTCATGAGAAACACACACACATACACATGGAGACAGAGAGGCAGAGGGAGAAGCAGGCTCCATGTAGGGAGCCTGACATGGGACTTGATCCTGGGTCTCCAGGATCAGGCCCTAGGCTGAAGGCGGCGCTAAACCGCAGGGCCACTAGGGCTGCCCTAGTAAAAAGATATTAAAACAATAAATACCATCTGCAAATATACTATAAGGTGTTTCACATATATTTCTCCTAATTATCCTAATAATTTAATACTAATAAAAAGATACATTTATGCTTAAGTCTATGCAAATGGTAGAAATATAATATAGGAATGTACACAGATATATTGAAATCCTTTTCTTTGTATCAGGATGATTAATGTAGACCAATGTTTCAATGAACATACGGATTTTTGCTTATAATTAATAACAAGATATTTTCAAGTTTAAATATTAATTTATATTTTGGACATTATTTGTATTTGAAATATTATCTTCAGCAATTTACTTTGAGCAGATAACCGAAGTAGATCACCAATTCAATTTAATCCTTTATAAATTACTATACATTATCAATTCAACTTAATCCTTTACGTGAGCGTCTGTTCATTCTTTGTTCATGCCCTTTAAAATAGAGCTGAAATCTGTGTATCACCTCGCATATTTAAATTGTTGACTATTTTCATCATGCTTGAAAAATAATACAAAGTAATACACACAGTTTGGGTGTTACAAGGAATTAAAACTGTATGTAATAGAATGCAAATATCATAAGAAATTGATTTCCTCCAATCCTCGTTAAAAACACATGAGCTAATGAATTAAAAGAAATTCTATATTTTCCCTTTTATACTTTGAGCTCAAAATCACTTTCTATTCCCCCCCCCCAAATTTTATTATACAATATTTCAATTCTGGAAATTTATTACTGATCATTTTAATAATGTTTCTCTATGACAAAAACATGAAAATAATTTAAAATAATGCTTTCTGCAACTACAAGGCTTGGTGATGATCATTTCTTTTCTGTATATAAATGTTACTAGAATTATTGTTAGTGCAAAATTCAGTAAAATCTATATGCTATTAAATTTGATAATCATTAAACATGAAAAAAAGATATTTGAAGTGTTTTCTGAATGAGATGATTGGAATTATTTTGTTTGTTTGCTTTGCTTTTTAATCAGTGCATGTATTTGTGGGATAAATAAATTATGGCTAAAACAAGATAATGTTTAGGATCAGTTCAGTTCCTAATTTTTCAAATTATTGAAGATGTCAACCCTGGGAAAATACTGCTTACCAAAATAAATCAATAGGATTTTTAGGAAATTTATATAAAATGTATCAATTTCTAAAACTTATTTTATGTTATATGCTGAATATAATACAAAACTAGTCTTAATTTCTATTTATAAATAGTAGAAAGATAATTTGAAGCTGTCTTTTTAAAAATATTTTATTTATTTATTCACAAAAGACACAGAGAGAGAGATAGAGGCAGAGACACAGGCAGAGAGAGAAGCAGGCTCCATGCAGGGAGCTTTACATGGGACTTGATCCCGGGTCTCCAGGATCACACCCCGGGTTGCAGGCAGCACTAAACCCTGCCCTGAAGCTATCCGTCTTAGTAAAGTATGTGACCCTAGGAAAAATAGTCCAAAAGCCTACCAATATAAATAATTATTAATTATACTTATTTTTTCTTAGAGACAACTTTTAAAGTAATTTAAAAGGACATACAAAAATAATATGCACTTTATTATGCTTTTATCTATACAGCTCTTATTATACAATATTTTTAATTAGCATTTGATTTATTTTTGCAAAAAATATGAAACACATATATATCTTATCAATTTAATGAAAAATGTTCAGTATACAAACTATTTGGTTAAGAGAGTCTATAGTATTATACCAATTAGTCAAAAGATACTAAGACAACACCTAACAGTTTCAGCTCAAGAATACACAACAATAGATAATCTGTAGAAAGCATAACATATCTAGAGTTTAATTCTAAGAAAGATAGATCAAGAAGATTTGTAACCCTATTGCTAGTTTGTCGTCTGGGCACAATAAGGCTGAATAGATTCTATTTCTTCTTATGAATGTTTTTGCTTTGCTTTCCTTGTCCTCTCCCTTCAAGTGATGTAGTCTTTGATTGTGATGGAAGAAGAAAGGCCTTAAAGCAAATTTTCTAGAATTATCTGTTTATTTGATACCCAGAAGATTTTTATACTCAAGAGCAGTAGATCAAAGTAAGATTCTAAAGAGCTGAGAGTATGACTTTCTTTTGTAACATGAGAGAAGAGTGATTGCCAAGCTAGGTTAAAGTAGAGATCCTCTGGGAAGCTAAGGACATGACAGTTCGCTGAATACTTTTGGGAAAGTTTTCATGTACCCCTGTGATACTGTATCTGAATTCGAATATCACTGATATAGAAGAAAAACTTGTTACTTTACAAATATATTCAATAATTTCCACAACCCAGTCTCAAATTACTATTTATTTATTTATTTATTTATTTATTTATTTATTTATTTGATAGAGAGAGAGTACACAAGCAGCAGGGAGGGGCAGAGGGAAAGAGAGAAGCAGACTCCCCACTGAAGAAGGAACCTGATGCCATCAAGGATCCTGGGATCATGGCCTGAGCTGAAGACAGTTGCTTCATGGACTGAGCCACCCAGATGCCCCTCAAATTACTTTTTTAACGCGTTTCTTATTATCATAAAATATCCATAACATAAAATGTACTATTTTAAGCGTTTTTAAATATAAAGTTCACTGACATTAAATCCATTCACATGATTGTGCAAGCATACCACTATTTATCTTCAAAACATTTTCAACATCCAAAACTGAAACTGTACCCATTAAACAGTGCTCACCATTACTTCCTCCTACCACTCCCCGGTAACCACTATACTACTTCTGTCTCTATGAATTTGACTATTCTAGGTAACTCCTAACTGGAATTATATGACATTTGTTCTTTCTTATCTGGTTTATTTCACTTAGCATAATGTTTTCAAGGTTTATCCATGTTGTAGCATTTATTAGAATTTTATTCTTTTCTTACAACTGAAAAATATTCCATTGGTGTAAGCATCACATCTGTTGATAGTCATTTGGATTATTTCCACCTTTTGACTATTGTGAATAAAGCTGCTATGAACATTGGTGTACTAATCCAAATTACTTTTGAATTCTTTCTTCTAATACACCCACACCAAACTTTTCTATCTATATCTGTCCTTTCATGCTCAGTTTCTGTAACTTACTTTCTTCATGTTTCCCAGTGAAATCTCACTCTCTTTTCTCTAAATTTATGTTATTTTTATTGTTGCCATTTATTCTCCACATCCTACTTTAACGAACAATTGTCCATACATATGGGTGGATGCAAGATATAAAGGGAGAGGTTGTGTATATTTTAGATATCTTTTATCTTTTGTATGTTATTTATTTTCCTTATCCCTCTCATTTAGGATAGCTTAACAAAAAAAGTACGTTATTTAAAGGTTATTTTTGTTAAATTTGATGAGTCTGATTAGTTCATCATCTTGACTTCAGCATTATGAAAATTTCCTTCTCAGATCGTCTTTTAAGAAGTTCTTACACCTACATTGCCACATCTCTAATCAGTCCAAATTGATGTGCATCCAAACATCAATTAGAAATTTAATCTATGTTTATTTATTTACTAATTACTTATTGGATGTTCAGGCCATGGAAATTAGACTCATAATGCAGATTTTGAAGCACAAATTAATCACCAATATGCGCAATGGGTTGTATATGTTGAAAACTGCCTATGTGAATTTTTCAGGTAATTGATTAAATGAGATTTGAGAAACAAAAATAAAATTGAAATATTTCATGGACTTATGAATAAATACAATTTTCAAACAAAATAAATATATGTGTGTGTGTTTGTGCATGTCTATATGCCTCAAAAGGCCACTCTTATATTGTTTTTGAGATTAAAAGAAAAACAATAGACTCATTATATTCAAAAACAAAAAGGAAAAAAAAAAACCCTGAAGGCTTCTGCTTCCACCTTATAGGATTGCCCTTATTCTGTAAATAATTAGAAAACTAGAAAATGTATGAGAAATAATTGTTCTTATGCCACAGATAACAGGTAGTATAGAACAGTCATCTCTAAAATAAGGGAAATAAATGAGATCAGGCTTACAGTTGCCTCAGCTTGTGGCCTAAAGATGGTTACCAAGTTATCACTAGAAAGAACAAAATCAGACACCGAACCCTATGATCACAGATGGAGGAGAAAGATCAAATTTAAAGAAAGTACAGAGGACTATATTTTTTATGGGGGTAGAATAACAGAAAGGAAGGAGCTGCACCAGACAGAATAATTTGGAAATCTGAAGAAGGAAACTTTTAAGACTTTTGACTAAATATTGATGTGCACATAGATTAGAAAGAATCGCCCATGACTAAGGAAGGATCCATTGACAGCAACAGATTATAACAATAATGAGCTCTCCCTCATACTCTATGTTTCCAGAAGTGAGAATTGGAAACATCGCAACACATCGATTATTAGGAAGAATCATCTTAACAGTCATACTTTAACAATGGATATTTAGTCCCAGAGTAGAAGTTGCCAAAACTCTGCTAGTTCCAATGAGGCATGAATCCTGGGCTCTACCCGTTTTAGAGGAAGTGCTTACCCCCTATCTCAACTATTCTTGTATTCTTTAGAATTTTCTTTTATTCTCATTAGTCAATTCTCTGTCATCCTATTCCTCTCTGTTAATATTTTTTTGAAATAATTATTTTATTAAAGTTTCCCGTTCAAATTGTTGAGTGATGTCTATCCCCTGATTGAACCTGAATAATACAATCCCACTATATTTAAAACTTGCCAAACTGCTAACCTTAAACACACTTATTGGAAGTAAATACCCAGTAAAAATACTTATTTATTGCATGAGAGATCAGAGGTAAATATTTTAGCTCTGGGTAAGAAAAGCTAGTGGACCATATAGTGTATTTAGCTTAATATTTGGTTGGAAACGTATACATATAAACAATTATTTTAAGCAAATAGCTTATATTAAAATTGTGTTGAAGATGAAGGGATGGTGATATATTATGTCTAACTTTTTAAAGTTTGTTAGAGGCTTTAAATAGGTTTTCAGAATACTAATTTATAACTAGCACGATGTGATAGCTATGTGTGGAGGGAGGATATTCTATTTTTATCTTAAAGGAAGTATTCGTTCCCCTAAATATTCCTGTCTTATAAAACAATATCTGTATGTCTCTATCTCCATTTTTATCTCCAATCTACCCATCTGTTTCATCTATCCTGCCTTAAGGAGAAGGCATGTATGTATAACTTCAGATACTAATATGTACTTTTTTTAAAAAAGAGAATTTATTTTTAAATGATCTCTACACCCAAGTTGGGGCTCACATTCGGAGATCAAGAGTCACATGCTCTCTGGCTGAGCCAACCAGATGCCTCCTAATATTCACTTTTTAAAAGACCTCTTATTTCCCACAAGATGCTCAGTTTGGAAGGGGTGGGAGGACTAATAAACCAGTAGAACAAATGTAATGAAATACAGCTTATATCAATAAATTTCTTATGCATTGGTTACAATGTTGGAGTACTTTCATGACTTTCTTCTGACCTACCCCATCTCCTCCAAGTTTTAAAAATTGACACAAGTTTCCTTATGTAAGGTAGGTTAAGATAGATTTCTTTTATTTTGCAAATAAGGACAATAATATACATATAAATTTGGTATATCTTCAGGAGTATTCTCTAAAGTTTTCTGGAAGTCAGGTCTCTTTTGTCCTTTCTTTTCCATCAAATAGGCCCATAAGACCTTGGTGCTGTGAGGTTCAAAATGAATGTTAATTTAGCATCTTGAAGGCACAGGTATGGCCCTTGGTCAGTCTACCTTTCATTTTTGATCATGTGTTTTGCACCAACTTAATAACCACAAAATTGGAACAGCTTCTCAGATTGAATGAAAAATATCCCAGAGAATTATTTCATTCATTTATTTGAATAATAAATCATTCATATATTGACTATATTTTAGAAGATCTCATGCCAGTATCATGGGACTCAAAATTGAATATGTGGTGTCTATTTTAGAAGGAAGTATAATCTAGGAGAAGCCACAAGTATGGAATTAATAGGTGCTACAGGATCTTGTATCCCTACCATAGAGGGATATACAGGGTACAGTGGCATTTGACTCTGCCTGTTAAAGTACACAGGCAAGAAGGAAGCAAGGTCCAGCCACGTCTGGACCTTGTGTATATATGCTGAGCTTTACTCTTTAAGAAACAGTAACTGGAGGATTTTATTCAAGGAAGGAAAAGCATCTGATGATCATTGAAAGAAAAAAAAAAAAAAAAGCTGCCTGGCAGCAGTGTAGAGAATGTATCAGGGGTGGTAATCTTTGATGAAGCTTTCAGGAGATTATAGCAATGGTGCAAAAAAGAGATAATGAGGATCTATATTTAGTAATGACAGTGGGAATTTTAAAACAATAGGCCAGTACGGAAACATATTAATGTAATAAAATTTATATGGCCACATGACCCATTCGACTGGAAATGGGTTTTAAAAAAAAGTAGTTTGAAGGATGACTTTCAGGCTTCTGGCTTTCCTGGTATCACCATGGAGAAGGATAGAATTAATTAGATATGTCAAAGAAAAAAAATTGCCTTTCACATTTTGAATGTGTTTTAAATGTTGAATTTTTAGTATTCATTCACCCATGAAAAATCCAAATGTATGTTATTCTTGAATTGGCCAAAGCACTGAAATCAATAAAAATCCGTCAGAGTTGTATAGGTAACAGAGTATGTAAATGTTTTAAAAACTCTAAGTGGACATCCCCATAGTCTTTTTATATTTATAGCTTAATTCAGAAGAGTAAGTGCTTTAACATTTATGTGTGACACATACAAAAAAGAAATTTATCTTTGCATATAGTGGCATTTTATCACTGAATAATTTCACTTACTCTAGCAGTAAGTGAAAGGACTAATAAACCAGTGTGTATTATTCTGAATATTTATATCTATATTTTGCCTCAGCAGCACAATCATATTTGAGAAATAATACATGATAAAATATATACATCTTCTAATAAAAATAAAGAAATTCTAGAAATCTGATATGTCATATAACTTATTTTAAGTCTTTCTCTCTTGTGAATGGCATATACAAATAATTCTGTTCCAAAATTTATTCCAGATATTATGTCACATATTTTGAAAATGAAAGGGAAGAATTAATAGTTATGGATTAGATCAATTATAATATCGGTTGTATAAAACTGTTTTTTTAAAATAAAAGAATAAGATGCAAAATCCGAGGAGATAAAGATACATCGTGCCTTTGTATAAGGAGGATAATGTGATTTGTATTTTAATGCCATTTGAATAGAAATACAGTTGACTCAGCCCTAGCTCCTAATAGAAACTAAAAAGTGGAAAAAAATTATAGCATAATGTTGAAAAACATACCCATTCTCCATATTTTGCACTTATAAAATGCAAATACTGGAAGAGAAATGAACAGGTGAAATGTTTATATTTTTAAGATTATTATTATTTTTTTTAATTTAGAACTGTTTGAAATACCACTTCATTGAAATCTAACAGAATGACAAACCCTGCTCAAAGGTATGACTTAGAGCACATCCACAGAGGGGCAAAGGCAGTGCCAAACACAGAGTTCTAATTTCTGTTCTGGTTCTGGTCTGTGAAGAGCCTCCCAATTCTGATATTTATTAGTTGTCTTTACTTGGTAGGTTCCCACACTAGTGGAATGTTGGTTCTGCTTCTAGGATTCTTGTACTCCTGAAAGTTCTGAATTTACCCTTTTTTTGGCTACTCTGGTTGACTCTTTAATCTTCTTTTGCTGTAGCTTCTCAACTGTTCTGAAATAGCCACCTTTACTCTTCTTGTCCCTTTTTTCAGCACATTGCAGTAAGGGCATTCCCAGGACTTGGCCTTATCCATAGAGACTGCTCTCCTTCATCAAGGTAATATCTTCTGTTTCATAGAGAAAAGAATGAGAGGTAGATAATTAAGAACTATCACATAGGAGAATTTTAGCATACTAGTGGAGCTTGTTAATGTACAAAATACGACTTTCCATAATCATATATCCCTTATACAATTTCACAAAATGAAAACTCAAACACATTCACTTATCACAATTCAAAGCAACAGCCTCTCTATAGCATACTAAACAAATAAAACTTATATAAACTTAAAATTATGCTTTCTAATCAGTGTTTTTGTTATTCTATCATACTTCTACATATCTAATAATTGTTAATTAATTAATTTATCATTCCTATTAAATTACATTTCAGGATATGACTTTAAGATACTAAAGATCAGAAAATGATCTTTAGGGACACCTAGGTGGTGGCTTAGTTGGTTGAGCCTCCAACTCTCGGTTTAGGCTCAAGTCAAGATTTAGGATCATGGGATTGGGCCCCACGTTGGGCTTTGCACTTAGTATGGACTCTTCTTGAGATTCTCTCTCTCCATTTCCCTCCCCCTCTCCTCTTCCCTCCACATTCGCTAGCTCACTCTAAAATAAATAATTAAACCTTTATAAAAAGGATCTTTAGCTGTGATGATTACTATTGAAATTTTACTATTAAAAATTTTAATAATAATGACAGTCTATAAATTAGGAAATTTAGAATTTTCATAACATAATGGAGTAGCATTAACTTATTTTTGTTATTAAACTCATAAATTTATGAAACACAGTCAAGTGGGATCCCTGGGTGGATCAGCCATTTAGTGCCTGCCTTTGGCCCAGGGTATGATCCTGGAGTCCCAGTATCAATTCCTGCATCAGGCTCCCTGCCTTGAGCCTGCTTCTCCTCCCTCTGCCTCTCTCTCTGTGTCTCTCATGGATGAATAAGTAAAATCTTAAAAAAAAAAAAAAAAGAAAGAAAGAAAGAAAGAAAGAAAGAAAGAAAGAAAGAAAGAAAGACAGTCAAGCGGAATAAAATGTATGACTATTATATTTAAAACCTATAGGGCAGCCCCGGGGGGCTCAGCGGTTTAGCGCCATGTTTGGCCTGGGGTGTGATCCTGGAGACCAGGGATGGAGTCCCACCCACATCAGGCCCCCTGCATGGGACCTGCTTCTCCCTCTGCCTGTGTCTCTGCCTCTCTCTCTCTGTGTGTCTGTCATGAATAAATAAATAAAATCTTTAAAAATAAAATCTTTTAAAAAATAAAACTATAACCAACAGAAAGACAGCTGTTTTCTTTTAAACCTAAATTATTTAATATTGTCTTGTCATCTATCAATAATTCAATTAACTATGTAGAGCTAGATTCTTTTTTTTTTTTTTTTTTTTAGAGGAAGTAGAGAAGTAGAGGGGAAAAGGGAGAGGGAGAGAGAGAATCTTAAGCAGGCTCCGCACACCACCAGACACAGAGCCCAACACGGAGCTTAATGTCACAACCTTGAGATCATGATCTGAGCCAAAATCGAGTCAGGTGCTTAACTGACTCAGCCACCCAGGCACCCCATGTGGACCTGTATCCTTAAAATGTTTCTGACTTAGTCTCTATAAGAATTTTTTTTTTTAGTTTGGCATACTTGGGAGTATAAGAAATTTGATATTCCTTATTTTCTGGGAATTTTAGCAGCATTCAATTTATATAAGTACTTACTCCTATAAACCAATTGAAACTACTTTCTTTTAAGAGAGTCTATTAACACAAATTATTAATATGATATAGAGATGGGAAAGTATTTCATATTCACATACAAGTGGTAAAGACCTTAGTAATTTTTAGACATATAGATGCAGAAAGAGGTTGTAGGTTCAGTTTTGCAATTCATAAAAAAGCCCAAGAACACAAGAAGCCATCAGTCCGGATATCAAAGCACTGTTTTCCTTTCTGATAGCCATGGTATTCTTAATTGGTTTGACCTCAAATTTATCAAAAATACAAACAACAAACAAAATGATTAAGAAACTATTCTCTTTGGGCTCTCTGCCAATAGCTCAAACATATCTATAACCATTTATACATTGTATCAGTTGTTGATCACCAAATGGTCAGAACATAAAACCAAATTCCTTATTGTTACCACAATCAGGTATAACATCAAGTGTGAACAAACTATATCCTAAAGGAAAACCCAGTATTAGCAAAGAGGGGAAAAAGAAAGGAAAGAAAAGAAATAAATAAAACATAAAGAAATATCAAAATTAAAGTTCATTTATAACTTAGATTTCACCCCTGTGAACCAAGAAAATATATGCCTGAGCTCAAACTTCTCCTAAGAATCATTTCTCGGACAACACATTTACTGGATCATATGAAGTGAATTCATCAGACATCTTAGTGGATGATTTCTAGAAATGACATGTAATAATTTAAAAAAAATAAATACACGTCAAAGATTTTACTTAGCTTATGAATAAAGAAACCAATAAGCCATTACATCTGGTTCAAAGGTAAATTAAAAGACACACATATAGACACATAAGGTAAATTTATACATAAATGCAAAATGGGTTTATCTTTAAGGGAAGCAATCAATTAAATTTTGTTGGTAAAATTAATTTCTATGGAGAAGAATCATTTGCCTCATCATCAGTGTCTGTGCTTACAGACTTTGTAAAATATCTCAAATACAATGAAAAAACGAGAAAACCTGTTAGGGTTATCTAGGTTATCTAGTTAGGACATCCATGAGTTTTTTGGTCCATTTAAATTTTTTTACTTTTTTTATTTTTCCTATATCTCTGGTACCATAAGAACAGAGTACCTATTTCTAAGTCGTTAAGTGTCATTATGAGGTTTCCTCTTATAAACCAAGAAGCTAAAAAATAAATAAGTGTGATAAAAATTATGAAACTTAAAGTCCTATCCTAAATTTCACTGTTTGAAAGTTCTCTCCAACCTCTGAACATATGGCCCCATTGCATGACACATCTCAAATTCTTTTCTGGCTCTTCACTCCTACGTTTTGATTCCCACTCTCAAGATGTTATAGGAAACTGAAAAAGAGAAAAAAGAAAACACAAATAAACACACACATAGTAGAGTAAACATCTGGAATTTTTGGATAGAAAACATTTACTTGGCTTTTTGAGTAGTGTTATCAGGTAAGGAAGAGCCAAAAGCTACAATGAGCTATTATTTTGAGAATTACTTTGATTAGAAGATAAAAAGTCTGTATTAACTATATACATTTTTACTAATACATAAATTAGATATACTATTAAAAATTAAATATAAGTAGTATTAACTGATAAATACTAATTTTTTTTAGTTAGGAACAGATTAGCATATAAGCTGTTAGCAAATAATAGAATGTAGAAATAAAAAAGGAGATTGAAGAATATAAAGGATACATAAAAATAGAAAATGTAAAGTTCAATGTATTTCCTCATGACTTTTAAAATGATGTTTAGATGTTCCCATGTAAATTTTGTGATTCAACATTCATAATAAAATTGCAATGATTTTCATATAGCAGCTATATTTTTCCTCAAATACAAATATGCTACTATTCCAATCAAATTTGAACACAAAGTCACATCATAATGTCACTGCTGAATTTAGGGAACCTGTAAAGCTCACATGTCAGGAGAACTGAAAAGGCAGTGTGTGGATATTATGATTTAATACCCTTTGCCACTGGGAATTCCTGGAGCTCAAAGTAATAATGTCTTCCACATGCTGCATTAATCTTCATAGAAAGTTCAATTCTTTTGAGAGGATAAGGAGAATAATATCAACTGTATTAATATAGGAAAATTATTAGGTAACATTAGAATATTTACCATTTTCACTACTTTACACTATTGTAAATTCAAAAATGCTGATTGACTTTTAGTTTAACATTCAAATTTAAAAAAAACATATTTTTAATGTATTTTTATTTGAGAAAGAGAGAGAGAGAGAGAGAGCATGAGGGCTGGAGAGAATCCTCAAGCCGACTCCCCAGTGAGCATGGAGCCTGACGGAGGGCTCGATCCCATGACCCTGAAATCATGACCTGAGCCAAAACCAAGAGTCAGATGTTCAACTGAGTGAACCACCCAGGTACCCTTAACATTAAAATTTTAACTGATATTTTCCTTTTTTTGTGATTCAGAATTTAAATACATGCTTATAAATTCTTTATTGTCACTATTATATTTCATTGTCAAATGTTTTTTAAAGTAATTGGTCAGTTACTTTGTTTTGGTTTAAAATGGTTTGATATCAAATGAGGATATATAGATCAATATTAATACTTTACATTTTAAAATTGCTTTTATGCACTCTAAATCATAATTTCAGTGCTTTATGGTTATTAGTAATGGCTTCCTTCTGGTTGCAAATATCTGTTTCTTAGGGAAGGATATCAAGTTAAAATGTATCATTTCAAAACTCATAATTAAAAAAAACAGAGGCACAAATAAATACACATACCCTGGGATTTTTCTACTGAGCCCTTAAAACTGTACTGTTTCCATGTTTAAATATTAGAGGTAAAGAAGGCATTTGGGTCCATTGTAAGTACTATTATAAGAGAGATCTATACTTAACCTTCTTATCTTTAGAGACACTAGAAGTTGGCATTTTCCCTGGTGAGAGGATTTGCAAATAATTCATTTCTCCTTGACAATTAAGTTCTAGAATAATCTTAAATTTATCAAACTTACAACAGTTTCTTGATATGGGATTCTGTTCTACCTCAAAACTAATTATAGGGATTTTTAACTGGAAGCAAAATACTCAAACTACATAATTAGTTACCATCCAAGAAAATCTCACAGAATCTGTGTTTTGCTCTTCTAAAATGATTATTTTTATGTTGGGACAAATTAGGATCCATAAAAATATTTTTAAATCGTGAGACATTGTTCTATTAAAATATATTCTTGAATTTTACTAAAACTTTCTTTTCTTTTTCCTCCCACAATTTAAAAAAAAAATTATTTATTTATTCATGAGGGACACAGAGAGAGAGATGAAGACATAGGAAGAGGGAGAAGAAGGCTCCATGCAGGAAGCCTGATGTGGGGACTCAATCCCAGACCCTGAGATCAGGCCCTGAGTCAAAGGCAGTTGCTCAACTGCTGAGTCACCCAGGCATCTCTCCTCCCACATTTGTTATTTCCAAAGCCTTTCTAGTTTTAGGCACTTAACTGAATCTGGATAATATTAATCATCATGCTTAAATAATTTTAATTATTTTTAAAGTAATTTTGGTGCTATAATAAAGAGAATAATGCCTAATGATACCACAATCTTATGAAAATATTTTATAAATTCTAGAAGCATTGTATGGGATTTTTAGTGATGTACACAAGATAACATGATATTTTGGAATAAAGATTTTGCAATTTGTTGTATTTTTAAAATACTATAAAATTATAATGAGCTGTGAAGCGGGTCTATGGAGAGGCCCATGTTATAAAGAATTAAGGCCTCATGCCAACAACCCGTGAGGAACTGGAGCCTCTTGCCAAAAGTTGTGTGAGAACTCTAGATTCAATCTTATACTTTTCTCCAAAATTCACTGTGGATTCCTTACTCCCAGTAGTTGAGAGTGTGATCTTATTTAGAAATTGGCTCATTGCAGATATAAATAGTTAATATGAGGTCATTAGAATAAACTATAATCCAGTATGACTGATGTCCACATAAAAGGAGAAATTTTTACACAGAGACAGGTGCACATGAGGAAAGACAATGTAAAGAGACACAGGGAGAGGCAGCTACTTACAAACCAAGGAAAGAGATACAGAACAAATCCCAACTCCGCCAACACTCAATTTTGAAGCCTTTAGAACTGTGACAATAAATTTCTGTTGTTTGAACCACCCAGTTTGTGGTACTTGTTATAGCAGCCCTAGGAAACCAAAATACATTTAGTGAGGGAATAGTTTCTTCTTTCTTTTTTTTTTTTTTTTTTTTTTTAGATTTTATGTATTTATTAGAGAGAGAGAGCACAAGCAGGGGGAATGACAGGCAGAGGGGGTGGGAGAAGTAGACTCCCCATGGAGCAGGGAGCTGGATCCCAGGACCCTGAAATCATGACCTGAACCACAGGCAGACACTTCACTGACTGAACCACCTAGGCACCCTGAGGGAATAGTTTCAAGGTGAAATGATAAATTTACTTCAATGCACAAATATATACATTCAGCATTTTACATATAGATACCTTGGTAATTTGGAAAAAATAACTTTGAAATGTGAATGAAAGTCTTGGAAAAAGTGTATTTGCTTTGATATAGCTTACATTTTGTGATATAATGAATGCAAAAAAATCCTTATGCCTTAATCTTCACTTATTTGTGATTCTTACTTTTCACAGAAAGGAATGATTATAAACAAATGACAATCAGAATATACAAAAATTTGAGGAAAGTATTTTTCAAGTTCTTCTGCATGAAATACTTATGTTCAGTAAGTAGAATTAAATCTTCCTTAAAGGAAAAATATTAGGCAATGGAAGCATTAGGCAGTGGTAATTTATACTCAGCAATTTATGAGTTCCTTACAGACTTCATTATTCAATGAGCAAAATCCATACTCAGTATAGGAACCTTTATATTCACTCTTATTTAATACATTTAGAAGAGAGAGCACATCAATGCAATGTGATATCAACCACCAAGGATCTTTTAAATAGATTTTATACTAAAATGTATATCATACATATTTTAATTCAATTCAGTAAGCATTTCTTGAGGATAAAACTTTGTCAGATATTTTTTCCTAGTTTAGTTATAGCTAGATAATATTTAGAAATATTAATTTTTTTCAATATTTCTTGTTTAAGTTGGCCTTCTTCTTATTCATGAAGAAATGAAGCAATTTAACATCTCTTTCCTTTAAAAAAAAAAAAGATTTTATTTCTTTGGGAGACAGAGCACAAATGAGAGGAGAAGCAGAGAGGAGAAGCAGACTCTCCTCTGAACAGTAAGCCTCGCATGAGGCTTGATCCCAAGACTCTGGGATCATAACCTGAGCCAAAGGCAGATACTTTACTGCTATTGAGTCACCCAGGCACCCCATCTCTTCCCTTATAAGGGGGAATTATTAAGAAGACAGAGAAAGAAAAATGCTCCCCTTCTCCCATTAAAGACTAAGTTCTTGAATAAGAAAAAAGGTGTCATGACATAGACAATGTGTTTGAAAGGATAATGATGAGCAAATTTAAACTATGCCTTTCTCTCTTTCCTCTCACCTAAATTTGGGCAAGTAAAAAATTCTCCCAAGTTTGACATGAGAGAAGTGCTTTTTAGACAAACAAGCAATGCAAGCTTAAATGCTGGCATGTCACTTCTTGCTCTTCACCTGTAACCAAACCCAATGATGAGGAACTTAACGTGGATTTTTAGGAAACAACTGTGATCCTTAATCTTATATTCCAATTTTTAGATCTGTTATTACCATGTTTTACCTTTCTTCCAAGTTTTTATTTAAATTTTAGTTAACATATAGTATAATATTAGTTACAGGAGTAGAATTTAGTGCTTCATCACTTACATATAACACTCAGTGCTTATCACAGGTGCCCTGCTTATGCCCATCACCCATTTAGCCCATCTCCTTGTCCAGCACCTCTCAGGCAGCCCTCAGTTTGTTTTCTATAGTTAAGGTTCTCATATAGTTTGCCTCTCTCTCTTGGTTCTCTTTTACTTTTCCCCTATGTTCATTTATTTTGTTTCTTAAATTCCACATATGAATAGCATAAGGTATTTGTCTTTCTCTGACTTATTTCATTTAGCACAATACACCCTAGCTCCCATCATTGCAAATGGCAAGATTTCTTTTTTTCATTATTGAGTAATATTCCACTGTATGTATACACCTCATCTTCTTTATCCATTCATCAGTCCATGGACACGTGGGTTTTCTCCATAGTTTGATTACTGTTTTTTTTTTTTTAAGATTTTATTTATTTTTTCATGAGAGACACACAGAGAGAATGAGAGAGAGAGAGAGAGAGAGAGAGAGAGGCAGAGACACAGGCAGAGGGAGAAGCAGGCTCCATGCAGGGAGCCCTACATAGGACTCAATCCCGGGTCTCCAGGATCAGGCCCTGGGCTGAAGACGGCACTAAACCGCTGAGCCACCCGGGCTGCCCAATAGCTTGACTACTGTTGATAATGCGGCTATAACAATCAGGATGCATGTGCCCCTTCAAATTCGTATTTTTATATCTTTTGGATAAATACCCAATAGTGCAATTACTGGATTACAGGGTAGTTCTATTTTTAATTTTTTGAGCACCTCCATACTGTTTTCCAGTGGCTGCACCAGTTTGCATTCCCATCAAAAGTGTTAAGAGGGTTTCTCTTTCTCCACATCCTCGCCCAAATCTGTTGTTTCCTGGGTTGTTAATTTTAGCCATTCTGACAGGTATGAGGTGGTATCTCATTGCGGTTTTGATTTGAATTTCCTTGGTGATGAATGATGTTGAGCATCTTTTTCTGTGTCTGTTAGCCATCAGATGTCTTCTTTGGAAAGATATCTATTCATGTCTTCTGCCCATTTCTTAACTGGATTATTTGTTTATTTAGGTGTTGAGTTTGATAAATTCTTTTTTTTTTTTTAATATTTTATTTATTTATGACAGATACAGAGAGAGAGAGAGAGAGAGAGAGACAGAGACACAGGCAGAGGGAGAAGCAGGCTCCATGCACCGGGAGCCCGATGTGGGATTCGATCCCGGGTCTCCAGGATCATGCCCTGGGCCAAAGGCAGGCACCAAACCGCTGCGCCACCCAGGGATCCCGAGTTTGATAAATTCTTTATAGATTTTGGATAGTTATCCTTTATCAGATATGTCATTTGCAAATATCTTCTTCTCCCATTCTGTAGATTGCCTTCTAGTTTTGCTGATTGTTTCATTAATTGTGCAGAAGCTTTTTACCTTGAAGAAGTACTAGTAGTTCAGTTTTGTTTTTGTTTTCCTTGCCTCCAGAGACATGTCCTAGTAAGATGATGGGCTACTATTAGTGCTATTTCACTAAATAATCCATCTCCCCCAAGATTGATTGTTCTAACGTAATTCCTTAAGTCTAACCCTAGTTTGTCATATTTCAAAATTTTTTTCCCGTGGTACATAATAAATGATTGATAGCCCTGACTCACCATTGGGGAGTATCTCATGTTAATAAGTCAGCGTTCAATGATCCTAATACTTGACCATGTTTGTTTTGGGGAAAAAAGTATGAAAATGAAGATGTAGAAATTTAATAATTAATAAATAACCAGATATGATAAGATTCTTAAACTTTCAATTATAAAATGAGAGTCCTTGATTTTCAATTAGAAGTTCTTGCAGATACTTCCTTCTTCTGGTTAGTTTGTTGAAACAAAAACAACCAAGCAAATATTAAACTTCAGGCAATTTTAAAAAATCATTTGACATACAGGATACTTCAGGAAAAATCAATATTAATTTTCAAAATATTCACCACCTGAATACATCTTTCAAATATATAGCCCTTTATGTACTTTATGTATCTTTCAAGCTTTAGAATTAAAATGTGCTGATATGCATTATCCCACTTAGCTCTTGAAATGACTCCACAAAATATGACCACTAATATTTTCAGTCTACATGATTGGAAACCTGAGTCTTATTGAAATTGTTAACAGGCTTTAAAATTGGATGGGAAAAAGTTCTTTTTATTCTGTGAGCCATTTTCTGAGTATCTTTCTTGTGCTGGGCACTGGGATGTGAAGTGAACAAGATGTGGTTTCCTGGCCTGTGGTACCTCAGATCACACTCTCAAGTACTAGCAAGATTGCATCTTTTCTAGAATGTAGAAGAGGAAGACAGGTGAGAACAAACAATGTAAACTGGGGCAGCACCAGTGGACTAATTCAGAAAGGTCAAAGACAAGGGCACTCAACCATTCGGCTCTGTATTTACTACTGGGGCCTGGAGTCCCTAGCCTGTTACAAACATCAAATCAGAAAGGCAGAGGGGCTGTACTGTCCATCTTCTCCAATGACATCTAATTTAATCCAGCTTCCAGGTTCCCCCTATAGAGCTGGTGCACTTGATAATAGTAGTTCTAAATCCATCCTCTCCCCACAGCCTGTTGCAGGTCTTCCCACCCACCCACTAATCCCTCTCAGAGGCTGCATTCAAAATTAAACCACAGAGTCTAATTTTTTTTTTCCAAGTCATAAACTTTTGCTTGCTGGTGCATTTCAGAGAAAGGAATCTAAGTCTGTGGATGGATGAGTAAGTTTCCACTAGGGAAACTGAACACGGGATCACGAGTAAGGAGAAACCATAGTGAAGAGACCCTCCCATGCTTTCTGCAACAGCTAAACACCTTTGACATTGCTGTGCTTGCCCAGAAACCTCTGGGGACCACCTGATTGAGTCCATATTGATGGAAACATGTCAGAATCATTTTCCAATTCAATGTGACTGTTCTACTGTGGCCCCATTCAGTCTTGTACAACCATCCTTGTATGCTGTCATATTTTTTATTTTTTTACTCAAGCAGAGATAAGCTTCTCAAAACCAAACCAAACAAAAACATTTGAAAATTTTATTTATATAATTTAAAAAAAATTCTGTGTATTTATTTGAGAGCGAGTGAGAGACAGCGTGAGGATGGTCAGCAGAGGGAGAGGCAGAAACAGGCTCCCCCCTGAGCAGGGAACCGGATGCAGTGCTCTATCTCAGAACCCTGAGATCTTGACCTGAGCTGCAGGCAGATGCTTATCCAACTGAGCCACTCAGGTGCCCCAACATTTGGACATTTTAAATTCTTTCAAAGAGTCAGCCAGCAGTCTCCTTTCATCTTGCACTATGCATGTTGCTTTACTGTTGTGGGAAAAAAAAAAACATAGTTTTGGCCTTGAGGGCTGTCAAATTGCTCACTTCCCTTATGAAAATGTAGGATAAGACAGTAAGCTTTTTCTCCAGAAAACTATGTTTGAGCCCTGATGGAGACCACATAGGAAGAACAAATGACCTATATGATATATAGAATCTTTGTAGTTATAAGCTGTAATGAAAGACAAAAGACAAAGAGAGAGAGAGATATTTAAATTACTATACTCCACAAAACTGCTTGAACCCAAATGGTTTTGGTGATGACAAAGGCAAAATAGCTAATCTAATTCAGGTACTTCAGCAGCCTTTGATCTAATATTGAACAAGGCTATGACAGACCATGATTGGAATATCAGCACAGTATTTGGCTGACTTTGTAACATAAAAGACAGCTAGGACCACTTTTGATCTAAGTATTTCAGAAGCAATAGTGTGATCCTCATCCTTATGTACGGTACAAAACTGGGAAAATAGCCAGGAGACAATGCATCTTCCTGCACACAAAACATCTCTGAGACGTGTATCATCCTTTCAGTGGGAGGATGTGACAAAAAGGTGAAATCTTCTTTGTATTGTGTAATAAAGAGTAGGCATCAAGAAATCAATTAGTTGCTTAAAAGTAATAATGAAACTCATCCTGAAGCAGTCAACTATAGATTTAATCAGTCTTGAAAGAACAGAAGCAATGGAAAATGTTATACTTTTCTGTGAAGTTTGGTTTCAGCAAATAAAGTGAAATTATCAAGGTGCAAACATTTAAGAATAGGTAATAAGGTAACTACTGGGTTTCATTGCTTATTGTCAAGGTGAAAGAGTAGAGTAACTTCCAGAAGATTGGTTTTCTTATGAGTCAGTATATGATGATAGGGGGAAATGGATTGCTTCTACTCATTTTTTTCTTTGAAGTAACTTCCCCCAATCCTTGGTAAAATCTTGGTTAGAATCTATCCAGTTTAGATTGATGTCAAGGGTATATCTCTGAAATTAACCAAACTTTAACCAAACCCACATAGTCAATTTATATTTGAGAAAATAGCAAGTCAATTATTAGATTAAACTAAAGATCATTTATGATTTAGTTTAGATGCCATCACATGGTTTATCATATTTTATTATAAAATCCCTGTATATTATTTTAGGATTTCTATACTTACCATAAAGTTATAAATATTACTAATATAATCTAAGTTGGTAATCAGCATTTTTGCATTTTTGTTATTACTTTTCTTTTAATATGAATTTACTAAATATTTTTACCTCTTAAAAATAAAAATACAGATATATTAAAATCAAATAAGTGGTTTTCTACTTTCAAATACTTATAGAATATTATCTTAGCTTCTTAAGCATATTAGTCTTAGCATCAATCTTTTCTAAAGTGATAAAAAATGTTAACTCTAACTGCTTTCATGCTGTGTTAAAAATTACTTTGCATCAAGCAGACTTGTAGATATATTAAAATTATTTTTTAAAGTTATAGTAATGAACCTACTTACTCAAGTAATGTTTCTTAGTTCTTCCTCTTGAATATCAATGGCTGGCTTTGGATACTCTTTTGTAATATGCATTAAAATGCCTTTTTTTTTTTTTTTTTTTTTTGAGACTTAGGTAACAGTTTTCAAAGGTCCTCATGAGAACTTACACTCTGCAAAAGACCCTGAAATGGATTCTATGCTCTTCATCTGACTACTCCTTAGGCCTGACTCCTATCACTTCTGTAAGGCCCAATCTTACCTAATGTCTGCTGTGTCCATCTAGCCATGAGAACCTCATCTGTCCTTTTCATGCTAAAAACTAGGAATGTAGACTTTCCCCCATTACCTTTTCCCAACCATCCATCAGTATGGGCTCTGTACTGTCTCCCAATCACAGAATTCTTCAGGCAAGAACACGCCACTTGTTATGTTTATATATATCCGCAAGTTCCAGAATTCAAATATGAAGCTCTTGTAAACACTTACAAATGCCTTATTCTCATGACCACACCAGGTCTATGAGGTTTGGTTGAAATACCCATCTCTCCATTTTATACATTCCTTTAGTCTCTCAACAACTAGACTTCAAAAGGGTTGTTCCTTCCTTCTTTCATGAAGAAAGGTACAGAAATTCTACACCGTTCTTTATAAGACCAAAGATTCAGTAATCCTTACTTAACTTTTTTTTTAACATAAACATTTATATAAACTGGGTTGGATTATAAAGTAAATGTCACATGACAAGTTTGCCAGTTGTCCTAGGAGAAAACAGGGAGTATCTGACTTAATTTGGAAGGAGAAGAAATTTTGTTCCCATTTTTCTCATTTGTTACTGTAGTTAAAAATAAGAATCAACCTGAAAAACTCAATCAAAATTATTTTATACATTGATGAAATAAGATTTATTTTAAATTATCATTTAGGTAATTACTATAATTTAGCTACATCTTAATGATAACTTAGTCAAATGATTTAGCTTATACAATGTTTTACTGTGGTATTAGATTTAGTGGAAAAGTGTAACACTGTGACTCTCCAGAGGGATATTTGTATGTAGAATACAATAATTACAGAGAAAACAAAGGCAAGTATTACTCCCGTAGACACACTATAAGAGTAATTAGTATCTGAAGAAGGATGGGATGGGTGTAAACTAGTGAAATCACAGAAACATTAGCCTACACTTTGAAGGATGCAGAGGATAAGGGCAAGTATAAGGGAAGTGTTAGTTCTGGAGCTATGAGAATATACAGGGTGATGGAATTGGCAGGCATGGTATATGGAGGATGCAGAGGAAAATAGTTTGCCTGGATTACAAGAAGAACATTGAAAAACAATGGGAGATAGCTTTGAAGATAACAGAGTAAGACTTATTGGGGAAGATAGTAATGAGCACAAAAATATCTTAATAGAGCCATTATTGTACCTGACTTGTGGGAAATATAGCAAATGAAGTTTTAAGAAATGATCTGCTAATTTTCTAGGTATGATATCACTAAGTTAACAAAAGAAACTAATTAAAAAATTAGAACCAAAATTGCCACATGCTGTTGAGCACCACAAGTAAAAACCTAGTGACAGATACTGTGAGACATAATGAAAAATAGGAGGTAATCACTGTGCCTTCAATAACAATGACTGTGCCTTATATATTCTAAGTTGATAAACAAGTAAGTACCTCTGCTAATGTAAAAAAGCCTAGACATTCCTAGAAATAATAGTTTTGTATTATTTGATTGTTAGGGGAAGGAAATAAATAATATGTACAGTGCAAGGTATTATTATAAATGGTTTAATATGAATTAATTTATCACACAATTATTGTATATGCATAGTATGCCAGGAAGTGTTCTAGGGAGACAGGACAGGGCAGAGGGAGAGGGATGGGGAAATAACATCTCTGCCCAATAGTACTTCCATTCCAATGTGGGTGGCACCCAGCAGCAGACACACAAGACGATTATGGTATCAGTTATCACTTGATACCTTTTGGTATAAAGAGGAGCAGGAGTACCAGGGAGTGGAAAGAGAAGATCACTGTAGTTGTTTTTATTTAGAATACTCAGAAAGATGGTACAAATTTGAACAGAGGCCTTAAGGAAGTATGGGAATGAATACTATAGATATGTAGAAGAACTCTATTCTAAATAAAAGGATATAAAATGCAGAAGCCCTGATACAGGAGCTTGATCATTGTGTGTGTGTGGAGGGGGGTATCAGGAAAATCATTGTGGCTGGATTGGAATGAGTGAGTGAGAAGTAGACGATGAAAGTGGAGAGAAAAGTGGCAGGATACTGACTGCTATGCATGTGTGTGAGAAGTCTGGGGCAAAGTTTATTATGTAGAGCCTTGTAAGTCATTGTGAAGTCTTTTGCTTTTATTCTGAATGAGATGGCAGGATATGGGTGGATTTTAATCAAAGGCATGACCACAGGATGATCATTCTGGAGACTTGCTAACAGGAAGATTTTGCAAAGTAAAGTCATTAATAACCTTGACAAGTACTATTTAGAATGGTGAGGGGGAAGGAACCCACCTTATTGGTATATATTTGGGTTGGTGTTGAGTAGGCAAGCAGAGATAGATTTATGGGACAAATTGTGACGATGTCTTTAGAAAAGAATGTTGAAGACTCTTTTATAGGAACCAGAGGAAATTCAAAATACATCCACACAGCTGCAGATTGGTTAGCAAATGTGGAACATTTGGCAGTTTTCTGATGATCGTTTCCATTTCCTGAGTGAAACAGGAAAAGACTAAAGATGGGAAAGTGGTTGAAGGGAAAAGCAAGTATGAAGTGGTTGCCTTGGAATGAATCAAATGGATGAGACATATGTAGTGAAATCGCTAGGCAATACCACATCTCCTTTAGAGATGGTCATGAATTTAAAGTGAGGCCACTCAGGATGGTTGTGTTTCCTTTCTGCCATATTCAACTGCCATTGGTATAGGTGAGGAAGAGAACAGAGGGTCTGGCTTCTGTAGTGCTGATGTCTGCCTCTAGAGAAAAGGGACTATAAAGAAGGTAAGAATATATGCATTGGAATAGTTTTAATGAAAAGCCATAGAATCAAAGCTTGGTAATCAAGAAGGTAAGAGCATAAAGGGGATGGAAGTAGGTCCTTGTGGAGCTAGGGACGCTTTGCAGTTGGGAGTACTCTGAGGGAGGGAGTTTGAAAATCAAAGGTGATTGCCAGGAAAGGAGTGCTTGATGCTGAGATTATGGGGAGTCTGCAGTTTGGTAAATATGAGATTTAAGTTATCAGTCTGGGAATGGAGAGCTGAGGTAGTTGGGCATACTGAGAAAATCATAGGTTTGGGAAAGATCTGTACTGTTAGTACAAATAAAAATTAAAAATAAGGTGCTTAATTCTCCCTATTAAAAATAAGGGAAGAGCATTGTCTTTAAAAAACTTGCAAGTCTTTTTCTGTGTCTCTTTGGCATGTATATAAATCTTTTTAGAAACTACTTAAGCCTCTTGCCAGTTTTATGACCCAGGAATGTCCTTCCCAAGGACGCAGGAGGCATCTTTTTGAAATGTAAACAGCTGTGGGAGGTTGGGAACCAACTTCAATGGATGTCTTTCTTGCTCCAAGTTGTAAAAGTATCTCAACATAAAGATAGGGGAAGTTTCTTTTTCAGCTGGATAAAATCAATTAGCTAACACAGATGGTTACCCCAATTACCAGGTGGATTTAGAATAAACTATGTGTGACAAATAGTGCAGTCAAGTCTTCTTACTTGAGGACTCGTTGTTTATTTTGAAAACATGTTCTGTAGTGGGCTGTATGAAAGAGAGTCTTTTTTTGCTCTTATCATCTCTCTGTAGATTACCTGTGATGCACATCACATTCTGGTTGAACACTTACTCAGTAATAAAACTGTTTTCTTATTCTACTACTTTTGCAAAGAAGTTTCCTGGGCTGGGAGAAGATAATGCTTTTAATTATATTTCCCCAATAGTATGAATATTTAGGCCATGGAAAGTCATGGCAATGAACTATAATACAAAATCTTCTGGGAATGAGGAGTGACCTAGGAGTCTGGAGGTGAGGGCAACAGAAGGATTAGGGTGGCAAGCAAAAATGAGAGCCCTGGGATGGAGTCCCACATAGGGGTCCCTGCATGGAACCTGCTTCTCCCTCTCCTTATGTCTCTGCCTCTGTGTGTGTGTGTGTGTGTGTCTCTCATGAATAAATAAATAAATAAAATCTTGAAAAAAAAAAAAAGCAAGAGGCCACAAATGGAATGAGTTGAAAAGATTTTTAAAAATTAATATGTATGAGGATTCTCCATTATCAAATCAAAGAATCATGTCTAAACTAGCTTTCAAATAGCACCTAGGATAGGACATCTACCCCATGGGGGCTCAATGAGTGCTAATTATCATAGTATCAAAGAATGAGAGGCACCTCATCTAATCTAACCCTCAGGCATCAGTTTTAAACCATCCTGGGTAGATGAGAGGCTGTCTAAATCTGAAATGCTTCCTTGAGGAACCTGTTTCATTACTATTTAAAACCTTTACTTGTTTTTAAACCTAATCCCATTCTCTGTGCAATTACTTTTATTATATTTGTAGACAATCAAATCATAAAGATTAGATAATACTACTTCTTAGTTACTTATTATTCTCTGATGAATTATTTCTTTTTGCTCCTACAATATGTCAGAATTAGATTAGACACAGTATTCAAATAAAGCCCCGATAATCATTCACTCATCCATCCATTCATTCACCTCTTCAGTATGTATTTTTGAAGCAAACATTTTATTATTTATTGCTACATACAAATTATCTCAAATTTGGAAGCTGAAAGTTCTAAGTTCATTTGTTTGGATGGTTCTGACTTAGAATCTCTTGAGAGACCTTGTGAAGATATTGGCTAGCACTGCAATTATTTCAAGGCTTATGTAGGAAAGGTTCGTCTTCCAGTCTCACTCACTTGTCTGTCGGCAGATCTCAGAATACCCTTCTAAATTTCTTCTCTTAAATTTAGTCATGAGGGTATCTCCATTGGACTGCTTCATGACATGCAGCTGCTTTCTTCCAAAAGCATGTAATTCAAAAGAGAGAATAAACATCTAAGGCAAAAGCCACAGTCTTTTTTATAATCCAATTTTAGAAATGATAGCCCATCACTTCTTCCATATTCCATTTTTAGAAAAGTATCCATAAAGTCCAACCCACACTCCAAAAGGTAGAAGTCAGTAGGAGGCTGCAGTATTGTTCTGTGATTTATCTGATCAAGATAAATCTGTGATTTATTTAACAGGGGTGCCTGGGTGGCTCAGTCAGCAGTTAGATGGCTAAGTGTCAGACTCTTGATTTTGACTCAGATTATGATATCAGGGTCCTGAGATCGAGCTCCATGTGCATCTCCATGTTTGGGGAGAGTCTGCTAAAGATATTCTCTCTCTTTCTCCCTTTGCTCCCCCATCCTGCATGAGCACACAGTCTCTCTTTCTCTCAGAAAGAAAGAGGGAAAGAAAGAAAGACAGACAAGTGTGGAGGCCGAGAAAATTAAGGCCATTCCCCTTTGAGTTCAGTGTTACCACAAGTGCAGCCATCCCAGGCCCCTGTGAATTAGAGCTGAACTTTACCTTACTTCAGTTACAGGAGGAAAACAGCTTGCAGCTTAACGTCCTAGAAAGCCCCTATTAGAATGAGAACAGAGCCCAAGCCAAGGGCAGGAAGCCCCTATTAGAATAAGAACAGAGCTCAACGCCCTTGAAAGCCCCATATCAAAATGTAAGCAGAACTTGAGAAATTCCTCCCCCCCTTCTGAAGATCCCCTAGACCAGCCTATAAGAACTAAGCTGAAACCCATCTCGGGGGTCCAAGTCCCTGATCCGTTGTGTCGGGTATACTTGGACCCAAGCTCGAGCTTGTAAATAAACCCTCGTGTGTTTGCATCGGTGTCGGCTCCTTGGTGGTTTCTCGGATTCGCAATCTTGGGCACAACAAGAAAGAAAGAAAGAAAGAAAGAAAGAAAGAAAGAAAGAAAGAAAGAAAGAAAGAAAGAAAAAGAAAAGGAAGAAAATAACCCAGGCAATAGAGTTTGAGTCAGACAGACAGATCAAATTTAGAATTCCATATTGTCCTTTCTTCCTTATATGAAGGCACTTTAATCTCTTAGGCAGCCTTTTCATTTACAAAATGACAAGAACTGTGGGTACCTTAAATGTCATACAGATTCAATCACATACCTTATAAGCTCCATAAGTGTGTGTTTTTGAAGTAAACTGCCTACTGTAGTAGGTTTTCAGGAAATGTTAAAGTGCAAAAAGATAAATTTAGAGTCTCCCAAATGAATAAAATTAATCTTGGTAAATTCTCCAATAAATATAGGCAACTACAGCCTACACAAGAAATGACTAATTTTTAGAGGACACATTGGGAAGAGGTGGTAGTGAAAAATGACACTGAGAGACACAGCAAAAGATAAGATTTGAGAAAGTGAAAAACTGTTATCTTCCCCAGTTGAACATTTCCCCAGAGGAGACCCAAGAAAGTATTGAGTAGAGTAACTACTTAGAGTTTTAGTTACTTTCAAGGCTTTCAGAGATAGTAATAAAGAATAAATAAAGGTTTTCTCTTCCTTGTCAAATATAGTCACAAATCAGTCATGGGCTCACACCAAACTGGAGACTTTGCATTCAACCAAGCCTCCTCAGTGTTGGAGATCTCACTCATGGAGCTGAAATTGGTTCTAGATGAACCTGGAACTCCACTAGTGGGAAGTCCAGTAGAAGAGAAAGGAAGCTGTAAACATTTTCTAATGTATAAGTAATATATAATTGTTTAGTTCATGTGCAGTTGAATCTGAAGTAGACTTACATCGGCATTAAAAAATAGAAATACATAGTCATCTATAAATTGCATCAAGTTTTGAGAAAAGTATGTGATGAGGGAAAGATGATTTATTTCTGTTATTTCCTTTGATATATCTGTGAGTAGGATTTTGTTGTTTTTATTTTCCTTGTACAAATCATCTAGAGAAATAAACAGAAAAGAATTATAGTATTATTTTTTTTCTTTTTGTTTTAAAATGCATAGCAAATTAAATAGAATGGTTTATACTGAAAGTTTATTGAAAAAAATTAATTAATCATGCCACTAATTATTATGATTATTCTTATTGAAGATCTCTCATAAAAAATGACTTGGAAAATTTTTCTTAAAAAAATGAAAAACAAAAATAAATAAAAAATTAAAAAATAAAAATAAAAATAAAAATAAAAATAAAAATAAAAATAAAAAACAATAGCTGTAACACATGCTAGGAAGAGAATTGAATACTTTTAATTCTGTGCTTCTTTTTAATCCTCTGTATTCAAGTGTGTTCCAAACAATTATGTTTATTTTTTCAAAGAGAAGTGAACACAAACTCACTCATAACTGTCTGTAATCAAATTATTCTTTTCTAAAACCCAATTGTTTTGAATGACTGCATTAGTGGAACTAGATAAATTTGTAGGACAAAAATCTTTGAAATTCTAAGTTTTATAAAACAGAAGGGTTTTTAAGGGCATGTAGGTTGCAAATACAAAAGCAACAGATCAGTTGGAAAAGTTTGCCTTGTCATAGACTATATATACACAAACCAGTTCAAAACTTGATCTGACATACAGTATTGTGACTAAAATACTTATTTAACCCTTCTAAGCTTTAGTTATTGAAACTAAGAGTAGATAATAGTACATGATCCATGGGATTGCTATAAATATCAAATGTGATATTGTGTGGGTTAACCTAAATTACTGGCCTATCATGTGGATGATGGTTAAAAATATGAGCTATTATTATCTTTACTGTTATTATTATTTTTAGAGATTTTATTTATTTATTTGAAAGAGAGAGGGATCCCTGGGTGGCGCAGCAGTTTGGCGCCTGCCTTTGGCCCAGGGCGCGATCCTGGAGACCAGGGATTGAATCCCATATCAGGCTCCCGGTGCATGGAGCCTGCTTCTCCCTCTGCCTATGTCTCTGCCTCTCTCTCTCTCTGTGACTATCATAAATAAATAAAAATTAAAAAAAATATTAAAAAAAATGAAAGAGAGAACACAAGTGGGGGACAGGGAGAAGCAGGCTCCCCACTGAGCAGGGAGCCAGATGCAAGGTTCAATCCCAGGACCCTGGGATCATGACTTGAGCCCAGGGGAGACACTTGACTGAGCCACCCAGGTGCCCTGTTATCATTATTACCATGACAATTTGAATTTGAAACAAAAGTATATTTTTACAAATAATGACAAAATAACCTTGCATTGTTTAGCAAATTTTATGGAGATGGAACTGTATCAAATGATTAAGACCTTAAGAGTTGATGAATTCATTACATAAAAATGTGTAATGAAAAACAGAAAGTGAACATCACTAACTTCAAAATCTATAAAGGAAAAAATATTGATAAATTGGACCTGATCAAAATTAAAAATCTTCATTCTGCATAAGTTCCTATGGAGAGGATAAAGACATACTAGAGACTGAGAGAAATATTTTCCAACTCCTTATCTGACAAAAGATTAATATCTAGAATATAAAAAATATTCAAATCTCAAGAGCTAAAAAAATAAACAATCCAATTAGAAAACAGTCAAAGGACATGAAAAGGAATTTCACCAAAGAGGTATGAATGGGAAATAAGCAAATGAAAAGACGGTAAACACCATTAGCCATTAGAGAAATGTAAATTAAAACCATGAAAATATTTTACTATATGCCTATCATAGTGGCTACAAATAGAAATAAAATAGCAACAATATCAAATTATGGCAAGGATGAAGAAAAACTGATCTCTTATGCATTGCTTATAAGAATGTAAAATGACATGGCTGCTCTGGGAAATAGTTCATCAGTTTCTTTAAAAAAAGAAAAAAAAAAGTGAAACATACCCTTGCCTGACAATCTATCAATTATGTGGCTGGGTGTTTATCTAGAATATTGAAAAGTTATCCCCCCACAACAACCAGTACATATTTTTTTACAGCAGCTTTATTTGTAGTAGCTAGAAACTAGAAATAATGAAAATGCTCCTTAAAAGGTTAAACAGAGGGTGGCATATTCATACCATGGAATACTACACATCAGTAAGAAGGAATGGATGATTGGTATATGAAAGCTGGATGGATCTCAAAGCTATGATGCTGAATGAAAAAAAGCCAATCTCAAAAACAAATTGTGTGATTCCATGGAGATGGCAGTCTCAAAATTACAACATTATAGGGATGGAAAAAATGTTAGTGGTTCCCAGAGAGTAAGAATAGTGAGGGTGGGGATGTGACTGATAAAGTGGTAACATAGTGAGATATTTGTGCTGATGAAGTGGTTGTATATCTTGACTGCAGTGGTAGTTAGTACCTGAATCTACACATATGATAAATGACACAGAACTGTATTCACACATTGCTCCAATGGCAATTTCCTGGGTTTTGATATTGTACTATAAATACATAAGATGTAACCGTTGGAGGAAACTGAGTGAAAGGTACAAAAAAACCTCCTTTTGCTATCTTTGCAGCTTCCTGTGAATCCATACTTATCTCAAAATTATGTTTTTAAATGGGTGAAAAATATAAGCATCTCTAATTGATCAGCTTCTCAAAAATGTCATCAGAGAACCTTATCAAAATCTTCCTGAAGAAGTCCTTCTAAAAAAAAAAAGAGATAATCTTGTAAATGGTTTTTCAACTTTCCGTTTATCACATCTGAAAAATTAGGATCTATACAAGTGTGGTAAGAATGTTGCATAGTGGATTGTGACACTTTAGCATATTAAATCAAACTCTATATTATTAGTCTGCAATCCACTTTTAGAAGGTATTTAAAATGCACCGTCTTACAATACTGCAAGCAAACTGCTAAACACTTAAGTGAATAATCTACCTGCATTTTATATGTAACTAAAAAAAATCCAAGATGCAACATAAATGTTCTTATATCGATGAGCAAATGCTATGCTTGTGAAGTTTGATCCAGATATGCCTTACTCCAAAGCCTCTTTTATTTCCAATACAGACCATCCTCAATTTACAATGGTGTTATATCCTGATAAACCCATCATAAGCTGAAATTATCGTTAAGCCAAAAATGCATTTAATACACCTAACCTACAGAACATCCTAGCTTAGCCCAACCTACCTTAAACATGCTCAGAACAGTTACGTTAGCCTACATTGGGCACAATCATCTCACACTAAGCCTGTTTTATAATAAAGCAGTGACTATCTCATGTAATTTATGAGATACTGTACTGAAAGTGAGAAACACTAGTTGTAATGGGGACCGAATGGTACAGAATGGTTGTGTTTACCCTGTCAGTCACGTAATGGTTGTTTACCCCCTTGATTGTGTGGCTGATCGGAAGTTGCAGCTGCAGCTGTCGGTGCCCAGCATCATGAGAAAGTATCCTACCACATACTCTTAGCCTGGGAAAAGATCCAAAATTGAAATGCAAATACAGTTTCTACTGAGTGCCTGTCACTTTCAACCATCATGAGTTTAAAAATTGGAAGTCAAACAATAGTAAAGGCAGGAATCTTTCGAATAATAAACCATAGACTATTTTCTGGTTTACAGTTGCCCAAATATGATACTTTCAACCATTTCTAGGAAAAAAAATTAGGCATCAAGATCTAAGTCAGATTTTCCAACAAATTTTCTCTTAACCAACTCCTATCTCATTGCTTTCATTTGAAATGTAGTTTGTCTGATTATCAGTAGGTTTTTTTTTAGGAATCTAAGACAATGTAAGAAAGAACTACAAGCCTGATCTCTCTCTCTCTCCCTCTCTCTTAGAGGCTGCTGGTCCCCACAATAGAATGCTTAGCCGTCTTTAACTGTGGCATCAAATCTTGCTGTAGTCAACTCCCTGCAGAGAGATTGATATCCCACTACAGCCCTGGAGCAGCTGTTATTTCTCATTCAGGAGAACTTCAACCAAGTAACGAACTTTGCCCAAGAGGGCCAGGATTTTCTTTGGAAGATCATAACAATTTCTTAACAACAATTTTTTTTTTTTTTTGCTGTCCTCAGTAAAGTTTTCAAAATGTATACTGTGCCAGTTATCTAAAAACCCCAGGTCGATGTCTCCACTGGTATTTGAAAAAAATCGCTATCATCCATTGAGAAATGTAGACTAGTAAATTCCACCATGCATTATATGTTTACATCCAGTTCATTTCTTGGTGACAGCCCAAAGTACAATGGATTTATGTCCAATCTGGGGCTATTGATCTCTGACGTAGTCTAAATTTCATATGTTTTGGTGTTTTCTTTCTCTTCCTAGGCCCAGCCAAACTCCCACTATGACTCTTTCCACTATTCTCTACAGAACCCCCATTCCATGAGCAACCCCTTGCTCCCCACCATACATCCTCAAAAGCATTCTCTGGCAAACTTTTGTCTTTAACTGGAATGTGAATTTTCTCTATTATTAGTTTATCCCTGCATTTCTTCTTGCATGCTCAATCTGCCTTTCCCTATTTATTTTTTTATTTTTTTTTTAAATTTTATTTATTTATGATAGTCACAGAGAGAGAGAGAGAGAGAGAGAGAGAGGCAGAGACATAGGCAGAGGGAGAAGCAGGCTCCACGCAGGGAACCCGACGTGGGATTCGATCCCGGGTCTCCAGGATTGCGCCCTGGGCCAAAGGCAGGCGCCAAACTGCTGCACCACCCAGGGATCCCTGCCTTTCCCTATTTAGTTCAAGAAAAACAAATTGAAGTTGAATTTTCTGTAAATATCTACTTTTGCTTTCATCCTATTTAACTGTCTTTTATCTTTAAAAGCTCATAGTATCTCACCAGTGTACCTGTGTCACTCTTCACACCCTTTATCTACCAGTCTTCCAACATATCCCTGATTAACCTTAATGATTAGAATCTCTTCTGGACTCCTCTCAGATACTTCTCTATATAGGTGGAGAAACTTCACATTTTCATGACTGATTATCTGCAGAAATAGACAAATAGGCCAGGAAAGTGACTTTGAGCTCTTTTCTGCCTTTCAGATATCACATGAGTACATCTAATGGGTAAAACTGAATTTCTCCTTCAAACTCAAACCTCAAGGAATTTTTAGAAATGTACCATTGAGCTTCCAACCTCTCTAATAGAAGGATTGTAGAATAAAATGTAATGAGTAATCTACAATAATCCCTGAGGGGCATCTCTACTTGGATGTCCCAAACACACTTTAAAATCAGTTTGTCCAAATTCATCCTCAAAACCAAACTCATCCTTGAAATCATACTCATCCTCCTCCTGTATTCCACAAATCTGCTCTTCTCTGCTTATTGAATTGTGTATCTTAATGAAGAATATCATTGCCAGTTTTCTAAACTATAATTTTTAGATTTACTTTGACTCATTGCCCTTCATGCTACTCTTCAATCTCCACTGGTAAGATAGGTCAGTTGGAATCACTTCTTTGACCTCACTAGTCTTGTCTGGGCTCTAAATCTAGTGCCACTGGCTTGGATTGGGCCTTCTATTATCTTAGGTGGACTATTAAATAAGCTATAAATTTCTCTTTATCATCTAGCTTGGCTCTCTCCTAATCTATTTTCCATACATTGTGCTGATTGCTCTTTCTAAACACAGCACCATTCTTGTCACTCTCCTTTAAAGACTTTTCCAAGGATCCTCACTGCCTTCAGAAAAGTAGACCAATTTCTTACCCAGCATAGTCCCTCCAGCCTCGTTTCTCACTACTCCTCACTCATGCTCCATGGAGGAGGCATACTGAAGCATTTAAAGTGCCAAATTGGTGCCTTCATTAACATATGTCTGTAGGACTGAAATATGCTGACCTCCCTTTCTTAGGTCTCTGCTTCAGATTTCCCCACCTCTAGCCAGTCTCTTTGCTGACAGATCACCTATTCCTTAGCCAAGGTGAGATGCCATTTCTATGGCTCTTCAGTACACCTCTATCTTACTTATTTTTTTTAAAGATTTTATTTATTCATGAGAGACACACAGAGAGAGAGAGAGAGAGAGAGAGAGAGGCAGAGACACAGGCAGAGGGAGAAGCAGGCTCCATGCAGGGAACCTGACGTGGGACTCTATCCTGAGTCTCCAGGATCAGGCCCTGGGCTGAAGGTGGTGCTAAACTGCTGAGCCAGCTGGGCTGCCCTCTATCTTACTTATATGTTGTATGTAATCATTTCCCTCTACTTACAATCCCATTAAACTGTAGGTTCCTGGGATCCTGGGATCTATCTTTTACCTCTGTTTATCTGTGCCTAACACAAAGCTTAGAACATGGTGAGTAGTTTTTATAAATGCCTGTGTAATTAATGTACAGCTTAAACTTTTAATGTAAAATAAACTTTATGTATTATCATAAAACTTTATTCTTTTCCTTTAATGTTTCCTGACCATCACACCTAACAACAATATCAGAAAATTAATCTGTGCAAAACACCATTCTTCTATTCATTGTGTAAGAATCTGATAGCTGTTTTTCTCCTGGATGAAAGGAAAGATTCTAAATGAGTGTTTCTATCTTCTCCTGAACTGACTTCAGTTTTATAGTTGCAAAAACTTTAATTCCCCAGTGAGGCTTAATGGTAGTATTTATATTTACCTGTGTCCGGAATGGAAGAAAGATTTGGACTATAAGGAAAATAGTCGAACAAACTCCAGATTATAGTGGTGACTGTTTCTTTATACACTAATTAATTTCCCCTATTCAGAACACCTCTATCAGAGGCTGAGCAGATCTGCTTTAATAGCACTATTAAATATAATCTATGCAGTGATCAGATAAGGCTGAACTACACACATGTAAATATAGCTTCATTTATCAAATCAGTCAGTAGTTTTAGAGTTTTTATTATTTTTTTTCGCATGAAGGATTATCTGACAATGGCAACTGATAATGACTCAGAACTATAAGCTTATTGACTTCCCCTCACAGTTTCCTTTTTCTCAGCGGAAAACTTTCTAATACCTTTCTTTCTTTGTTCTTATCTCCAAAACCCCAGTATAGGACCTACCAAGAATTATTCAACACAGAGTCTGATCTTCAATATCTGTGTAAGACGTAAGGCTTGGAGTGATACGTCCTTAATTCTTGACTCCCTACTCCATTCCCCCAATTTCTGAATCTTCCAGAGTTTCTTCGTGAAATACTCCCAGTTGCATGCAACATGTAAATTTAGAAAAGAATGTTAAGAAAAAGATGCCAGAAATAAAATAGTACATCCTGCATGATTCCATTGACATGAGGCACAGAGTAGACAATACTAATATATGTTCTTTGACCTCAGGGTTACGGTACCTTTGGAACATAGTGACAGGAAAGGAACACAAGGAGGATGTCTGGAGCCAAGAACTATTCTGTTTCATGATCAAAGTGCTGGTTATGTGGGTATGTTAAGTTTATAAAAATTTACTGTAGCTGAAAAAACTGCAATAGCCTTATTAGAATTATTAGTTACTATTTCCATTTACAGATGGGGAGTCCAAGCTTCTGGGGGGCTGACACCAGGGTCAAGGTTGCACATTCCTTACATGGCAAAGGGGACTAGATTCAGGCTGCCTGCCTTCAGGCCCCAGGTCCATAACTATTCTGAGAAATCATATCTGCCTGGAAATTATGGCTCCCTCAGGCCTCAATAAAAGAGCTTGATACTAGGTCTTTCAAATAACCCAAGATATTGTAGCAGGTTTTCCTGTATCTTTTATATTCAGTCTTTAATAGAAATCTTTTACTTAGGTCATAATCAGAGAGTTTAATGTATAAAAATGAGAAATCAAACCACACAGAAAGATTGCATCCTAAGTAGCCAACATTCCATATAACATTAAAGAAATTATATACATAAACCAGGAAAATATAACACAAATCTAAAACACATTGAAATATAATGTGGGACACAAACAATTTGGATATAAAACACCTTTATTTGAGTGTTCTATACGATCAGCAAATTTCAAATACATTAATTTTGTTAAAATTTTGCCACTATCATGAATATCATGTACATTTGTTCGACAAATATTAACAATGCCTTCTGGATTAATATAACCAAAGGGGGAACATTTATCATTACTTTTTGAGACCACAGTTTGCCATAAATACTCAGGTAGGTTATGTTTAATAACTTGAATTAGAAATAAGTATTTGAATTATTTTAATTTTTAATAAATATATGACATACAGCTACATATATGTCTTATAAATAAATTGAGAAGAATGCCAATTCACTAACTAGTATAAAATAATAGTCATAGATTAATATAGAATTTCTTTTACCTGGCTGACTTGTTAACTTTTACTCATTGAGATGGGAAATGAAATGTATTATCAGAGAGCCTCATGGAATATGTTCTTTTGACTTCCTGGAAAGAAACCTTTGATAAAGTTCTACATGACAGGATGATGAATAAGCTGAAAGCTTCAAAAACTCAAGGCATCTTATCCAAAACACTTAAACTAGCTCAAATGGATAATGGAGATTACTTTCAAAGTGGTTTATGACCATACTCTTTGCTAAGTGTTAAGTGGAGTTTTATAAGGTCATTCTTTTGAACTCCATTACTTTGAAGGCATAGAAACACTTTTATTCTTAAATGTAAAAGTAGAAGAAACTGTTATTCATCACCATGATATATTTAATAAAGCAACCTTTTAAAATTTGTTTCAAGAAATAACATTATAAAATGTTCAAATTATAAATTTGCTTTTCATTGAATTTAGATTTAGCACATGGACTCTAAGTGTTATTGCTTTGAATGTATATTTTAAGACTAAATTATTATTCACTGAATATATGCTATGAAAGACAGCTCTACACAAATGCTATTGGTTGAAATGTAAGGGCTTTAAAATCCAGTTGGAAAATGAAAATATAAAAATGATATTGAATTTGATTAATTTAAATCCTACTCCTTTCCCTGAATCTGACAAGAAGTATCAAAAAAAATGGAAAACTCTATCTTCAGTGAAGCTAGGTTATGGGTACAACTCCCAAAGAACAAGGTATGAGAACTCTCTCTGCCACGATACAGAGATACAGTGAAATGTAGAACAAATTGAGGAAGGACATAGGGTTATAGTAACTACCTCTCAGGACAGGTACCCCTTACCTAAAATGACAATTTCCCTAGAGCATTGTCATCAAAAGTATGAAGCAACCATGGGGAAGCCAATAATTTAGAAAGAGAATTTCACAGAATGACTAAGGGAGACTGAAAGAAGGTAACTGTTAATGTGCCACTTTTACTTTTAGACACCCAGACTACTTGAGGATTGTCTATTTGAAGAAATGGCATTTAATCTGAGAACTAAAGAAAAAGTAGAAATTAGTTGGTAAAATATGGAATATTAGGGAATAAAAGGTCACTAGTGGAGAGGGTTGTTTAAACTGTGAATTCAGTAAGAATATTCTTAACAAAGGTTTTCTAAATAAATTGAATGTGTATCCTGTTAAAGTGGATATGTTAAAATCTTCTAGCGGTGTTCTGATTGGGTGAAAGGTTTCTTAAGCTTCCTAAAGTGAGGTTGCAAGCTTGTGGTTGCTGCATGGTGATTCAAGGGAGATTGGCAGCTCTCTGCCAAAAAGACACTTTTCGGCAGTAACTTGACATGAGTAAATGAGAAAAGAACTAAGTTTTGAGCAATGATCTAAGTAAATTTGAAACAGATTCATCTATAAATGTGGTTGGTTTTTGACTGTCATGATCTGGACCACCATAGCGGTTCATGCACACCAAAGGGCTAAGAGTATGCCAGAGGAAATAGCTGCAAGACTCAAGGAGTATTTGGGAAAAAATGCAAAATTGGGGCACCTGGGTATCTCAGTGGGTTAAGCATCTGCCTTTGGCTCAAGTCATGATCCCAGGGTCCTGGGATCTAGTCAGGCTCCCTGCTCAGTAGGCAGTCTGCTTCTCCCTTTCCCTCTGCCCTGCCTCCTAGCTTATTCTCTTGGTCTCTCTCAAATAAATAAATCATCAAAATCGAGAGACACTGGAGCAATGAAGAGATATTGCTTATTTGCCACAGATATTTGGCAAAATCTCTTTCATGATAAAAAGCAATCAACAAATTAAGAATAGCAAATCATTTTCTTGACCTGATTAAAGGATATCTGTGAGAATCCCACAGCTAGCATCATATTTAATAGGGAAAGACTAAAAGGTTTTCTCCTAACATCAGAAGCAAGACAAAAATGTCTATTTTCACCATTTCTATTTAGCATTGCACTTAATATAACAGCCAGTGAAATTATGCAGATGACATATTCTTGCATATAGAAAATCATAAGAAATGCACTAATGATCCATTAGAATAAATTAAAATAAATGACTTTATCAAACTGGTAGGATACATGTTCAGTATCAAAAAAATAATTGTAGTTTTATATGCTAATATGGAACAATCTGAAAATGAAATTAAGAGAATTAGCCCATTTATAACAGCTAGAAAGAATAAAATACATAGGAATCATTTTTAATTGCAAAATATTTACGATTAAAACTACAAAACATTATGCCAAGGAGTTTAAAAGATCTAAATAAATGGAAAAATATCTCATTGCCATAGATCAGAAGACAACATTGTTAATATTTTGCTACTCCCCGATTAATCTACATATTATTCAATATAGTTCCCATCCAAATTACAGCTGATTTTTGTTTGCTTACACCATATTTTTTTCACCATAATATTTTAAAAGCCTACTGTAAGCTATGATCATCGAGTGTGAGGCTAAAAGAAGGATAGATATAGATGTAGTAGAATTAAGAACCCAAAATAAACTGATTTATTGAGTCAGTTTGACTGAGTCAATTGATTTCAACAATGTTGTTTAGACAATTCAAAGAGATTTAAAAAAATAGTCCTTTCAACAAATGGTACTAGGGCAACATAATATCTACATTCAAAGATTGAATTTGGATGGCTTTTTAATATCATCTACTAAAATCAGCTGAAGTGGATCATAGGTCTAAATGCAAGAACTACAACTATAAGACTACTAAAGAAAACATTGGAATTGATCTTTGTAACCTTGGATTAGGCGATGTTTTTTTTAGATGTGGGATCAAAAGCACAAATGGACAAGAAAAACAATGTATATTAGACTTCATCAGAATAAAAACTTTTGCTCTTCAAAGGACACCATGAAGAAAGTGAAAAGCTAACCGCTAACCCACGGAATGGAGCAAAATATTTGCAAATCACATATCTGAGAAGGGACGTACAGAATATAAAGACTCTTACAACTCAATGATAAAGAAAAATAATCCAACTAAAAGGAAAAAAAAAAAGATGGGGCAAATACTTTGAATAGATTTCTGTAAAGATAAAGAAATGGACAATAAGTGAAAAGATGCTCCTATCTTTAGTCACTAGGGAAGTGCAAATCTAAACCACAAAGTATTGCCACTTCATACCCATCAGAATGGCTAATTTCAAGACATTAGCAAGTGAAGGTAAAGATGTGGAGCTACTAAAACTTTATAAGCTGCTGATAGGACTATAAAATGGTGCAGCTACTTTGGAAATCAGTTTGATAGTTCTCAAAATGCTAAACTTTGAGTTACCATATAGTACAGCAATTCCAGTTTTCAGCATATACTCAAAAGAAAGAAAATTTAAGTCCCAATAAAAACTTGTATACTACTGCAACATTATTCATAAGAGTAAAAAAGGTGGAAATAATCTAATTGGCCATCAACTAATAGATGGATAAATAAAATCTGTATGTCTATGCAATGAGTTATTACTTGACAATATAAAAGAATGAAGTTCTGATACATAACATAATTTGGATCAGTCTTTAAAGTGTGGTTTTTTTAATCAGTAAAAGGAACTTGTAATGTGGAATACATATTATATAATTTGTATGAAATGTCCGTGTAGAAAAATTCATACAGATTAGTGGTTGTGACTAGGGTGAGGGACAAAGAGTATGGGAAATGACTGCCAATGTGTATGGTGTTTTTTGAGGGGGAGGGAGTGTTAAAAATATTCTAAAATTAAATTGTGGTGTTGGTTGCACAATTCTTTGTTTTTTTTTTATTTTTTAAATTTTTAAATTATTGTTTTATTTATTTATTTATTTATTTTTGGCACAATTCTTTGAATGTATAAATAACCCCATTTTGTAAACTTTAAATTGGTTAATTTCATGAAAAATAAGAAGCAAACTGTATATATTTCCTGACTCATGTGGAGTTTTGTGGTTCAGGAAAAAAACTGATTTAAAAAAAGTAAAATAAATTTTTGAAGGATTTCAAAGATAAAGCATCAATCTGAGTTTGATAGAATAAGACCCTACTATACATCCTCTCTCTGGAGCAAAAAGCTTTTCAACTATCACATGAAAAGCAACTACCGGGATCCCTGGGTGGCAGCAGTTTGGTGCCTGCCTTTGGCCCAGGGCGCGATCCTGGAGACCCAGGATCGAATCCCACGTCGGGCTCCCGGTGCATGGAGCCTCCTTCTCCCTTTGCCTATGTCTCTGCCTCTCTCTCTCTCTCTCTCTCTCTGTGTGTGACTATCATAAATAAATTAAAAAATTAAAAAAAAAAAAAAAAGAAAAGCAACTACCTAAATATAAAGAAGAGTGAACTGAAAGACAGACTCAGACTGTGATGGGAAGTTTACACTCACTCAAGAAGGCTGGGCATATAGCAAACCATTTCATCTCTCTGACTCAGGGAACCAAAAAAGTGGTCAGGTGTCATGCATGTCCAAGGAGGTGGGGGGATCATCAGAGAAAAAGTCAAGAGAATTTTTTGGTCCTATATGCTTACACCTCTGATTTACCCTGCAAACATAATCTCTAAGCAGCTCAAGACAATCTGAATAGAGCTAGGATTTGTCATCATGTAAATGCAGGTCAGTACAGAATCCACACCACTGAAGGGGAGGGTGCCCTCTTGCTGGGTGAAGAAGTGAAAGGAGCTCTACAGCTAAGGTCCCATTGGGCTGGGTTTTTTTTGTCTGAGGGAAAGCAGCAGTGGCAAGGTTGTTCAGAGCACAGATTTGCTGGCCTGGAGAATGAGAAGAAAGAAGCGGGGAAACCAAAAACACTGAAGACAGTGGGGAAATCGCAGAAGCCAGAGAGGGGAACCCCCACATTGTGTCCCACATCACTGACTCTTTTTTGGGGGGAGGGGTTTTGATTTGGTATCAAATAAAATACTGGTATTTCATTTATTTATTTATTTTTTAATGTATACTCAAGAATGAAATGCACCTTTTAAATTTTCTTTCTTTGGCTCATCTGCTTTTGCCATCAAGATGTTACAAGCCTCAAGAAATGATACAGGAAGCTTTCCTTCTTTAGCTTTTTTCAGTTAACAATTAATACAACACGATTGTCTATTCCTGGAAGGTTCGATAGGTCTCTTCAGTAAAGTTTGTTGGTTGCTGTTTTTATAACAAGAAAAATTTGGATGTAGATTCAATTTAATAAATTTATTTTGATAAGCAAATCTCAAATATCTAGGTTTTGTTAGTCAATTATAGTGATTTTATGTGTCTAGACTTTTTTTTTCAAATTTATTGGCATTATGCTATTTAAAATATCACTTTATACTTAAAAACTATGTTCTATGTCTATTTGCTTTTTTAAACTTCTTAATGATATTTTTCTGTTTCTTCTCTTTTTTTCTTAAAGTCATACTACAGAATGGGTTTTTAATCTTTTCAATAGAATAGCTTTTGCTTTTGTTGTTCTTTCTCTTTTCTTCTTTCATTGATATATTTTCTTTATCATACCCTTCTTCCGACTCATTGTAGATTTATAATTTTGTTCCATTCCTAACTTTTTTCTTTTGGCCTGTAGATGGTTTTTCTTTCTTTTTAAAACATTTTTCCAGGGGCGCCTGGGTGGTTCAGCCACTTCAGTGTCTGACATCAGCTCAGGTCATGCACGATCTTGGGGTCCTGGCATTAAGCCCTGCATCAGGTTCCCTGATTAGCAGGGAGTCTGCATCTGCTTTGGCCTCCCACTTGTGCTCTCTCTCTCTCTCTTTCTCTCAATCTTTCAAATAAATACATAAATAAATCTTTAAAAATATTTTTCTTGCTTTACTGATATGTAATTGACATATAATATTGCAGAAGTTTAAAGTGTATAACATGGTGATTTGATATATGTATACAACGTGAAATAATTACCACAAAAAGGTTGGTTAACACCTCCGTTAGCTTGTGTAATTACCTATGGCATGTGGTAAGGACACACAGCAACTTTCAAGAATATAACATAATATTAATTATAACTATAGTCACCATGCTGTACCTAGAACTTATTCATTTTATAACTGGAAGTTTGTATCCTTTGATCAACTGACTCTTGAACTATATGTGTACAGAACTGACTTAGAGCAGTTCAGCTGAAGATGAAAGATGAAAGATCTGACCTAAGATCAGACTAGCAAAGAGTTTGCTGTTGAAGCTCACCCAAGAAAAATATTTGCTAAAACAAACAAAACAATATTTGTCACAGAAAAGACACAGAATCCAGAATGTCTATAACCTGACTTTCATAGAGTTCAGGATGCAATAAAAAATTTAGCCAATAAACCAAGAACCAAGAAAATGGATTACACTTTCAAGAGAAAAGAAAATCAATTGAGTTTGATCAAGAGATAAATCAGATGTTGAAACTGATTTTTAAAATGTTAAAGTGGATATTATATCTGTCCTCAAAAAGTAAAATGAAATGTGTTTCCTATGCATAAAACTTTAGCAGAGTGATTGGGAAGTGTCACCAGAAATAAAAACAATAAAAGAAGAACCAAATAGAAATTCTAAGATTGAAAAAACAATGTTAAAAAAAACCCACAAAACCTGAATGGATTTAACAGCTTGATGGACATGACTGAGGCAAGATTAAGTAAAGTTGAAGTCAGAAGAAGAGAAATTATTTTGTGTAAACAATGAACAGAGCCCCAGGCTCTGTTAAATAATATTGAATGAGAGAGGAAAAGACATTTTAAGAACACTGGGGAATGCCATATATGAGATGATATATGAACATCAAGCAGAATAAACACAAAGACACTCATGCTGAGGCACATCAGAATCAAACCAAAGATAAAGAAAAAATATTGGAAGCTGAAAGAGAAAAATGACACATTACACATAAAGAAACAAGGTTATGATCAGAGACTGGCCTTTCATCAGATACCGAAGAAGTCAGATGAGGGTGGAACATTTTAAAAATGATAGAGACAAACAAACAACAAGGGAGAAAAGGTTAACTCAGATTCTATCTCCAGCAAAAATATAATTCAAGATGAAAGATGAAAAATAGTATTTTTAGGAAACAGAAAGTAGGAGAATTTGCAGCAAGCAGACCTGTATTATACAAAATGCTAAATAAATTATTTCAGGCTAAAGGGAAATTATATCAAATAGAAATGCAGATATCCTCAGAAAAAAATACAAAAGCATTGGAAATAGTATCTGGGGAAAAAAACCCAAAAGATTACATATTTTGTCCTTGTCCCTCTAATTCATTTGTAAAACTGTTTCAAATCATGACATTGTCTTATGGGATCTGTGATATATTTAGATATAATGCATTTAATTATAACCTAAGGGATGCATGAGTATATAGAACTATACATTTATTAGATGTCTATACTTTACATGAAGTATGACTTTATTTCTTTTGAGTGTGGAAATCTATAAACATTTGAGTTTTAATCCCTATGGCAAAATTTATAGCACCAAAAGAAAAATCAAAATGGAGTTCTAAAGCTCTCAAATGAAGTGTAAAGACAAAAATAGGAGGGACAAAAAAAAAAAGATGCACAAAAGTAAAGCTTCAAAATCTATAAAACAATAATTGACAGAATTAAAAAGAAAGAGAAATAGACAATACCATAACCTTCATTCAGATGAAAACACTTTCATCAGCAATTGATAAAACAACAGGACAAAAAAATGAGCAAGGACACAGATCTTAAGGACAATAAGAACTACCTTGATTTAACTGATATTTATAGAACACTACCTCAAAAATAACAGAATACATTATTTTTATATGCATATATAAAAATTCATATCCTCTGAGATCCTAATTAATGAAATTTACAACTTTATTTTTCCACTAACAATTCTGACCACTGAAAGTGACCACTGTTCATTGTTAAATTTCCAAATATTTGTGTATGTATTGATTATCTTATTTGAAGATTTCCACTGTTCACCCAACTTACATGTACATCCTAATCCTCTCAAAGCAGTAATGAGTGCACAGTAAAATGGGACAATTAGTGAAAAGTCTAATATTTTCTCAAGTTGAGAGAGAATCTAATTATAATGATATCCATGAAATAGAAAAACTATTTCATAGCTTCTGAATAAGCTGCATCATTGTAATGGACATGCAAAATGGCCCCCACATTTTCCACAGGAACTTGAGACTTCCTGTGGCCAAGGATGTCTTGGTTCCAAGTACACTCTATTGCAAGCTCAGTTTGCACAGTTTTGGAGTGGATAGAACTGTGTATGACAACTGTTGCAAACCCACACATTCACTGCTGGTCAGTTAGAATTCTTTTCTATATTATATTGTGTTTACTTTCCAAGATCTAAAACACACACAGAGCCATTGGATGCACTGGTATCCACTCTGCCCCCTCGGACATTCCAGCACATCTTGAAGATGCTGCCAGTACCATGGTAGCTGTGGACAAGACTTCCACTCTATTTGGATATGCCCACACTTGTCAAAGGAGCCACTGGACAAATATCTCCAGTCAGGGCTAAAAGCTACACTGTAGACAAGTTCCTGGTGTTGGTTAGCAGGCGGATACAAATGCCTCCCTCCACAACTCACAATTGAACCATAGAATCAAACAACACACTTGCTAGCATGATATTGGAATTTGGGTTGCTGGTGGCTGGCCCGGTGGGACTCCACTTTATGATATATGCCTCTTTGCTGAGAGCCTGAAGGTCAAGCATACAGTAATATCAAAGGGGAAAAGAATGGTTTCCATCCAGAACATTCAGACTGGGAAGCTAGAAACTACTGGGTAGATGGTGCACGGTTTGGTTTCATTCCAGAACAGGCTCTGATGGCTGAGAAGAGAAAAGAAGGAAAATTAAAAAAAAAAAAAAGGGGGGGGGGGGAGCTGTGTCAAAAAAGAAAAAAAAATGCTGAGATAAACCAAAAGAGAGGAGAGGACTCTTCTCCAGGTGGTGGGTTTGTCTTTACCCTTAACACTGTGGACACTAGAGTTGCTCTCACAAAGGATGTTCAAAGAAAAAAAAAAATCAGTAAAAAAGTACAAGACACGTGTAACAGTTAAGATTTTTTTTAATGTCTCCAAAGATATACAAGGCAAATTTGAATGGATTAAACCAAAAAAGAATTCATTGACATTCAGAATGAAAATTCAGATGCAGGATCATCATTAGACACAGCTTTATCCGGTAGTTTAAATAATACCATCAGGAGCCAAGGACTTCTTTTTCTCTTATCTCTGCTTTCCTAGGATAGACTTACTTTTTGTAATACATATGGTACCTACCTACCTACCTACCCCCCCTCCACTACACACTAGCATATCCAAACTAAAAGGTGACTTCAAGGTGTTGCCTTATTGTAGAAAAATCATCACAAACTGATGGTTACCAGAGAGGAAGTGGGTGGGGGCAATGGATGAAAGAGATGATGGGGATTAAAGAGTACACTTATGATGAGCACTGAGTAGTGTATAGAATTGTTGAGTCACTATATTTTACACTTGAAACTAATATAATACTGTATGTTAACTATATTGGAATTAAAATTTTAAAAGACCCTAAATGAATGATTGCAGCTCTCAAACGATCATAGCATGATACTGAGAGTAAGAGACTCAGATCCTCTTTCATAGACATTGGAGTAAATGTCACCTAGCTTGTTTTTTACCCTGAATGGCCTACTTCACTTCTGGGGACATTTATTATGGCTAAGGAAATGGGCTGGACTGATTGATTAGAGTAAGTAGGCACTGCTCTGGACCTAACATTGGGATAAATCTCACACAAAATTTAGTAAATTCATTAATTCATTTCTTTTATTTCCATTACTCTTTTGAAAGCGCTCTCGTCAAGGTTACCAAGTACTCCTATATAACCAGTTACCTTGCAGAAGAAAAAGGTTACTGTAAGTGTTGTTTAAAATAACATTTAAATTAATCTGGAATATAGTAAAAAATATCATATATTCAATTGAGAAATGTGATTTGATGCCTATTATGTGGCATCACATAAATACATATAAGATAGAGAAGATAGAGAATTACACAAAAGAGACAAAGTTCCTTCCCTCTTGTCCTGAGTTTTACTCAACGAGTCTATAATCAAAAGAACAATACCTCTGCAAATATAAGGACAGGCAATGAAAGGTGTGGTGGAGCATAATAAAACAGGATACCATTTAGAACTATTAGGGGGGCACCTGGGTGGCTCAGTGGTTGAGCGTCCACCTTTGCCTCAGTTCTTGATCTCGGGGTCCTGGGATCAAGTCCTGCATCGGGCTCCCTGCATGCAGCCTGCTTCTCCCTCTGCCTATGTCTCTGCCTCTCTCTGTCTGTCTCTCATGAATAAATAAATAAAATCTGAAAAAAAAAAACTATTAGGGAAGGTGTTTCTGAGGTGATACAGAAATTGGAACTGGAGGGTATTATGCTGAGTGAAGTAAATCAATCGGAGAAGGACAAACAGTGTATGTTCTCATTCATTTGGGGAATATAAACAATAGTGAAAGGGAATATAAGGGAAGGGAGAAGAAATGTGTAGGAAATATCAGAAAGGGAGACAGAACATAAAGACTCCTAACTCTGGGAAATGAACTAGGGGTGGTGGAAGGGGAGGAGGGCGGGGAGTGGGGGGGGAATGGGTGATGGGGACTGAGGGGATAGCACTGGGTGTTATTCTGTATGTTGGTAAATTGAACACCAATAGAAAATAAATTTATTTAAAAAAAAAAACCTTTTAATTCTGGGGTGCACAAATTTTTTAAGGAAAAAAGAATAGCAATTGCAGAGACTTATGGTAGGAGTAAGTTGGGTATTTTAAAGAAACTGCAAAGGAGGTCAGTATGATTAGAGCACAGGAAATAAGGGATAATACTAGAAAAGGGTGCAGATCATTTAATTGCATGGAGGTGATAGTAATTACTTTGGATTTATTCTAAAATTGATTAGGAAGCTACTGGAAATTTGGAACAGAAAAATGACATCATGTGACACACAATTTTTAATTGTTAGTCCAGCTACTCTCTGTAGAATATGCTCTACAAAGTTGTTCAGGAGGGATCAGTTGACATCATCCAAGTAAATGATGATGACCAAACAGAGTGAATTCTGGGCAAGCAATGACTTGCAGTAGGTCTTCGAATATATTTTGATTATACAGTCAATAGGATTTACAAATTAGAATTTCGGTTCTTCCCATAAGCAAATGAGTGAATGTTGATGACATTTATTGAATGAAGTACAACTGAAGATGGAAGCCTATTTTAGATGGTAAAAACAAAGAATTAAATTTTTTGTTCTATTGAGCTTAAAACATGATTATTTTCCAAGTGAATTCATCATGCCATTTATTGGCTATATAAATCTGCAGTTCAAGAGTGAGGTCAGGGATGGTTATGTGCAATTGGGATTCATTAGTGCTGAGATAGTATTTCATGATATCTCATGAAGCCACCTGTAGAATAAGCATAAATGGATGGCAGAGAGGATCACAGACCTAACCTTTATGCTCTCCAAACAATCATCATTTAGAAAAATGTGCAAAAGTTGTCATTGTGACATCTTTTTCTGAAAAACAAAACAAAACAAAACAAAACAAAAAACACCTTTCTTTGAGTATGAGGAGAAGCATCCAGTATGATAGGGAGAAAACTAGGAGAGTGTTTTGTCTTGAAAATTTAATGAAAAAGTATTTGTAGAAGGAGGGAGTAATAAATTTTGAAGAATTATGCTGACTATTCAAATCAAATGAGGACTATCAATTGACAACAAGGTAACTGGTTATATAGGAGTACTTGGTAACCTTGACGAGAGCGCTTTCAAAAGAGTAATGGAAATAAAAGAAATGAATTAATGAATTTACTAAATTTTGTGTGAGATTTATCCCAATGTTAGTTCCAGAGCAGTACCTACTTGCTTTAATCAATCAGTCCAGCCCATTTCCCTAGCCATAATAAATGTCCCCAGAAGTGAAGTAGGCCATTCAGGGTAAAAAATAAGCTAGGTGACATTTACTCCTATGTCTATGAAAGAGGATCTGAGTCTCCTACTCTCAGTATCATGCTATGATCGTTTGAGAGCTGCAATCATTCATTTAGGGTCTTTTAAAATTTTAATTCCAATATAGTTAACATATAGTATTATATTAGTTTCAAGTGTAAAATATAGTGACTCAACAATTCTATACACTACTCAGTGTTCATCATAAGTGTACTCTTTAATCCCCATCATCTCTTTCATCCATTGCCCCCACCCACTTCCTCTCTGGTAACCATCAGTTTGTGATGATTTTTCTACAATAAGGCAACACCTTGAAGTCACCTTTTAGTTTGGATATGCTAGTGTGTAGTGGAGGGGGGGTAGGTAGGTAGGTAGGTACCATATGTATTACAAAAAGTTAAGTCTATCCTAGGAAAGCAGAGATAAGAGAAAAAGAAGTCCTTGGCTCCTGATGGTATTATTTAAACTACCAGATAAAGCTGTGTCTAATGATGATCCTGCATCTGAATTTTCATTCTGAATGTCAATGAATTCTTTTTTGGTTTAATCCATTCAAATTTGCCTTGTATATCTTTGGAGACATTAAAAAAAATCTTAACTGTTACACGTGTCTTGTACTTTTTTATTGATTTTTTTTAAGTGTTTTGACACATGATGCTATATTACTTTCAGGTGTACAACATAGTGATTCAACTTCTCTATATGTTATACTGTGCTCACCATAGGTGAGCTACCGTCTGTCCCACAAAACACAAATACAATATCATTGACTATATTCCCTTATGTTGTGCCTTTTGTACCTATGACTTATTCATCTCATAACTGGAAGCTTGTATGTCCCACTCCCCTTTATCCATTTTGCCCATTTTCTCACTGTCCTCCCCTGGAAACCATCAGTTTCTGTATTTACAAGTCTGATTCTATCTTGTTCTGTGTTTTATTGAATCAAACCTATATTAATTTGTTTTTTAAATATTTTGTTAGAGGATAATAATATATTTTTCCATAAAAATAAATGAGAAATGCGAGTTGGCTAGCAGACACCTTAAACATCACACCATGTAAAATTAATTCTAATTCCTGAGGTCTTAAAATGTAAAAAATGTATGTCCTAAAGTCAATCAAATATGTTATATAGTCAACACTTGTCATATACTGTATACTTAAATCATAACATCATTTAAAGAGATCTATTTTTATCCTCATTTAATACATAAGAATACTTCCCTAAGCTTATATAGCTCATACACAGTAAAGATAATCAAGGATTCCATGAGTTGTGGAGAACATTTTGTGCCTCTTTCTTGTTAGCAAACTAGGTAGGGAATTGGAGAAGGGAAATTGAAAAGGCAGCAAGGAGAACCAAGAGACTGCTTAAATTAATTTAGGCAAATGTGCTCCTTTTGAAATCTATAACTACTTAATGAGATAGGTAAGCTTCAATTATACCTTACTATAAAATGCACTAGTATAAACTGGGGCAGATATTATCAGAGAACAAAAATTTGAAAGAGCATAGTTCAGATGTGGAAGTTTTATTAGCAGAAAATGTGTAGAAAAATCAGGAGCGAAAGGAGGATATAGCAAATTTAGAAAGTTAAAGTGTGAAAAGAAAGGACTGCTGAGATAGTTAAACAGTTAGGAACTTTTGATATTCAAAGATGTTTTGTTTGACTAGTTTTTAACCAAATCAATGGTTAGAAACTAGATGACGTTTGCTTCCATTGGGATGAGAAAGATGTTAAAGGACCTTCACACTTGTAATAACTAGAAAAAGTTGATGAGGTAAAATTTATATGGGAAAGGAGAATATTCAAGCATTTTAAGGATTTTGAACACAAGATCTGAGTTGACATTGATACGCGGGTACCTGAAACATCATAGCTCTTCAGTTTATAGTGGGAACAGATGGAGAGAGAGGTAAATGTGAATTTAGTAAAATTATTTTTATAGTGAGTTTCAGTGACTCCACAGAACTACCAACTTATCATTCCCTGTTGTATGCATATACAGTTGGGAGTGACATAATTGGCTGTTGGAGGAACCCCTATGTAGAGACATTGGCCAAGAGTGTCATCCACCTCCTCATGTTTCATCATCCCCAAAAGTTCTCTGTGTCCTTTGGAGTCAACGTTCTTACTGCTGCACAAGGCAAATAGTAATAAGCTATGCTTTTAAAAATGTTCCAAATGTTGATATCATTTTAGAATCATATAATGTAATCATAATACTGAGTTTTTGCATATTCTCTCATCCACCTTCCCCTAATGTTAACATATTAAATAGTGATAGGAAATGATCAAAACTAGGAGATTGGCCTTGGTATAATACTACTAAGTAAACAACGAAATTAATTGGAACTTCAACAATTTTCCACTAGTGTCCCCCTTTTATTCCAGGATTGAATTTCCAATCTTACTTTGCATTTAGTCATCTTGCCTCATGGGAACAATCTTTGAGGCACAGATCTTTAAGACAAGCATCCGGCTTCTGCTCAAACTTCTTCACACTAATTTTAGCAACCAACAGTAAATCGAGTTCATGGCAATATCACTGTGTATTCTGATGATGATTTTCTGTTTTCCTTATTCTTTCCCTGCCCTCAGAGTTTCAGTGAGAATAATATATATTTCAATTTCATTAGCTTTACCAAACTAAGAAATACCTCATTTTGTATACTTACATAATTTCTCATTTAACTTTATAATGCATGCAGGTGATCAGAGTATAAAACTCCAATAAATTCAAAGCTCTAAATTCAGAACAGCTCAACCTTTTGCAAATAGGTGAGCAGAATAATCTGCCATGTTGTTGTCAATACTGTCAATCTTCCATGCTTCCAAAGGAGGTGGGGATTGATGTCTTGCAAGCTCTAATTTTTGCTAATCACTTATAAAAATAAAAATGTTTCCCACTCACTGAATGTATATTAAATACCAAACATTGAATGTGGCATAAGGACATTTTTCCATTTTATTCTCATAAGTAACAACTGTGAGTAAAAAAATATAAGGCTTATACAAAATATAAGGATTATAGCATATCTTCCAAGTAAAATTTAATAATTAAAATAATGGCTCACAGACTGTAATACTACAATGCCATTCTAATATCAATCACCTAGATTTAATACAGAGTATACAAATTAAGTGAGTCCCCAACCGTTTGCCCTCTCTTCAGATGCAAGCCACAAATTTGAGAGTTCCCAGGTGACCCACAGTGACTAATTGGCTATAATAATTAGTTCCCACAATCTACTCAGGTTTAATAATTGCTAGAGTATCTCATAGAACTAAAAAAAGTGCTATATGTACAATTAGTTATATTTTTAAGGATATAAATCAGGACTAGCCAAATGAAGAGATGCATGGGCAAGGTCTGGGATGGTCCAGAAGTCAGAACTTCTGTGTTCTTGCCCCATCAAATCAGTATTAGTCACCCTCTCAGCCATTGTCATGTTTACTAACCAAGAAGTTCACCCAAACTCCAGTGTCCAGAGCTTTGACTGGAGTCTTATTATGTTTGTATGATTGTTTGAATCACTGACCATGTGACTGAACTGAATTTCCAATCTTCCTCCTCTCCTTGAAGGAGTTTAGCTCGATATCACCTGGTTCATACCTGATTGGTCTTTCTGGCCTGTTACCATCCTGAGTGAACTCATTAGCCTACACTCAGATGTGTTAGGCCAGTCTTCCAGATGTCTTCCTGATGACATAAGAGTCAGAAATTTCCAAGGCTGTACAAGTTATCTCCAAAGAACTTGAGAAAATGATGAGACAACCTCTTTAATATACAACAAGATTAACAGACATTAGTATCTGAGACAGGATCTGAGAAGCAGGCTTAAGAAATAACATTGCATTAATTACTATGAAGATCAGGAGCTACTACCCAACGGGTAATTTACCACCATACATTGTGGGTAGAGGGGGAAGAGAGTAGGGGAACCATAAAAATTACAGATCATCTTTAGATGAAGGAATTACAAGACTGAGCTAGTCTCCTAGAGTATAAATGCCATAATTTTCTCTTACCTTAAAATTACATGGACCAGATATAAAATCTAAGTCTTTCTGATGAAATAAAAGAAAGGTATCTCTAACTCACCAACACTGAGAGGTTTTAACAAAATTTTAAGTAGCTTTAGAAAAAATGAAAAATTGATAAATTAATTCAAGTTTTTAAAAAAGAAGAAAAAATTATATAGAGTGTGGTGTCTCTCACGATTGGACAGGGGCCCCCAAATGTGGGGCTATGATCAAGTGGAAGCCAGTGACACAGATGGCGATAGGATCCACCCAAGGTAGAATAAAGGAGATAGAAGTTGATTGAATGCACCACAAGGGAGCAGCTGCAGGACAACAAAGCAAATACGGTTGGCCTCAAGGCAGTGGGTATTGAATACACACCAGGGGAGAGGTGGGCAGGACAGCAGAGGAGAGGCTGTCTGCCAGGAGGCAGTAGGGGGAGGCTGTTTGTAAAATGGAGAGGGGAGGAAGTATAGCGATGTGTAGAATTTTCCCTTTTTTGGTAACTGTGTCTGGTTGTAAGTAGCCCATTGGTTAGTTAGGGCTTGTGGATATTTTGAGGTGGTTCGCCTGCCTAGCCTGTCTCTATTCAGCCTGGTGGTCTTGCTCTGGGCCCTTTCTGCATTCCATTGCTCAAGGCTGTTTGTCTCAAAGTGACCTCTACAAAGAGGACTCAGACTAGAGTTTGATGTTGAAAGTGTATGAAGCTGGAAAATAAAAAGTGATTTGTAATATGATACCAGAATGAGAACTTTATCTTGGTTATAAACATTCTACCTTTTGAAAAAACAGCAGTCATTAATAAGCATCAAGAAAATACTTGGTATCAGCAAATTAGTCAGCCTCTAAGAAAGAAAATATATATTATGCTGTTCAACCTTTCCGTGCAAAGATTGAGGAGAACCAGAAAAAGTCTGTGAACTTGAATTTAGATCAATAAAAATGATCCAATTTGAAGAAGAAAGAAAAAATAGATTTTAAAAAACCCCAAAAACAGCTTCAGAGGCCTGTGGGACAATAAGAAAATGTCATATGAGTAATCCATAAATACATGTTTGTTGTGAAAAATTCAAGCCTCCTGAAATACACGTAATAAAATGTTATGATCTCTTCTCACGTTACCTTCCCAAAGGTTACCGGTGTTTGCATTGGATAATATATATCCTTTTATGCTTTTTGTCTGTGCATTTACCCAAGTGTGAATATGTAAAAGGTTTGTTTTGTACATAAATGGGATTATACTAAAATAAGTAGTGCTTATTTTTAAGGATAGGTTAACTTTGTGGATGATTACTCCAAGTATATTGAATAAAATAAGACAAAAGCTGAAGAAAAAAATAACAGAAGTTTTTGCGGGAAAGAAAAAAAAAATTTCCTTCTATCCATCTAGGTTTTTTTTTTTTTTTTTTTGAGACCTCCCTATAATAAAAAGATTAATAGGAGAAAAACACAAATTCAACAACTGTGTAACTCCTGTATACATGAGAAATATCCAGGAAAACTGAATAACTCCTTGAAATGGCCTGAACCATCACCTTATATACCATCTCCGGCTAAAGACAAAAGAAGGCAGGGTTGGGGGACAGTTGTGGGAGGTTACTAAGAAAAGCAGTGTAAAAAAGGATAAGTGTGGGTTTTTTTTTTTTAAAGCATTTATTTGTATATTTCAGAGAGAGAAAGAGAGAACACGAGAGCAAGGGGGTGCAGAGGGAGAGAGAGAGAGAATCTCCAGTAGACTCCCCACTTGGTGTGATCCCAGGACCCTGAGGTGATGACCTGAACAGAAACTAGGAGTCAGACAATAAATGGACTGAGCCACCCAGGCTGTGCAGCTGTAAGCTTGTCCATTGGTAAGGCTATCTAGAGATTTTAAAGACATCCTTTCCTATCTGGGACAAGGGGGGAGACACCCTTACAAATGGAGATTTCCCTATAAATGTATGTGTCTTTAAAACTTCTACTCACTTTCCAGAGCTTTTTCTCTATCTGTTGTTTCTTAAAAATAAACATCCTAAAAGAATTCTTTTTTCTCAGCTATGGAGGTCTCATAGATTTGAGACCTAAGAAGTGGCCAAGGCAGGCTGTCTTCATACTTTTTAGAAAAAGTAGAGTAAATCTGTGAGGAATTGACAAGACGAAGAAAATTAATGTTTGGGAGCTTCAATTTGTAAGATATTCTAAGCACAATTTGACCTGGGGTAGTAAATTAACAAAAACAACAAAGTTTGTTTATATAGGCTACTTTGGTCCTGAATTCCCATATTTGGTGATAAGGATGGCTTCTCTCAGTGTCCAGATGAAGGGGAAGCACCCTTCACATGGGAAATTTATTACCTGAATGGAGGGAGATGAGGGATCAAGATGCCCTTCTTGCACTGGCTGCTTTTTGTGTAACTGTAAATCAAAATAATCTATATACCAGTGTGGCATATCTTGGGAGCAGGCTGTCCTGAGCCTCAAGAGATATCACAAATGATATCTGGGTTTTGTTTCTGTAATACTATTTTTAAAACTGTGTATTTAACCTATCTTGTGGTCATGATAACATAGTAACAATACAGGTTTTAATAGCAAAGAGTTTTAAGTATATTATATCAAGTGACAAAAATAACATAATTTAGTAACGAGTTTGATGTCCTTTATTTAGGGAAAAACAATCCATGGATTGGAGAAGTACAGTGCCTCACAAGCACTGAAACACTCTGGAGAGATTTGGGGCAAGATCAGGGGTCTATTAAGCATTAGATGTGCAGATGATTGGCTAAGATGTTGAGGTTTCCTGGTAAGGCTAGCAGGTCCTGGTTTTTGTTTTTGTTTTTCTCTTACTTTCATTTATTTGAGAAAGAGAGTGAGAGAGCACATGGGTGGGTAGGAGGGGCAGAGGGAAAGGGAGAAGCAGGCTCCCTGCTGAGCAGGGAGCCCAACATGGGCTCAATCCCAGGAAACTGGGGTGGACTCGAGCCAAAGGCAGACGGTTAACCCACTTAGCCACCAAGGACCCCCTAGAAGGCCCTTTTTTATAGGGTAAGGTAAGCTAGCTAAAGCTGAGTTGGAGGATTGTAATTGGGTTCTATGTTAGGTTTCCTAGATTGTGAGGTGTTTCCCATTAAGTACAGGATGACTTGGGTTCAGATTTGTGATATAGGCCCTACCACTGGAGCACTCTCCATTTTGTGGGTCCTGATATACAAATTTCCTTTATCAATTGAAAAAGATGCTTCAATATACTAGGAGAGCTTCTAATGTCTATAAATACCAGGCATTTTTAAGGCTCCTCACATTCTCATCATTAAATTATTAATCATTAAAGCAGAAAGCTGCGATCTGAAAACACCATACCTAAATGATTTTGGAATCTAGCATTCATGGTAGCCATCAAATTCTTGCCGGTGTTAATTGCTTTTTCAAAATGCATTTGACATTCATGTCATTGTTAAAGAAACTTTTAGTTCTAAATTTTCCTGTTTTTATTTCAAAGCTTTGAAAAATTGAATTCCTATTACAGAAATTGACTGAATAAACTTGCAGAATAGCAAGCTAAAAGGCCTTCCATCAGAATAAAAGAGGCTTGTCACACACGGTCATCAAAACTTTGACCCCTGAAACCATGTGTCTTGATTCGCTAGTATTCTCAAAGGAAATGTAAAGATTAAAGAATCAGTCCATTAAACCAATTGACACAATTCAATTATTTTTCTGGAGTGTGATTGAATTTGCGGTGGTATTTTCTTAAAAAAACACCTGAGTAATTTCCCTGTTACATTGACAGTTAGACTCCTTTATGCTTCAAAAACAAAACAAATGAAAGTCTTTGTTATTTCTGAGGATAAACAAATTCCAAAGAAATAAAAGATCTTATATCTGTGCCAGTAGTTTATATCATCTACATGTGAAAAATCCTTTCCCAGCAAATATAACGTAAGGCAGGAGTGTAAATGCAGCTGGGCTTGACTCGTGTAATTAACATGAGAAGCGCAGTAAGATCAGTATTCATAGAGAACACCTGCTTTTTTCACTCTCCATAAAAATTAGCATTTTGTGAATTGTGGCTAGTTAAAGTAGTGGTAGGAGACACTACCATACGAAATGTAAAAAGAAATCTTTGGAAATGCATGCCTCATTTATTTAGTGCCTATCCTTTAAAATTCACTTTTCTTACTGAGTTATAGAACATTTGGTTCCTTTTGCACAACATTCCATCATGTGGTGCTCCCATTGTACCATTTCCAGTGAATGAATACTGAATGGCAGTTGCAAAGCTATTTTGAGGAAGTTCCAGTTTTGAACAGACAATAGAATCCCTAGAAAAAATGTGCTATTACCATCTCAGAGTGAATTGAAATGGCAATATCTTCCACATTTATATGTATTTAGACAATCTTTATAACATCATGTTACTTGTGGGGAGCTTAGGTGGTGTGAGAAATGATTATAAAGCAAAAAAGTTAGGAGGCCTGTTTAAAAAAATCTTAAGCGTATTAAAGAGAAGTCCATTGCTTTTGGAATAAATGTAGAAATTTCTTTAAAATGCCCTGTAGTGATTTCAAACTCGTATTATATTTGTATTCTATGAAGGTGAACAATTTTAAATTATTATTTCCAATGAGATTTATGAAATGATGTACAAACTCAATTCCTGTATATAAAAACATGGGCAGAAAAACAGGTCTGTTTTTTTGGGGGAAAAATCTATAGAAATATGATCATATGGATATATAAAAATGTAAAAATGTATCTTGGTTTTGCACTTTCATCTATGCTGTCAGGGAGCAAGAATGTCTTGTCTCCTTCTTGGGAGCAAGAACTCCTCTCCTCTTCTAGATCCTTCTAGCTGTACAAGGATCAAAATGACATGAGACAGATTAACAGGTAAAAATCATATTTAATAGGCATACCTATGGGCAATTCACATAGACATGGAAATTTCAGACACTCAGGCAAAATGAGGTATATATGTCTTTCTAAACCAAAGAGAGGGATAAGGGTCCAGTACTTCAGAGGAAAGGAATGCACTTCACAGACGGTAAGTAGAGCAGATGTTTGGTAATTAGATGTTCACCCTGCCTGTCACTCAGATAAAATTAATCTCTGCTAATAAATCTTATTCTGGGAATTATCCCCAATTTAGATCCTTCTATGTAGTTAAGAGAGGGGCAAAAGTTTCTCTTGAACCCACATGCATGGTCTCAAATACCTTCAACTCATAATAATCCACATGCCAAAGTAGAACATTCTGGGAACTGAATCCCTTCAATGCTATCTATTATTACTATTACTATAGGAAAATTTATAAAGCAATAAGTAAGATATATCATCCATTTTTAATAGCACCTGTAAAATTGTGGTTTTAATTGCCAATTTGCCAAATTTGGTTATCAGTTTGTTGTGTGAATTTATGGAGGCTTATCTGGGGAAAAATCAGCATCAAAATATCGAAAGTAGCATGTCAGCAAGTAATGTTTATAAAACATATACTCAAGTTAATTAGATAAAATAATAGACCAAGAGCCTTAGGCTACACACAAGAAGAAATGACACCAATATTAATAGTGTAACTATTGTTCAAAGTAAGCCAAGATAACTGTGGGTTTAAAATTTTACAATGCATTAAATTGAAGTTCCTTGAGAGAAATTTGATAATTCAGAGAGCTAATGTGTATTTAGAGGTAGGAAGAGAATTCGAGGTACAGGAACCTGACTCTAAATAGAGAATTGGAAATCTTTGTCTAGTTGGAGGAAAAAGTAGAACTTTTTTGACTGTTGTGGAAAACTCACATAAAGTCATGTTGTGGGTAGTATATACCACTACAATTTCATTATTTCAGCCTTTCTGGGCATGCGGCTTCATAATTAGTATTAATTTGACAATAGAAAATATACTAGATAAAAAGTTGGAGAATGTGGTTGTACCCGCTAGTGCATACTGCTAACCAAATTTTAGTTTTTATTCTAGAACTGCTCCACCTTATTTCTTGTTGAACTGCTTAGTATTTTATTGATCTGTTACTTGTCTGAGTTCCCTTAATACCATCACCAATCTTATCATTTTTGCTGTTATTTCATGCCTATTCTTATTTTCAAAATTACATGGAAACTCATTGGTGTCGTGCACAGTTGTTGACTAAAGAGTGAGGGAGGGGGAAATATGACGGAAAAGCATGGTGAAAAGAACAGAATAAAAGAAGCCAAAATAACTAGATTTAGGTCCCAGGTTTGTCTTTTCCTATCAGCGGTGTCAGATAATGTTATTTGACATGTTTGAGCCTCCTTCTTCTTCTTTATAAAATGGATTTCTATCACTGATTTTCAAGCAGTTTCTCAATAATACTTACATTTAAAATCCTCAGGGAGATTGTGTAAGGAGATTTTGGACTCTGTTTCCTCCTTCACATTTTAAATTGCTCCAACTTAAGCAATATTTTAATATATCGAGGTTCTGCAAATACTGGTCAAGAAAAAGACAACTTAAAATGATTGGGATGCATTAATAACATTTTTGCTTACCCTTGCCACCACCCTCCTTGGTTACTGTAGTCTTGAAGAACAGCCCACATTTCCAGGCTGGACGCAGTTCCCGGTATCTGCAGGATGCACAGCAGGCCTTATTATCAGAGAATTGTATTGACATGCACATGAATGATTCAGGCAAGGCACTTGTCTTTGCTTTGCCTAACTGAGAACACACTCAGGGTGGAGAAGTGTCCTTGTTACTCTCTACTGGCCTTAAATTTTTTTTTAATACATAATTTTTATTCAGTTTTTTTAGTTGTTCTTGATGGAATCATTCATCTGATACAAGGTACTCCATCATAGTCAGAAGCAGAAGGTTGCCATCTCCAAAATGTGGGATTTTAAAATGAAAACATAATGTCAGGATTTTTAAGATACTATACCACAATGTCCATTTTGTATTTGAGGGCTAATGAAATATCCTTTTTCTCTTATTTTTCACTAAGCATATATTTTTTAACATGTGAAAAGTAGACAGATCATGAAATCTTTTTTTTTTTTTGGAGGAAAAGGAAATAATTTTTTTTTAGATTTTTAATTTATTTGTTTATTTATGAGAGACACAGAGAGAGAGAGAGAGAGAGAGAGAGGCAGAGACATAGGCAGAGGGAGAAGCAGGCCCCACGCAGGGAACCAAGGTGGGACTCGATCCCGGGTCTCCAGGATCATGCCCGGGCCGAAGGCAGGTGCTAAACTGCTGAGCCACCCAGGGATCCCCAGGAAATAATTTTTGAATGGATGTATCATACTGATCCTATGATAGATACCTTTGGTATTTTCACCAAAGACTACTCACATTGTGTATGTCTAATAAAGTCATACATGAGTAATTTTTTAGAAGTTCTGTGTATGCAGGTCACTGTTTTAATTAGCATAATTAACAAAGTTTTTCTGACCTGATAAAATTGTGATCATACATTTGACAAATTATTTTAATCAGAGCATAGGATTCATATTAGTGGGGTCATGGGAGTTGTTTAAAGTGGTTAAGCATATAAGAATAAAATAAAGAGAAAAATATAATAAAGGAGGAAGAGAGATCACAAAACATAGACAAAATTGTTTGCAGAAGAAATACTGTGTATTACAAGATAACCATCAGCATTAGCATCATTTAACATGTATTGACTTTCCCAGAAATTTAGAGCTTCACATTCATCACGTCATTTAATCTATATAACAAACCTACATGTTAATTATTAGTTGTATAGATTTAGAAATGAGGAAGCAATCTTAGAGATTGACAGATAATGCATGGCAGAGTTGATATCTAAACAAATCTGATTGTCTTGGCTTCAAGATGTAGCCAGAGCTCTGGGGGTTCCAAACAGACCAGATTAAGTCACTTGCCATTGACAAAATCCAAAGGCAGAAAAATGGTGGTGAAACAAGAATTTATTTCAGTGAAGTGCATATCAGGAAGACTTAGGACTAGCGTCCCAAAGTCTGTCTTCAAAATGCTGAAAAAGCTTCTAGATTTATATAAGGAAAATGTGGAACAAAGGTTAGTAGGTATGTGCAGCTGGGCAATAAAAGTCAGGTTCATCATTGTCTTGGGGTCAATCAAGTGGGGTCTTGCTGGTGCCAGAGGAGTCATTATTGCTGGAGGGGTAGCTTGGATTCCCCATCTCTGGATGCTTTGCCTACTAGATCTTTTGCCTGAGTTAAAGAAAAGCTGGAAAGAACATAATCAGTTAGAAAGTAGAGATTGAGGTCAAATGGAGGCAGCTAAGGGAAAACCCAGGTCCTCTTTCAAAAGTATGTTTTTTATTTTTTTATTTTTTATTATTATATTTTTTTTTAGTAGTAAAATGAACACTTTGTTGTTGATCTGCAACAACCCCCTGCGGGAGCAGCTTAGGAGACTGGGTTTAAAAGAATTTTAAGGAGTTTGAGTAACATGTGAAAATTCCAAAAATACGGGTGAGGGCAGCCTGGGTGGCTCAGTGGTTTAGCACTGCCTTCAGTTCAGGGCCTGACCCTGGAGACCTGGGATCGAGTCCCACATTGGGCTCCCTGCATGGAGCCTGCTTCTCCCTCTGCCTGTGTCTCTGCCCCTCTCTCTCTCTCTCTCTCTCTCTCTCCTCTCTGTGTCTTCTCATGAATAAATAAATAAAATCTTAAAAAACAAACAAACAAAGATACTAGGTGAGATGTTGTCTCAGAAAGGTAAGGCTGGACTGTAATTGCAATTGAGAAATTTTAAACACCATCCATTTATTTATTCATTAGTGTTTATCAAGTGTTGTAAGGCAAATGCTCTTAATCATTAAACTAGACAGTCCAGGGAATGTTTCCTAAACTTGCAGTATAGACAGTAAAACTGGGGAGATGTTTGATCTTAATGATTCTTAATGAAAAATAATAGAATGGCATTAATATTAATGAAAATGATAGAATAGATCAAATAGCAAAGAATAGGTTATATACAAGCTTATTTCACTGAGTAAGGTCATTGTATGTGTTAGTGTGTGTGTGTATATAAACTTTTGTTTATGCATACACGTGTGTACTCATACATATGCTGCATCAAAATGGAAAATGTTCTTTTTTTTTTTTTTTTTTTCCCCTGTGCTTCTCAGTCACAAAGATTGGAATACCATTTTCTAAGGAACATCAGAAGATTATTTACTCAGAAACAAAGGTCTACCAAATTTAACTCAAGGACTGGATGTTACATTATAGGATATTTGGAGAATTAGTACCGTAGAGAGTAACTGGTGATCAATCATTCTTGCTTTCAGCCTCCTTCCAAGAAGCTGGGGACAAGCTATTATAGATAGAAGGTTTAAAATAAATTTGATTGTTTGATCTCTTTATAAAAAAATCCTTACTTTGGCTTTTTTTTTTTTTTTTTTTTAAGGAATCAATGAAAGAAAAATGTTCCTCTATTCTAAAGCTTCAAATTCACATTATTTTTTTTCATATCAGTGATTTGGGGTATTTGGGGTTTCAGCCATTTTTGATTAAAATTCTTCTAGTGATCAAGATTGACCTGAAAGCTTGATGGTTTGCATATTTGTTTACAAGCTGGTAGCATTCCTCTAATGAGCTGTGAGTCTTGGGACAATAATGTCTTTATTGGGACCATAGTTAGATCATGAAAAGTATTTATTACATGCTGTTTATGGTGCTGTATACTTTCTTTTTTTTTTTTTTAGCTTTTAAAGTAGGAAATAGTTGTCTGTAGCAGAATTTTGAAGTCTATTGCTTTCATGTAGGACACACTGCCTCGATTAAGTACATTATTTCATTTGCATATAAAATATTCAACATTTAAAAAAATCTGTCCTGAATCACAAGAAACAGAATTCAAGATATTCAAAGGAATCCTTAGCAAAATAAATTATAATACAACATAGTCACGATACTAGACTCTTCAAAAAAAGAGCTGGAAGTGAAACAATGTAATCTATCAGTCTAAACAGAAATTTTATTTTTTTTTTTTAAAGATTCCATTTATTTATTTGGGAGAGAGAGTATAAGTGGGGTGAGGGGCAGAGGGAGAAGCAGATTCCCTGATGAGCAGGAAGCCCGACTTGGGGCTCCTTCCTAGGACTCCAAGATCATGGTCTGAACCAAAGGCAGATGCATAACAGACAGAGCCACCCAGGCATCCCAGAAACTGTTGAAAATACTTCACACAAAAAGATTTAGTAAAACATTTAATAATATAGATCTCTCATCAGAACATAGAAATTAAATAAGCCCGAAGTTTTTTTTGTTTATATGTTTTTAAATAAACAATTTCATGTATATGTGTGTATATATATACTTATATATAGTATATATATTATTATATGTTATATGTTATGTTATATATTATATATTATATATATTATATGTTATATGTTATAATAACATATATGTTATATGTTATTATTATATGTTATATAATATATGTTATATGTTATATGTTATATAGTATAACAATAACAATTTCATGTATATGTGTGTATATATATTTATATATAGTATATATATAAATAGTATATATATAGTATATATATATATACTATTTAACATAACTGTCAACCTAGCAGTGGCTTAATCAGTATCACCTTAAAATAACTCTTGAGCCTAGATTCTCTTGTCTTTGGAGTGATTGTGAGATAGGGAAGCTGAAAGGATTCCATTTTAAAAAGGCTCCATTTCTGCCCTTTTCCGGCTGGGCCCTATTTACTCATGTTCTGTATTTCAACTTGCATCTGAGAGAAAAACAAAGAAGCTATGCTCCCACTTCAAGGGGGAAGTAAAACAGTTAATCATTCTCTGAGTTTTGTCTTAGGCCCCCAAACACCTGATAATATCTAAGAAGAGAGGGATCACAAACATGTTCCAGGACATTAGCTTCTAATGAATCTAGCATCGATACCCCCTACCTTTGTTGATTTATGGAACAACACCTATTGTTCGTCTGACACTCACTTTTGATCAGACCCTACCCTGGATTCCTGGAGAAACACATATTCTAGACCCTTTCCAATATAAATCCCTAAGCCTACATGGTGGGGAGACTCATAATCCTTTCCTTTCTGAGTCTCCCAGACACTCCGTCTGCTTTTCTCTGTATGTCACTCACACTATTCAAAAACCTCTGCTTTCAATGTCTTTGGCTTGTGTTTGATTTCTATCCTGTAAGAAGCCAAGGACCCTCTTGGTGGTCCTGAGGGACCTTGCTCTGGGCCATTAGAACCAGCCTGCCCACATCAACTGCATGTAGTCTTACAGACTACATATTTTACAAGGCACCTAGCTTCAGAGATGTTGGGGGGTGGTTTGAAGTTGGTGGGGATGAAACCATCATTCTTTATGAAAAAATTACCTGTAGGCTGACAGAGGCCTTGAACAACCTTTTATTGGTCTATATGTTCTTCTATTCCTGATCCAGAAACGAAAGATTTGAATGGGAAGGCATCACTCTTGGCATTACCACTTTTGCAGGAGGACTACAGAAAAGGGCTGAACGTAGAATTATTGTAATTCAAGTAAAACAAAAATCATAATTATACATATTATCAATATATTAAATTTTAAAAATTTTCCTTTAGGGTATATGAACATATTTTTAACAAATGATTTTAATTATTTATTTTCTTAAAGATTGTATTTATTTATTTGACACACAGAGAGAGAGAGAGAGACAGAGCAAACATAAGAAAGTGGAGTGGCAGACAGAGGGAGAGGGAGAAGCAGGCCCCCCACTGAGCAGAGAGCCTGACTTGGGGCTCGATCCCAGGACCCTGGGATCATGACCTGAGCTGAAGGCAGACACAAGGAATTTTATTTAAAAAGTTATTTTTTAGGAGTTCCTGGGTGGCTCAATCTTATGTGTCCAACTCTTGATTTTGACCCAGGTCATGATCTCCGGGTCTCTGAGCCTGCTTGAGACTCTCTCTCCCTTTCCCTCCTCCCTTTCCCCTTAAAAAAAATTAAATAGAAGTGTTTTCATATGTCCCACAATGTATAGTAAAACCAATTTTCTATTCTAGAAATTGTTTCAAAAATATATTCCAAGTTTTATTCAGTGCTTCTTACCACTGTCAAATATATGTCTTATATGATTAAGACAATCATAGTCTAGATAATCACAAATGATTATAATTGTTTCATTGGGTTATAAATACTTATGAAATTTACATCTTATATTCACTCTCAAAATGTAGATCTTCCCCATCTGTAGCCTAGCAAACAAATTTCACATACAGTAGATTTTCCTTCTAACTTTTCTGTATTGAAACAATCTGATTTTTACCTGTATAATTTATTTATACAGACATTTCCCAAACCTTTTTTTTTCTTTTACCAATCAGACCTGCCATTCATACCATTTGCTATTATGCATTCCACCCTAGATAGGTCATTCCATCTATTGATTCACAGAACTTGCTTGCTTTTGTCTCCTGTGACTCTGCAACCTATAAAACCTGTACAAACAACTTTTAAAACATCCTTATACTATGCAGTAGGGACAACTACAGAAGGTATTGAGAGTGAGTGAGCACCCTTGGTTTACATGACTTGTTTTGATTTGTTTATTGTTGATGTTTCTTGGAGTGAAAAAAAAAAAAAAAACATAGTGGAAAGGTAGAAAATACAACCAAGACTAATTTCTCTCCATCCAAAATTACAAATGCTAACTTTTACCATTTATACTTTTAATCCAATTTTTGAAAAACAAAAACAAAAAAAAACATGGATATATTTAGTTCCATTTAATCAGGTCTCAAAGAAAATTGCCATTTTGAGTTTGTATTTTCTAGTTTTTTTATCCATTTATTGTTTTTCTCTTCATTGAAGACATTTATGTAAACCCATCAAAGAAATGGACAGCTTGGGTCTATAACAAAGTGTCATGTTTTAAAGCATCAGTCAGTAATTGTATATGAGAGCATAGACTGCTACACATAAATGAACTGATCAGAGCACAACTATTCGATGTTTAAAACAGAATAGGATTGCCTGTAAAAGCAGCACCCTTGTGACATTTTTAACTTTAGTATTCGTGTCCTTCTTCTTCACCCTCTCTTTTGACAGAATCCACACCAACCTCTTCATAATAACAAGGGCAGCTATGTCCTCAGGCCTCAGAAAACTCTTTCTTCCATGCCCTCACCCATATATCATTCAATATACATTATGTCAAACTTGTGGTTCAGGTGAGGCCAGACGTCAACAATGGCTGTGCTATTTCTCATCATGCACACAGATTGCTTTACTTTGGCCAGGTCTCCATCACGTACTACAGCGGGATGCTGGTAATTAGTGCCAACTTCGAAGCCAGTGGGGCACCAATCCACAAACTGAATTGGTTTTGAAGGTGGCAAGGGCAACATTGACATCTTTGAGAAGTAGGTTACCACAGTACAACAGGCAGCAAGACGCATATTTATCATGGCAAGGATGACATTTCACCATCTGGTTGGCTGTCTCAAAGCATGCGTTGGTGATCTCTGCTACAGAAAGTTGTTCATGGTAGTTTTCTCAGAAGACATGACAGGGGCATATATGGCTAGAGGGAAGTGGATGCAGGGATAGGACATGCAGTTGGTCTGCAATTTTGTCAGATTAACATTCAGGGTTCCATCAAATCTGAGGGAAGCAATTATGGAGGACACAATGTGATCTATCAACTATTCAAGTTAGTTTAGGTTGAGGATTCAATATCAATTTTCTACCACAGATGTCGTAAATGGCCAAGTTGTCTACCATGAAGGCACAGAGTACTCCAGGGTGATGTGGGTGGTGAGGGTGGAACTCTAGGGTCGAACTAAAGCTAGGGAAGTTTGGAGGGCTGGGTGAATGGAGAACTCCAGTTTGCACTTCTTGCCCTAAATGATAGAGAGACATTCTATCAGCAGGGAGGTGAACCTGGACCCAGATCCCCATCCAAAGCTGTCAAAGTCAAGTAGCCCTGAAGACCTTGTGCACTGGTCAGCTAGTCTCCAGATTTGGTTGAAGACAAGGTCAACGATCTCCTTGTCAATGTTATAGTGCCCTCCGGCATAGTTATTGACAGCATCTTCCCTGCCTGTGATGAGCTGCTCAGGGTGGAAGAGCTGGCAGTAGGTGCCAGTGTGAACATCATCAATGACTATGGGTTCCAGGACTATAAACACTGCCTTGCCAGCACCTGTCTCAATGAAGAAAGTATTGAAAGAGTCATTTCCTCTCCCAATGCTCTTGTCACTTGGCATCTGGCCATCGGGCTGGATGCCATGTTCCAGGCAATGGGGCTCCCAGCAGGCATTGCCAATCTGGACACCAGTCTGGCCAACAGGATGGAGATGCATTCACACATGGTTGCTGCTTTGCAACTGCCCAGCAGATGGCAGAGAGGAAGAGGAGAGGTTGCTGCTTCGTAAAGCATGACTCTTAGGTGGTAGATGTAAGAGAACCTATCCATTTATGTTTTTAACTAGGATATATAACACATACATAGAAAAGAGTATAAAATAAAATAATGTGCACTTAAATGCATGATTACAAAATGAACACTGTATAAACATATCCTGGGTCAAAATATATAGCATTGTTAGAATCTCAGAAATTATTCCCAGCACACCTGGGTCACTCAGTGGTTGAGCATCTGCATTTGGCTCAGGTCATGATCCCAGGATTCTGGGGTAGAGTCCTGCACCAGGCATTCTGTGGGGAGCTGCTTCTCCCTCTGCCTATGTCTCTGCCTCTCTCTGTGTGTCTCTCATGAATAAATAAATAAAATCTTAAGATTATTCTCAATTGTCCCGTTTCCATAGAATCTTACTCCCTATTAAATACTACTGTTCTGACTCCTGTGACAATGTTTCCCTTGTTTTGTTAAGTTTAGTTTCCATCTATGCATTATAAATAATATAGTCTAGTTTTGTCCATTTTTTTATTTAAGATTTTATTTTTAAGGCATCTCTACACCCAATGTGGAGCTCCGAACTCACAACCCTGAGATCAAAAGTCAGATGCTCCACTTACTGAGCCAGCCAGGGGCCCCTAATTTGTCCATTTTTGAAATTCATGTATTTATATATAAATATATATAATTTATATATCAATGGATTCATACACCATATATTTTGTTTTTCACTTGACATGATACTAATTTAAACTCAAATACATAGTTCGCACTTTTCCTTGCTGTATTGAGTGCCATTTAATGAATATAATTTAATTCTTTATTATTGACAGAGATTTGGGCTGTTTTATTTTCTCAATATGACCAACAACATATGAGGGTAACTAAGGAGTGTATATTTGGAGTGGAATTGTATTTGATAGATTATGTGAATTTCTAACTTGGCCAGACAATTCCAAACTTATTCTTAAAGTCAGTATGCTAGTTTATACTCCTAATAGCAGTATATAAAAATTTCTTTGCTCTACACTCTTGGATAAATAGAATTATTTATGATTTTAATGTATTAAAATATATGTAATAGATACTCATCACAGTGAATGTGAAATGGTATCTATTACACTGTTACTTTACATTTACTTGATTGTTAACGAGATCAACTGCATTTTCATGTTCCCCCTATAAAATAGGGCTTTTTTTGAAAATTATGTAAGGTTTTTACTCATTTTTCTATTGGATTATTTCTCCTTTATCATTTATTTGTAGGATTTCTTTATCTACCCTAGATATTAATTCTATATTTGTATTACATACTACAAATATATTCTGCTACTTTGCATCTTTACTTTTAACAATGTTTGCAGATTATTTTTTAGACATTTATATACCTTGGTTTTTCCATTGATGGCAGATAGCCCTGATTCCCAAACTGTCCGGAGACACTCCAGGATACCTCATTGAATTCACAAGGGTGCTCTAGGACATTCTATATTTTCAAAGGGAATTCGGCAACACAGAACACTTATTGAACAATGCGTAAAATACTTTCCAGAGGAAGTTTACAGTTTTACTATTAGATTGTGCTATATTCTTTTGAATGATAACATGTTTGCTAAGCTAGTTTTCTGTTGTTTCTTATGGTCAAAAGAAATTACCAATCTAGACACAGACCATACAACCCTTCCCAAAATTAACTCAAAATCAATTATAGCAGTAAATGTAAAACTCAAAAATTTAAAACTCCTAGAAGATATCATAGGAGAAAGCCTAGATGACCTTGGTATGGTGATGACTTTTTGGATATAAAAAAAAAGACATGACCTAGGAAAGAAAGAATTGATACGTTAGGCTTCATTAAAAAAAAAAAAAAAAAAAAAAAAAAAAAAACTTCTGCTCTACAAAAACAAAACAAACAAAACAAAAAAAAAACAGTATCAAGAAAATTAGAAAAGTTTTAATTCTGCAATTTTTCTGAGAGAAAGTTTTCTCAAAGACACATTTGATAAGGGACTGTTATTCAAAATATACAAAGAACTCTTAAACTCAGCAATAAGGAAATAAAACATCTCAGTTAAAAACATGGTCCAAAATCCTTAACAGACATATCTCACCAAAGAAGATATACAGATGGCAAATAAGCATATGAAAAGATGTTCCACATCATATGTCATTAGAGAAATGCAAATTAAAACAACAAGGAAATACCACTGCACACCCATTATTCTGAACAAAATCCAGGACACTGACAAAACTAAATGCTGGTGAGGATGTGGAGCAACAAGAACATTTATTCATGTTTGGTGGGAATATAAAATGATATAGCCGTTTGGAAGACAATTTGATGTTTTCTTACAAAACTACTCTTACTCTTGCCATATAGTTCAGCACTCAACATTCCTTAGTATTTAACCAGAGGAGTTAAAACTATCTGTCCATATAAGAACCTGCAAATAGATGTGGATAGCAGTTTTACCTGTAATTGACAAAACTTGGAAGCAACCGAGATGTCCTTCAGTAGGTGAATAGTAAATAAGCTGTGGTACATCTAGACATTGGAATTGTATTCAGATATAAAAAGAAATGAGCTATTGGGGCACCTGGGTGGCTCAGTCAATTAAGCATCTGATTCTTGGTTTTGGCTCAGGTCATGATCTCAAGTTTGTGAGATGGAGCCTCAGCTGAGCTCCATGCTCAGCACAGAGTCTACTTAAGATTCTCTCCCTTTCCCTCCCCCCTTCTCCTGTTTGATCTCTCCTAAATAAATAAATAAACAAACAAACAAATAAATAAATAAAAAATAAATAAATAAATAGAAATGAGGTATGAAGTCATGAAAAGATATAGAAGAAATGTGCATGTATATTACTAAGTGGAGAATGCAATTTAAAATGGCTACTGACTGTAATTTCAATTATATGAAATTTTTGAATAGATAAATTACAAAGACAAAAAGATTAGTGGTTGGCAGAATTGGAGGAGGGGAGAGGGGTGAATAAATAGAGTACAGATGCTTTTGGGGGCAGTAAAAACATGCTGTATGGTACCATAATGATGCAAAGATGTTATTATACATTGGTCCAAACCAATAAAATGTAAACCATCGAGAGTAAGACTTAACATAAATACGGACTTTGGGCGATTATAGAGTGTTGACAAAGGTTTGTCAATTGTAATTAATGTACTACTCTGGCAGGGGATGTTGCTAACAGGGCAGGCTGTGCATGTGTGGGGCAAAAGAGATATGGGAAATCTCTATATCTTGCTCTCAAATTTGCTGTGAATTTGAAACAGCTCTAAAAATAGCCATAATAAAAAAAAACATTTTAAAAAGCAATTACTACTCAAAAATAAATTTGAAAGAGAAAATGAGAGTGGCAACATCCAATCTAATTGAAAGGTTAACAAGTAGTGCAGCACTCAACAGGCACACGCATCCCATTAATAAGTTAATGAGATTATTTAAGAATGAAATAAAAATATTTTTTTTTCAATTTATGCACATTTATTTTTCAAATGTCTACTACACTTTTAGGATATAAACATGAAGTTTTCAGAATCTAATTATTAAATAAACAGAATGATTGAATATTTCTTTTGGCTTATGAACATCACAAAAAAATTGAGGCCCTAAGGACATAATGAACAGAAAACTTTAAGAACTGGAATAGTGTTGCAGTAAAGAAAGGCTGTAATTTATTGGTTTGGAAAAATGTACAGGAATATCCTAGAGATGCTGTGGGCTCAGTTCCAGACCATGGCAACAAAGCAAATATTGCAATAAAGTAAGTCAAATCATTTTTGGGGTTTCCCAATGCATATGAAAGTTATGTTTCAGGGATCCCTGGGTGGCTCAGTGGTTTAGCACCAGTCTTCGGCCCACGGCATGATCCTGGAGTCCCGGGATCGAGTCCCACATCAGGCTCCCTGCGTGGAGCCTGCTCCTCCCTCTGCTGTGCCTCTGCCTCTCTCTCTGTGTGTCTCTCATGAATAATTAAATAAAATATTAAAAAAAAAGAAAGTTGTTTCCACTATACTATTGTCTGTTAAGTGGAATAGTATCATGTCTAATAAAATACATAACTTAATTAAAGCAATACTCTATTGCTAAAGAATGCTAATCATTCGGTGCCTGGGTGGCTCAGTGGGTTAAGCATTCATCTCTGATTTCAGCTCAGGTCATGATCTCAGGCTTGTGAGACTGAGCTCCTCATCAGGCTCCTTGCAGACCAGGGAGTCTTCTTGAGATTTTCTTTCTCCCTCTTCCTCTGCTCCTCCTCATCGTGCTCTCTCTTTGTCTAAAATAAATAAATCTTAGAAAAATGCTAACCATCATCTTAGCTTTCTGTGAGTCAGCATCATTTTGCTGGGGGAGGGTCTTGCCTCAACGCTGACGGCTTCTGACTGATGGGGTGGTGGTTACTGAACGGTGCAGGGGCTGTGGCAATTTTGTAGAATAAGGCAACTGTGAAGTTTGCTGCATCAATTGACTCTTCTTCCATGAACGATTTCTCTGTAGCATGTGATGCTGTTTAATAGCATTTTACCCACAGTAGAACTTCTTTCAAAATTGGAGTCAATCCTCTCAAATTCTGCTGCTGCTTTTTCAGCTAGGTTGGTATAATATTCTAAATTCCCTGTTGTCATTTCAAAAATCTTTACAGCATCTTCACCAAGAGCAGATTCCATCTCAAGAAATCACTTTCTTTGCTCATCCATGAAAAATAACTCTTCAGCTGTTGAGGTTTTATCATGAGATTGCTGCCATTCAGTCACATCTTCAGGCTCCACGGCTTTTCTCTTGCTGTTCCCACCATATCTATAGCTATTTCCTCCACTGAAGTCTTGAGCCCCTCAAAGTCATTCATGGGGATTGTAATCAACTTTCTTTTTTGTTTAAGTTTTGAATTAGATCCCAGTTAGTTAACATACAATGTAATATTAGTTTCAGGTGTACAAGATAGTGATTCAACAGTTCCCGTACAACACCTGGTGCTCATCACAAGTATGCTTCATACTACTTTCCAGAAAAAACCCACCAGTTTGTATTTCCAACAGTGCAAGAGGGTTCCTTTTTCTCCACATCCTTACCAACATCTGATGTTTCTTGTGTTGTTGATTTTAGTGATTCTGACAGATGTGAGATTATAGCTCTTTGTAGTTTTGATTTGTATTTCTCTGGTGATCAATGATGTTGATTATCTTTTCATATGTCTCTTGGCAGATTATTTGGTTTTGGATGTTGAGTTTTATAAGTTCTTTATGTATTTTGGATACTAAGACTTAATCAGACACGTCATTTGCAAATATCTTCCATGGATTGCCTTTTAGTTTTGTTGATTGTTTCCTTCACTGTGCAGAAGTTGTTTTTTTTTTTTTTTTTTTTTTTGATGTAGTCTCAGTAGTTTATTTTTGCTTTTCTTTCCTTTGCTTCAGGAGGCATATCTAGAAAAAGTTGCTATACTGATGTCAAAGAGGTTACTGTCTATGTTCTTCTCTAGGATTTTTATGGTTTCAGGTCTCACATTTAGTTCTTCAATCCATTTTGAATTTACTTTTGTGTATGGTGAAATAAAGTGATCCAGTTTCATTCTCGTGCATGTTGCTGTCCTGTTCTCCCAGCACCACTTGTTGAAGAGATTGTCTTTTTCACATTGGATGTTTTTTTCTGCTCTGTTGGAAATTAATTGACTATATAGTTATGGGTTCATTTCTGCATTTTCTATTCTGTTCTATTGATCTATGTATCTATTTTTGTGCTAGTACCATACTGTTTTGATTATACCTCCATATCTGCTTGTCTTTTTCAAGGTTTCTTTGGCCATTCGGGGACTTTTGTGATTCCATGCAAATCTTAGGATTGTAGTTCTAGTTCTATAAAAAATTGGTATTTTGATAGAGATTGCATTTAATCTGTAGATTGCTGTGGGTAGTATAGACATTTTAACCGTATATGTTCTACCAATCCAATTTCTTTGTGTCATCTTCAATTTCTTTAATCAATGTTCTATAATTTTCAGAGTACAATGTTTCACCTTTTTTTAAAAACAGATTTTTACTTATTTACTCATGAGAGACAGAGAAAGAGAGAGAGAGAGAGAGGCAGAAACATAGGCAGAGGGAGAGGCAGGCTCCCTACAGGGAGCCCGACTTGGGACCCGATCCCTGAACCCAGGATCATGCCCTTAGCTGAAGGCCAACTCTCAACCACTGAGCCACCCAGGCATCCCTCTTTCACTTTTTTTTTTTTTTAAAGATTATTTATTTATTTATTCAGAGAGAGAGAGAGAGAGGCAGAGACATAGGCAGAGACACAGGCAGAGGGAGAAGCAGGCTCCATGCAGGGAGCCCGATGTGGGACTCGATCCCAGGTCTCTAGGATCACACCCCAGGTTGCAGGCCACACTAAACTGCTGGGCCACCGGGGCAGCCCCCTTTCACTTTTTTGATTAGGTTTATTCCTAGGTTATCTTATGGCTTTTGGTGCAATTGTAAATGGAATTGATTCCTTAATTTAGCTCTCTGTTACTTCATTATTGCTGTTTAGAAATACAACAGATTTCTTTACATTGATTTTGTATCCTGTGACTATTGAATTTGTGTATCATTTCTAGCAGTTTTGGGTGGAGTCATTTGGGTTTTCTATATAGGGTATCATGTTATGTGTAAATATGGAGCAGACTTCTTACAAGCTCCTGTTAATGTTGACATTTTGACCACTTCCTATGAATCACAAATGTTCTTAATGGCATCTAGAATAGTGAATCTGTACCAGAAAGTTTCAATTTACTTTGCCCAAATCTATCAGAGGAATCACTATCTCTGGCAGCAATAGCTTTATGAAATATATTTCTTAAAAGATAACACTTGAAAGTCAAAATGACTCCTTGATCCATGGGCTGTAGAATGGATGTCTCATTAGCATGAAAACAACATGAATCTTGTTGTACATCTCCATCAGAACTCTTGGGTGACCAGATGTTTTGTCAATGAGCAATAGTATTCTGAAAGGAATCTTTTTTTCTGAACAGTAGGTCTGTCTCAACAGTGGGCTTAAAATATTCAGTAAACCTTGTGAACAGATGTGCTGTCATCCAGGCTTTTTTGTTCCATTGAGAGAGCACGTGCAGATTTAACATAATTCTTAAAGGCCCTATGATTTTCAGAATGGTAAGTGAGCACTGGCTTCAACTTAATGTTATCAGCTGCATTAGCCCCTAAGAAGAGTCAACTTGTCCTTTGAAGCTTTGAGCCAGGCATTGACTTCTCTAGAACTATGAAAGTCCTAGGTGGCATTTTATTTTAGCATAAGGCTATCTCCTATCTCCTCTACACTGAAAATATATTGTTTAATATAGCCACTTTCATTAATGATCTTAGATAGATCTTCTGGATAAGTTGCACTTTTGTTACGGAGATGGTTTCTTTTCTTAAATCTCATGAACCTTCCTCTGCTAGCTTCAATCTTTTCTTCTGCAGCTTCCTCACCTCTCTGTTGGGGCCAGGCGGGAAGGGAAACTCCTCAAGATGGCGGATACGCCAAAATGGCTGAGGTTCCTGTCACCACCTCCACTTGGGATGACAGCTTGAGCAGACCCTTACACCTCTCCTTTGGACTTCCTCAACCGAACCCAATGCCCTTCAAACCCCAGAGGAGGAAGTCACCTTTGACTGATCGAATTGCAATCCTTCCTTTGCATAGTGAGGGTCACTCTGACTGGTTGGATTGCAATCCTTCCTTTGCATATGAGCCAACCAATAGGAAACCGTTCTGCCTTACAACGTTATGTAAACCCCCTACCACCTTGTCTTGGGGCGACTTCCTCGACTCACTCTCTTTCCCCCGTGAGTCGTGGAACCTCGCCCGAGGGTGCCTGCAATAAAATCTGTTCTTGGACCCTCGCTTGCCTTGGCGGTCTCATTTCCGTCTAGTTACTAAAAAACTTAACATTTGGTGCCGAAACCCGGGAGGAGATCGAGCCCCTGCAACAGCACGGAGGCTCTCTCCTCTTCCGTCGGACTGGAACTCTGCTCTTTCTCTGCTGGGGTCACCGGACTCCTTGCGGTGTTCCCTGGTTTCCGACCCTCTCCCGGGGCGCCCTGTCCTAATCGCGGCCGCGTCAGGGCAAACCCTCCTCCGCCACCTGGTGGCTCCGCGGTTCCGGGGAGTAAAGGAGACGTCCTCACTCCACGGTGACCACTTCTGTAAGCAGCAGCTCAATTCACAGTCGAGGGGACGCCCTCCTCCAAGTCTTGAGCTGATACGGGAAGGAGCCATGGGAACCTCCCAGTCCAAATTCGATTCCCAAACGCCTTTAGGATGCCTACTGGCTAATCTCCGAACTCTGGAGTTAGACCAGGACTTACGAAGGCGACGCCTTATCCATTACTGTACCGTCGCTTGGCCTCAATATCGGCTGAATAACCAATCGCAATGGCCACCTGAAGGCACTTTTGATTATCAGATACTTACGGACCTTGATAATCTCTGTAGACGCCAAGGCAAATGGTCTGAGGTGCCCTATGTCCAGGCTTTCTGGACCCTGCGCTCCAGACCAGAACTCTGCTCTAGCTGCTCAACCTTTCAGGTACTCCTAGCCCGCTCTCCCCCGCCGACTCTTCCCCACTCCACCTCTAGAGATTCCAACTTGGCCCCTCCATCCCCCCTCGTGGAGCCTCCTGAAGATCTCTCCAGGCCCCCTGTAAGGGCCCCACACCTGTCTCCTCCTCCCTACCAACCCGCTCCCCAACAACCTGTGTCCCCGACTCCTTCCTCAATCTCCGAAACTCCAGGCCCAGGCCCAGCCTCGAGCATACCCTCTCCAACCGTTCCTCTCCTCCCAGCCCCAGAACCTCAACCACCTTCCAGCCCCCTCCCTTCTCCTCCTATCTCTGCCCGTACCAGATCCAAAAACTCTTCCCCGGACCTGGTCTGCCCCTTGAGGGAGGTTGCAGGGGCTGAAGGGGTTGTCCGAGTCCATGCGCCCTTTTCTCTACAAGACCTATCCCAAATAGAAAAACGCTTAGGTTCCTTTTCGGCCAATCCCGACAACTACATCAAGGAATTCCAATACTTGGCGCAGGCCTATGACCTAACCTGGCATGACTTGCATGTCCTCCAGACCACCACCCTCACCACTGAGGAGAGGGAACGTATCCAGGCTGCTGCCCGGGGACACGCTGATCAGGTCCACCTTACGGACGCCACAATGGCGGTCGGTGCTCAGGCGGTCCCCGCCGTAGAGCCAGGCCGGGATTACCAAGACGGCCAAGATGGCCGCCGGCGCCGCGACCACGTGGTCCGATGTCTCATCGCCGGCATGCGGGCGGCCTCTAATAAGGCCGTAAATTATGACAAGATCAGAGAAATCATACAGGCCCCTGACGAAAACCCGGCTATATTCCTTAACCGGCTGACCGAGGCATTAATTCAGTACACTCGCTTGGACCCGGCCTGTCCCGCGGGGGCCACGGTTCTAGCCACACATTTTATCTCTCAGTCAGCCCCAGATATCCGCAAAAAATTAAAGAAAGTCGAGGAAGGCCCTCAGACCCCCATTTCTGACCTAGTGAGAATGGCATTTAAGGTCTTTAACTCCCGTGAGGAAGCCGCAGAGCTGAAGCGACAGGCCAGACTCCAGCAGAAGGTCCAGCTACAAACCCAGGCCTTGGCAGCAGCCCTGCGGCCGCGGCTCCAGGAGCCAGCAGAGAGGGGGACCCACCCGCACCCCTCCGGGGGCCTGCTTCAAAGGCGGGGCTGAAGGCCATTGGGCCCGGCAGTGCCCCACCCCGAGGGCACCAACCCGACCATGCCCTCTCTGCCATTTGATGGGCCACTGGAAATCCGACTGCCCTGGCCTCAGGGAATCCTCGGCGCCTCAACGCGGGGGGAAGACCCAGACGGTGAGTCCAGCCTTCCAACTGCTCGGGCTGGAGGAGACTGACGGAGCCCAGCCTCGGCCGCCCCTCTCACCCAGGCCGAGCCCAGGGTCATGCTCCAGGTAGCGGGTAAGTCCATCTCCTTTCTGCTGGATACGGGGGCTGCCTATTCTGTTCTGCCTTCCTACGCGGGACCTACTCTACCCTCACCAGTCGCTGTTATGGGGATCGACGGGAACCCCTCCACTCCTAGGGCCACACCTCCCCTTACTTGTAGCCTGGATGGGTTCCCCTTCTCTCACTCATTCCTGGTGATTCCCTCATGCCCAGTGCCCCTGCTGGGTAGGGATATCCTCCAAAAGCTAGGGGCAACTATTCATTTGTCCCCCTCTCCTCCCTCCTCACCCTCAGCTCGTCTCATCCTATATCTCTCCACTCCATCTACTCCTACCCCGGATCAATTACCCTTCGTGAACCCCCAAGTATGGGATACCTCGGAACCCGTAGTGGCCTCCCACCACCCTCCCGTCAAAATAAAACTCAAGGACGGTTCCAAGTTCCCCTCTAGACCCCAGTTCCCTATCTCCCTCCTCCATCGCCTCGGCCTCAAACCGATCATAGAACGACTAAAGCGTCAGGGACTTCTGATTCCCATAAGCTCTCCCTGTAACTCCCCCAACCTGCTGGTCCGTAAACCCTCCGGAGCTTATCGATTGGTTCAGGACCTCCGACTCATTAATGAGGCAATAGTCCCTCTCCATCCAGTGGTTCCTAACCCTTATACCCTGCTATCCCATATCCCTCCAAGCACCACTCACTTTATGGTGTTGGACCTGAAGGATGCCTTTTTTACTATTCCCCTACACCCCGATTCCTACTTTCTTTTCGCCTTCACCTGGGAAGACCCAGACACACATACCTCTGGACAATTAACCTGGACTGTCCTACCCCAGGGGTTCCGGGACAGCCCCCATATTTTTGGTCAGGCCTTGGCTGCGGATTTACAACAATGCCTCCTTAAGGCTAGTACCTTACTACAATATGTAGACGACCTCCTCCTCTGCAGCCCTGCCCTCACCATCTCCCAGGATGACACCACCTCCCTACTTAACTTCCTAGGGAGCAAAGGGTATCGGGTCACACCTCTAAGGCACAACTCTGCACCCCTTCGGTCACTTATCTGGGAATCCACCTGACCCCCACCTCTATATCTCTTACCGGAGACCGTATCCGCCTCCTACGAGAGCTCCAACCCCCTCAGACGGCAGATGAAATACTTTCCTTCCTCGGGTTGGCTGGCTTCTTTAGACACTGGATTCCAAACTTTTCTATTTTGGCCCGCCCCTTATACCAAGCGGCAAAGGACACTCCCCAGGGTCCTCTCACTGATCCCTCTTCGGTCCGCCGCCTGTTTTCCAAGTTAAGAGACTGTCTCACCGCTGGGCCGATACTAACTTTGCCTGACCCTTCAAAACCATTCCACCTTTACACTGATGAGCGGTCGGGTTCAGCTACTGGCCTTTTGGCGCAACCGGTTGGACCTACTTACCGGATTATAGCCTATCTATCTAAGCAGCTAGACAGCACCGCCCGCGGATGGCAGCCCTGCCTTAGGGCGCTCGCAGCTGCTGCCTCCTTAACTAAGGAGGCTCTCAAATTGACTTTGGGACAACCCCTCGTGGTTTACTCCCCCCATCGACTTGGGGATCTTCTTAGCCACCGATCCCTGGCCCACCTAACCCCCTCTCGTCTCCAACTCTTCCATCTGCTATTCATCGAAAACCCTCAAATCTCCCTCTCTACCTCTCCCCGCTTAAATCCTGCAACTCTGTTGCCTACACCTTCGCCTACCTCTGAACCCACTCACTCCTGCCCGCAGCTCATAGAGGATCTCACCCCTCCCCACCCTGGACTCTCTGATCAGCCATTATCCAACCCTGACCGTATACTCTTTGTAGATGGCAGCTCCTTCCTGGCTGCGGATGGTCGGAGACACGCCGCCTATGCTGTAGTCACCCTAGAGACGGTAGTGGAGACAGTCCCCCTCCCAATTGGGACTACTTCCCAAAAGGCTGAACTTATAGCTCTCACCAGGGCTCTACATCTATCTAAGGGACAACGAGTCACCATCTACACCGACTCAAAATATGCCTATCTCATCGTTCATACTCATTCCGTCCTCTGGCAGGAGCGGGGATTTTTAACCACCAAGGGGACGCCTATAGTAAACGGACCTCTCATTGCCAAATTGCTTGAGGCCCTTAGTCTGCCCACTGAGGTTGCAATCGTTCACTGTAGGGGCCATCAGACTTCTAAAGACATGGTCTCCATAGGAAATAATAAGGCCGACTCAGTGGCCAGGGAAACGGCCTTAAGTAACCCAATATCTCCCATCCTCTTCCTTAATACCCCTCATCGACCTTTCTACTCTATAAAGGAAACTCAAGCCCTCCAGGCCCTGGGAGGAAAGGCAGAAAGTAAAGGATGGATTTACATCCGAGGGAAGATTGCCCTCCCAGAAAACCTGGCCCATACCCTAATTACTGATATCCACCAATCTCTCCATATTGGCCCAAGGGCACTGAACCAGTTTCTCCAGCCCCTGTTTTACTATCCATCCCTACCTAAGGTGATTGAGGCTGTCCATAGGGCTTGTAAAACCTGCTCAGCTGTAAATGCACAGGGAGGAATCTGCAGGCCGGGGCCTAACCATCAGCTCCGAGGCCATCAGCCCGGTGAAGACTGGCAGCTGGACTTCACTCACATGCCCCGCCATAAAGCCTTTCGTTATCTACTGACTTTGGTTGATACTTTTACAGGATGGATTGAGGCATACCCCACAGCCAGAGAGACTGCAGATGTGGTGGCCACAATCCTCATCGAGCACATCATCCCGAGGTTTGGGTTACCCCGGACCCTACAGTCAGACAACGGGCCGGCATTTATCTCCAGTGTGACCCAACAGGTGGCCGAGAGCCTCAACATTACCTGGAAGTTGCACATCCCCTACCACCCTCAGTCTTCGGGTAAGGTGGAAAGGGCCAACGGGCTACTTAAGGCTCAACTCACTAAACTTACCCTGGAGACTCACCTGTCGTGGCCCACACTGTTACCTATAGCTCTCACCAGACTCCGGGCGTCCCCCCGAGGACCATCAGGTTTGAGTCCCTTTGAGTTACTGTACGGTCGGCCCTTCCTTATCAACCACAACCTCCCGGCCATTCCTCCACCTCTTTTATCCTATCTGCCTTACCTTACCCTCCTCCGGGCCCTCTTGAGAGCCCATGCCGATGCTGTCATTCTGGCCCCGACCGACAATGCCTCCGAGGAAGCCTCTCCACGAGACTTATCCCCAGGGGACCAGGTCCTTCTCAGAAATCTGCAGTCAGGCTCCCTGCAGACCTGATGGACCGGACCTCACACGGTCATCCTCACCACCCCAACCGCGGCAAAATTGCTGGGACCTACGGCATGGGTGCACATCAACAACCTTAAACGGGCACCCACAGGTATCGAATGGACCTCCCAGATGGTGGGACCCACCAAACTCCGCCTGGCTAGGGATCCTTCTCACACTTCTCCTGAGCCCCCCGATCCAAGCGGTAGAATGTGATTGCATGAAAGGCAGCGGTACCTCGTGCTACTTTTCATCTTATACCCACATGCCCAGAACTTGTTACTCAGGGAAGACACCCATCACCTGTACTTCAAGACATGCCGAAGGAACCTTTTGGATGTCTGAACTTTCTCAAACCAGCCGATCCCCTTGCAGCCGGTACCCCAAGACTGGTAAAGTATGCTGGACTTATCTAAGCCATGTGGGCCTCTCTGATGGCGGGGGGGGAGTCCAAGACCAGGCTGGCCAGGAGCAGACCCGACAAAGGGTCATCCACCAACTCCAGACCTCAAACCAGTTGACCTATAAGAGTATTTCCCTTGATGACATCAAGAAAGTTCCCACCACCGAGCAGCTAACGACAGCCCTCCTAAATTCCAGCTATAACTTATGGCGAAATTTCTCCAAAACCGGGGACAGCAACTGCTGGATCTGTTTTCCCTTCTCTACACTCTCTAATATCATAGGAATCCCTCTCCCAACTAATTGGACGCTCCCCAACTCCACAATCACCAATCAGACAGTCCATATTGGACCTATTGGGGGGAATATACCGATCATTAATTCCTCTAACTCTCTCACCCCTGCAGCTGCCAACATCACTAATTCCTCTCTTCCATACTGCGCCCCCTCGGGAATATTTCTCTCGTGCCCCCAGGGCACTTACCGTTGTTTAACTGCTAATGATTCCCTAGACTGCACGTTCATCCTCCTGTCTCCCTCAACCAACATTTACTCCGATTCCCAGCTCCAGTCCACATTATTTCTCCAATACCGGAGAAAAAGGGCTGCCTTTCTCCCCTTTCTGATAGGAGCAGGAATAACTACTGGGGTCGCTACAGGAGTGGCGGGAATGGGAACTTCCATAAACTTTTATTATAAACTTTCCCAAGCTCTGAACGATGACATGGAACGGATCGCTGACTCCCTCACGGCCCTACAGACTCAGGTCACTACTTTGGCAGCTGTTACCCTGCAAAATCGACGGGCTCTCGACCTTTTGACCGCCGAAAAAGGTGGAACCTGTCTGTACTTAAATGAGGAATGTTGCTATTTTGTTAATCAATCAGGTATAGTTACTTCCAAAGTTAAAGAACTCAGAGACCGAATCCAGACCAGGCGCCAGGGCTCGTCTTTCTGGGGCCTAGACCCCCACACTTGGGTAACATGGCTACTCCCTTTGGCGGGACCCCTATGCCTAATCCTTCTTCTCATCTCTGTCGCCCCTTGCTTGTTTTGATGTTTACAGGAACGCCTGCAAGAACTCACCCGGGTATCTGTCAACCAACTTTTACTTCACCCATACTCTCGCCTGCCCACATCCGACTACCCCTACAACGACGCCCCACCGTCAGCAGGAAGTAGCCAGAGCAGAGTCGACGCCCCCGACACCATTATATAAAACAAAAGGTCGGAATGTTGGGGCCAGGCGGGAAGGGAAACTCCTCAAGATGGCGGATACGCCAAAATGGCTGAAGTTCCTGTCACCACCTCCACTTGGGATGACAGCTTGAGCAGACCCTTACACCTCTCCTTTGGACTTCCTCAACCGAACCCAATGCCCTTCAAACCCCAGAGGAGGAAGTCACCTTTGACTGGTCGAATTGCAATCCTTCCTTTGCATAGTGAGGGTCACTCTGACTGGTTGGATTGCAATCCTTCCTTTGCATATGAGCCAACCAATAGGAAACCGTTCTGCCTTACAACGTTATGTAAACCCCCTACCACCTTGTCTTGGCGCGACTTCCTCGACTCACTCTCTTTTTCCCCGTGAGTCGTGGAACCTCACCCGAGGGTGCCTGCAATAAAATCTGTTCTTGGACCCTCGCTTGCCTTGGCGATCTCATTTCCATCTAGTTACTAAAAAACTTAACACTCTCTCAGCTTCCTAGAATCGAAGTGTTACAGGCGTGTTCTGAATTAGGCTTTGGCTTAAGGGAATGTTGTGGCTGGTTTGGTTTTCTATCCAGGCCACTACAACTTTCTCCATATAAGCAACAAGGATGTTTCACTTTCTTTATCTATCACTTGTGTGTTCACTGGAGTTGCAATTTTAATCTCCTTCAAGAACTTCTCTTTTGCATTCACAATTTGGCTAACTGGTGTCAGAGGTCTCACTTTCAGTTTATCTTGGCTTTCAACATGACTTCCTCACTAAATTTAATCATTTCTATATTTTAAAGTGAGAGATGTGCAACTCTTCATTTCACTTACAGACTTAGGAACCTTTGTAGGGTTTTTATTGGCATAACTACAGTATTGTTGTGTCTCAGGAAATAGGAAGCCTGAGGAGATGGAGAGAGTTAAGGGATGGTAGGTTGGTCGGGCATTCAGAACACACATATTTATTGATTTATTGTCTTGAATAGGCATGGTTTATGAGATCCCAAAACGGTTACAATAGTAATATCAAAGATCACTAATCACAGATCACCATAACAATTATAATAATAATGCAAAAGTTCAAAATATTTTGAGAATTACCAAAATGTGACACAGAGACACAGTGAACAAACGCTATTGGAAAAATGGTGCCCATAGACTTGGTCGATGCAGGGTTGCCACAAACATTCAACTTGTTAAAAATACAGTATCTACAAAGCACAGTAAAACAAAATACAATAAAATGAGGTATGCTTTATAATTTCTTTAATTAAACATGTAACTAATAAGCTCAGAGACTGAGTTGGAACCTGAATGTCTCTTGATATTGTGCCTGGATAAGCTTTGGTCTCATTAACTGAATAGCGGTTTCAATATGGCTGTTTCTTTACTTAAATTGACTCAAATTTGTCATCATGAGATTTTTATTCCTCATAATTAAATAATTATTAATAGATCATTTAAAGGGTTCTTTAAATAAAATAATAAGCCCTATATACCTGTTACCTCTTAATTTCCCACTTTAATTATTATAATTAGCAGTTCTTTATTCTGTTTAATTCTACACAGCTATAACAAGTAACCTTTAGCTATTTTTATTATCTCTATAAAATTTTAAAGTTTAAACTTTGTTTTGATAGTTTGTCAGATTTCTGAGCATTCTGATTTTGTAGCATAATAATTCCTGTAGCATTTTTTAACCTATATGGAGTTATAACTATTGAAATTGGAGATAGAAAAAATAAGAAAATCTTGTTATGTGTACAATTGCCCTACTTTTCTCTGATATTTCTTTTTCTCTTCTTTATGTAGGAATGAACAGAAGTTCTGTGTGGGACAAATACCAATTATTTCATTAGGTTAAGCTGTTTTTCCATTCATTTTAGCTCATGATGGACAGAGACATTCTTAAGACCAATTCTACTCTTTTTGAACTTTTATTTATTATACTTTTACATCATTTTTTAAAATTGTCTATTGATTTTCACTGATGTATTTCCCCCCAAATAAGTAAACTATATAAAGTACTAAAAATGTCTTTGGAACTTTATAAATAAAATTTCTTTCATAAAAGCTACTGTACTCTACAAAATATATTTACATTATTATCTCATTTAAAGCTCACAACTACTCTGTATTTATGAAGAAAAAAGAAGAAAAAATAAACTTGAGTAGATAAGATGATGTTTCAACACTCACCTGATGTCAGTAGATAGAAATATTTTAAAATTAGATATTTTAATTCAATATCAAATATCCATTCCAATGTACTACATTAAACCACTTTTCCACGGATATTAAAAAGTAAAAGTAAAACATTGTTGACAGGTTCTTCTGTATTTTGTTCTTCAAAAAAAAAAAAAAGCTTTGAAAAAAATCCTAAGATTCTTAAATAATATTGTCTCTTCTTTCATTGTAATTATGCTTTCTCCACCTATTCCTTTAATTTATGTGAGTTCACATAAATGAGTTCACATTAGAATGTCTTTTTCAACACATATGGAATTATTCTATAGCTGTGGAATATTACAGTCATAGTCTATAGGCCTTACCTGGCTTGCTATCTGTTTTGATAACCAGAGATTTTTTTTAATTATCACTAGACCCATTTATTTATGTGTTATCAAAGTCTGCCTTAATGGCCCAAGGACAAAGTTGAATGAGGTGACAGACAGTATTGGCCTGAAAATCAGAAAACATTTAGTATCTGGCCCTTTAAACAAGAGTTGGTCAACCACTATTCTCTACTAACTAATGTGAACCAGAAAACTTTGCTATTCTAATTATTAAACTCAGATCAAATAAACAAGTTAAGAGAAAACATTCAAAATGAAGCTATGGCTTGCAGAGACCATAATATATTTTGTATGTTAGGAAGAATAAATATTGATTTGTAGGTCTAATATTAGACTTTAACTTTTATGCTTTTTATTCCTGTTATATTCTTGTTTGCTTTCTCTTAAATTTTATAACTTCATTAATAGATACAATAGTATTTACTATTAAACCCAGGTCTTTAAGGATGAATTAGGTCAAAAAGGAGGGAGAAAGAGAAAAGTGTTCTAGGATGAGGAAATAGCTTATGGAAACACACGTGGAAATGAATGAATATAGAACTGATACTGTCAGAGTAAAGAGTATGTAGGGAAATACTTAAGATTATAGCATATACATTAGTGTATAACTTCTCTGTATGTTGTGGATTAAAGATGATGAAAGGTGTGAGGTTTATCTTTCCTCTTATAATATGGACAGGCTATTGATGTCTGTGACTGAAAGAATATAGGACAAATGACACTATTTAAGTTTCTGGACCTATCTTTAAGAGACTGTCAGCTTCCACTTCCTGTCTTTTGGAATTGTCACTCTTAGAATCAGTTGCCATGCTGTGAGAAGCCCAAGCTACATGGAAAGACACATGGGATTACTCTAGTAAATAGCCTCAGTTGAACTTCTGGCCAATGACCTCAGTATCAACTTCTAGTCCTGTGAGTTTTAGGACTCACATGCAGTTCAGTTGAATCTAGTCTTTTAGTAAATGACTTCCACATAAGCTGGTACTTGACTGTGGTCACATGAGGACCCTGAGCGAGAATTATTCCACTGACTCACAACTAATTTTGACAAAGCAGGAAAGGATAGTGGAAGGGAAAAAAGCCTCTTCAACAAATAGTGTTGGGAAAACTGGACAGTGACATGCAGAATAATGAAACTGGACTTTTTTTTTTTTTTTAGATTTTATTTATTTATTCATGAGAGACACAGAGAGAGAGGCAGAGACATAGGCAGAGGGAGAAGCAGACTCCCTGTGGGGAGCCCAATGGGGGAATTGATCTCCAGGATCATGCCCTGACCCAAACACAGATGCTCAACCACTGATCACCCAGGTGTCCTGAAACTGGACCACTTTTGACACCATATACATAAATAAATTCAAAATGGTTGAAGGACCTAAATGTAAGACAAGAGATCATCAAAATCCTAGGGGAAAAAAAACAGGCAGCAAACTCTTTAACCTTAGCCACAGCAACTTCTTACTAGACATGTCTCTAGAGGCAAGGGAAACAAAAGCAAAAGTGAACTACTGGGAACTCTTTAAGATAAAAAGCTTCTGCACAGTGAAAGAAACAATAAACAAAACAATAAAGGCAACCTATGGAATGAGGGATGAATTTTGCAAATGACATATCAGACAAGGGGCTAGCATCCAGAATATATAAAGAACTCATCAAAATCATCATCAACAACAACAAAACAAATAATCCAGTTAAGAAAAGGCAGAAGACGTAAACAAATTTCTCCCAGAAGATATACAAATGGCTGACAGATGTAAAGATGCTCAATATTACTCATCAGAAAAATACAAATCAAAAAGACAATTAGATATCGCCTCCTATCTGTCAGAAAGGCAAAAATTAACAACAGGAAACAACAGATGTTGGCGAGACAGTGGAGAAAGGGAAACTCTTATGCTCTGTTGATGGGAATTCAAAATGGTACAGCCCTTCTGTATAATAGTATGAAGGGTCCTCAAAAGGTTAAAAATAGAGCTATCCTCTGACCCAGCAATTACATTACTAGCATTCAAAAATGCTGATTTGAAGCACATGAACTCCAATGTTTAATATATATGTATATATATATATATACATATATATATATAAAAAATCAAAATAATGGTATCAGCCATCAAAAATAATGAAATCTTGCCATTTGCAACAATATGGATGGAACTAGAGTGCATTATGCTAAGTGAAATATGTCAGTCAGAGAAAGACAAATATATGATATTCATATATGGAATTTAAGAAACAAAATAGACGAACATAGAGGATGGGAAGGAAAAATAAAATAAGATAAAAACAGAGATGGAGGCAAACCAAAAGAGACTCTTAGCTATAGTGAAGAAACTAAGGGTTGCTGGAGGTGCAACAGATGAGGGGTTGGACTAAATGGGTGAAGAGCATTAAAGAGTGCATTTGTTATATGTAAGTGATGAATCACTGAATTCTACTCCTGAAATCAATACTATACTATATGTTAACTAAATTGAATTTAAATTAAAAAAAAAAGAGAACTATTCCATTGAGCCCAGTCAATCCATGGAATTGTAAACAACAACAATTGACCGTGGTTTTAGATTTGATATAATTTATTGTGCAGCAATAGTGATCTGATAGGTTATCAGATAATTGCTTCTCAAAATATTCACAAGCAGCATGTCTGTGGATCTAATATTTTAGTTTATTAAAGATGTGACCCAAAGAGATACTGTTAAATTTGGCATAATGAGTATTATTTAAGCTGTGCTGATTCACAAGCTCCAAAATCTTGTAATAGGAGAAAGAAATAACATTTACTTGATTTTATCTTTGATTTTCTTTGTGATGGCTACTCATCTTTTTTGTTTTTTAATGAAGTATAGCTGACATACAATGTTACACTAATTACAGGTGTAAACATAATGATCTGACAATTCTGCACATTACACAATGCTCACTACAATAAATGTAGTTATCATCAGTCACCATACAATGTTATTACAATATTATTGACCATATTCCCTATGCTGTGATTTTTCATCCCTGGGATTTATTTATTTTATACCTGAAAGTTTGTACTCACTACTACATGATTTTAAAATACACACATTACAAATTGAATTATACTTTTTTTTCCTATCATGAGACTCGGTTTAACAAACGTAAAGAAAAAATTGAAAAAAAAAAAAAACCCTCTAGACAGTAAATATAATTGTATTCATTGTATTATTCTTTTAATTTTTAAAATATGATTAGTGTTGTTATGGATTTTAAAAACTAAGAAATAAGCTTTTCAGCAAAGTCCAAACAGAAGCTTACTTATTTTGGTGCAAAATCACTTGCCTTATTTTTTTTCAAGAGGACTACTTTTTTTTTAAAGACTTCACTAGAGGTAGTGTTTTCCTCTCAAGCGGATAACATTCACAGCAGCAGTACTGAAGGACAACTGCTCAGCATTTGCATTCATAGCATCTCAGTGGGAACAGCTAGACACAAAATGATTTAATTACATCGGTAGTTCCTTGCCAGAGCATACATTTCAAACTGGTAGGAAAAAAATTTTTGTTTTCTGTGATATGTATGTTAAATTTCTGACACTTAGTAGGTCCTAAATAAAGGTTTGTAGAGTAGACAAAGAAAGAAAAAACAAAAAAAACAAAAAAAACAAACCACAGTCTCTCCCAAACAGAGGTTTTTAGCCCTTATTCCTGGTTGAACTGCCTGATGCTTCATTCAGATCCCACTTTAAGCCCAATCTCCCTGATATGGAGAACTGTGTTCACACAGGTTCTTGCTTCTTGTGAGGGCTTATCACTTTAGATGAAAGTGATAGCCCCTTGCAATTCATTTTAATTCCATGCCTTTTATCCAGGTGAGTAGTAAGTGTCGGCCCAAAGATAACTGAATAGAAGAATGTCGTTCCCTGTGATTGCATCATTATCTGAATTATAGGCTACTTGTTCTATTAATTCTAAATCTGTACTCTTCCCATTCTATGAAGTGAGATGAATTGGATGGTTAATTAACAGAGGATTTTCTCTAATGATTCAGAGGGCATGGATTCCTGAGCATGCCTGTTTACTTCTTTGAGGCTCATTTTTATCAACCACATGAAATCCTATCCTGCCATATTTTTATGAGGATTGCTGTCTATAGTATCCATTACATTAAAATGTATTAAAATTACAAAGTTTTAGATATATATGATAAATATATGTTCAGATACTTAGATAAGTGCATATTATTAATTTGTCTGCTAACATTTGGGGGTCTTTCCTACATTATTTTATCCATATGGCATGATAATTCTTCTAAAGGTTGATACAGCTTTCTGGAATTATGCTCAAAAGATAGGTTATACTATATATATTAAATGTTTAGTTGTCTTTAATCCAATAGAATTTTTAAATTTAATAATGTCTAAATATATTTATTTTATATGCCCAATATTTAAAGTAACTAAGTTCTGAAATTGGCATTAGGCCTATTTTGTCTATAAGATGTGTGGATTAAGATTTATTTCCTGTGATCCATTTCCCTAGGATCAAATAGGACAGCTTCTTTAAAACTCATTTCTCATTATATCCTTATAATGTTAAATATCATCCCATTGTGTAGGCAGAGGATACATCTCATCTACCATCTCTAACAACACTATTAACTTTTAATAAGCAGTTATTCTTCAATTGGCTATACTAAACAAGATGGGAAATGATGGTTTTCATTCTCAGTGAAATTTTTATTCTTTACATAACCATCCTTCCGACCCATTATAAAATCATACAAGCTAAATAACTATGCCATATGTAGCAGCAACTGTGTGCTAGATCTTGTTCTGAGTCCTTCATATTATTAGGTCATTTATTTCATGCGATATAGAAGATGTGTACTATCATTATTCCCATTCTCTGGAGAAAAGAGATACCAAGTAATCTGTTCAAAGTCATATAGCTAAGAAGTAATAAAGACACAGTTTGAATCCAGGCAGGTTTTCTCTAAAGTTTGTGGTTGTATCACTGTGGTACGCTGTTTTTTGAGATCCCAAACATCTGAAATGCAGAACTAGTAAAATGACTAAATTAGGTATGGGAATAGATTTTGCTGGCATCTCTATAGGAGTAGGAAATTCATGGCCTACTCATCACATTGCATCTGGTAGAAGATCCCACTTGACAGGTATTGTTTTTTTAAGGCTGCTGCAATGAAATACCACAAATTTCGTAACTTAACATAACAGAAATTTATTATCTTATAATTCTGGGGGCCAGAAGGCTCTAGGGGAGATTTCTTCTTTGCCTCTTATACCTTCCTGTGTTCATAGGCATTCCTTGGCTTATGGCAGCATAATAGTAATCTCTGCCTTTACGTTCTAATGGCCTTCTTTCCTGTATCTCTTCTGTGACTGTGACATTGTCCCTTTGCTTCTCCTCTAGAAACACAGGATGACCGAATTTCCTGATTCTTACTTAATTACAAGTACAAAGTACTTTTTTCTAAATACTATCATTTTTATAGTTTCCAAGGGTTGGGACTTAGACTTACTATTATTATTTTTAAAGATTTTATTTATTTATTCATGAGAGACACAGAGAGAGAGAGCGAGAGAGAGCGAGAGAGACAGAGAGACAGAGACACAGGCAGAGGGAGAAGCAGGCCCCATGCAGGGAGCCTGACGTGGGACTCCATCCCGGGTCTCCAGGATCACGCCCTGGGTTGAAGGCAGTGCTAAACCGCTGAGCCACCCGGTTGCCCTATTTATTATTATTATTATTATTATTATTATTATTATTATTATTATTATTATTATTATTTTGAGGCCACAATTTAATCCACCACAGTATTTATCTCTAGATCAATGATAAATAAAAACCTTAAATTTAAAGAAGATAAGCTCTTTCTCCTCAGCACTAGATAAAGAAGATGGGTTGACAAAACCCAGAAACATCTCCCTAATGCCCATGAGACTGTCCCTGAAAAATATCTTATTGTCAATACTAAGCTATCTCAACAGAGGCAGAAAGAACTATAACTGCTCAAAACTTTATCTTTCCTGTCTGGGCAAGCAGAGAGAAAATGCAGTTATCATAACCACAGAGTGCTAATTCTTTCCACAAGAAATAATAATTGAAAAGTACTCTGGACAAGAGAAAATAAAAAAACTGGGATCCCCAGAGAGAATAGGAGTATGAAACAAGGAGACACATTGAGAGCTCCAGGTGAAATTCTCCCTTCCTGCAATGTACTAATAAAAACGGTGTCCAAACCATGAGATGCCCTAAGCTTTTCACTCTTTGAACTTGTAATGATGGGTGAGAGAAATGTGGTACTGAATAATGATGACAAACTAAGGTAAGCATTGGCTATAAAGCTTCATGCCAGATTAGGAAATTCTCTGAGGCTTACAAGTATCAATCTATTGTGCTAGAATAGCCCAAAATAAATGAAATGACACCTAGTATATAACACAGAGAAAACATCTCAAAGGAGAGATCAAGTCAGGTCCTCAAGAAGTGCTACAGGTTCCTGGACTCTAAAAAGGTCAATTTAACGCAATTTCCTAATGTCATACTCTATTGAGAACATGGGAATAAAATAATCTACAGCTGTTTTACAGAGGACTAACTGGGAAGATTGAATAAGGCATGCCACTAAACAAAAACAAAATTAAGAAGAACAGCCTGAAAATCATTCAAATATACAAAAGTAACAAAGTGGCAAAAACTGATGTTGCGAAGATAAATGGAAAATTCAGGCTATAGGAAAATGTAATCCAAAGGATAAGAAGCAGAGATAATAAAAACCTTAGTTTCTACAACAAGTTGTTATATGCTATAGAAATAAATTACTAAAATCATGAAATCAATAAAGTAAATGCTCAAAGAGATAATACTTAAGCGAAGTAGAATTAGAGTTAAAAAGAGAAATTGACAAGCTAAGGAAACAATTTGAGGATGCAAACTAACATAACTACAGAATTATTATTTACTCATAAGTGTGGTAAATAAGGCTGAAAAATAGAATTCAATTGAAACATTAACAGTGAATGCAAAGGGAACAGGCCAAGAGGTTTAAGTAAGAGAAAATAATACAATGGAGGACAAAGGAAATACAACTTAAAAGCAATTGTTATCAAAATGGAAAATTCAAAAAATGCAAGAGAACGTTCTTCAAATTTCCAGCTTCTGCCTGGTTTGGTTTCTGCGAAGCAGCTATGCCATCTCACGATCCCTGATATTGAGACTTTGTTATCTTCTTGGACCAAGAGAACCAAGTAGGGACAAGGAGGAATCAATAGATGCTAGAGGTGTCATTGAAGTAGAACTTTCATTGTCTCCCAACACTACATCAGCGCCCACTAGTTCAAGCCACAAACCTCAGACTAAATAAACATCAGTGCTTTCTTTATCCTCCCCCAGCTTTATTGAGAGACAAATGACATACAGCATTGACACATGCATCAATTACCACATCATTACCATAACAGGATTAGGGAGGGTAGTTAACACTGCCATCACCTCACATAATTACTTTATGTATGCATATGTGTGTGTGGTAAGAATTAAAGATTTAGGGACACCTGGGTGGTTCAGCAGTTGAGTGTCTGCCTTTGGCTCAGGTCGTGATCCTGGAGACTCAGTTGAGTCCCACGTCGGGCTCCCTGCATGGAGCCTGCTTCTCCCTCTGCCTGTGTCTCTGCCTCACTCCCTCTGTCTCTCATGAATAAATAAATAATTTTTTAAAAAGAATTAAAGGTTTACTCTTTTAGCAACTCTCAAGTATATAATGCAGTTTAGACAGCTTGCTGAATATTAGATCCCCAGAACTTATATGTATATGATAACTGGAAGTTTGCACATTTGACCAACATCCTCCCATTTTCATCACTCCTTGCCCTGAGAAACATCATTCTACTCTCTTCTGTTTCTATGAATTTGGATGTTTAAAAAAAAATATTTTATTTATGAGAGAGAGAGAGAAAGAGAGAGAGAGAGAGGCAGAGACACAGGCAGAGGGAGAAGCAGGCTCCATGCAGGGAGCCCTATGTGGGACTCGATCCCGGATCTCCAGGATCACATCCTGGGCTGAAGGTGGTGCTAAACTGCTGAGCCACCTGGGCTGCCCTGGATTTTTTTTTTTTTTTTTTTTTTTTTAAGATTCCATATGTAAGTGAATTCATGCAATATATATTTTTTTCTAAATTTTTACTTGAAAAAATTTTTTATTTTTATTATTGAAGTATAGCTGATATAAGATGTTATGTTAGCTTCAGGTATAAAACATAGCAATTCAACAATTCTATGCATTACTCAATGCTCACCGTGATAAGTAGATCATACAGTATTTTTCTTTCTCTATTTGACTGTTTCACTTAGCATAATGCCCCCAAGGCCTATCCAAGTTGTTTTAAATGGCAGGATATCATTCTTTTTTATAGCTGAATTATGTTCCACTGTATGTATATATCACATTTTTGTTATCCATTCATCTGTTGATGGACACTTAAGATCTTTCCAGGTCTTGGCTTTATGAATAATGTTGCAATGAATATGGCGGTACATATATCTTTTTGAGATAATGATTTAATTTCCTTCAGACATATACAGCAAAATGGGGTTCCTGTATCAAATGTTACCTCTACTGTTAATTTTTTGAGGAACCATCATACTTCAGTTTTCCACAGGAGTTGTACCAAATTACACTTCCACCAGTGTACAAGTGTTTTCTTTTCTCCAGATCTTTGCCATTATGTTATATCTTGTCTCTTTGGTAATAGCCATTCTAACAGGCATGAGGTGATATCTTACTGCGGTTTTGACTTGCATTTCTCTGATGATTAGTGATGTTACATGTCTTTTCATGTACCTGTTGGACATTTCTATGTCATCTTTAGAAAAATGTCTATTCAGGTCATTTGCCCATTTTTAACTGGATTATTGGGATTTTTTTTTCCTGTTATTGAGTTGTATGTGTTTCTTAAATATTTGGGACGTTAATTTCTTATCTGATCTATAATTTGCAAAGAACTTCCCCTAATTCATAGGTTTCTTCTTCATACTATTGATTGTTTTGTTGTGCAGAAGCTCTTTAGGATGGGATCCCTGGGTGGCGCAGCGGTTTGGCTCCTGCCTTTGGCCCAGGGCGTGATCCTGGAGACCCGGGATCGAATCCCACGTCGGGCTCCCGGTGCATGGAGCCTGCTTCTCCCTCTGCCTGTGTCTCTGCCTCTCTCTCTCTGTGTGACTATCATGAATAAATAAATAAAATCTTTAAAAAAAAAAAAAAGAAGCTCTTTAGGATTCTTGGAGGCACACACATGAGAGAGTCTCTGATCTGGTCCCTGTTCCAGCAGGCCTGCTTTTGACCTGTGGCTGAGAGAGAGCTATGCATTGTAAAGTGCCCTTTCAAGGTCTCAGGGGGCTCAGGCAGGAGTCTCTCCTCCTGGATCCCTGTGCCAGCAGGCCTCTTCATGGACTGTGGTCTTCACGGACTGTGGTTGAGAGTCTCCTGGAGTTGAGTACATGGCTCTTTCAGGATCTTTGGAAACACAGACAGGAATGTCTTCCACTGGAACTTGAACCCTCAGGAGTGGATTGTTGCTGACAGACTGGTGGATTGTGGCTGTGAGGAAGTTGGAGCCCCATATAAACCCCTTTCAGGATCTCCAGCAATATAGATGGTACTGTCTCCCTCAGGGACTCTGTACCAGCAAAACTATTTATGGACTTTAGCTGGGATAGGAGCCCACTTGCAGGGGCCTGTCAGGATTTACAGTGGAACTGTGAAGTTGGTGGGCTTACCTCTAGGCTCTCTCAGACTGGGGCTGAGAGGGGCTGGAGCCAGTTTACAGAACATTTCAGGGTAAGTAGCATGAATTCTGTATGCCTATCACCTGATGCATAGATAAACATGACTGCTCCCAGGTCCTTTGGCATAGGGTGCTGGTGACAAGACCAAGCCACCCCTGTAGCTGAGTCCTCAGGGCTATGGAGCTGTTTCTGGGGCTGTAGTAGAGACCACAGTTGGTGTGTTGGCTGCTTGGCCATGAGCCTGTGTTCCCCGAAAGGCTTCCCTTGGTCTTTGACTGTCCTGGGTTTTCATATAGTCTCCTATGTGGATCCCCAAAATCCCACAGTCACTTTTGTCCTTAGATGGATGCCAAGCTGTAGTTGAAGTGGGGATAAGAAACGACATCTTATTGAACCATATTACTGATGTCCTTTCCTTATGCCATCTGTCAGGTTGTACATCTTGTTGACACAAATAGCAAACCATCTTATCTCAGTTACCATTTCTATCATTACTTTCCTATCCCAGACTTATTTGGCCATTTTTTTTAAGGAGTGAATCGTTCACCAACATCTCTCATGAATGATACATGCATGTTCAATAAAAGGCTGTGAAGTAGATTATTTAAGGCCCATCAATATGCTGGCCCTGGAAAAATTAGGCATACTATTGAGTTCATGCCAAGATTATTTTAAGGAACTTGAAGGTTAATTGATTTTTTTTTCTAGCAAAAAAAAAAAAAAAAGAAAGAAAAAAAAAGAAAAATTCCATTTAGTAAGATACTGCATTCTGGAATTTCAGCTAAACATGGGTACAAGTATGTGAGAAAAATCAGATCTATATATCTAAGGGGGCAGAAAGGTGTTTTTATTGGCCACTGTTTTTATTTTTTATTTTATTTTTTATTAGTTTTTTTAGATAATGAGAGACAGGGAGAGGGAAAGAGGGAGAAAGAATCTTAAGTTCTGGGTGTCAGAGCCTGACGTGGGACTTGATTTCACAATCCTGAGCTCATGACCCGAACCAAAATAAAAAATCCATTGCTTAATTGATTGAGCTGCCTAGGTGCCTCTGGTCATTGTTTTCAAATGAGAGTATCCCTATGTGAATCGATGTCACATAGATCTTTTTATTACAATATAAACTCCACAACACTGTTTTTATTTTTTTAAATCCAATTTAACAATACTACTTTCCTACTTTGAAAACATAAGTGATTACTCTTTGGATAAAAGAACATTTCTTCAACATATTTTCTCACATATATCAAACATTTAAATACCATTAATCAAATGAAACCCTTTTTCTTTTAATATGAGACATGAAACATAAAATTCTTGCCAATCAAAAACACAGATCTCCAGTATTTCAAATGTTTTTCAGAGAACTCAACCATTAATTTCACTGACCTAGCATTTGCCAAATGCTTATTTGACTTAACTTGATATTTGAGATAGAGATTATGATAAACATATATGTCATTGTCTGTTTGAGCTGCTATGTCAAAATACCACTAACTGAGTCGCTTATAAACAACAGGAAGTTTTTTCACACAGTTCTAGAGTCTGGGAAGTCTGAGAACAAGGCACCAGCCTGGTTACATTCTGGTGAGGGCCTTCTTCCTGGTTCACAGTCTTTGCCTTCTTGCTAAGTTCCCCCGTGGTAAAATGGGTCTCTGTGATACCTCTTTTATAATGGCACTAATTCTATTCATGATGACCCCAACCTCTTAGCCTATACACCTCCCAAAGGCTCTACCTCAAATACTATCACCTTGGACATTTGGATTTCAACATGTTACTTTTGGGAAAACACAGACTTTCAGAACATTGCAACACGTTAACTATTATTCTAGATTATCCAAAATCTCTTTATTAAATTTTTTAATAAAGTACTTAGATTATCGTACTTTTACTTCTCATCAGAAATATTTTACTAAAATGAAAATGATTGTTGTCTACACCTTTTACAATGTCACTAAAAGAAATGTCATTTGAAGAATGTTGGAATGTGACAATATTGAACTTTATCCAAGCCCTGTGATCCTAGAAGACAGTAAAGGTTAAGAAAACCTCCTACCCTTTGTATTCTGGGAAATGGCTTATGGCCAAGACCTGTCCCTCCCCACAGGATTTAGATAAGAATCACAGATGATTCTTCCTGACTACTTATAACAGGCCAAAGACTCTTCAAATTCTTAATCTTTGTTTAATGAATGATTAGCTGAACTGATCAATGGGAAGAAAACATTGTTAACTGAATTATGTTTAGGCTTCTCTTCTTCCCACAAATTCCTGTATTTAAGCCAGCCTTCTAAGAAAAGGCTGGTCTGGGGGTAAAAATTCTCTAATGGACTATCCAGTCACTCCATTGTTTTATTCCTCACATCTGTTTCTTTCTAGCTTTGTTTAATCCTCTCTATTAAAACAAGAAAACAAAGCCCAAAAAAAAAAAAAAAAAACAAAAAACCCAAAAACCTCTGTCTAGCTTTTCAGAGGCTTGCACACCATTCTCCCTATTGCAAGTGTCCCTTTTCTTCTTTGCGATTATCCTTTTGAATAAAGTTTCTATTAAGTCCAGATTTGTTTTTATTTGACAAATGTTTCTGGATAAGATTAGTTATAAAAATTAAAATATTTAAGGTTAACTTCTTTATGCCACAAAAATATCTATACTGAAGAATTTCAGAACAATGGCAATACAATGTAAACTAGATAAACCTATGGGTTCCTATTATCTGTCAGGAAATCACAGCAAAATGTAGTGCCTTCCATTACGTATACCTTTGCTTCTTTTCATTGCTTCTACATTTTGTCATTTTTTTCCTTTTTATAAACAATAAAGCTTTTCTTTGTAAAATCTTGTAGATGTGGAAATCTACAAACTGCAAGAAAGAAACCCTTAATATTAAGAATTTTATAGCAATGTAATTAATTTGTATAAATCTATATGTGCATGTAATGTATATTGCCAAAGAGTTGAGAAAAATTGCAGATCCATTTAAACCACAGTTAAACACTCTATGAGTGATTAGTAATTGATTTCATCATTTTAGTGGCAGCTTGGTATAGTAGTAATTGTTAGATGAGTGGCTGCTCTGTTCAAATGACTGGAACAAGTGCATTGATTTGGAAAGCAGTTGACTTTGTTGCTCCTTCTAAAACCAGACTCATTTCTTTCTTTCTTTTTTTTTAAACATTTTAAAGAAATATCTAGTTGGAAACTAGCAAGAATAGAAATTATATTTCAGTATGTTCTCAACTTTAGGCAACTCAAGAACTTTTCATGTGAAATTATATCATTTTGGGAATTCACTTTACATGTGCCTGATGCAATTCTTTCACAAATAATCAATCATTCAATCAGTAAGGATGGTTCTGATGGACTGTGAGATTCAGCAAGGGAGAGAGGAGCATCTGATTAGTCAGTGCTTAATTATGACCAAATATATTACCTGCATAATACCCTGCTATTGGAGAACCCAAAGAGCTCTCTTGTGTTCTGAACTCCACAGGTCTATCCATTCCAATGCCCAGGACTTGTTCCTAAAGTTTCAGCTCAAATACTGTGGTTACTGATTGATTATTTGGAAGCATAACTGAAACACAAAGCTAGAGGTTCTTTTAGTTCAGGTCACTAAAAAAAAAAAAAAAATAGCTACATACTCTAGACCATTGACTATAATAGTTTGAGGATCCCAATGATTCTTAAGTTTTTATTTAAATTCCAGTTAGTTAACATAATATTGGTTTCCGTGTACTATGTAATGATTCAGCAATTCTATACATTACTCAGTGCTCATCATGATAAGTGTACCCTTTAATCCTCTTCACTTATTTCACCCATCCCCACCAACACCAGTCATTTTCCCTCTGGTAACTCAGAGGGAAACTGTTTGTTCGCTATAATTAAGAGTCTGTTTCTTGGTTGTTTCTCTCTTCCCCCTTTTATCCTCCCTCTGCTTGTTTGTTTCATTTCTTAAATTCCATATATGAATGAAATCATCTGGTATTTTTCTTTTTCTAACTTCTTTTTTCTTCTTAGCATAATACCCCCTAGTTCTACCCATGTCATTGCAAATGACAAGATTTCATTCCTTTTATGGCATGCCATGTTTTCTTATCTGTTCAACAGTTGATGGACACTTGGGTTGTTTCCATAGCTTTGCTATTGTAGATGATGCTTATGCACAGTAAAGGAAACAAATCAACAAAACGAAAAGGCAACCTATGAAATGGGAGAAAATATTTGCAAATGATATATCTGATAAGAGATATTTTTAATATCCAAAATATATAAAGAACTTATAAAACTCAATACCCCCAAAACAAACAATCCAGTAAAAAAAAAATTAGCAGATTTGAACAGACATTTTTCCAAAAAAGACATACAGGTGGCCAACAGACACATGAAAAGATGCTCAACATCGCTCATCACCAGGAAAATACAAATCAAAACTGCAATGAAATATCACTTCACACATGTCAGAATTGCTAAAATCAACAACACAAGAAACAACGGGTGTTGGTGTGGCTGTGCAGAAAGGGCAACCCTCTTATACTATTGGTGGGAATGCACACTGGTGCAGCCATTCTGGATAAAAGTTTGCAGGTTCCTCAAAAAGTTAAAAATAGAACTATCCTACTTTCCACCAATTGCAGTACTAGGCATTTCTCCAAAGGATACAAAAATACTAACCCATTGATTTTTGTTCACAGTAAATGTTCATTGTTTTCAAACAATTGAGATCTTTTGTTAATACTAGGATCCATCATTTTTAGAAAATTATACCTTTGTTCTACATTATGGTATGTTCAAATACTCTGCTCAATACTAGGTTACTACTTTTCTAAGAGACATATTAAATACATTAAGAAGAGATTTTTGAGAATGTCACTACTACTTCCACATTATATGGTATTGATAGCCATTGACATAATTATAACACAGTCCATATCATCTCAAAAAGACACATATACTCAAAAGGATTTATTTTTATTTCCTTTTAAAAAGTGGCTGTAGGGACACCTGGGTGGCTCAATAGGTTACATGATCAACTCTTGATTTCAGGTCAGGTCATGATCTCATGGTTATGAGCTTGAACCCAGCATCTGGATCTGCACTGGGCATGGAGCCTGCTTATGATTCTCTCTCCTTCTTTCTCTGCCCCTCCCCCACCACTTGTGCACACTTTCTCTAAAACAAGAAAAGAAAAAAGAAGAGAAAAAAAAGTAGTTGTAATTTTTTTTATCATAGGTACCCCAAAGAGATTTTATAATTTTTCACTTTTTTAACCTAGGTATATGACAAGAACTTCTTGAAAAGTTAGGGCCTCAATGATTTAAATGGTATTATTAGTATTCACTTTGACAATCTAAATTAAGTGTCTAGCAGCTAAAAGTTATTTACCCTAGTATAAGTACAGTTGTATCGTTCACTGTGTTTACTTGTTGCCTTTATTCTTTGAGTCTCAGACACTACAGTTTGCTTATTTTTTTCTACCCTACCATAGTGATGTATAAGTCCATGTATATCCATGAAGCTGTAGCTTTTAGTAAGTGCATTTCAGGTATTTCCTACATTTAGAAAGAGCTACACATAATGCTTCACTGTAAAAGGTCTCTGCAGATGGTGAGGGTTTTGGGAAAAGAAAACTTTCAGCTTTTTCTTTTATAGTTGTTTACAGCCCTTAAGGTAGGAACATTTTCTCTTTTAATGATGCAAACAGGCCCTAAGTATGAGAAACTCACTGTCCATTATAAAGCTCAAAATAATCAACAGGGATTGTATTCACAAAAGCCGAATTAGAGAGGAGGGTTTAAGAATATTATACTAATAGATCTAAGACTTGATTACTAATAATGTCAGTGAAATTTCTACAAAGTAGTTTTGTTACTTTCCTATCTTGCAAGGACAGGAAAATTTTCTTTCAAATGCTTTGTTTTTAATGCATGGACCGTTTTTACCTACTTCTTGAAATACATATATCTTAACCTTTTCTTTTTCATTATTTTTTTTAGGATTTTATTTTTTATTTATTAGAGAAAGAGGGAGAGCACAAAAGGAGAATGAGATGGAGAAACAGATTCCCCGCTAAGCAGAGAGACTGATGTGGGACTCAAACCCAGGATCATGAGATCATAATGTGAGCCAAAGGCAGGTGCTTAAGTGACTGAGCCACCTAGGCATCCTCTTTTCTGTTATTTTAACATTTAAAACATTTTCCTTTGAAAATGAGCCCTTACTTTTTTTTTTTTTTTTTGCTCTTTATTATTTTATCTTTTTTTGTTTGTTTGTTTTTCAATTCTTACTTTTCTCAAGTCTCTCCTTTCCTTGGACAAGGTAGTAAGCTTAGTAAAACAGAAATAATTCAGGAGCAAAACAGAACAAATTAGAAAAAAATTATTTTAGGGCATCACTTCTATGGCTTTCAGAATGATATACCTCTTACTCTTTTGTAAATTTGTATTCTTAAGCTACTGGGAAATAAGCAATTATTGATGGACCAAGGTAAATTAAAAATTATTTCAATAATAGTTTACCTTCCACCAGATATCTGAATTAGATTAAAAATTACCTAATTGACAAAAGAGAAGAGCAAATAGAAAAAAGAATTAAGTTTGTAATACAAGCTCTATCATTACATAGTTCTCAAGTCTTCAATACATTATTCAACCACAATAAAACTTGTTTTTTAAAATTCATACATCCAAAGATTGTATCATAATTTTGCAAACATCAAATAAATAGGAAAATTCTTTGCAAATTACTTGACATATATTCAATATTGACTGCAACTAACACTTTCTTCAATCTGTTATTTTACCCTACCTACTCCCATATTCTTTAAGTATTTGGTCTATCAGTTACATTTCTCTTTTTTATTTTTAACAATATGTCCTTACTGACATTGTTTTTAAATCAGTCTCTAAATATATCCATGACATTTCCATTTGAAAAATAAAAGTTATTACAATCCTATATTCCCTTCCAGCTTTCCTATTTCTTCTTTTCAGTCTACCTCTTGGAAACAAAGTAGTGCATACACACACACACACACACACACACAGAATAAATATAAAAATAAGGAAAATGTAAAATTTGAGATTATTCAATATGAATCATAAATCACATATGTATATACAATCTTCTCAATTTTAAAATTTTCATTATTTTCACATTTTTCAATCTCCATTCCTTTTTTCCAATACATTCCCTAATCCAGCTCTACCATCTGATCCAAGCTTTCTCCTACCCCATCCACTGAAACATTTCTAGCAAGAACCAATACCATATCTTAACTGTCAAACCCTATTTTAATGAGTTTCTCTCTGCTATGATGCATCTTACCCATTTTCTCTCACCATTCAAATAGTTCTCTTTCAGTATGAGTGGTAAATTGTTTTTCTCTTCAACTGATGATATTAAAAATTAGGATGTTTCATTATCCCGACTTTCTTTCTGACCTAAAAAAGATGGCTCCTAAGTATTTTTTTTTCCCTAGCTATGGCCTCTCTGTTAATTTTCAGGCTCATATACCCAAATATCTTTCAGAAAAATTGATTCTACACACCTAATAAACCCAAAGTAGGACCTAGATTCACAGATTCATGACTTTCAAATCTATTTATTTTTCTATAGTTTTCTATGTTAGTTAATCCCAAAAGTCTTCACATGAACAAAAAATGCTATTAGGGCCATTCTCAAAATATATCCTGATCCTAATTAATTCTAATTTCATCTTTCCCCATATACCTTTCTTTAATGTGAAATGCTCTATTAAGAACCTACAGACACAGTGAATTCTGAGTAGGTTCTGAAATCAATCAAATTGACATTGACCTGATATTTGTGATCTTATTTCAAAAGTAATATTCTATTTATATTATATGTATTATATGTATTCTATTTTATTATACTAGCCAAAGTCTTTTGCATGGACTTCAGAGTTTCAAGGGGTAAGGGTGAATTGATACTGCCTCTTGATGTGAGGAACTAAACTATAAAATCACATTTCAACAGACATGGATGTAAGTAGAAAAACAAGGCAAAATTTTTAACCAATTCACCAAAATCCTAGTGTCTCCAGGAAATTTAATGTTGATCTTTTGGAAGGATAAGCCTAATGGATGTAGTAGGCAAATCTAATGACTTTTGAAGTAAAATAAGGTAGTGAGCACTGGTATCAACAGTCTGGATTCTAGCACTGGTTTTACCACCTACTCAAATGTGCTCAGCATATTTATCTTTAGCCTGGGTTGTTCTGTCCTTCAAATGGAGCTAATTTTAGAACCTACCTCAGAACTTTGACTTAGTTCAAACAAGTAAACCACTTAGAATGGCACTGGGCACATAATACTCATATGTTTTAATAATTATAATTATGCAATAAACAGGACCACAAAATATTAGATTAATAGCAATTTGATTGATTTCAGAGAATACTTAGTATAAATTGTCTATAGAGCTCTTAATAGCCCAAATTAAAGGATTCTATCTAGACCCACCTTTTTTTCCTCTCTGTTATATACTATCCCTTAAGAATCTCAACCAGTGCCACAGATTTATACCGATTTATACCATAATCCCAGTCCTGTGATCCAATCACCCCCTGTATATATCTGAACATCATATTAAAGTCAATGGCTGAAAAATTAATTCTTTCACCCCTTTCCAACTCTTCCTGCTTCCTTTTCAGTCTTTTTCACAATAATAGAATTAGTTGCTTAAGTTAAAACCTCATGATTATCTTTGTTTTCTCTCTTTTTACTCTCAGTTTCTAGGTCCAATTCCTCAGCAAGTCATTTGCTGTGACACCAAAGTGTACTCCTGTGTTTTCTCTCTTCCTCTCTCTATCCTTACTGAAATAATCATAAAATAAACCAATAGTACCTGTCATCTGTACTCCTGCAATAGGATCTCTTGTCTCTCTGCATTCACTCTCCTCTATACCTCCTTCACCTACAGTTAATCTTTAATAATATAAATCAGATCATCTTACTACCTAATATGTAATCATTTAATGACTTCTAATAACACTTAGAATTAAATTCAAAATTTTTTACATGGCATAAAAACATGTGCATCTCCTGTCCTGGTCTCTACTCTCACCTCATGTTTCTCTCCATTTGCACACTGTGTTTCACAGTGTCCTCCTCTATGAACCCCAAATCTGCTGAGCTACTCCTAATTAAGAATGCTTTCAAATATTCTTCCTTTTATCTGGAATGTTTTTTGCTGAGGTTTCTTAATGGATTGTTTCTTTCTATTATTCTGTTCTCTGGTCAATGTTATCTTATCAGAAGGGCTTTTCTGGAACAGCCTATCTAAAGTAACCTCACCCCATCCTATGTTACTTTCTATCACATTGCCATGTTTTATTTGTGACTTTTATTTCTATCTGACTTTACTTGACATATTTACTTTCTTATTATCTGTCTACCCTCAATATTTTGGAGACACTTGGTTTCCACAACTGTATTCTCAGAACTTTGACAGTGCCTGGAACATAGGAGCTTTACAAGTGATCCTTGAGCTGGGTCAGTTAAAAAACAATGCAAATCATTTGAACATTGAATCCAAAATGTCTTCAAAATATTGGACCTATGATTCCAATCAATATCTATAATACATATTTTAAAAATAAATATTCTAATGAATTGATCTATATACCAATTTTGTTAGGTAGTTATTTAAATGTGTCATCATAGCTGTAATATAATACAAGCAAGTAACAAGCAAGTGCAGCAAGTGATATTCAAAATAAAAGTCACACAGAAAGCCATTCATGTGTTAACTGGTTAGTAGTAAAAAATAAATTGTCTTATTCCTGAAAGAAATTAAACTATGAAATGTTAAAATTCATTCAGCAAAAATATTAATATAATTTCCAGATGGCAAAATCTTAAGTCTTAAAATACATAAAGAAGTTTATTAAATGACATGAATAAATTATACATCTTGAATGACAGTGCTAAAGTTACTTATGAAGATAGTATTATGTCTATATTTTCAGTACTTTATACTGTGCTTTATACAAAATTTATATAATAAATATTGGTGGAATTAGTTAATAAATTAAACTTCTATACTTCATAATCCTTAACAACAATTATCCTTGTCAGAAAACCACAATTCCTTCTCTTTACTCCTTTGAAAGCCATGTATTTATTTTCTGACTTTTCATAAATGTAAGTGAAAAGGACATGGCCATTCATCTTTTTTTTTTTTTAATTTTTATTTATTTATGATAGTCACAGAGAGAGAGAGAGAGAGACAGGCAGAGACACAGGCAGAGGGAGAAGCAGGCTCCAGGCACCGGGAGCCTGACGTGGGATTCGATCCCGGGTCTCCAGGATCGAGCCCTGGGCCAAAGGCAGGCGCCAAACCGCTGCGCCACCCAGGGATCCCATTCATCTTTATATTAGTATAAGATGCTGGTAGATCTTCAAACATCAAATCTAAGCAAAACAAACAAGGCAAACAATTATATTTTGAGGTTCTTATATGAACCTACACATGTGACTCCAGTTACTTCAAGCTAAATCTGGAGTAGATACTAAAGGATGACCAAATATGTCAGAAACTTTGAGAGATTCTTACTGAGTTCAAAAGGAACTTGGTGTGAAGTACTAACCAATCACTTGCTAAAAGAAAACTTGCCTGGGAATTGCGAAGATGAGATTTCTCCCAAAGAGAATAACCTCTCCACCAGTACCACTACCAAAACCATAGGCTTTGGGAAGCAGTGGTAAGAAAATGCTAAAATAAGTACATGTGATAGCAGGCAAAGCAAATGCCATCAGTATCTGTACCATTACTTGTACACTCTGCAGTAACCTGATGACACCATCCCATTCTCTCCATACTTCCTTCACATAGCATGAAGGGATAGCCAAAATGTGTCACTAAACATTTCAAACTTGAGTTATGGCTCTTTTTAAAGAAAGATCACCCACTCCATAAGGAAAGCAATTATAGTAAGTGATATTATATACATCAGATAGATATCATACAGAAGAAAGCAGTAACTTTTAAAGTGTTCAGTAATTGTTTAGTGGCAAAGCATGGATTAAAACGGCATGCAAAAATATAAAATATATGAGGAAAGTCAAGAAAAGTCAGCTACTTACACAAATACTTAAATAATAAGAAAATATAACAGCATAAAAGAAGCAGTTATTAAAGAAACTATAAAGAAAATTTCTCCAATATGAAAAAGCCCAAAAGCTGTCACAAATCATCAGTCAACATGTTTTAAACATGTTGGGTTTCTTTTTTCAGAATGAAAGAAAAACTCTTTAAGGATCTGAACAGAAAATAATATGCAATTCTCTCCCCCCACATACATTAAAAATAATATGTAACCCCCCTCCGTCCCACATATCTAAAATTTCTCCTTTGTAAACAAAAGTACCAGAATCAATAATCCATGACAATTACTTTTTTCTTTTTCAAATATCAAAGAGAAGACAAAGGTGAAACTTCCAGGAAATTTTACTAATCTCAAATTCCTCATGATCTCTAATGAATTCTCCCATAGGTGGATAGTTAGCATTAGAAACCATTGCTGTTTTGTAACACTATTATCATTTCAGAGAAAGTAATATGCCTTTCAAGTGTTCAGGGGATCAAGGTGGTGAGTGGTGGTTAGAGAACACTACAAAACCATATATCTACAGCAGTTCTCCCCCAACCCCCTCAAATATGTAAAAAAAAATTATATATTCAGCCAGGCTAATATGTACTTCTGAAAGAAGTTAATACAAGGAGCAAAAAGTATTACATTGCTGATCAATAAATATGTCAGATAAGTATTCTAGCATTTTGAGAAAGAAATCATATAAAGAAGCGAGAAATGTGAAGATTAAAAGAAATGGTAGGGAATAATCAAAAAACAGTAATACTTCAGAGTCAATATTTAAGTTATTCTCTGTAATGTGATCATAAATAGAACATATGTTAAGATGTATCACTTATTTAAGGTAAGGCACAACATTTTTAAAAACAAATTTATTATAATAATCTGCATTCAAGTCACAGTGTTTCCTAAGAAAAACAAAAAGGAAAATGAACCATTTTATACTAGTATTTTAAAATTAATCTATTTATTCTTAGTTTTAGTATTTTATTTTAGACATCAAAAAACATATATATGAATATACAATTACTAGTAGAATAAAAAGTATAAGAAATATCCAAATCATAAGAAAAAAACAGAAAATTAAAACAATATAGCAAAATATCTCTTAAGAAAACTAGTAAGAAAGTATCAAAAATCTCTATGATGTCATGCTGTGCAAATGTTCCTTAGGAATATAAATAGAAATTAAAAAAGTTGAAAACACACTTCAGTGTTTTGAAAAATGATTTGTAAGCATGTCATAAATTCGTTGAATAATTTGCAAGTAAATATGAAGTACCAGCACAAAACACATAAGAAAATAATCCCATTATTTCATGTCTGCAAGAAAAATCTTTGTCTGTATGTCTCTCTCTCTCACTCTCATCTATATATTAGGAAATGAATATAAATGTGAAAGTACTTTTATTTTTAGGCAGTTTGGAGTAGCCTAGAGCAGACTAATGCGTCCACTTAGAATAACTAGAAAAAGATGGGAAAATACTAATCTGTTTAAATGCATTAGAGAGATTCTAAAACATAAAGAAAGAATGGGCCAAGAGTGTGGAGAGGAAAGAACATGAAGATTAAGCTGTCACTGTGTAGACACGTTTCCCTAGGAAAATTTTCCATTTCTGCACACATGACAGAATGGTGAGAACCAAGGGTTCGTTCTCAAATCCAGAATATATACAAACAAAGGCCATTCCTGGAATGACAAGGAAATCGTTAGTGCTTTTAATATTGCGTAAGGGGTGCTGGACATACAGAGTTAGAAATTTGAAAGCCCTAAAATCTGTGTCTGCTTTTCCCATCAAAATGTATTTGAATTTTGAAGCCAAATGAAGCAAGTGTCTAAAACACAGCAGAAAGCATTTCTAAGCAGAAGAGAGTTCTCAGAAAGCATAGAAGATAATTATGCTAACGTCTTCATGGGGGAAAGATTCCTGGTGACTACAAGGATGGACCATGGTTCTTTCCAAAGCTATAGAGGGCTCCATCCTAGGAGCAGATTCTAACAGAAGGTAAGAGTGAATTTTCTGATACTTTAACTGAGGCTTGACTCAGATCAGCCCATGCTTAGGTTAAAGTAATCAGGTTCCCATCTCTCTACCTACTAGAAGAAATGCTGAACTGTTTCTTAAAGGATGACATCATCTGGATTCTCTATGATATTTTATTTGTTTTATAAACAATATTCTACATTTTTAAAAGGTTAACACACATTCCAAGGTATAGGATCATCTGACATAAAAGCCAAGAAAACAAATACAAAGACTAAGCAATCCAGATATGAGATTTATCCTAAAATAACTTTTAAATAATTGTGATTAACATGTTCAAGAAATAGAAAAACAAAAAATAAGAAAATAAGGGAGAATGGTAGCAATTCAGTTGGCATCTGGGCTGCAACGTCATCAGAGGCTCAACTGAGCAAAAATGTTTCCAAACTCCCTAGTTGTTGACAGAATTCATTTCCTTATGGTTGCAGGACTAAGGGTCTCAGTTTTGTTCTGGAGATCACTGTCAAGACTTAGAGATTCCTTTAACTTTGATGCCACATGGGCATCTACATACAGGAGCTACTTCATGAAATCTTACTTTTTTAAAGCCAACAGAGGAAAAAAGGAGAGAATGTGAGTTGGCTAGGAAGATGGATTATATGTGTAGTAATATAATGATGGGATGACATTCCTTATCTTTGCTATATTCTATAGTTGGATGCAACTCAAAGGTTCTCCACACAAAGGGAGGTGATTACACAGAATTGGGTGGTGAAAATTAATGTGGATCACCTTAGAGTCTGTTTTCCACATAGAGACAATAATAAAATTCTTCACATAGAGAATAATAAAATTGTATATAATGTACTTTTAATTATATCTCTGTTTAAAAATAACTAATATACACACAGAGCTTATGGATGACTCAACTTTTTCTTTTTTTTTCAATTTGAAAACAGTGGCTTACATGAACAGTGCATTGCATGATAGATATAGTCATAATGGGATACTAAAAGTCTGGTAATGCAGGACTGCATTAACTATTCCAGCAGAAGTCTTGATATTTTACACTACTCAAATGAGCTTCTCAGCGTATTTCTATTTAATAACAATAGCCTCTCTCATCTGATGCCTCACTGCTAGGACCCTTGAAAGAAAAACTTCACAACTGGGAGCTACCATGTAGAAACATAAGAACGTTCTTAATTTTTCCTCCTGCTATTCACTCTAATTCAGGAAATTAGGTGTTAAAACACCAAATATATTGTTCTATTCACCGAGCCAACGGCCCACTGTCACATCAAGATCAGAGAGGGTGGCTTATGAATTAGCATACTTATTCATACATCATTTTCTCTGATGCCAGCTTTGAATAGATGTCTTGCCACATAACATACTATGTTTGAATAAGAAGTACTTTGGAGTGTACTTGGAAAGATTCCAAAGAAGGGAGCTCATCATTTAGTTATTTACTTTATCTAAGCACAACTACTTCAAAAAAAAAAAAAAATTCCTAACATGAAAGAACAGTGTTCTGATTTTTCTCAATTTGCATCTGCATCTGGCCTTCAACAACTAAATGTTAATTTTCTGATATTCCAATGGTCATTATTTCTAGATTTACAGCAATTTTGAAATATTGATTTTAATGCCACAATTTTCCATTGGTTTAAGGTCATGTTCATCAGCTTCATTTGATTACTTTGTTTTACTAATTTATTTACAGCTGCAGAACAAAAATATACCTGAACTTTCTGTTTGTTCTGGCACCCAAATCACAGTGCTAACAAAAGTTCTGTTTTTAGTTAACCGTGAATAAATAAAGAATGCTCGAAGGGATTAACTGTGGGGTCACTTTTCATACCAAATAGCAAAGGCTTGATTACAACCAGCAGTTAATGGTGATTTGGCCTGGGATTTCTTAGGGTTTGAACTAGTCGTCCCAGGAGAAAGGGCCCAGAGTTCAGGGGGAGAAATGTCAATATTTGAAGATACTCTGGGAGTACACAGTTAGCCTTATTTTGACAAAGAGAACAACTCAGTTTCCCGAAAACTGACCAAAGTGGTATAAAAACAAAACAAAAACAAATTTTGTTTTACTTTTTCATCTCCACTAAGAAGAGGATTCTGGCAAACTGTCTTCATGGAACAAATGCACTTCCTTACTTCAAAATTTATCTATCCTAACTCTGAGTTGTATATTGTCCTTTCCCAATTTGAGAAATTGTACTAAAGCCAAGAAATTCATGCTTCCTTCATGGGGTGGGGTTGAGAAGTTCCAAGGTTCTATTACAAGGATCACTATTAGGTAAATTACCTTTCTGACATACATTGCTACTTCACACCTTCCCACACACAGGAAGTTCAATGACGTGAAGTAGCAATGCTTCCATTATTCCTTTTTAACTTTCTCTTATGTATCTGACTCTGAACATATGTTGTTCTATTCTGCTCCATTACTGCAAGGAGTAATGGAAATAATCATTCTTCAAATATCGTTCTGTAAGAGATGGGCTTTTGTGTTCTGCTTAACCTGAACTCACTTTAAAAGTTGATTCTGAATTCCAGTCAAAAAGGTGCATAGGCCTGTTTGTCTCTGAGCTTCCTTACTAATTCCAAGTATAAACCAAGGAAATAACTCAAGGGAAAAGTAATAAAGAATGATGAAATGCTGTAAAAAAAGAAACTGGTAAAGATGGATGTGGAAGACTGGGGAAAGGAATATGGCTAGTTAAAATTGCAAGAAGATATAAATTGTCTGTTATAATTGAAAATTTCAGCAACCCCTGTCAATAATTGATAAAGCAGGTAGACAGGAAATCAATAGGTATACAGAGTTCTTTTAGACTCTACCAACCAGCTTGACCTAATTCCCATGTATAATACATTAATACTAACACCACCAGAATACACATAGTTATCAAATGTATATGGATTATTTACCAAGGAAATCATATTCTGGGATATCCACAGTTTCAATATACATAAAAGAATTTAAATTATATAAGCATGTTCTCTGATTACAATGTAATTGTATTGCTATAGATTAAAGAAGAAGATACAAATCACCAATATCAGAAATGAGAGAGAAGATATCACTAGATATTCACCAGTATTAAAAGAATAATAAGGTAATTCTATTAAAACCATTCTGTCAAACTTGACAATTTGGGTTTAGTGAATATGTTCTATAAAAGATACAAACTGTCCAGCTCATTCAGGAAATAACAGTAATGAATTATGAAACATTGTCACTAATGTGAATAAATAAATAGTATAATAGAATTTAGTTAGGAACCTTTCCACAAGGAAAAATTCATACTCAGGTGTTTTCCCTTGTGAATCCTAGCAAACTTTCGTGGAAGAAATTATGCTACACAAACTCTTTCAGGAAATCGAAGAGGAGGGAATATTCCAATTCATTTTATGAAGTCTCCATTACTCTACTACTCAAACCAGAAAAAGTCATTAAAAGAAAACTGCAGAGCAGTATGTCTCTTAAACATTGTTGCCAAACTATTTTTTTTTAATTTAGTAAATTGAATCCAACGTATATTAAAAAAATCATTAATCATGACCACATTGGGTTTATGCCAAGAATCAAGGTTGCTTTAATATTTAAAACTCAAACAATGTAATCTTCCATACACAGAAAAAATGTAAATGCATAACCACTTCAACAGCTGTATAAAAGACATTTGACCCAAGAAAGTTATTCATGACAAAGCCTTTTGACTAAGTAGGAATAGAAAAAAGTTTCCTTCTATTAATTAAAGGCATTATGGAAGCCTACAGCTAATGATCCAATTAAAGACAACTGAATACTTTCCAAATAATATTAATAAAAAGTCAAAGATATCAACTTTTACCACTTTTATTTCCCACTTAACTGGAGGTTTGAATGAGTATAAGTAGGAAGGAAAAAGAAATAAAAGATACTCACTTTGGAAATAAAGAATGAAAACTGTTGCTATTTCCAGATTGTATAATTTACTTACATAAAAATTATTTAATCTCCAAAAATGTACTAAAACTAGTGAGCTTAGCAAGTTTGAATGATACAAAAACTCAATTTTATTTTTATATCTAGCAAGGGCACAATCAGAAATTGAAAAAAATACTTAAGTAGTGCAAAAATATGAAACACAGGGCTAAATCTAATGAGTGACTTGAAAGACTCATACATTAATATTATAAAACATTTTAAGAGAAATTAAAGAATCTTTAAATAAATGGAAAAATATACTTATGGATCAAAAGTGCCAATATTGTCAAGATCTTAATTCTCCACAAACTGATCTATAATTGCAATCAAAATCAGGATTTTAGTTTTTTTGTAGAAACTGCCAAGCTAATCCTAAATTTCATATGAAAAGGAAAAAGTTGGGATCCCTGGGTGGCGCAGTGGTTTAGCGCCTGCCTTTGGCCCAGGGTGCAATCCTGGAGACCCGGGATCAAATCTCACGTCGGGCTCCCTGTATGGAGCCTGCTTCTCCCTCTGCCTGTGTCTTTGCCTCTCTCTCTCTCTCTTTCTGTGTGACTATCATGAATAAATAAATAAAATCTTTAAAAAAAAAAAAAAGAAAAGGAAAAAGTTATAATAGGCAGAACAACTTTGAAATAGAAAAATAAAGTTAGAAGACTTATATTATCTGCCTTCACATTTATTATAAGGATATGATAATCAAACAAATTTGTTATTGGCATCAAGATATACAAATATACCAACAAAACCAAATAGAAAGTCCAGACTCATACGCGCGCGCGCACACACACACACACACCGCTAGTTGATCTTCAACAGTGGTGCACATATAATTCAATGAGTAAAGGATAGTATTTCCCAACAAAATATACTGCATCAATCAGTATTATTAGCAAAATGAAACTTCAGTCCAATTTTGTATACCAAAATTAAATCAAAATGAATCCTAGGCCTAAATGTAAAAAACTAAAATAGAACATCTAGAGAATACCTAGGAAAAGATCTTTGTGACCCTGCTTTAGACTAAGATTTCTTAAACAAAACACCACAACCATGAGGAAAAATATGAGGAAAAAATAATTAACAGCTTCAACAAAATTAAGAACTTCTGTTCTTTGAAAGACGTGGTTATGAACATAAGACAAATATTTGTTGAAAAAAATATTTGTAAATATCATATATGTTAAAGGGCTTGTCCCAATAATATGTAAGGAACTCTCACACCTAATAATAATTTTAAGAAATTCAACAAGGCATTGACAAAGATTCGAAAAAAAAATTCACTAGGGATGATACAATGATGGCAAATGAGCCTCTGGAAAGAAAATGGATATCATTCAATATATGGGGAATACAGGTAAAGGCACAGGGTGACACATCTATACAACCAGTAGATAATCTAAAATCTGAAGAAAAACACTCTACTTGGTTCTGGCAAGGATGTGGTGCAAACTAGAACTCTTCTATTCTGGTGGCAGAAGAGTAAAATACACCAACACTTTGAAAACCAGTTCAGCAGTATCTACCATTTTTTACTTATTCCACTAGAAGGTATTTGCTCAAAAGAAATGAAAGTTTTGTCCATAATGAATCTTCATCAATAAACGTGGCTTTATTTTTACTTTCCAGAAAAACAAGGATTAACCCAAAGGGTCATTTAAAAAGGAATAGGAAAACAGATTGTAGTCTACCTATGAAATGAAATATTACCCAGAAATCAGAAGGAAAAACAACTGAAACATGGAATATCTTGGATGAATCTTAAAATAATTATGGTTGGTGAAAGAAACAAAACAAAACATGAAGCTTATATACTATAATTCCATTTAGATATGATCTTAGAAAATTAAGCTATTCAAAGGTGATGTGAGGCAGTTTGGTATATTCCCAGAGTGAGGAGACTTAGGGAGGTGTAAGAGGGAGGAATCATCAAGGATAAATAAACTTTTGAGATTATATATATGTTCATTGTCTTGACAGTTTCACATTTGTATACGTAGGTCGTGGCTTTATCAAACTGTACAAGTCATGTGCTGTTTATTGTATGTCAACCATTTGTCAATAAATCTGTTAAAAAATGAAAAAAAAACTAATCTTAGGCAAAGAAAGGAGGGATTGATTACTCAGTGTTACTGAATTTTTTTAAGATTTAAAAAAAAATTATTTCAGAGAGAGAGAGAGAGAGCAAGAGTGCAAACATGAGCGTGGGGGAGGACCAGAGGGAGAAGCCATCTCCCTGCTAAGCAGGGGGACCAATTCAGGGCTCCATCCCAGGACCCCAGGATCATGACCTGAGCTGAAGGCAGATGCTTAACCAACTGAGCCACGCAGGTGCCTGCTTAGTGTCACTTAATTTCAGAAGATTATTTATACATTATTTAAGTGAATCATTTGTATATTCATGGTTCTGATTATTGTTAGAGCAAAAATCTGTGGTTGCCATTATTAAACTTGTCCTATTAGTCTAGAGCAGCATATATCATATAAATATATTTATTTGCCAAAAGCAATTTTCAAAGAAAAATACCACCAAAAAATACCACAGTAGCAGAGATGAAGGCTGTTATATTCTTGGGGATAAAATAAAATAAACAAGAGTTCTCTCAATCAATGCCATTTCATCTAAGTCTTGTAACTCTAGATTTCTTTTTTTTTTTAATCAAATGCAGTCATTTTCTCTTTAGTTCTAGACCTCGTTTTTCATCATTTTCAAATACATTAATACATTTCAAAATTAAGTACTTTCTATAAAATTATATATATTTATATATAAGAAAAAATATATATACCACACTGAACTGTATCCTGGCTAATGATTAACTATAGTGAATTTTATATTATTCCTTTAACTGTAATTTAATATTTTTTAAAAGAACTACTACTAAAAAATTAAAAGAAAAAAAGTAAAATGATATGCAATTATGAATGAAAAAGGCCACAGCCTTCCATAAATGGAAGAGAGAAGAGACCACTATGTAATTAAGAGACCACTATGGAAAATTCTATGCTAATACATTTTGATGTCTCCGTTAATTGTATGGTATTCTGGGAAAACAGAACATGTTTCAGGAAGATGTAGAAAACTTAGAATGATTGAATACCAGCAAAATGATTCCATCATCATGTGAGAAGAGAGCACTCATAGACCTGATAAATAATTAATTGCTGTTATGACCTTCTCATTGCTGTAGGATGGTTTAAATAACTTGAAACTTCTAGCAGGGCACCTGGGTGGCTCAGTGGTTGAGCATCTGCCTTTGCCTGCTTCTCCCTCTGCCTGTATCTCTGCCTCTCTCTCTGTCTCTCATGAATAAGTAAATAAAATCTTTAAAAAAGAAAGAAAGAAAGTTCTAGCAAACAATGGCAAAATTCCTGTATTCATTTCTTAGGACTGTTATAACAACGTGCCACAAACCGGGTGGTTTTTCACAACAGAAATGTATTGTCTCACAGTTCTAGAGGCTTAAAGTTCAAACTTGAGGTGTTGGCAGAGCCTTGCTCCCTCTGAAGCCTCTAGAGGAGAACCTTTCCCGCCTCTTCCAGCATCCAATAGCTCCAGGCATTCCTTACCTTATGACAGTGTACTTCCAAGCTCTGACCCCACCTTCATGGGGCCTTCTTCCTTCCTTCTGTGTCTCTTCTCCTTTCCTTATAAGGACACACAAGTCACATTGAATTAAAGTTTGCCCTACCTCAGTATGACCACATTTTGACTCATTATATGTAAAAAAGATACTATTTCCAAAAAAGATCACATGTTGAGGTGCTCAGGGTTTGGATTTCAATGTACCTTTTGGGGGACGAAATTCAACCCTAAACACCTCCCCAGTGACCTAGAGGAAAATACTATTACTATTACACAAAATACCCTGGGGAAATCATTTTTCTTCCCATTTGGATTTTTAGCTAAGTGGACTGTTTCCTTTATGCCCAAGAAAGAAAACTGCATAATCCCTTCCATAGCTCTGTGAAGTAGGTTCTGATATTATTCCTAATTTAATGAGGGGGAAACAAAGGCATAGATAGCCTAAGTGAATTGTCCAAGCCATATTAATTAGGAAGCAGTAGGGCCAGGATTCTAACAAAGCAGTTGTTTCATGGATCAATTTATTGGCCCCAGAAAGTAGTAGTACTCAGCACTCTCTACTGGTAATTGTGCTGATAATTAAAACTGGTTTCACCTGATACCCTTCTACAGTTCACTACACATTCAGATTGTTCTAGAACAAAAGTGCCCCATACCTGGGCTGCAATAATGGATATTGTTATGGCATGTCCCGAGGATGATTTTCCCCTTTGCATGCACACCTCAGGCTGCCTTTGTCTGTTGAGCTGTTATTACTCATCTGTGAGGCTATTTTCCTTGTCCGCATATAAACTGTAGAAATTAGCCCAGGGCTCTCATGTGCATAGAAACGTGCTAAGCAAGAAAAGAATAGATTACAGAATAAGGAATGAGCTTTGTCAGTAAAAGTTTAAGTTACTTAAACATTCATCTGTGCTCCAAGCTGTTTTTCCAGTAGTCTGAATATTTTTTTTTTGTCAATGTGAATTTTAAGGCCCTCTTTGGGATATATTTGTGTACATGGTTACATAAACCCCCACACTCAATAGCTGTGATCTGGTAACCAAGCTGAGGCTCCTTTGAAAACCACATTCCTTCCTGAATTACACTGTGACAGGTTAATGCCTCTGTTCCACTACTGTTGCTGTGCCAGCATGATGGATGATATAATGTGCAGGCGTCCAACTGAAAAAAGCCACTGAGCTTTGGTGTGAATTTAGGTGTTGATGAAAGATGAGCTCTTGCTTAAAAGAACATATGTTGTTCATGAAACCGGTAAAACTATTAAAAATGCACTACTCATTTTTAACAGAGATTTAATTACTGGTTAGACAGCATATAGCAGTATTCCTATAATCTTTTCTTTGCAGTCATTGCCGTGAATGATTGGATTGAGAAATATTCTGTGTGTGATTTCCAAAAACTGGAAGTTAGAAGGGATAAGGGGATCATTAATATGTCATCAGAAAATTCTACTGGGGGGTCCCGCATAGTGTGAGGCTACTCTGTTTCATTTGTTTATTTTTTTAAAGATTTTATTTATTTATCTGATAGAGAGCATGAACTGGGGGAGAGGCAGATGGAGAGGGAGAGGCAGATGAGAGGGAGAAGCAGACTCCCCGCTGAGCAGGGAGCTCGACGTGGGGCTCAATCCCAGGACCCCAAGATCATGACCTGAGCCAAAGGCAGATGCTTAACCAACTGAGCGACCCAGGTGCCCCTACTCTGTTTAATTTTAAAAGCTACTCCTTTTTGACATGTAAGGAAGTCACAAATACCATTTTGGCTACCTAACATTAATTTTTGAATTAGAAGATAATGTACATATACAGACAAGATTTTGCCAATTAAGAGCTATAGAATTAGCTATCGTGGCCAATAGAAAGTCAGTCAGCTGGAATAAAATGTAGCCAATATAAACAAGATAAAAGTGGCCAACAAATGATACTTCTTTGGGGTTGCTTCTTAAAAGTATTGGACTCCACTGAAATATAGTAAAAGTCCATCTAGTCCAATTAATGGAAATTGTGCTGCGGAAATTATTTAACTTTAGAGAAACAACCCAAGAACTGAATGAAAGTTGCTAACAAAAAGGTAGAGTTAAAAAAAAAAAAAAGAAAAAAAAAAAAAAAAGAAAAGGTAGAGCTCCTGTATTTCTTTGTCTCCAAACCATCATCAGTTTTAAGACACACCATTAATTTAATTATAAATTGCAAGGAAAATTAATTCAACATATTCATACATTCTAAATTTTCGTAACCAACAATATACATTCTAAATTTTCATAACCAACAATAACATGTATTTATCCTTACAATATTGTGTCTCTGCCCCTTTAGTCATATATGTAATTTTAAGATTTTATTTATTTTTTGTTTATTAGAGACAGACAGAGAGAGAGAGAGGCAGAAACACAGGCAGAGGGAGGAGCAGGATCCCTGCAGGGAGCCAGACGTGGGACTCCATCCAGGGTCTCCAGAATCAAGCCCTGCGCTGAAGGCGGCGCTAGACTGCTGAGCCACCTGGGCTGCCCCTTTAGTCATATTTAATGTTTGAATCTAATCATTCTTTCAATTCAGATATTAAAGATTACTTTGTATTACCAATGGTAATTTGAGTTTGTATGTGGCACACTGGCATGCTGCTTTGGATTGTCTATACTCATAACCTTGACCTCTAACATCTTTAAGATTGACAGAATAATTTCAATGATATTGAATAGTCTTAAGATTTTGCTTGCATTTGATATTTAAAACTGTCTACTTGACTCATGTTATTTTTTTCTCTTATGGTCTATTATGTAAATCTGGCAGGATTGTATTATATGGTTATTAGAGAGACTATACTATTTTCCAAATAGTAAAATAATGCAGATGCTAAAATTGGATTCACTTAAGAGACACAAATATGAAGAAAACCTATTAATATATTCCTAGGGTACTCAGTTCAGTTATTATTTTGGTGATCTTATTTACATCAATTTTTAAATCAGCTACATATTTAGGATTTTAAATATTCTTAAACTGACTGGCATCCTTCCCAAAGGGAAAGGTTAAAGTACTCAAAGAGGTAGCCCACTTTTAGTTATTTGTTTTAATTTAAACTTGACTACTAACCTTTTTTGAATTATGTCAGTTCTGACCTTCTTGAGGGGACTGTTACATCCCATCCCAAAATATGTTTTCTATTCAAAGCTTAGGAAGGATTCCCCTACAATTTCTCTATCTTGTGGTTTTAAAGTTTTTAAATGCAAATATGTTTCACAAAGATTGTAGCTTGTATCAGTCATTTGTATTGTCTAATATTGATTTTTATTTCTTGAAATGAGAATACAGTTGGACAAAAAGAAAAGGACAAGAACTAAGCCACAATGCAAGTTGTTTAGTTGTAAAGCAGGGATCACTAATGGATAGGAAAATTAGAAGTTAGGGACTTTCCATCACCTGCCCTCCTTAATGCCCATCACCCAGTTACCCCATCATATTAAGGAGGGCACGTGATGAGATGAGCACTGGGTGTTGGCAAATCATAATTAAATTAAAAATAAATAAATAAAATAGGGATCCCTGGGTGGCGCAGCGGTTTAGCGCCTGCCTTTGGCCCAGGGCGCGATCCTGGAGACCCGGAATCGAATCCCACGTCGGGCTCCCGGTGCATGGAGCCTGCTTCTCCCTCTGCCTATGTCTCTGCCTCTCTCTCTCTCTCTCTCTGTGTGACTATCATAAATAAATAAAAATTAAAAAAAATAAATAAAATAAAGAGGCTGAAGATTTTATAAGAAAAGTCCCTTATTTAATGATTATACTCAGGGCTTATGTAGCTTAAGATTCTGTAAAGATGACTTATAGGAACATCCGAAACAGTCTTACAGATTCTCAAGCAGAAAAAATACAGGTAAATGTGTGTGTGTGCACGCATGCGTGTATTTGGCACTGTGAAAATTTACTAGTATACCCCTAGCTGCTCTTTTATAAAAGATAGAGAATGGGTTTTGGAATTCTGAATTTACTTTCTTTGTGACCTTGGATGAGTACCGTAAGCCTTGAATTCCATCTTTATAAAATGGAAGAATACTATAAAATAAGATTATCTTGTGAGTTTAATGATAGGATGCATGTAAAGAGCCTGGGGGCACGTGGGTAGCTCAGCGGTTGAGCATCTCCCTTTGTCTCAGGTCGTGATCCCGGGGTCCTGGGATCGAGTTCCGCATCGGGCTCCCTGCATGGAGCCTGCTTCTCCCTCTGTCTATGTCTCTGCCTCTTTCTCTGTGTCTCTCATGAATAAATAAATAAAATCTTAAAAAGAGAGAGAGAGAAAGAGAGAGAGCCTAGAATATGCCTTGGGGTGAACAAACCCAAAGGATGTGGAAGCAGGTGTCAAGACAAGGCATAGATTCTTTGCTCCAGCTCTGAGGTTGGATACACGAGGATGAAGTGGAGCTCAGGAGATCCCCTGAGTGAGTAATGCTTCCTGATTCTTGTGTAGATAGCAGAACCCCACATGGGTCACTGGCTTGGTAGACTGGATTACTCTGCCAATACTGGCTCTAGAACAAGATCCCACCTCTTCTCCTCACTTTATTCTCAGATATGGACTTTTGGACACATGCCTAGACTTTCTTTTATATCAACAATTTAACTTTTTCTGTATAACAATTCCTTTGTCATATTGTCTTCTGAAGGGGTGTTAGAAGCCCAATAAATGTGCTGTCCAAATATTGATTGATAGAGTACAGTATTTCCTACAGACTTAATGAAAAGCAAGCTTAAAAACATTATGTAACATTTAATTCATATCATTTTCAAAATCTAAGTTGGTTCCACCTTTGAATTTTATTCAAGACATATATATCACATATGATATTGATATAATATTCCATATTGAATTTTTAGCATAAAAACTATACTTTGCAATAATTTTTAAAGTATGATTCTGGGACTCAGTGGACAAAATAAGTTTTAATCTTATTAAATGAGCACTTTTGCTATCTTCTTTCCTATTGTTAGCTTACATAACAGGCTTTAGTTCTCGTTTTATTCTATCACTAATCTCTATGAGGATAATATTTAAGATCTATCTCTGTTTGCTAATTTTGAATTCCAAGTGTAATTCTTTTAAAATATTATTACCCAGTGCAATATCTAATAGAATACACATATGTATAAGCGGAGATACTACAGAATAGCTGAAATACTATGTAATACTGAGGTCCTGGCATTCATTTTGTGTGGCCAAGCAGCCTGCTGGGCCTTGACTGGACATAAGCTCCCATCATGAGCTCATGCTCCAGATAACAGTTCACAGAGTCATTAGTAAATATAAGTTCCTGATATCACTCCCTTAACCACTGCTGTCATAACATTCTCCCCTTGCTCCTAGGGCCTTCCCCTTGTTCCCTTCTTAGATAAGACCCTCCCATAGCTTACCAAATCCCTGCTCTTTTTGGTTTGAATTGACCAAGATAGAATTTGCCTGAGAACCCCAAAGCACTCTACCAGTGGACCCTACTAAAGGCATATGGTCCAGGTCCTGCTCTGTCTCAGCCTTCATCCTGCCTTCACCTCCTCAAGTGGGCTTTGGAGAGCTGCCACGTACCTCCTCCAACACCTTCTCTATTTCAACTTCCTGTGTTCTTTTGTTGAACCAGGGCTAACCACCCCACACTCAGAACTCTACTTAACAAATGTTAATTTTTTTAAAGAATTTATTTATTTATTCATAAGAGGCACAGAGAGAGAGAGAGAGAGAGAGAGCGCAGAGACACAAGCAGAGGAGGAAGCAGGCTCCATGCAGGGAGCCCAATGTGGGACTGGATCCCAGGTCTCCAGGATCACGCCCTGGGCTGAAGGCAGATGCTAAACTGCTGAGCCACCCAGGGATCCCAACAAATGTTAATTTAATGATCACAACAACACAGGATTACTAAATAATAAAATAATGGTTAGCCATAATCCAATGATATGCTACCAAAATTTAGTACATTCAAATAAGGTTTTAAAAGTTTTTTAAATGAGTAGTATTGATAATACATTTCCTCTTTCCTAATATCTTTTTACTTTTGTTTTTAATATATTTTCCAAACTAAAAACTAGAATGCATGGTCTTAGCTCTCATGGTTCTGGAGAAGTGAGGTAACCTACTTCCTGGCCCTAAATTCTGATTTATTCATGACCATCACTAAGCTACCAATAAACCTGAAAATCCACTTTCAAATGTGTGGGAATTAATTGGCATCTTATTCTTGTTGAGAGCCAATTTTATTCAAAACTTGCCCTCCAGAAACTTGATGCTACTACTGCCAGTTTATTCTGCATAGGAAATCTCCTGTGTTTCTCTTCCAAGGGGAACATGAAGGTAAGGCCCACACCATGATACAAGTAGGTTTTGTATTTATGTGAGCTTCAGGTTCCTCCCATGTAAGAGATGAACTTAATGGCTATTTCTCAAGATTATTGTAAACTGTTATAAAAACTATTTATGAGGGAGCATATTATGAACAGTTTCCTTAGTCTGCTAGGATTGCCATAACTATATACCATAGACTGAGTAGCTTAAACAACACAAATTTATTCTCTTACATTCAGTCCATAACTTTCAGCTCAAAGCAACATTCAGTTTATAACAATAATTATAAATGTCAGTTAATAATAGTAGACATGATATTTTATAGGTAGTTTCTCATAAATAATTTAGTTAGTATAAAGTGAGCTTTTTCATAAAAATTGATTTATTGGAATTTATTGGCAAACTGAAAATTAATTTTAAATAAATGAACATTTGCATGGCATTCTTATAAAATATGAATAAAGTCCAGGGTTTGCTAAAGTTCACTCATTTCAAAACAATCTTTATGAATTTGTCACATTTATATATTTCCTCTATACCATTCTACGCTTAACATTTTCTTTATATAAACTTCTATTGAAATTTGACTTAGATTAATTCTAGCCAATAATGCTCATAACAAGGATTCGTTTTGATGTACTTTGTTTTTTGTACTTTGTTTTTATTTTATTTTGTTTTGTTTTTGTTTTTTGTTTTGTACTTTGTAGTTAAACTTTACAGTTACTAAAATTAAACAACAATAACAAAACTTATGAATGTATCAATCAAGGTTCAGTCAGAGAGAAGAAATCATAGCAGTCATTGGAACTGAAAATATTTAATATGGAGAACTGCACACTATACATTTGGCTCATTACTAAAAGGAGTAAAAGTCTCTAAGGTATAAAGACGTAGCAGATGCAAAAATCAGGCCAACAAGAAAGAAGTAAAGACAGAAGAATGAACTTAGAAATATTTTCCACTGAGGCTAAGTTTCAGACTTCATTGAAGAGGGTATGACTGCACGGGAACAGGCTATTAGCCAAGAACTTTGACCAAGGTCTTGGGCCATAAGCAGTAGGCAGTAATGTTCCACTGGGCAATGGAGAAATACACAGGAGGATGCAAGCCAGCTGATCCATTGGCCTGTGCCAAAGAAATGAAAGCATAAAGGCTGACGGAATCAAGATGTGAAGGTCTTTTCTCCTGATCTGGCCTTACAGTGTCACTCTGTCACCCTCTCCTCTATGACAAAACCTAACTTTAAATCAGATGACAGAGGAAAAATACAAATATAATAAAAACATAAGACAAATAAATATTAGATGTGTGCACACATTAACACAGCTCTTTAATACAGCTCTTACTTCAGGCTCTAGATTACCATAACCTGGCTTTATTTTTTTTTTTTAATACTTCTCCACTTCTTACTTTGTATTCCTGTAGTGAGGTTTGTCATTGATACCTGTGGTTGCCAAGAGCCCCTGTAAAGTTGTTTTATTGTTGTTACAGATAACGACTTAGGCTCTGGCACCTCCACATTTATATCAATGTTTCACCACATTTATATCAATGTTTCACCAAGCTAAGCTACTAACGTTGGTAGTTATATACTCTTCTTAGATGAATGGATGCAATTCACATTTATATCAATCCACATTTATATCAATGTTTCACCAAGCTAAGCTACTAACGTTGGTAGTTATATACTCTTCTTAGATGAATGGATGCAATTCATGTACTCTGTCTTGTAGTATATTCTAGTGTATGTATTGCATGTAGAAGAATGTAGAAGAATATTGAAGTGTACTTATAGCTTATTTTCCTTCCTGTCATACAAAAACCTGGGGCCTGACCAGACAACTGAACTGTTTGGTGCAAATTCAACACATAATCCACTAACTGGAGTTTAGTTTTTGGATAAATCTCATTCTTCAATTCTTTCATGTGTCACCTTAAGTACTAAGCCAGGAATCATTTTCTTCTACATTAGACTGGATGCCTGCATGATGTGCCCCAATCAGTTGTTGAGACATGTCTAGGAATATCTAAATCCTATAGAGAATATAGCTTTGGCTTGAGCTGGAAACCAAGTTACATTAGTAATCCAGTACATGCCTGTTATATACCAAACATCAAAGTTGTAAAGATACATCAGACTACACTTCCTTTCTAAAGTCTTATAGTCCAGGGATCCCTGGGTGGCGCAGCGGTTTGGCGCCTGCCTTTGGCCCAGGGCGCGATCCTGGAGACCTGGGATGGAATCCCACGTCGGGCTCCCGGTGCATGGAGCCTGCTTCTCCCTCTGCCTGTGTCTCTGCCTCTCTCTCTGTGACTATCATAAATAAATAAATTGAAAAAAAATTAAAAATATTTTAAAAAAATAAAAAAAAATAAGGTCTTATAGTCCAGTAATGAAGAAGTCATATAAATAAGCACATACAATAAGATAGGTGATACGACTGAGGTACTATAGAGTATAACAAAAACACAAAACAATCACTGGTCATTTCTTTTTGGTTATAAAGGGATTCAGAAAGTTTAATAAATATTGTGATTAGCTAGGATAGGAAAGGAAGCAAGGAGATCCCACAAATGAGGAGTAAATGAGCAGTTTATGAAGGTGCAAAACAGCAGGTTGCCTTTAATAGAAACCTAGGTAGCATGTTATGATTTGAGAGATTTGAGGCAAGTGTAATGAGGAATAAATGCAATGATATAGGTAAGGGTTGGATCAAGAAGATAATTTGAGCAAAGTTACTTTAAAACTAGCTTGTGTAATTATATATATAGTTTTTTCAATTCTCCTTTGCCTACTCAAATGTTGTTAACTGAATAAAACATGAAAAAAAACAGTACTCATAAATAAAAAAAAGTCTCATATATTTAGATATGTATACTCTAAAGGAAATTTAAAAACTGCCTTTGCCCCAAGATTTTATTGCTGGTCTAATATGTTAATGTCACAATCTTGATTTTCATCCTTAGGATATAAATAGATGGCAATGGATTTGTCTCAATGATTACACTATGGGCTCATTTGGGTTTCCTGACTTATTCTTTTATGAATATTTCTTGAAGAGGGACACTAATTTTTATTGTTTTTTTTGTCAGGTCCATTCAATTGCCTGGGTTCAGGCCTCTTAGATTATTCTTTTCTCCCCTGTCTCTCTATGTTAAAAGCACACTCGCATATGGCTGATAATTCCCCAAGTATGAAACATTCAAGTGGGAATTTATCTTTCAAATATTTTCTATTAATACACTTTTAGAGAGCTGTGAAAATATTTTAAAAGTTGACAGATCCAAGCATTGTCCTCACAAGCTTACATTGATTAATACAAAGCACTTTTGATCCCTGACCTTAAACAAAAATATTATCACTGTATAAACCTTAAACATTAATATGGGCCATATCAAAAATAAATTTGGCCCCTAACTGAGAGATGCTCAAGTAAGTTCAGGCATTCTGGTATTTAATGTGAGAATAGTTTATTTTAATGCATTTATCTAATAAGGGAAGATTATCCAGAACACATAAATACCTCACATATCAGTAAGAAAAAGACAGAGAACCCGACAGAAATATAAAGTTTTAATGAGCATTTCACCAGAAAGGAAACTAAAATGTTCATTTTATTTCTGAGGCAACGTTCTTAGTAATTATCAAAGAAAATACAAAATAAAACCATGTAAGATAACCATCAGAGTGGCTAAAATAGAGACAATAGACAATACCAAGTATTGGTGATGATGTAGAGCAACTGGTATTTTCAACACCACTGGTGGGTATACAAACCGTTATAACCACTTTCTTTCTCTCTCTCTCTCTTTAAGTAATAGTTTAAATTATTTTAAATATTTATTTATTTATTTTAGAGAGAGAGAGTTGAAGGAGGAGCAGAGGGAAAGAATCTTCAAGCAGACTCCCCACTGATCCCATGACCCATAAGATCATGACCTGAGCTGAAACCAAGAGTCAGATGCCCAACTGACTGAGCCACTCAGGGATCCTTGTTATAACCATTTAACAAAAACAGTGGAGCATACTTCACTATTAATTGCATAGTCGTAGAATTTCATACATGGGTTCACCAAAGTAAATGTGCAATAGTGTTCACAAAAGGTTTATTTATATAGGCCAAATATCAAATCACTCCCAATGTCCATCAGCAGTAAAATTATTTTTAAAATTGTACTACATTCATATAATAGAACATTTCATAGCAATGTTAAAGTTAGAAATAAAACACCAAAACCATGTTGAGCAAAGGAAATCAGGCACAGAAGTATATATGCTATATGATTCTATCCTATAGAGAATATAAAAATATGCAAAATTAATCTATACTACTGAAATTCAGGGTGATGTTATCTTTAACAGTGATCATGTGGGGTCTTCTGGGTACTGATAATATATTTTTCTATATATTGGTATTGGCACAATGAGTATGTTTATGTTGTGAAAATTTATCAATCAACAGACTTATGTGCACCTTTACTATTTTATACTTCAATAAAAGTTTTACTTACAAAAATATAGAATTTTTCTTAGAAACTGGTAAGCATTTACTAAAACTTACATAGAAGAATACAAAGCCTATAAGATGTTCCCTAAGGAGTATTGACACAGGATAGTTATCGCTGTCTTAGTTTATATCAAATCTGAATTACTTCAGATGGTGTGGAATTGGTGCATAAATAGATCACTAACAAGTGAAGCTTCACACATTTACGAGATTGCAGAAGATTTTACCCATGATTATTATCTAGTTGTTATTACTTAACCATCTATTAATAAACAGAACTGCAAAATATGAAAACCAAAAATAATATTAACTCTGGATTCACCTCCTATCCCAAATCAAATCCAGGCTAGGGTTTAATCAATAAAACAAAACTTAAAACTCAGAACATTTTAAGATATTTGAGAAAATCTTTGTTAGAATAGGAAAGAATTTTCTAATCAAGATGCAAAAACTTGAATTATAAGAGAAATAACTGATATTTTCCACAACATTAAAACTAATAATTTATTTCTGCTTATCAAAAGATACATTAAAATACTCATAAAAATATCAAATTTGACAAGATATCCCAATAAAATAAGCAACAAAAGGGTAGTGTTCTGCATACATGAAGACCTCCTCTAATTCTGTAGGTGAAAAGTTGTAAGCCAAGATAAATGACGGAAAATGCATGCAGAGCACTTACACAAAAAGTGAAACATATTTGTCTATTTTTACATTAAACATTGTATAGTTTCATTTGTACTTTGACATTATATGTTGGCCAACTGAGGAAATGCATTGCTATTAAAATCAAATTAACACTCACATATTCAACATAATTTGATATTATCTAATAGGCCCATAACATAAAATTATATCCCCTAGCATCAAGGAATGTGTTGCTGTACCTGCATAATTGCATGAGCTTCTCCTCCTACTCTTTGACATGTTTTTATCTGACCAGTAGATACCAGGTACCTGATACCATTACCATGTCATTCTTCTCATGAACTAGCACAATGAACTCTAAGGTGGTGAAAAAAATCAAAGTCCCTGTGGACTCAATTTTGGCACAGGACCAGCAAGCTGACTCAACTATATCATAAGAAGGTTAAAAAGTACAGTGTTTTGCTTGGTGGACAAAGTACTTCCTTTCCTTGTTTATTGACTTCCAGAAAAATAGCAGTTAGAAGTTAGTCACATTCCTAGCGCCAGCGATTGATTGAGCTGATTTGCTTTCCTAAAAACGACCAAACCTAGAAGAGCAGCTGTAATTGGAGTCACCACCCGATTAAGGTTTCAATAATTCATTGTCGTTGCATTATATCAATCTGTCTTTAATAATTGCAAAACTGGCAAGTTAATGGAGATTTGATAAGAATCACCAACCTTGATTCTCTCAAGTCTTTGATGATGGTAGTTAACTTCATAATTCTTTCAGAGATGTAGTATTGGTTTTTGTTTCTTTCTATGACAGGGAAAGAGAATTCTACAACCTTCTACTTAGATTTCGTTGCAAAAAATATAGTCCTTATGCTAGGGGTCAAGTTACCAATGAAATTATTCTACCATTACAGTCTGGAACTGAGGAAAATTTTCTTCATGCTGACCTATTTTGAAGCAAATTTGGGTAAAACCAACTTCTCCATTTATTTCTTGGCTACTCTATTTCTTGTTTTGATCAGTGGAGGTGATATCATATTTCCTCAGGAAACAATATAAACAAACACAGAGCCAGTGCATGTTAACCTCTATATTGTCTGAAGCTTTGCTTTTTCTATTGCACAGTTATCTTGGAGAATGATACCAAGAAGAAACATTTAGGAAAGGCTGGAAGGGAAATTTACACTGTGCCACTTACAATGTTTGTATGGCTTCTCTTCAAGAGAAAAACCTTTATTTCCTTGAAGGGTTTTTATGTATGAACTGACTCTGGTCAGATTGAATGACTGGCATTGGCTCTATATCCTGGGACTCACATCAGACTTCTCTTTACCTAAATAACTTTCTTAACTTTAGTGTGCTGCTTATCTGGCATTTCATGAATATTTAGCTGCAACCAATCTTCCTGCTCATGAACCCATTTTGATTGTTGTATCTTTTACCCAAGGTAATAATATCAAACTTGACTTTAGAATAGTTCTGCTCCCTTGCCTCTATCACAACAGTCAGAGACATATTTTGGAACTTTGAGTCCATTTCAATTGCAATACCCTACTAGCATTCTCAGACTACCAAGAACACCCACTGCAAGGTTTTTCAAAACACAAGTACTCACTTCAGTGATTTATTTTTCAATCCCTTGGTAATAGAAGTATCTCCTGTGTTCTTCCAGGGTATATAGGAACAAAAATTATTTGAATTGCATCTGGTAATATCAGTCCATATTCCTGTGTCCCTATCTTATATTTCTTCCCGTGTATTATAACAAATTATTTCTGATATCTTACCTTCATTTATTATGGGCCATAATAATTAAATACAGATATCAATCAATTAGGCAAGGAATTACAACTTCTCCCAGCTACTTAGCCTAGTAAATTGAGTTGAGAGTCTGGGATATCTTGCATCTATATTTAGAACTTGAATTTAGTTAAACTTTTGTTCTTTCACTTATCTGTTAAGGACATATTTTCTCCATATATATTCACCATATTTTTAGATACAGTTTGCTACTTCTATCATTCATTTTTTATTGTTTGTTTTCCCTCCTGGAGTTTGGTAATATAATTTTATAATAAGATAGATTTGGACTAAAGATAAATGTCTGGGGAAAAGGAGTATTGGGTGGACTACAGGATGACATGGTTTTCCTTGCAAAGTGACTCTCTAAGACGAGTATTGGAGTCTTTAAACAGTGAAGGATAGACTTATACATGGAAAGAAGGACTCCTTCAATCTCAGAGTCAGTGGTTGGGAATTCAGTAGATTCTGATTCATCTTCTACATTTTCTCATAAATATCATCCCAAATGTCAATATTCCACTTTCCCAATTGGTACCTAAACATTCATATAAAAGTTCAATAGACTTTGTAATTCACCTACCTAAAAGAATGAATATGACACTTGATTTTGGAAATTCCTTAATTTCTCTATAATAATAATTAAAATAAGCATAAAGTTATTATGTATAGATTATAAAATCTATTAAACATAAGATAATAGAAAATTTAAATTTTAATTGGAGTATTTAACAATTCATTTTTAATAATAACTTGTTTTAAAAAGCTTTACCTCTTACCTCCACTTATAAAATAAAATTTTATGAGTGTTTCAATGTTACTTAATGAATATCTCATTTTCTACAGGACTAGTTTCTGTATTTAATATATCTCATATACCTAACTCACCAAAACTTAGAATAATGTATACTGTACATTTGACATTAGTATAACAACATTTTTCTCAATTTCATATACATTCTGTTCCGCAGCACCGTTAGTCATACATAATTTAAATTTGTATTTCAATTTTAGATTAATATGTTATTGTTGATATGTTAAGCATTTATTTTCTTTGTGCTTACTATGGATATGTGACAGATGCTGCCAAACTTTGTAACCTCTGATATTTCTTCATTTAATAAACTTTACATAAATTTATGATATAGAAATATCTCCAAATTATTAAAGTTAGAATAAATAATTATCATCTACCATTTCAAATGATTGGTGAACTAAAGAAGTTTTAGAGAACCCCCTATTTGTACTCTTCTGTGGAAAGTTAAAATGTCTTAAAGGACAGAAATTTTTCTACAGCAATGCATAGTGTTACAATATTCAAACTATAGGGCAAAGTATCTAAATTGTCATAAAATTCATTTGATTAAACTAACTCCTCCAGGTTTTTTTCCTATGTGTGTTTTTAAAACAAATCTAGTCTGACCTGAAAGTAGAAGTGAAGTTCATATTCTGCTTCCCAAGGATTTCCTTCCACTGAAACAAATAGAACCGAAACATTCTTCTTTATGTTTCTCCTGGCGACTTTTTCATTTTCTAACAGAATGCAATGACTAAATATTTTTCTCGCATTTTTCCCTATTTTCCCATTTTATATATTCTAATATTGATAATCTTTTTTAAACAAAGTTGTTTTTAACACTTAGTTTTTCTAACTGCTATATAATAAACTTTTAAAATGTAAAAAATGAATACATATAATCACAAAATCTGTAAAAATTAAACAATAATGGTATAATTGACATATAACAACATGGAAACCTTAATTTGTTTTTAAAATTGTTCATGGTAAATGTCTATTAGCCACTGTATTTTGTGTCATAATGAAACTTTTGGTACATTGAATTAGGAAGTAAACTATATTATTTTGGTAAATAAACATCAAAACAAAATAAATTCCAAATGTGAATAGCAAAATAATTCAGTAACTAATGTACCAAATGATCTACATGGTTAGGAAAGTAGCTTCTTGTGCATTTTATTTTCAATGTGGCTTAAACAATATTAGAATTTTGATTATTAAGCTCACTTTCAATGATCCTAAACTGACAATAACCACACTTTCTGATTTCATAAAATTATTTCAATGTTTTGTTTTTATTGATGCAAGAGAGTTCATTCCCATCTGCTGAGAAGTTCTTGTTATAAATTTATAAATTTCTCATGCCTAGGCATAATTTTATATTGACATATATGAACATTTAAATAATACAATTCTGTATCATGAGAATTGTGCCCCTTTAGATCCAGCACTCTTTGCAGTACACAGTATAAACAATTATCAGCCACATCTTTTTTTTTTTTTTTTTGGCCACATCTTTAATATAGTAATCATCACAAAAATTCATTATTTATATGAATATGAAGTAGAGACAGAAAGGGTAGATACTTCTCCCTACTTAGAATTCATAAAAAAAAATACATTTAAAGGACTTTTAAAAAAATTTAATTCCAGTATTACAGGACTTTTAATCTAAAGAAAAATTGAAACGTTGGCTACCAAACTAAGAGAAAAACAGAAATATAATTTTTAGTGGATGTAAATTTCAGTAAAACTAAATAATAAGTATATATATTCTGTCTAATTAATTATCCTAACATATTTTGGTAATTTTTTTAACACACACATAAAGTGTAGACTTACATTATGGCCCACAAAGAATGATAACCCCTGGCATTCACTCCTCTGGGTAAACTCCTTCCACCGTGATCCCAGGCTTGGCCAAGAGACTTGTTGGTCTAATGAGAGATCAGAAAGTGTAATGAAACACATATGGAAGCTTACCCTCTCAGTAAGTTCTCCTTGGAAGTCAGTTGCCATGCTATAAAGAAGTTCCGATGCAATTAGTAAATGTGGGAGGCTATCTGGAGAGAGATTTTGGGGGAAGGAGGTCATCTTGGTTGCCCCAGCCCTCACTGAGCTCCCATCTGAGTGTGGTTGCACAAGAGGCCTCAGATAGGATATGTGAAGGAGAACTGCACAGCTGATCAACCAAAGCATTGTGAGAAATAACAAATCACCCCTGTGTTAAGCCACTAAATTTTTGAGTGCTTTGTTACCCAGCAATAGATAACTGAAATATAAATGTGGAAAAAGATTTTTTCCCAGTCAAATTCTGCATGTGCTTATTTTACAGCACTGTCTTGCCTGAACTTGTTCCATGGAAGATGCAAAAATGTGTTGTTTTTTTACAATATTCATAATGGATTTTGTATCTAATATATAACATTTTATTGCTCCTTGGAGACTTGTTTAGAAATAAGAAGTCCTGCAGGGGTTCCGTAGTTAATTTTTTTTAAAGCATGTGACTATAAATAGCAGGGAAGTGTAAACCAGCAGTGTGATGAGACTCTTATGGCAATTTTAAACAACCCTTAAGTAATTTCCCACAGAGACACAACTGAAATCCAGGTTTACAGAGATGCTAAACTGATTAAAACTTCATCAAATTCTTAAAGGAATAAACAGACTATAGATCTAAAGAAATTGAGAGTTTATGCATGGATTAAGTGTACTTATTGACTTAAATGGGTTGAAAGTTATTTTCTCTTATAGAAAGAAAACCACTTTTTTGGACTTTGAGGACATAGGCTTATATTTTCTGAAACTCAAAACAAATGTAGGAATTGTTCTTTTGGGCATTCATGCAATTTATACATATTTTTAAAGCTTAATATCCGGATTGATTCACATATCTTTGAATGGAATATAGAAATGAATGTAAAGAATTAATAAGTATGAACTAAGCATACAGAAAACACCATAGCTTCTTTCTAGGAGTCTTGCACGTGATTCCATAATATTTGTGTTACACATATTTTCTATACAAGGCCACAGTGTGATGTTTTCATCTCATAAGGTAAAATCCCCTGTGACCAATTCCTAAAGGCTGCTATTATCTTTCCTTTGGGAAATGAGGAAATCTTTTTCCTAATTTAGAACACTTTATTCTGCAATCAATTGCATTTAGGTAGAGCTTCAGAGACTAGAAATTCCTTGAAGACTAGGAAATTGTTTAAAAAGTCTTTGGCCTTTATCTGAAGGATCGGACCTACTTCCAAAGAATTTCTCTACTAATTTGAGAAATGTTGCAACAAACCCACATTAATGCAAGACCTACTACTGCAATCTATAATGTTATTGTGATTTAGATATGGTATATATTGAACACAGTATTGATCAAAGAGAGAATATATGGTTTAAAGAAATAGCAAATGGCTAAGATCTAAGAGAAATGGAAAACCACAATTAGTAAACTAGGAGGAACTGTGAAGGTGTAAGAAAAAGGTACTTTAGAAAGAAACAAACAAAACACTAAAAAGTATAACTGATTTTGTTTGAATTATATAAACCTCAAGAGTGATGGTACTCAATAGCATGGGATATGAAAAGCATATGTTAAATATTGCACTCCTATTGAGCAAGCAATAATGCTTTTTTATAGAGATAATGACGTTGAAATGAAAAATTCTACATGTAAAGAAAACAACTAATATTGTCTAATTAGATCTACTTGTGGAATTGTCTATGAAAATGCTTAAAATAAGTTTATGCTACACACAGAGAATGAGGTTACCAAAAGGAATGTGATATGTATAAAATAATTAGCTTGAGGTTTTAGATACTTCTGGGTATCCCCAAAACTTGGTTAAATTCAGTAATAAGTACTAAAATGGTATTAGTGTAGCTATAATATAGCCACTTGGCAAGATGAGCACTGGGTATTATATTATACATTGGCAAATTGAACTTCAATAAAAATATATATATATTAAATAAATAAAAATAAATATATATTTGCCTGATCTTACATTATCATTGATATTTGAAAGAAAACACTGTATACTGGATATCCAATTTGGAAAGGAAAAAAAAAAAGTTACTCTCCAGGTGTCCTGTGTAAGGATATAAGATCCATATTAATCTAGGCACTCTGCTCTTACCATTACTTCCAAAATTGGAGTTTTCCAGAGATACGTGGGGTAATAGGAGAGGGAAATCAATACTATGTTTTAAAGAACAATAGTTTTATAATAACACAGTTTCATGATTATAAGACATTGGATTCATGAAGTTTTCTGTTCCAAAGAAAGAGGATAAAAATAGCTATATTAAACTAATGTTTAAAAAATAACTGAAAGAGTTCTGGAAGAATGGCTGTGGGACAGCATTGTTTACCAGTCTCTCTAAAACCCCACATAAAAATGGACAGAACAACTAGAAATCAAAACCAAGAAGCCCATGGAATAGATTTATAACAAAACAAAGTAACACAGTACCCGGTAAAACCCCAAATATAAATATAAGAAGGCAAGGAAGACTTCCAACTGCTACAAGACTACATGATGTCATTTTCTATATGGGAGGATGAAAGAAGCAATATGGTGACGTGTGTTGGGCTGAGAAAAGGAAATCTTTAAAATAGCCAACGGGTATTCACTAGAAAGCACAGGAGGCCAATTTGAGAAAAGAAGCTGAAACCAAGACACATTTCCCCCTACCTTCCCTAATATGGACAAGGCAAGGGCCAATCATAAGGAGGAATCAGTAGTTTAACTCCTATACACTCACAATTTTGACCTACCAGAGTTCCTTCTAGGATAGAGACACATACTGAAAACAACATTTAACAGTGAGACGAATCTGCTGAGTGAAATTAAAATTAACTGTCAGAGATCACAGAGGCAAGGAAAGAGAACAGCTAGACCAAAGTGGTGGAGGTGAATACTGCCAGAAAATCTCAAGCAGTTGCATTTTTGAACACTACACAAAACACAAAAGAAAGAGTACTATGAAGTTGAAAAAGCTATTCTCAAAAAATCAGTGAAACCAACTTCACATAATAAATAAGAAAAGAAATCAAGATCAAATCCCAGTAAAGTTATTATAAGAACAACAAAATAAACAGAATAATCTCCAGACAGTGAAATTTTGCCCAAAACTGTACCTATAAAAATGTGCCACACACACAAAAAAATCAGACTGTAAGATCAAAACTATAACTATTTCAAAATAAGCTTAAAGACATTATCAAAGTGACATAAAACAGGAAAATACATTATCAATCAGAATTAGATAAACTCAGAAATAAGGTGGCAAAACCAAGGAAAAAATTAGAAACAAAAATATTTGAGAATGATTAAAATAGAAGAAACACTAAAGCAAATAAATACTATACTTAATCAATAAAAGAAGCAGAAAGTATGAGGAAAATACAAGGAAAACTTTGAAAAACAAAAAGAAATGAAGAAAAAAATGGATTAGAAAGAAAATGGCATGGAGCATGTGGCTGGCTCAGTTGGTGGAGCGCATGATGACTCTTGATCTCAGGGTTATGAGTTTGAGCCCCACATTGGGTGTAGAGTGTATTTAAAATCTTAAAAAAAGGGGGGGGGGAAGTGGGGAGGAAAGTGGCATGTATTGAAGATAGGTAAAAAAGACTCACAGATAACACAAGATAACACTGATGAGAAACTCCTACTCTTTAAGTTTTTGTTTGGGATTAAGTATCTTTGAATTACAGGTTTTAATTTTTTGTTTTTGTGCTTTGATTTTTCTTTTTTAGTGTTATCTGTATCTGTATTATTTCAGTGTTAAGGGAGCACACTGAAGTCTTGATAATATTGACCCTAAACAACCAATATCAGAACACATTCTAATAAAATTCCTTATCTTAAAAAAATTTTAAAGGGCACAAAACTTGTAAGGAAATAAAATTATCTGCAGACTTTTTGACAGCAATACTTCATGACAGAAAAAAAAAATGTAATAATATATTCAAGATATCAAAGAAAAGTATGACCCAAATATTTGTTATTCAGAAAAACAAACTTTTAGTAAATAGCCATCAACAAGACAGAACCCAGGACATAGTATTCTCACAGACATTTCTTGAGGAAACTATTAGAATACAATATTTAGATTCCCACTGGACCAAAAAGGGACACATTGAACTGTAATCTAATAATTGCAACAGATTGAAACCTATTTAACATGTATATATCTATAGGTTCACAATGCTATAACATAAGAGTAACATTCTAATTCACAAGTACCATGAAATGGCTTTGTTGTGATTATTGATTTTGAGAAGGAAGCCCTCTGAGATTGGGAACACCTAGAAATGACTCTCCTAGGTAAAAATTGAAAATGAAATGTCCATGGAACTAGCTACTATAGATTACATACTTCACTTAGCATACTGCATTACATCACATAACTCATATACTTTTAAGGACCCAATAATTGGTGATTTTTATCATCTTTAACAATGGCAGCAATAATTATAATTCTTTGTGCAAGTGTAGATAGTTTCTTCTCTTGAGTCTGCTGAGGATTTTATTCATTTTGTTTTTAAAGATTTTATTCATTTGTGAGGGAGAGAGAGTGTGTGAGCAGTGGCAGGAGGGGCAGACAAGAGGGCGAGAGGGAATCTGAAGCAGAATCCCAATGAGTATGGAGCTGAACACAGGGCGTGGTCACAACCCTGAGATCATGACCTGAGCTGAAATCAAGAGTCAGACACTTAACCAACTGAGCAACCCAGGCGCCCCTCTGCTGGGGTTTTTAGAAGAGTCATGAATGCCTTCCATTGTACTAGACTACAGCTGGGAGAAAGTCCACAAAATAGGAAAAAGTGATTATGAAAATTTGACAACAAAAATTCTAAGATGTATTTATTAACTAACAAATCATGAAATTATTGATTCCATACAGAGCTTTCTAGGTATAAATGGTTATAAGGCTATTTAGAAATAGATATATATATAGATATATATATTTCACTTTATATATATTTTATATATATATATATATACATATACATACATATCACCTTATATATATTCTCCTGTATGATATAAGGGAATCAATGCTCTCTACTATTAATTTAGTTAACTTCATGAAAAAAGACCAAAAGAAATCATTAAATGGTGTTTTCAAATTAATGCCAAATAAAATGCCAAAATTATCTACATTTGTAAATCATGCTATACTAAATTAAAAGATAATTTAAGTTGTACCAAGAGAATTACAAAACTCCTACTCTGTAACCTCCCAAGATAGAGCAACAATCCAATGACTAATATGCTCTTTTACTGTGTATATTTGGCCCAACTAGTTCAGCAAAGCATCAGAATGTATTAATCAACATGGTAAAGACAAACTGATTCACTCCTCTGAGCCACTTAGTTAGAAATAACAGAACTAAATACCTTCTTATTTTTTGAGAATTTTCCTGATGGAAGAAGTGTAATAACAAACAAAATTAAAGAGGGCTATAACATCATATAAAGTGCCTTATTTCTTCTTTCATATTAATAATTTGGATTGGTGCTAGTACTAGAGAAGACAAGATCTGGAGATAAGTAAAAATGTGTTATGTCTTTATACTTTCTTTAAAAATGTGGTGAAAAAAATTGATTTTGGCTAAGCAGAGCCCTTATAACATGGCCTCCTAGAATGTCCTCTCTCCAGTCAAATATATTAAAGTATCTCTAAAAGGTAATGAGGTTTGTTGAATAAATGAAAATATGAGGTAGATATTATTGATGAGAAATTGGTATATATTCAATAAGAGAGTGGCATAGACAATGGTAAATCAGAAATACATATTAAATGTAAACCAGGGCAGCCCAGGTGGCTCAGCGGTTTAGTGCCACCTTCAGTCCAGGGCCTGATCCTGGAGACCTGGGATTGAGTCCCACGGAGGGCTCCCTGCATGGAGCCTGTTTCTCCCTCTGACTGGGTCTCTGCCTCTCACTCTCTCTCTCTCTCATAAATAAATAAATACATAAATACATAAATACATAAATAAATACAATCTTAAAAGAAAATGTAAACCAAATAGATGAGAAAGGTAAATAAACTTTGATGTTAAAACATGAAGCATCTAAGCAAGGAGTAACACAACCTGATATATATATATATATATATATATATATATATATATATATATATATATATATATAAAGACGCCCCACTAAGCACAGAGCCTGACACAGGGCTCCACCTCATAACTCTGAGATCATGAGCTGAGCCGAAATTAAGTTGGATGCTGAACTGACTCAGCCACCCAGGCACCCCACAACCTGGTTTATATGTTTAAAATGTCTCTTTGCTATGTGAAAAATGGATGTTGGGAGGAAGGGAAAGTTTAGAAACCAGGGAACCCATTAGTGGATTACTACAAAGGTCTGGATGAAAGAAGATGGTAGCTTAAAGTAGGCTGATAAAATGGAGGTAATGAAAAGTTGAAAAGACTCTTGAAAGTAGAATCTACAGCATTTGCTGTTGGACTGGCTGTGCAGTATGAGAGAAAGAAGAGCCACAAATGGTTCTGAAGATTTTTGCAGTGAGTAATTCTGCAAATGACAGTGTAACATACTAAGTTGAAAAATGCTAAAGTAAGAGCACATTTTGGGGGAGCAATGAAAACATTAAGGCTTGATTTTCTTTTAGGTAGCTATTTGATAATCAAGTAGAATATGTGAAGAGCATATCAAAACCTGTAAGACTGAAATTCAGAAATAAATGATTGCTGTAGATATGTTTTGAAAAATCATCAGTATTTATTAACATTCAGAGGCATAAGATGAGAGCATAGGATCCAAACATTTAGAGAAGTGAAGTTGAGGAGTGAACTCATGGCACATGGACACAGAGAGATCCAGAAGAAGAAGGCCATCAGAAAAGACAGAAAACTTAGGTGCCACGAATACTAGGAATAAATGCTATTTAGGAAGCCAAGTGAAGAAAGTATTTTAAAAAGGAATGACCACTGTTTCAAAAGCAGCTGAGAAACCAGCAAGATAAAGATTGAGAATTAACCATTGGATTTTGAAGCCTGGAGGTTTCTGGCGACCCTCATGAAAACTTTTGTTAGACTAATAGCAACAAAAGCCTACCTGGCATAAATTTGAAAGACCAAAGAAATGAGGATTTAGAGCAACATAAAAGTTCTCTTTGAGAAGATAATTACAGGGTATTATGTCACAACAATGACTACTTTTTTAAACTAGTATTCTATGGCATGTTTTATGCTGATGTGGATGAAGAAGAGAAAAATTGTGTGGCAAAAGCAGAGGCAATTGTAAAAACAAAGCCCTTCCCTAGATGATAGTGGGTGGCCTGCTAAAGCTGTTCCTTTATGATTTTTTTCTCACTCTTCTGACTTCTAAATATTACAGGGCTTCAGGATTATATTCCTGGACTTCTCTAACTCACATCGTTAGCCCATTTAATCTCCTGAATTTAAGTATCACCTATAATACGAACTCCCAGGTTTATATATTTAAGTGGTGGGCAGCCCAGATGGCTCACCAGTTTAGCAACGCCTTCAGCCCAGGGCATGATCCTGGAGACCCAGGATTGAGTCCCACTCGGGCTCCCTGCATGGAGCCTACTTCTCCCCCTGCCTGCATCTCTGCCTCTCTCTCTCTCTCTTGAATAAATAAATAAAATCTTTAAAAATATATATATATATATATTTTTTTTTAAAGTGGCCATACAACATTGACACTTGGATATTTAATGTGTGTCTTTAATGTAAATGTTTCAACACTGATGATTTTCTCAGAAGCCTGCTTGCTCTCCAGGCTTTCTTACCTCAATCAAGGGCAATTCTATCCTTCTAATTTCTCAGATCTAAAACATTTACTATTCTCATTTTAATTGCATCTTTTCAAGACATGTTGATTCTATCTTTAAAGTATATTCAGATTCTGACAACTTATAACCAATTGTACAACATTTGATTCTCTTGATTTGCAGTAGTTATGTTCTATAAAGTCATTGTGAACACTGAAGTAAAGAATACTGAACCATGGCTCTCAGGGAAAAATACAGTGTTAGGTCCTTAGAACCTCTTATGATAATTTATCTGTCAATTGATCAACCCATAATTTTGTTTTATGTGTGTTTCTGTTTAAAGACAACTCATTTACGATATATTACTGATCGATCAACACGGAACTAGCAGTCACTTGCACTATAACTTATGCTTGAACAAGCTTATCTAACACTTGTATTTTCTCCATAAGGTACATCACAGGCCTTCCTGTTCTTAGAACACTAGACAGCATGTCCACACTACACTCGGGGACAATTTTAAACCGTGAAATCACAAAAACACACAAAATGTGAAAAATATGACGTTACATGAAAGGACCCCTGTTTCATATTGAACGTTCGAATAAGAAAGTAAAACACAATCTTATTGACTTCAACTGGGAATATGTGTGTCTGGGGCCTCAAGTTTTTTGCCACTGTGCATATGCCTGAGAATGACCTTGAACTCATTGTGAGTATTGATTTGGACCCTACAAATAAACTTTAGCAAGTAGGCAAAATTGCAAATATGAAATGTTCAAATAACAAGGATTGATGTACTATCATTCCTTATCCTCTTCCTCTACTTGAATTTTCTCCATAGCAATGATCACTACCAGGCATGCTATGTTTATTTATTTATTTTTGTTGTTGTTATTTATTGTTTGTCTGGTCATGAGGAAACGGAGCTTTAAAAATTTTGTTCATGCTGAATCCTGATCCCTTATTATAGGACTGGGCACATAATAGGCACTTAATAAATATCAAATAAAAAGAATTAGATAGGTATAGACAGACAAATGGTTTTAAAAGTGAGACAGTGATATACATATTTATTGAAATTTAGTTGATTTTTGATGAATTAATAAATTCATATGACTTAAAATTTTAAAGTATAAAGGGATATGCCAAGAAAAGTCTCTCTGTACCATAAATGAAATTCCAAATTTTCCATAATTTACATTTCCACATAAAGTGGAATATATAAAGAGTAAGTTAAGAAAAGAAGACAAAAAAAAAAATCTGAGGAAACCATATGAACTTGAAAATCAAAGTTCCTTGTGAAAAATATCCCCAATAAAAATGTAAAATATCAAAGAGATTTGAAATGAGAATATCTTTGCAGTAGTCAGAAACGGAGTGCAGGAGAAAAATAAAATAATTACGAAAACTAAAAGCAGCACAGTTCTGGAGATGGCTAGTAAGAGCTCATATTTAGATTTATAGGAATTATGTGAGCTAGTTTTTAAACACAGGCATTATTAAAAATTAAACCACATACTTACAATTAGACAAATTCTATTAAAATTACACGAAAACAAAGAAAAGTACCTAAAATTTATCACTTTGGAATTGTTTTACTATACTTTACTTTTTCTGTTATCTTGAGGTTATTTAAATCTATTGTATTTGCATGGAAATATCATGCAAATCACCATGATGTTGATGAAGGATAGTTGGAAGAAAGGGACAAATACCACCCATGTCTGTCCCTCCACTCCCCTGCCCTCCCTCCCCCATTCAAGAGGAAACCACCTTTAAAAGGATTTTATACCACGATGGAGGGAGCCCTCCACCCTCTCCCATGTGATAGGTAGTTGACAAAAACTTGATTGGGTGAAAGGCACAAGGAGTGTTAATCAGATTAAAATAGCCCTTCACCAAGCCCATAAAAACCTCTAGTTTTAGAAATTCTGGTGACAACCGTCTCAGGTCCCCTCCCTCCTTTGGAGCTTTGTACCACCACTTTGGTGCTGATCAGATAGGCTCTGTAGGCTAGAGCACTGGGGCCATGGAGGAAAGGGACCCCGTGTGGCTGCAATTCATTAATGCTGTTCAAGCATCACAAATACATGCACAATGGCCTTGTCTTTATTTAGTATGTCTCAGATCTTAGCTTTGTGTATCATTTCCTTGGTCATTTAAACAAGCTCTTCTCATATACTAAAATAAACCCATGTATCTTATTTATTTATTAAAGATTTTAGTTATTTATTCATGAGAGACACAGGAAGAGAGAGAGAGGCAGAGACACAAGCAGAGAAAGAAGCAGGCTCCATGCAGGAAGCCTGATGTGGGACTCGATCCCAAGACCCCAGGATCATGCCCTGGGCCAAAGGCCGGCGCCAAACCACCCAGCCACCCAGGGATCCCCCATGTATCTTATTTAAAGGTCTCTTGCCTCAGGTCTAATTATACATTTATTTGCATGATTAGAAAATAGGTTTTATCTCCTGCTCAGGTAGAGTGAAGGGAAATAAAGTATATATTCAGAGACATCAAATGACAATTGTCTCAATTATCCTTTGCTTCTTCTAACAAGACGACTTCTTATCTCAGGTTTTATTGTTCCTTTCTGGGTAGAAGATGAGCAATGAACTGTACAAAGAACCCCATTAAGGTTGAAGTACTCAACTGATGATCTGGTGATCACCTCTTCTTCCTCCTTCCTTTATCCTTCTGTCAGAGTTTTTCATCAAAGTAAAATAGGACATATAAAAAAAAATGGGACCATTTTGTTTTATTTATTAAAGTTCTGGGGAGGAAAGGGTTAACTTGACAGTCCTGGGTTACTCTACACCCTACACCTAGCAAAGATATGTCTGTCTTCAGGATGGGCTGCTGAGTAGGCCCTGAGATAAAATCTCTGAACCCTTGGACTATTCCAAAGTCTTGGAACAGGAGATACTGTACCAGGGTGGATTGCTGAGTTACCTTTCTTTAGATTAAGGAACACATTCTACAGTCCACAGATTGGGACTTTAGTGAAGTGGGTCAGGCAGTCTCGACAAATATTGATGGATGATGCTAGAGTGGAGCTTCGGCGCAGGGCTTTTTTTTTTTTTTTTTTTTTTATCCCAACACCCCCCCCCCCCCCCCCCCCCCCCCCCCGCCGGCGCAGGGCTTTTAACCTGATGCGACAGGGTAAGGATCTGATGTGAAGGACCTTTTGACTATTTTAGTATAGACAGAGCCCAAAAAGCCATGGGACAATGGCTTTCCATCCTAATGGCTAAGAATCAAGGGACACTATTATGGGAATCTTATGTCTTCCACATGTATGGAGGGCCTCTGGAGATACTTGTAACTTATACTAATGCACCATGATTGTTATTTCCTGGAGAATAGATCAGAATAAGACATATTCTATAGCACAGTTAGTAGAGATAGGGACAATTTTGAACAACATCCATGTCCTCCCATAGGAGGAAGGTGGGCTTTGCTATATAGCAGCATCCGATGAAAACTAGTCTCAGTATAAGCTTGTAAATCAAGACAGGGTGTCGACTTTGTCCTTAATTTATTTGGAGTAAAAAATAACCAAATCTTGGTCAACTGTAATGATTCCTATCCTTCATATTATCGGATGTATGGACAAGGTCCAATTCTTTGGGGAAGCATAGCAAATATCTCTGTGATTCTTACTGAATTGTTGTGTCTTGAAACTGAATTGTGTCATGACAATACTGCAAAATAGCATCACATTGGGTTTGTTGGTAAGATTATGTAATTAAGCCATATGTAACCACCTTGTGTAATTAAATCATATGCTAATCCTGAGATTGCCATTGAATGTATTGGAAAATCGAGTTAAAACCTCTTCAGGAAATGTTACCAATACAAATGTGTGGCCTGAGGAAGAACTGTATTTATGTAGCTACGAGGCAAATTCTGCACTAAAAAGTTTGGTCAGATTTATCTCAGGATAAATGTTATACTAGACCAAGTGAAGAAATGAGTAATCAAATTAGTACAAAATGTGAAAATGTATGTAATGGCTTTTTAGGGTACATTCATTGTTTATCTGTACTCTACATTGGCTTCTCTGGATTTTAGGCTATTTATGCATATGATATTAATGCATTTATTATGTTTATTATATAAATGCTAAACTAAAGGTGCATACTGAGAAAAATATGATTTTTTTTTTTCTTTTGTGAGAGCCGGGCCAAATCGGGGTAGAATGAGCAGGAAAGGGTTCATTCAGCAAGGCAGGGTTGCTCAGTTCCTACCGGTGCCAAAGAAATGTTTGACTTCAGTGTTGGCTCTTCACTGACTCCTGGGATATAGCCTCTGAACTATCTGCTACAGCATTTTTGTATGTCTGAGGTCTTAGGTCATGCCCAAATTTGACCAGACAGACTTATCCTAACAATGTAATTCATGAGCTGAGCTTTCCTGGTTGGCAACTTTTCAGAAGTATTGTCATACCTTATTGCTGGGAGAGTTTAGCATGTCCCTGGGCGACTCCACTGGAAGGGTACTCCTGAAGTTTAAGTCTGGTTTCTTCTGGACCTCAAATAATGTATTCTTTTCCTTTGCTAATTGTGATCTCTATCCATTCATATGACAATGAGTATGGCAGCTTTTTTGAATCCTGTAAGTCCTAACCCTTGACATAGTCCCCTTTCCTGCTTTCCTACTCAATGTAAGTGGATTTTCCAGACCTGGTCCCACTGACATCTCGGGGTAGTTCCTTTAGAAGCCCATATCCTATTACGTGATATCTATATCCATATCTATAGCTATACCTAGTCATATTTATCTCTGTTATTATTTATCTTCACCAAAAGGGAAAAAGGTGAGCATAGATAGGTAGATGAAAGAGAGGTATAGATAGATTGGTAATAGGGATAAGGATATAGACATGGATGTAGGTATACAGATAGAGATATCCATTGCTTTTTTTTTTTTTTTTCCATTTTGGGCCATATTTGGCTTTATTTTTTGGATAGTTTTGGTTAATTTCTGCTTTTAGTTTTTAATCCTCTTTTTGGTTCATCGAAGACTATATTTTTGTGTATTTTCATCTGTTTCCCATTATTTTTGTTATTTTAAGTGGATTTCAAAAGAAATACAAAATGTCTTTATTTTTGGATGTTTAACTGGATAGCCCTGACTGCTTTATAATATAGAAAAGTGTAAAATGCTTTGGATTGAATCACTTTTAAAGAACAGCACCAAACATCAATCAGACACTAAGTAAATTGCAGCTATTACAACTATTTCCATTTATTTTATTCAGCTATATATGTTCTCTTTTTTTTCCAGCTATAAATATTCTTGTATAAAACACTGTGAATTCTTCCAAGAAGATAGTGAATAATTCACATAAAAAAATGGCACACAAATCAATTTATCTGCCTGATTTGGTAGAAGAACTCTCAGATCTTTTACTAAAAAGCACATCATGAGACAGTGTTATATAAATTATTAACCTGATTAGTGAAGAGCAATAATCATGTATTTTTGTAGTATTACTGTCAATTGGAAACAAACCAGCTCTATTTTGAATAGAAGTAACATAATTTAACAAACAACAAACATACAGATTGTTTTAAACATGTTGTGGAAATCAGAAGTATTAACTGTGAGTTAGTTCCTTCAGAGAACTTACCGTACCTCAAAACTTATTTTCTCTGTACTTAAAAATGTTAACACCTACTCCTCAAATATATTCTTGAAAATTTATGTGATGCAAGTCTGAAGTCTAATGGGGGATTATTTTCTTTCTAGGGACTTTTTTTTTTTTTTTTTACTTTGCTTTTAAATTACCTAGTTTCAATCAATGGGACAATATTTAACTTGGCTCTGAATTGCTAAAGTCTCTATTACAGTTCTCTGCAAATTATGAATATGAAAAAAATATGTAAGATCAGCATAACTCCTATTCCTAGGGCTTCAAATTTAGCAAGAAAATGTGTTTCCCTATTAAAATATAAGCAAATATATTATAAAATAGAAATTTTCAAATGGTTTGAGAAAATTTATTAAACATATTACTGGACTTGAAGAGAACAGCATTTTCTCCACTGCCTTAAGTTGGATTCCCAGCTAGCAGACTCTGTGACAGAGATTAGTATATAGGAAATTTATTTTGGAGTGCTCAGTGGATCAGCAGCTACGGGAAAGGAGGAGGAAGGATCAATATCTGGGTTGTTAGCATGGGAAAAAACAGTATGGAACACCCAGTGAAGTTGAAGTATGATGCTGCTTTGTGGTGACCTTGCAACCCTGTGGGAGCTCTGAAGTTGGGATGGCTCTTCAGAATTGCCTCAAATTGCCACCTCTTTATGAAATTTTATTTAAAAATACAAGAAAGGAATAAAATATACCTGACTTCATAGGCATTGAAAATGGGAGAGGAGGAGGCAATAGCAGACAAGAGATGTCAACAACTTTTTAAAACTTTAAAAAAAAAAAAACTTTTTTTTAAAACTTTTTAAAAAATGGCAGGTGGATGAGGGAAGAATGTCAGAATAAGCAGAGAAGAAGAAAATGAAACTTAAATGTTTCCAGAGGGAGATAAGAAGTAGGCAGTTTTCCTCAGAGACCCTCATAAAGTCTTGATTGCCAGTAGTATAGAAACATATTCAGATAAAACATTTTCAGAATTGAAAGAAGGAAGTATTTTTAACTCATCAATTTGTTTCCAGACTAAGGAATGGGAGATATTTTAATGTTAACTCAAGCCAAAATTTGACTTAAGTTTACCCACATTGAATAAAGTTTAAAGGAATGATGCAAGGGGAACATAGAATTACATTTTGAGGATAAATTTGATGCTTTTCACATTTTGGATTTATTTGCTATTGCAAGAAAGAAAAATTGCAAATGATGAATAAATAAATTGTAGCACATTTATACAATTGTAATGTTATTCAACAACGAAGATGAATGAACCACGATTTAGATACAAACAACCCTGTGAAGAAAAAGCTAATAGTGGAAGAAAGTATTCATAGGTTACAATTTGTAAAATATCCCAGACTGTGGAAAATTTAACAACATATTGTTTAGAAGTCCATCATATGTATGAGGTAAAGCTATAAATGAAATAAGTGAAATTTCAGGATAGCAGTTACATATGGCTGGAAAAAAAAAGACACAAAGAAGAAAAACAAATCTTTCAAGAGTGTTGGTAGTATTTAAATTCTTAAAATGGATGATGTGTTATGTAACACTAATGTGTATATCGTACACTAGTGTTTATTAGTTTTTAGCCTTATACGCATCATACATTTCTTATATCAGTAGTAGTCCATAAAATAAGAAGGAAATAGCAAGAAATAGAATGGAGAATTTGGCTATGTAATCAATGATGTAGTTTTGGTCAAGTCTAACAAAATGTTTTCTAAAAATAGAATGGGTAAGGGGCGCCTTGGTGGCTCCTTCGTTGAGCGTCAGCCTTAGGCTCAGGTCATGATCCCAGAGTCCCAGAATCAAGACCCACATTGGGTTCTCGGCTCAGCAGGGAGACTGCTTCTCCCTCTGCCCCTCACCCTACTCATGTTCTCTCTCTCTCTCTCTCTCTCACATAAATAAATAAAATCTTTAGAAAAAATAGAACAGGTAAAGAAGAATCCCATTAGTTCTTGACTATAGCTATGATTCATTTGATGAGATATTATATTTGTTTCTTAACTGCACACTTAATGCTTTTCAAAATTGAAAATGCATGTGCTTTACAAAGGAAAAGATTACTTATAGTTATTTGGATAACTGGTTCAGTTAAAGAGACTCTCATTTTTGAAAAGACGACATTTCACAATGGAGCAGACGTGCATTACAATAACCTTCAGTTAAACTGGGTTTTAGATTACTTAGCCATTGTACTTCTCATTATATCCCGTGGTGTTGCTCTTTTCCTATTTCATCGCTCTTTATAACTATTTACGGGAGGATGTGGAAAAGAAGGGGAGGGAGGTGAAACTTGAATTCAGCAGATTTAAAAATTAATAATGAATCTATCATTAGCACTTAATTCCAAACCAGAAAATGAGCTGGACTCTTCTTATGTGCAAAGAGAAAAAAAAGAATATTTTATTTCTGGACCACCGCCAGGCGTCTATTTGTAACTGTCTAACCACTTGCAATGATTTCTATGCCACTGCAGTTTTGAATATCATTCCCACAGATGTTGATTCCTGCTTTTGCAGACATTTAAACTAAACTCTGTCTTCCTAATTTGCATATGTTGTCAACAAGCTGTGCTTTGGTGTAATCCCTGCCAGAGCTTTCCCTCCAATAAATGGAACAGTGGGGATGGGGTGTTATTTCGAGTGACTGTGTAACTCAAGAGCTTAACTAATTACACTATAATTTGAAATAAATCTTTGATGCACTATCTTCAAGAATTAATATAGTAGGAAGGAAAATCACTTTGAGCAAGATGGCTTCATTTCATTCAGCGAGGCTCTGAAATCCGATGTGCAATAAGCTGGCGGACAAACCATTAGAGAGCTAGCAGGGATAACATTCAAAGCAAGCACTTCCACAGCCTCATCCAAAATGTGCTGAAATGACAACAGTGAATATGTATTAGAAGTTTAATTTAGTCTCCTAAGTGACCTTGATCATTTGATTGGGTAGGATCTGAGATCGTGTTTTCAAGTATATTTATGAATACCTAAAGCAGGAGATGGGAAAAAAAAAATCCTTCAAACAGCTACCCTGAAGATTTCTTGGATTAGGAAAGAAAATGAAAAAAGACCAGTTTGGCTCATTAATAATTCAACATCTTTCTGATTTTAAAATCCCCTCCAGTCAAAATCTTGACTTTATTTTTTTTTTCAGAAAATTCTTATTAGTGAAAGCTCTAAGGCATTAGCAAAATGTTTATAAAGACTGTTTCTTTTATTTGCACTAAAGTGGTGTCCTTCCATTACTCCTAATCTGTCTGGAAAATCTAGACTGCCCAACTCTTGCATGTACTAGATCCTTCTGTTGCTTGTTTTTCTCTCACTTGCTGCTGCATTGCTGGTTTTCTGATGCACATTAAGTGGCTCAGCTAAAAACCATATGTATATGACCCACAGAGAAATCTTTTAATCTTTAAAGTATCTTTTTGTATTAATAAAACCATAACCTAAAATATCTTGAATAAAATTTTAGTTTCCTAAACTTGTAAGAATAAACCCCTGTATTAAAACCATCTCACAGTTACATGAAGATTCTTATATAGAAAATCATGAGTACGGCCCTTCATTTACACTGAGTCTCTGAGCATGGGTGTTCTCCTCCTTTGAGTATACATACAATGGACATCATATAATAGTGCATACAAATATTTGAATAATCAGGTGGTTGTATGTATTGTACTCATGTCCTTATAAATAATTGGGCAACTGCCTTCTATTTCAAAATTACTCATTGAGCACTTATTATGTGTCAGGAATTAGGCTATGCACTAAAGATTCTTCAGGGAACAGAAAAGTTTCTGCCTAGAAGAAGCTTACTATCTGGTGGTAGTTCACAGAGAAATAAATAAGCAACTATGTTATTATATGGACAAATACAGGATGCTATGTGAGCATAGGTGGAAATTTAACCCAGTCTTAAGGAATGAGAACAGACCTCCCAAAAGACGCAATGTCTACACTGAATTTTCCAAAATAATTGAATTAGATATGACAGTATTATGTGGGTTTAGGCTTGGGAACAGAGTGGTTTTGTCCTAGGAATAGACTTCTAAAAAGAAAATGCATAGTTTAAAAGGCTAAAGTGATAAGAGATCTATTTGCATGTGAGTGCCTCCCTAGCATTAATAACATATCATTGTATTTATGTGTAAATATGCAAGCCTAAAAAGATAAATAGCGCATTACCAAAATTCACCAAACATGAATGTAGTTCAAGGTACAGTAAAGGAGGAGAGGCTTTTAACCTGAAGCTCATATAACAACTATCAAAAACTTTAAGTCTCACATAAGGAAATTCATCCAAAACTTTCTAATAGTTCTCACTTTTCATTCTGTGCCTTGATTCTTCATACAATTGTACCCTCCTTCCCAGATTGCCAACCTTTGGAGGATACAATCTGTATCTTTTCTTCTTCTTTTTTTTTTTTTTTTTTTTTCCTGGTTTTCCTGCCCAGCCCAGAGTCCTATATGCAGCAAAGGAAGAAATTTATGTAAGCAGGTGATTGCATATCGGCAAATATTTACAACAGGTATACAAATTAGGTATTTCATATTTTTAAAGACAGGGAATCTTATTATGAGATACATTTTCAGGTGAAACTGCCATTTTTGCTTTCATTTCCCAAAGTTGCAGTAATAGATATTTGAAAGATACTTTCAATTTATTTTTCCCCCTGTTAGTTAATACTAAGATCTACTTAATTCCAAAGGAAGAAGCATACATTATTGTATGTCAACGATAAACATTTCTAATTCATAGTTTTCCTTCCACATTGAATATTATCATCTCTTTTACAGATACTCAATTCAATACAATCCTCAGACCATTTCAGGCCTAGAGCAATGGCAGATTCCGATTTGTTTTCCTGAGCCAACTGGCCCTCCATCTCTGTTTATATTAGAGCATAGACCTTATATCTGAGAGGAAGTAATCTAAATCTTCTGAAATGCTCTCTTTATCTGTCAGCACTCAGGTATACACACAAATGAAAAACCACAAATAATCACATATATCACAAAGTAATACATGAACTGATAGTTCTGTAAAAATTGGTATTTAAACAACCTTCAAATGGGTATCTTGATGATTCCATAATATTTCTAGATCAATATACACTGTTGAACTACCGAAGAGCTGATTTTTTGTCTTGTAAATACCTGATTATGCAAAATAAAAATCACACTTCCTTTAAGTGTAGACTGTATATGAGCCTTTTAAGGAAATTTTAATATGTTTTAAAATATTTTAATACATAATTGGAAATGTCATGTCTAAAAACTTTTGGAAAAAAAAACCCTAAAAGCTTGTAAGGACAAAAATAGTTCTAGATACATTATAGACATCGGTATTTTTAAATTTAGGCTATTTTAAAATGCTTTTATTTCTTATCTCTAGATAGCACAACTAATTATAATTTCAAGTTGCTTGGAGTTTTCATTTTACTTAGATTTAAAAATCTCAAATAAAAGGTAAAAAGCTGATAACAGAATTTTATAGAAAACACATTTTCAGGGAATGGCCTGGGATAGTAAAGATCCAGCCTAATTTCTCACACCTCCATCTACAACCTAGTGTAATAAATATTGATGTTATGGATGATAGCATGAAATTACCAAAACTCAATCAATAAACACATATTGTCCTTGAGTGCACTGTGCATACTAAGGAGAACATTTCAGTTTGCAGGAGGAAGAAACTCCTGATCCCAGCTAACTGGCTTACTTAAGGACTTCTACAAACTCACAGAGCAGAAAGAAATTTGCAAACTCATCTATCACAATGCCTACTACATTACATTCACTTATGCATTTGTCTATTTATTTTCCTCTTGCTTGAAAGTTCCTTGTATTTTAAAGTTTTTTCCTCCACAGTGCCTAACATAGTGATAGATAATAAGAGTTCAGGAAATGATTGTCAAGTGCATGCCTAAATGAATGAAAAAATGAAAATGTTTGTACAAATTTAAACTAAAAAAAAAAGAGTAACTAGAATATTCTCTCATCCTTCGAAGAAAGAGCTATTTTATTAATCTTATTCACCTGAGAATATATGATGTGTCATCATCTTATTTCCATCTTATTATTGGACCTTTTGTTTTGTTTTGTTTTTAGCATAAAACCCTTACCACAGGATATTGTTGAACACAAAAAAATGAATGGTGGAGCTTTTAAAAAATTTTTTTAATGTATTGGTTCTCTAAGTCATCTGATATCATAAGTAAATTTTCATTCTGGGTTAATGTTTTTCATTATTACAGTCACCTTAACATGACATTGATGATGTTTATATTTGCTAGTCTTCTAAGTCTAAAGAATGTCCTGATAAATACTTAGCCTCTGCAGAGTTAAAAATATAACTCAGAGGCAATGAATAGGAATGATAATGATTCCTTTTTATGCATTATTATTTTATGGAGCCCATTTGATATTTATAGATACCTATACATTGTCCAGTACGTAAATTAATAAAATATTTTTTCTTATATATATTTATTATGAAGGCAATATACATTTGTTGTGGCAAATGTTGAGAGGTATAAAATAAAGGAGTAAAAAGTGAACTTATAGTCTCATGGAAAAAGGATACTCATTGACCCACATGGTAATTTTCCTTTCACTTTCTTATTCATGTAAAATTTTACAAGGTTTAAGTCATAACATATTTCTTCACACTACGAGGCAAATATATTTTTATAATCATTCATTCATTCCTTTAAAAAATATTTTCCAGCATCTACTGTGTGCCAGGTACTCCTATGGGCACTGGTGATACATCCAGTGAACAAAATAGAAACAATATTGCCCTCATGTCACTAAGGCTTTGGAACCTACAAAAAACAAAAAGAGATAAGTAAATTATATAGTGTGTAGAAAATGCCATAGGAAAAACTAACATGGGGAAAGAGGATAAAGAGATTAGGGAAGGAGCGTGTTTTTTTTGTTTTGTTTTGTTTTTTTTGTTGTTGTTTTTTAGCGTGGGTTTTAAATATGATAGAGGAGGCATAACTGGGAAAGTTGCTTTTCAGAATAGCTTTGAAGGAAGTAATAGAATGAATCCAGAGAAATATGGAAATAAAAGAAGAAGGATTGTGAAGAAACAGGAGGGAGAGTAAATATGGCTGCAGAAGAGAGGACTCAAGTCCAGTTGTAGTGAAACTATAACACATTAAGACAAGGGGGGCAGCCAGGAGGCCAGGTAGGCAGCTATCTCAATATAATCTGAATGAGAAATAATGTTGGCTTAAGCCAGAGAAGAAGCACTAACAGCAAGGAGAAGTATGTAATTAGGCAATAGATTTAGTTGACATAAAAACAGAGTGTGAGAGAATGAGCAGAACTAAGTATCGTGCTAAGATTTTGTTCCAAATTACTGGGAAGATGAAACTGCCCTAATCGAATTGGAAAGGTTAGAAAAGGAATAGATTTGGGGCAAAAGATCAGATCTTCAAGTTGAATATATAGGGTTGCCTGTTACGTATTAACACATGTATACAGAGATGAAAATATAATTTGGGACATATGGGGGAAGGTCAAGACTGCAAATTAAACTATGGCAATCTTCAGCATGGAAGAGGAAGGTGGAATGCTCCTTACAGAAGGAGCACAAGTGAGGCAGAGGTGTCCAGGGACTGAGCCCGGCAGCCCAGCTCATCCACATCGGGAGACAAGGAGACACAGAAGAAAATACTAAAACACATGGCAAGGGGAAAGAAGAGGGAAATCTAGGTCTCTTGAAAAACAAGTGAAGGAAGAGGGGAGTGTATTCATCTATCTGAAGGCATAATCAACAATAGTATTATACCTAACACTATTGAAACATTGGTTAGATGAAGCTTGAGAAATAAACAGAGGTTTTAGAAACATGGATGTCTTTAGTAGCAGTGATGATTATGGTTATGTTGAAGTTGTAGAGTTTAAAACCCAATTATAGGGGGTTTAAGAGCATATGTGAGGCAAAAGAGACAACAAATATGGTTTCTTTCTTTCTTTCTTTCTTTCTTTCTTTCTTTCTTTCTCTCTTCTTTCTTTCTTTCTTTCTTTCTTTCTTTCTTTCTTTCTTTCTTTCTCTCTTCTTTCTTTCTTTCTTTCTTTCTTTCTTTCTTTCTTTCTTTCTTTCTTTCTTCTTCTTTCTTTCTTTCTTTTTCTTCTTTCTTTCTTCTTTCTTTCTTTCTTTCTTTCTTTCTTTCTTTCTTTCTTTCTTTCTTCTTCTTCTTCCTTCCTTCCTTCCTTCCTTCCTTCCTTCCTTCCTTCCTTCCTTTCTTTCAATAGTACAGATTTTGCTGTGAGAAAAATGGAATGGAGTGAATGCTATTGGAAAATGTGAGCCAGAGGCTTTTAGTTTATTTATATTCTTTTTTTATATAAAACTATAAAACTTTTGAGAAACATTAGCTTCTTATACTCTGATGGAAATAATCCAGTAAAGAGGTAAAAAGTGACAGTGCAGGAAAATGTGGACATCGCTATGTAGATTGACTTTGAATAAACATGAGTGTACATGTGGTTGAATACCTGTTTTCAAGTCTTTTGGGTGTATATGTAGGAATAAAATTCTGGGCCACATAACTACAACCCTTTGTCCCTAGTTACTGGATATTTTTTTTTTTTACCACCTTTCAACATTTTCAAGGAATGCCCTTTGCTTTTCTGCCATGAGTGAGTTCTACTTAGGTGAAACAAAGACAAGCACCTGTGTCAGGACTTTAGGTAGACCTAGGCTAGAACGGACATGCACACTTATTTGCAAATAAGTTCTGCTCTTCTCCTTTCAGAACAAAGACCGGGGTCCCACATTGAGAACACAGACCACCATTGTCAAGGCCACCACTGATCTTGGGAGAGGGTGAGGAAAAGGTAAGTAAAAATACCACAAAGTTTTGCTACCTTTTTAAAGTTGCTTTTTCTCGATTCCGCATATGCCTGATTTTTTGCCATTTCTCCAGAGGGATGTGCCCATGGTGCTGCCAACTCTGCCATTTTCCCAGCCATTTATCCGCTTCTATTTTTTTCAGTTATATATGAGTAATCTCATCAGTTGAAAAAAATCTGTGAGATAAAGATTTTGAGGTTTGGAGTCTTGTTATCAGGTATGAAGTACAATCTTGAAGATGAAGAGAGTCAGTATAATGGAAAACAATATAATTGACCAAAACTATTGGAACCTTGTTAGGTTTACCGTCACATCTTTAGAATGAAACCAGTTAGTATAATAGGGTACTGTTCTTAAGTCACAGATACCATGTGTGGTGTAGGCAGATAGATAAATAGAAGTCAGGATTGAGGTTTTGATAAAAATAATATGATGAAGTAAGTGAGAGATAAGAAATTTGATGTTGCATCAAAGGATTTAACTAATAGTGATTAATTGTGGAGTTTAAGTTGGGCAAGGAAGAAAGTAAGTACATGAGAGGTCTGAGAAAAAAGTAAAAAGGTTGAGGATCAATTAATTTAATATTCTAGTGGGGCAATAGGTTTGTGGATTCAGGTTTCAAGAAAGAACATGGGAGATTGGAGGGTAGTTGGAAAATGTGATATTTGCAACAAGATTATGGAGGGACTACAATTATTCATAACCCATCACACATGCTATTTCAACTTCATCATTTATCATTCTTCCTCCCATCTGCTTACTATGGTTCAGCCCTACTGGCCAATTATTCTCTTCTTAGAATTTTATTACATTCTTATTTTAGGTAAGTGTGACCTTATTTTCTCTTCAACATGGAGCACTTTGTGTCCAAATCTTTAATAACTAGCTCAAAGAATATCACAGACAAGTTTTCTCTGACTCTCCAAACTAAAGCTGTCTTCACTCAGTTCTCCTTACATTTGTCTGTGCATCCACACATACACACGTGCACACACACACACACACACTTTTTTTTTTTTCCAGATCTTTCTGTTTTATGTTATTTGAACCACTTGTAATGATTGAAATTTATCTGGGATATTTATTTACTTCTGATTTTCTGTCTTTCTATAAATTTCTCTAAACAAAATATTAGCCTCAGATTGGCAATGCTCTATCTAGTTGAGTATTTTCTGTACAAGGTAAATAGAACAATTAGAAATGAGTAACAAATGATGGTAATGATGTGGAGAAATTGCAACTCCTGTATTCTGCTGGTAGGCATGTAAAGTAGTCAGCTGCTGTGGAAAACAGGTCTTTAAAAACTTAAAAGAATGTACATTTTGAAAAAAAATTACACTTCTGCCCAAGTGAAGGAGTATGTCCATTTATCACATCTTTGATATAGTTTTCTATTTATGTTTAAAAAATTGTCGCTAACTTAGTAGTAGTTAAATGCTTTCATGTTGTTTCTACATATGATGTATTCCCTAGGTTTGCAAAATTTGAACTACCACCAAATATCCAGTTGTGGTCTGAATTTTCTGAAATGTTCTTTCATATATGCACACATATTTATTGTATTGCATACAGTGAGAAGTTAAGCTGACTGCATGATAGTAATACAAATATTTTGTATTACTTGTAGAATTGCTGTCTTTCAAATGTACTATAAGTTATATAATTGAGCTAATACCTAGGATACCTTGTCGTGTTTTTTTTTTCTTTAAAACTGGAATATTGTATAATATAGTCTGGTTGAATTCATAGACTTATTTTTCTTATAAGAAAAAAACATTTATTTTTTAAGTATAATTTTGCATATTGTCTTTTGATGCATTTGTTTTGGGGGGAGAGGAGGGAGTCTTTTACAGTCATTATTCACAAGGATAGATGAGTTTGAAAGAAGGATTTTATTGCCCACTTGAACTTAATGGATTCTAGTACATAGAATGAAATAGAGTTTACACTGTGTCATTTACATTGGCATTAAATTGGTAAGACTCACAGAACTCTCATCTGATAGCTTTGCTTGCCAATATAAAATATGATCTTTGGATTATGTCTGGCCTGTTACTGATCGTGCCTAGATGGAAAATCAGCCTTTCAAACTAATAAAATCTCGTGGTCTGGACCTTAATGTCTCATGTCAAATTGATAATAAGGGCTCTGAAGTACCTTCTAGAAAATCCTTAGTTTTCATTCAGACCTAGTAAATGTTGGGTCAGATTGCCTACTACTGAATGTTATTTTACTTGTCTTCTCATGCATACTCTTATTCTGCTATAATTTTAGTCAGATGACTGCATGATAATCAACTATCTTTATATGAAATTAAAATGTCTCCATTTTATCAATATAGAAATTATTTTTACAGTGCCACCATAATTATAAATACAAGTGTGTGACCACATAATTTTAATTGATTATGCAAACTCTTGTCCAATTAAAATTTTAAAATCAAAATCTTAGAACCAGAAGAATATTTGGGGTAAGATCTTTAAAATCATATCAAGTTCATGAAGTGATAGATTATTATGAAACAAACCAATTTATCATCATAAACTTGTTTCAAAAACTTGTTGGATATATTTAAAAGGTGCACCTAACACTGTTGCTTTAACTTAGGCCCTTATTTTATTTTTTATTTTTGCTACATATTTTTATAGAAATGGACTATTTCAAGAGGAAGTTCTATATGTAGCTCAAGAGCGCATTTTTCAAAATAAACTGTTCATGAGGTTATGTGAAGAATGATAACAATAGATTTTTAATGAACTAAAGATAAAAAAGCTGTACAAGATATGAGGTTGTGTTGAAAGAGCCACAGGTTTCAAATGAATGGATTAAAAAGAGGTTTAGTACACAGCACATTACATAAAATAATCAAAATTCAATAAAGTCATAGGCATTGAGCAGTCTTTGTTAATACAAAGATAAATTAGATTTGCTTTTTTTCAGAACTCAGTCTAGTAGGAGAGAAAGGATCGTGACTAGATAATTAAAATGCAATGTTAGACTTCTGGTACAAGATGGCAGACTGGCCACTTAAAAATATTTACTCTGTGTCCTGAGTACACAGTCAAACGATAGCAATAGTATCATGTTTTGAAGTATAAACACTTTACTCTGAGAACATTGGGAAACACCACAGGATGAAATATATCTACACAATTTGAGGGGGAAAAGAGAAGCAATATGGTTCTATAACAAACTTAACAGACAGAATTCATATGTTACTATTATGGAAATAGAACATATCTGAAATATATGTCTTTATACATCCATTGTTAATATTTTTAATTGCTCCAGAATTCTGTCAATAAGTAACAATTATTGTTCCAACATCCAAACCTAATTTATCAAGTCTCTTAAGTTTTCCTGGAGATCTCCTTCTCCTCTACATTGGCATTAAATTGGTAAGACTCACAGAACTCTCATCTGATAGCTTTGCTTGCCAATATAAAATATGATCTTTGGATTATGTCTGGCCTTATTGTTCTTTCCCCTTCTAACACCCATATCGCTGTAAATAAATTAGCAAACAACCCCAAGACTGGCAGAACAGATATGCCACAGCTAACTATAGACAAGAGGCCACATCAAAGTGGGTAGGAAGGCAGAGTTGCAGTCAGGAGGAGCCAAACTGACCTATGGGACTATCAATAGGAGGGAGGGATGCTGCAGGCAAGGAGAGGACAGAGGAGCAGATCCCACCCTTAGCATCCTAAGCATGGGGTCACATACCAGGAAAATGAATCTCCCTAATATTTGGCTTTGAAACCAGAAGGCTTTGAAACCTGGAGATTTATTTACTAATCTCAGAGCATGTGCTGGAAGGACAGCACTCTTTGGCAGATTACTCGGAGAACAAAAGAGCTAGTAGTGACATTCCCCTACCCCTCCCCAGCCTAGACACACAGGCACCTGCAGGAACCAGCACAGCATGAATACTCTCCACCTAATTTGCTTATAGTGTACCCCAACTCTGCATTCTCCTTTGGACCTGTCCCCTCCAACCTGGCCTAGGCAGTTGATCCAAAGAGGCACCATAAGCATGGCTGTATGCAAGCAGCCCCAACAAGGGTCAGCAGCTTGATGTGACTCCTGATGTGACTCCTGCCCTGGGGAGAGGAGAAGAAAACCACACATATCACTTTGGACTGTGGCCCCACCAGTGGGCTGGGGCAGACATCTGATCTGACTAGAGGACTTGCCCACCAATGAACGCTTCTTGGGGAACAATCTAGGGAAAGAGCCCTGTAGTTCTGTGCTACTGAAACTGGGGAGAATGCGGGTCTGACCCTAGTAAAGCCCAAGATGTCCCCATACTGGCCCATTAACATCATAGGAACCAACTCCTGCCCATAACAGGCAAAGAGAGCCATTTCTGATTACTGTCCTAAAGGCAAACAAAGCTCAGCCACAAGAGTAGGGTATATGAAATATGCATAGGAAACACCCCCGAAGAGCCAGATTCTGGTGAATAGGGAACATTGCACTACAGGGCACTATAGGAATCTTCTTTATAAGGCCACTACTTTCAAGAGCAAGTGACATAACTGACTTTCCTGACACATAGAAACAGACACAGAGATTTAGACAGAATGAGGAAGCAGAGGAATATATTGCAAACGAAAGAACAGAGCAAAATCCCAGTGAGAGAGCTAAATGAAGCAGAGATCAGTAATGTGCCTGATAGAGAATTTAAAATAATGGTCATAAAAGCACTCATTGGACTTGAAAAAAGAGAGGAGGATCTCAGTGACACTTAACAAAGACAAAACATTAAGAAGAAACTCAGAAATGAAAAATGCAAAAACTGAAAATAAAAATATCCTAGAGGGAATAAATAATAAGCTAGAGAAGTAGAAAAAATGGATCAGTGATCTGAAAGACAGAGTAAAGGAAAGCAACCAAGCTGAACAGGAGAAATAAAAAGAATAATGAAAAATGAAAATAGATTAAGGGAACTCAGCAACACTATCAAACATAATGACATTCACATTACATGGATCCCAGAAATAGAAGAGAGAAAAAAAGGGGCAGAAAATGTATTTAAGAAATAATAGCTGAAAACTTCCCTAAACCAGGGAAGGAAACAGAAATCCAAATCCAAAAGGCAGAAAACCCCTAACATAATCAACCCAGGGAGGTCCACACCAAGACACATAGTAATTAAAAAGACAAAAAAAAAAAAAAAGTAATGATAAAAAGAGAATTTTACAAGCAGGAAGAGAAAAACAGTTATATATATGGAAAGGAGCTATCAGCTGATTTTTAAGCAGAAATTTTGCAGGCAAAAAGAAAGTGGAATAATATATTCAAAGTACTAAAAGAGAAAACCTGCAACCAAGAATACTCTATCTAGCAATGCTATCATTCAGTATAAACAGAGAGATAAAAGAGTTTCCCAGACAAACAAAAGTTAAAGTAATTCATCACCACCAAAAAAGCCCAAAGAAATGTTAAATGGATTCTTTGAGTGTAAAGACCATAAACAAGACTAAGAAAAGTAGGAAGCATAAAACCAATACAATTAAGTATATCTATAAAAATAAATCAAGATTCACAAAATAAAAGAATATAAATTATGACTTTATATAATTAAAACACTGGGGGAGGTGATGAGTAAAACTTTAGTACTTTTAGGATAGGTTCAAATTTAAGCAACCATCTATTTAATATAGACTGCTAAATGCATAAGATGCTATATATAAACCTATTGGCAACCACAAATCAAAAACTACTAATAGATATGGAAAAAATAAAGATAAAGGGATCCAAGTATAACACTAAAGAAAGCCAATAATGAAGGAAGAGAACAAGTGAAGAAGAGAGAACTACAAAACAACTATAAAACAAGTAATAAAATGGCAATAAGTACATATCTGTGAATGAGTACTTTGAATGTAAATAAATTGCCTCAATCAAAAGACATAGGATGACCAAATGGATAAAAAAGCAAGACCCATCAACATGCTGCCTATAAGAGACTCATTTCAGACCTAAAGATACATGCAGATTGAAAGCAAAAGGATGGAAAGCATTTATCATGCAAACAGAAGTGAAAAAAATAAAGATAGATAGAAATGCAAAGCAAACTTTAAAATGAAGACTGTAACAAGATACAAAGAATCAAAAAATGATACTACACAATCATAAAGATAATGATGTAATGAGAAGATAGAATACTTATAAATATTTAACCGCTCAACTCAGGAGCACCCAAATACATAAAGCAGGGAATAACAATGATGAAGGAAGTAATGGATAGTGATATAATAATAGCAGGGGACTTTAACACCTCACTAATGATCAATGAATAGATCGTATAAACAGAAAATCAATAAGGAAACTGATTTTGAATGACACATTGGACTAGGTGGATCTAACAAAGCTATTCAGAACATTTCATCCTAAACAGCAGAATACACATTCTTAAAAAAAAAAAAAAAGAAAAAAAAAAAGGATTTTTATTTATTTGAGAGAGAGAGTACAAGTGGTGGGGGAAGGGCAGAGGAACAACTAGACTCCCGGCTGTGTGGGGAGCCCAACTCAGGGCTCACTCACAGGACCCTGATATCATGACTTGGGACAAAGTCAGGAGCCTAACCAACTGAGCCACCCAAGTGCTCTGAAACCACATTCTTTTCCAGTGTATGTGGAACATTCTCTAGAGTAGACCACATTAGATTACAAAACATTTCACAACAAATTCAAAAAGATCGAAGTCATACCATGCATCTTTTTCAGCCACACACTATGAAACAAGAAATCAACCACAAGAAAAATTCTGGAAAGACCATAAATACATGGAGGTTAAATAATATACTGGCAAACAATGAATGGGTCAACCAGGAAATCAAAGAGGAAATAAAAAAAATACATGCAGACAAATAAAAATGAAAACATAATGGTCCAGAATTTGGGGGAAAACAAACAGCAAAAGCTTTCCTAAGAGGGAATTTTTATAACAATACAAGCCCACCTCAAGAAGTAATAGAAATCTTAACTAGATAATATAATTATACACCTAAAGGAGCTAGAAAAAGAAGAAAAAACTCAAAACCAGTAGAGGGAAGGAAATATTAAAGAGTAGAATAGAAGTAAATTAAATAGGATCTTAAAAAGCAATAGAATAGATCAGCGAAATCAGGAACTGGTTCTTTGAAAAGATCAACAAAATTGATCAACCTTTAGCTAGACTCATCAAAAAGAAAAGAGACAGAGACAGGGAGAGGACACAAATACAAAGGATCAGAAATGAAAAGAGAAATTAACAAATGACACCATCTTTTCAACAAATGGAAAACTGCAAAGTGCCTGCGTGGCTCAGTGGTTGACCTTTGGCTTAGGCCCTGATCCCAGGGTTGTGGAATCAAGTTCCTCATCAGGCTGATCTCAGGGAGCCTGCCTCTCCCCTGCCTGTGCCTGTGCCTCTCTTTTTGTGTCTCTCATGAACAAATGAATAAAAACACTTAAAAAAAAAAATGGGAAACTGGATAGCAACATGCAAAAGAATGAAACTGAACCACTTTCTTACACATACACAAAAATAAATTTGAAATGTATTAAAGATCTAAATGTGAGACTTGAAACCATCAAAATCATAGAAGAGAACACAGGCAGTAAACTCTTGGACATTGACCATGGCAATTCTGTTCTAAATATGTCTCCTGAGGCAAGGGAGATAAAAGCAAAAATAAACTATTAAGACTACATCAAAATAAAAAGCTTCTGCACAACAAAGGAGACAAAAAGTAAAAGACAACCTACTAAATACGAGAAGATATTTGTGATTGACATCAAAAAAAGGATTGGTATCCAAAATATATAAAGATTAAATAATTCAACTCTCCAAAAACAAATAATCCAAGTAAAAAATGGGTAGAATGTATGAGCAGACATTTTTCCAAAGAGGACATACAGACAGCCAACAGGCACATATAGATGTTCAAAATCACTCATTATCAGAGAAATGCAAACCAATACCATAATGAAACCTCACCTCATACCTGTCAAAATGACTAAAATAAAAAACACATGAAACAAGTGTGACAAGGATGCAGAGAAAAAGGAACCCTCATGCAGCATCACTGGTGGGAATACAAACTGGTATAGACCCTGTGGAAAACGGTATGGAAGTTCCGCAAAAAATTAAAAATAGAATTACCATATGATCCAGTAATTCCACTACTGGTATTTACCCAAAGAATACGAAAACACCTATTCAAAAAGATATATGCACCTCTGTGTTTATTGCATTATTTATAATAGCCAAATTATGCAAGCAACCCAATTGTCCATTGATAGGTGAATAGATAAAATATAATTTATATATTTAAATGTACAGATATTTATAGATAGATGTGTGTGTGTTACTCAGCCATAAAAAAGAATGAAATCTTGCCATTTGCAACAACATAGATGGATTTAGAGGGTATAATGCTAAGTTAAATAATTTAGAGAAAGACACATACCATATAATATCCCTTATATGTGGAATTTAAGAAAAGGAACAAAGAAGAAAGAGACAAAAAAAACAGATTCTTCGGTATAAAAAACAAACTGATGGTTACCAGAGGGGAGGTATGTGAAAGGATGGGTAAATTAGGTGAAGGGTATTAAGAGTATACTAATGATGATAAACACTGAATAATGTATAGAATTGTTGAATCCCTATATTGTTCAGCTAAAACTAACATAACATTGTGTGTTAATTATATTGGAATTAAAAAGGAAGTGTTTCTCATTAAAAATAAATAGGATTATTAACTTTTTGAAAAATAAATGGGATGATTAATTCCTGTGAAAACATGATGATATGGTGAAAAGAATATAGGAAAATTCATTTAGCCATGACTATACTACTCTGTTTGAGTTATACATAGTCCTGATATTTTCTCTATAGTGAAGAAAATATAATATACCATTTTAGTGCTCACTAAAAAAAAAAAAGTAGATTAAACCAATTTATATGAATTATAAGGATTAATACTAATTAAATAGTGGAATGTAAATCTGGTTAACAAAGACGAAATGCAAGTTGTAGGTATAAATTAGGGAGGTTGAGAGATACAGTTGATTAAGGAGGATGAGGAAGACACATAGTAGCACTGGTGTCCTCATCTCATAAAATTGGAAGATATGTGCTGTATGGTTGGTAGAATGAAAAACAGTCCCTGCAGGTTGTTTGAATTTCCTGGAGAAATCAGTGTAGTTGCTAAGAGTAGTGTTATAAATAGTTGTCTAAAACAATATTATCTGGCTAGTACTCTTTCTCACTCCCAATAGTGTACGGATTGAAACAATACACAATCTGATACTTTGGTTAAAAGTAAGCTCAAATAAATAGATGGATAAATGGCAAAAAGTTTGAAATAAACATTATTAGTCATACTTGAAATTTAAGTAGCACCAGAAAACTGCCATTAAAAGAATGAAGAGTATAAACAATGTGAGTAATTGTTGGATTGGATGCTTTTTATTTCATTATAAAATATAATTTTTTGCTATTTTCTTTTTGCTATTTTCGCTACTTCACTTTTTATCCACTGTGATTTATAGTTTGATAAAATATGTATTAGGGTGATTGTCAAGGATATGAAGCAAATAGAACTCTAAGAAACTGTCAATGGAAATATAAAATGGTATAGTCAGCTTGGAAAATGTTTGTTTTGGCAGCCCGGATGGCTCAGCGGTTTAGTGCCGCCTTCAGCTCAGGGCCTGATCCTAGAGACCCGGAATCGAGTCCCACATCGGGCTCCCTGTGAGGAGCCTGCTTCTCCCTCTGCCTGTGTCTCTGCCTCTCTTTCTCTCTGTGTCTCTCATGAATAAATAAATAAAATCTTTAAAAAAAAAAAAAAAGAAAAAGAAAATGTTTGTTTAGTTTCTGCTAAAGGGGAGTATAAATAGATGTTACTCTTCAGAAATTCCATTCCTAGGTATGGAAGACAGCTGAAATAATATGGGACATGGATAAAAATACTCACAGGAACAATTTTTTAATAGCCCAGAACTTGGAAGAATCAAGAGTCCATCAACTTCTGAATAGAAAACAAATCGGAATTTATCCATTTTATCAAACATAAGGAAAGAAAAAGATCAGGCTAGAACTACAGTTAACAGTATGGAGGAATTTTGACAACCTAATGTTGAATGAAAAAAAGAGCAGCCTGGGTGGCTCAGTCCATTAAGTGTCTGCCCTCTGCTCAGGTTATGATCTCAGAGTCCTGGGATCCAGCCCCCAGGGGGGCTCTCTGCTGGGGGGGTGGGGGGCGGGGCTCTGCTTTTTCCTCTCACTCTCCCTCTGTGGTCTCTCTTGCTCTCTCAGGTAAATAAAGTCTTGAGAAAAAGCTAGACAGAAAAGATTACATAATTTATTATTCCATTTCATAGTTCAAATAGACAAAACTAATAGTGTTAGACATCAGAAATATGGTTGCTTTCTAGGAGAAGGTAATAATGACTAGAAAGGGACCAAAAAGGTGATGCTTTTGTAGTGCTGGTAGTATTTTATTTATTTGGATAGAATTGACATGGATATTTTTGCGGCGTGATAACCATACACTGATGATTTGCATAAACTTTATATATGCCACATTCCAATAAGATATTTGTCAAAAATATAGTAATTGATACACAGAAGGTTGAACAGACTTTTGAAACAGAATAATAAGTGGCTGGCTAGGAGAATGAGTGAATGAAAAGTAGAAGTGTTCAAGGAGAACAAGAGAATAAAAGATGAGAAATTAAGTAGAAGAAATCATGTTCAAAGAGGGGTCATTGAGAAGAAATGATCTTTCAGTTCATCAGAGTATCAGTAGCTAAATTCTGAGCAGAAAACAGGTGGTCGGCAAAACACCTTTAAAATAGTATCTTAATTGGAAATCTCATTCAATAGTTCGATATGTTGTTGTTGTTGTTTTTAATTTAGTTTTTGGCTGTAAAGAAAAACTAGAGACTTGGGCCTTCAAACTCTTCCACAGTGTATCATACCTAGCCTGAAATGCATTACTGTCAAATCAGAGTTAGTGTTCTTCACGATTAGCCTTTCAATGGGTCAGAAGTCCATGGGGAATGAAGTTGGGGGAGTTCGGGGGCTCCATTTTTCACTCGCCTAATGAGGTGAATGATAGACTCTGAAAGAGACCAGTCGACTGATTTCTTGGCCAGCAGCCATTACGAACTCATTAGAGTGTCTCTCTCAGGCTTTCCTTAAGTCAGATGATCTGAATTTTCAGTCTGACTGCTTCCAAGTAATCTAGTCATGGCTTGCTCACAACTAATGTGTCTCTACTTCTTCTCTTCCTGGTGGATTACTATAATTCTGAGGGACAGATATTTATATCTCCTAAAAAGAACAGTTTTCTCCCAGAGAAGTTTAATATGCAATTTTTGTATCAGCAAAATAAAGACCCAAGAGCATTCTTCTTGCAGATCATTTCTGAATTTTTAGATGCTAGAAAAGAAATCCCATGGTGAGGCATATTGGAAAGGTATAATTCTTACTTCCTCTTAATTAGTAGTGGTTAGCTTGTTTATTCCCTGCACTGGGCTGCAATCCTATTCAGTCTGACAAATGAGATTTAAGGGTACATAAAGGATTATTTTAGTGAGCATTTCTTGTAGAGCTGATGTGGTACCTTAAGACTTTACCACTTAAAGCTATCTAGCCAATGCCTTCTTACTTCTGATTAAATCTTGAGACCAAAAAATCTTTCAAATTCACGTCCTAACAATAGCAAAATTATTTTTAATGTAATCTCTTTTTAAAAGACTTATATATTTGAGAGAGAGCACTGTGGGGGGAAGGGCAGGGGGAGCAGACTCCCTATTGAGCTGGGAGCCCTCCACAGGGCTCCATCCCAGGACCCCAGGACCCCAGGACAGCAGGACCCCAGGACCGCAGCCCCTGGGATCCTCACCTGAGTGGAAGGCAGATGATTAAGGACTGAGCCACCCAGGTGTCCCATTAATGTAATCTCTTATTTTTTCCGACAGAATAGTTTCTTTTAACAACTCCCCACCTCCACACTCCGAATGGCTAAGGCAGGGGGAAGAAGGGAAGTCAAGAGGCATTTATCCATGGTATGGATGTTTTCATTTTATTGGCCTGATACCTCTGTATCTACTTCCTTGTTACTGAGAGAATGTATGATTTCTTTTTTTGTTTTTTGTTTTTTGTTTTGTTGTTGTTGTTGTTGTTGTTGTTGTTGTTGTTTTTCTACTATCTCTTCTCAAATAATGCAGTTTCACTTAGGTTGGAACCAATTCTTCCCATAAGATTCACCAGCCCTATGGTAACTTCTCGTAGAAGTTTTAATGAAGTTTGACCTTCTCTTTTATTTTCTGTACTAAACTATTTTGTAGTGCTGTCAGAGGCAGTTTAATAACAGGTGAGTTTCACCCCTAGGCTGATTGTATTTCAGTAGAGGTTGAAGTGATCTCTGTATGTCAGGTTGTTAAATCTGTAAAAAGCTATGTGATCTTTCAAAATGAAAGTCAGTACATCAAGGCAATATAGTTCTCCTTTTTCTTTTTATGGACCTTTCTAAATCTTTCTTCAGTACAGCTCTGAAATACCAAAAATGACTGTTTTTTCCCCCCACAATCATGTATGGTCATCAAATATGCAAATATAAAAATTGTCAAAATAAAATATTCTTGTCTCAAGCTTTATAACCTTTCCAAGGAACTTCATAATTTAGTGCCTCCATATGGATCTATGGGGGATTATTAAACTGTGATTTCACTACTTTAATATATATTCACTTAGCGGTGTTCTTGAGGTCTTACTCTAATTTGTTTCTTCAACATTCACCACAATTCAAGGTACTTCTATACGCCAACAAATACATATATTAGCAGATTATATGTTAGTAGATAATATATGCAGATTATATATGTCATATATATAGCAGTTTATATGTATGTATATGTGTTTATGTGTTTGTGTGTGTGTGTGTGTATATATATATATATATATATATATATATATAATATCCAGACTCTTTCCCTAAATCTGAATTATTTTGGACTTCCTTCCTCCCTCCCTCAGAAACCTACTTAATATAACTGAGCACTTGAAGAAAATTTGTACTTATTTGGTTATATTTTATATTTAAATGCATACTATAGTTTTGTTTACTTGATTTTTATTAAATACAAGCTATATTTCTACTGATCCCTATGTAATCAGTTAAAACTGATTCCTATGTAATCAGCTAAAAACAGAAAAAAAAGTGAATTATAAAATTGCCTTAGAATGTACAGTTTCTGTTTTGTTGAATTGTTTCTGTTTTCTAATTGTACCATTCCTGGAATGTTTGAGATCACTACACCATTATATTATATATTTCATAAGGTCTCAGATTCCTAAAGTCTATAACTATCAACTGATTGTCTGACTATGTAAGTTATGATTCTGTACTTTAGAATAACTTAAAAACTTTTTGTATTATTAAAAGTTACATCTAGTTCCAGACTCATAGCTCCTCACCATATCACAGGTTAGTTCTTAAACACCTTATAACTGAGTTACTGGAGTAGTCCTTTAAAGTATTTTTCTAATTCCATACTTTGCATACTGGCACAATGGACAACATTAGGTTGGTGGACCAGATGTATTATTCTGACAACTTTCTCCTTCATCCATAGGAGAGCTATGCTTCTGCTTAATAGTCCCGTCCATGGTCCAGCAGTGGATACATGACATAAGATTTGTCAGATTTTCTTTCCCCAACATTTTGATGTAGAAACTTGGTTCCTAAATGATTTTAATGACAGTATATTAGGAAGTCATATACATTAACAACAACAGTTGAGTTCTGCACAAATGTCTTAATTTCTGTACCTCCCAAAACTTAGTTTTTTTTCACATCATCCTAGGATCATATAAAATACCCCAATAGTTGGCCAACGTATCCTTTTGCTTGGCCTAATGGATTAATTTCTGCTAGAACAAAAAATAAAAGAAAAATAAAAACACTTGACTCAAATGTATTCTGATATTGCCATCAACGTGATATATTGAAGATAGTATTTCTCAACCAAGACTGCATGTGAAATAGGTTTAGATAACTTTTTTCAAAGTAGTATACCTTGATTCTATCTTTAGAGATTCTGATTAAGTAGGTGAAGAGTGACATACAATTATTCTAATGTGCACCTGAGGCTATGAACCCCAACCTAAAATATAATTCTGATTAAGTTGCTCACTGCTTGTGGCTGATTTCAATAATGGACACAATTTTTTGCAACCCTTCCCTTCAAGAGATGGATCCACTCTCCCACCCCCAAAACCATATCCTGTCATTGAGATTTACTTTGAGTAAAATATGACAGTATGCCAGAATACATACATCATATACAGTGACAAAAAAGCTAAATTCTATAACATAAAGATTACTCATTATTTGCCTTCTACTTTTTTCTTTAACTTTATTGCTCATTATTGTCTGATTCTTGCCTTATTTCTTAGTAATATCAAATTGCTTGTAATACAACATGATGTCTATACCTTACGTTGTTTCTTTTATATGTATTTTTAAAGATTTTATTTATTTATTCATGAGAGAGAGAGGGAGAGTGATATTGGCAGAGACACAGACAGAGGGAGAAGCAGGCTCCATGCAGGGAGCCTGATGTGGGACTGGATCCCGGGACTCCATAAACATATTGCCACCAATTACTGTAAATAAATATTCATTCACTTCCTAGGGTTGAGATATGGATAAGACATCGAACTGGCTTAAGTATTATAAAACACTAATTTTATAAATGTATGGTACCGTAAATGATAATTTTATAAATATTTAATCACACCCTGGACTGAAGGCGGCACTAAACCACTGAGCCACCAAGGCTGCCCGTTGTTGTTTCCTTTATAAACTAACTTTCCTTCCAACTTTATTCAAAGTAGCTAAATGTGGGCAGCCTGGTGGCTCAGCGGTTCAGCACTGCCTTCAGTCCAGGGCCCGATCCTGGAGATCTGGGATCGAGTCCCATGTCAGGCTCCCTGCATGGAGCCTGCTTCTCCCTCTGCCTGTGTCTCTGACTCTCTCTGTGTCTCTCATGAATAATAGATAAAATCTTAAAAAAAAAATAAAGTAGCTAAATGTTACACATTCTTTAGACTCCTTGTTATTTCATTCAGAATGCCTTCTTTGAAACAGATTACCGTGTTCCTTATCAGTTCTCACATATGCATCTATTTCCATGTTAACACAGTGCATTTATATTATAATTATTTTGTAGGGATTGGAATCTCCAGTGAGATTGTACCTTCTTAGATAGCAGGCTCTATTTATTCACTTTTGTGTGTGCACAAAGTGAATTATGATAATTGTGAAATTTGGTATTATGCGATTTGGTATTTATAACATAGTAAAGATTGAGTGGAAAAGGAAGAGTACACTTAACTGAGCCACTGCTATAATTCAGGAAACATCAGGGGAATTTTGCATTATATCACATGTAGAATGAGTACCCAAGCAGTACCTATATGCTATATGGCACAACTACATAGCCCTGTTTCCCCTCCAGGCTTCTCATACACATAAGCCATGATTTCCTACAGCTCTGCTGACTGGTAGCCTAGCACCTTGGAGCATCTCCTAGGTCAAGGCATATCTAGGCATATCTGGTTAATATACCAAGAGGCTGGCACAAGTGCAGCACTGAGTATTTCTTATTGTACCAGAGTCCTGGAAAAGTTAGCTCTCTCTAGGCACTTGAATCCCAGGAGACTTCATCAAAGGCCTACATGCTGTCCTCAAAAGGATGATGAAAGCTACTTTGAATTTGGAAAGGATTGCAAAAAGATAAACCATTTATTGATGATCATATTGCAGCGACATATTAAAGTGAGGATAATAGTTCCCGCATATTTGTCATACACACTAATAAATGACGCCTTATTAAATTCTGAAAGTACCAATTAGAAATCTACTAAACTCTTTTTGGCTGATTTTACAACTGCTGCTGTTACCACTACTACTAACAATAATAAATGATAAGGCTGGGATAAAAGCTAACCTGGGAGATATGCTGAGAAAAAAAAAAAAAAAAAAAAAGCTTTAGGCAAGGGCTACTCCGGGCATGGTGTGTGTGGTTTAAAACATTTTTAATGATCAATTTCTTTTTTTAAAAAAATTTTTTAATGATTAATTTCTAACAACAGTATTGGAAAAATAGAGGAAATGGTTTAAAATACAAAATTCATTGGTTTATTGTTCAAAATCTATTTCTCATATATGCTATTATAAATTCTGGAAGTATAAAATTCCCTAGAAAAGTAGTTCAGATAAACATATTGGCACCGATTACTTTAAAAATAAATATTCATTCACTTCCTAGGGCTGAGATATGGATAAGACATTGAACTGACTCAAGGGCGATATTAATACTAATTTTATAAATGTATGGTACCGTAAATGATAATTTTATAAATATTTAATAAAATCGCACAATTAAAATATTATTTTATCCGTAATGCATGTTATTTTTTACTCAGCTGATATGGTAAATTACAAAGTCTTATATTCCTGAGAGATGAAATCTTGAGAATATTTTTCTTGAGAAATTGAATGTTAATTTTAAACTATATGTATTTCCTCAGTGGTTTTTTGAAGATATTATAATCTCCTTTCTCAATTAAATACAATTATTAAATGTTTTGAAAGTAAATGCTTTTGTTTGTTTTAGCTTATAAGAGCACCTTGTCTATGCAACCAGTGTCTTTACATGGGCAGCATTGTTTTTGGCCAGTCAATCAGCATTTAAAAATCCGTAACATATTGAATCTTGTTTTCTCCAATTCTGAAATTAAAAATGGATGGAATTCTTTTTTATCCTACTTTTATGAAGATTATGTAAATTATTTCTGTAACTTAATACCTGAATTGCCCAATTAATGACAATCTAAATACATGTGTTTGCCAAATTATGACTGGAGATATGAACTCTGTTTACATACATCAATTAAATTGATAAATGTATAATTTTTGTCTTTCAAGTTGAAATATCATTGATTCTGACAACAGTTTAAAGTAACTTTAAATTTGTTCTTTCAAGTATCATCTTTTAGTTTTTATGGAAGAATTTCAAGTATGTGATGGGTGCAGTTTGGTACAATAAAATCATTAGTGTATTCATTTGTAAATACAGAAATTATGTCCTCTGAAAAGGAAACCTTTTCAATGTTTTCATAACTTATAAAAGCCTAATTAAATATGCAACCATCCTTTGGAGAGAATCTAATTGAGAATTCATGAACAATCTTTGTTGGTCAAGATCCCTATATCTCTTCCCTTCCTTACTGCAGACAAAAGATCATGGGTTCTATTTTTCAAACTGAAAAGCAATAATGATAAAAACAACTGTCTAATAACCAGTAAATGTAGAAATACATCGCTATTTTCTTTTGAAAGGAAAGATTTGCAACTTGCCAACAAATATTAATACCCTCTAAATTGCTTTTAAATCTGTATATGTGATTTAAGTCATTGGGCTTCATGTTCTACAGCATTAAGGATCCTACAAAAGTTTAATTGACTTTCAGGAAGCTTGGAAGGGAATCTTGTTGGTCAAGGAATTAAATCCTAGGCAAATCTTAGAGGGAAAGAGAGAAAGGGCTTGGAGAACATATTTTGCAAAAGAGTAAGCAAAAAAGACGCATCTGTCACTTAGCCAATGAAAATAGACCAATGTATGAAAATGCAAGCAAATAATAAATGGGATCTGGATTCAAGTACTGGCTTGTCAACTAATTGGCTGTGTAATCTGAAGTATGTATTTCATGGTTCCAGAACTCAATTTCCTAATACTCAGTTTCCTTCTTGTAAAATGAAGTGGCACTTGACTTATATCTAAACTCCCTTCTAATATTAACATTGTCAAATCTTTGAGACAAATATCAGTGCTTACTACATAATCTTTGAAATTTTCTACATTTTGAGATGTATTGACTATCCTTTTGTTATCTGTACAGATTCATAATGATAGTGATTATCTAAGTGTTAGATTAAATACATATTTTAAATAAACACCATGAGAACATTTTAACCCCACCCTTCTAGGTTCACCAAAAAGAAAGATACCATCAAATCTTCATGTCATAAGTCTTTTATTAAATAAAATGTTTTTGATATCTCTGTAAAAAGCCTTCTTATGTTTCATGTTCTCTAGTATGCTTCTCTGTCTGTAGATACCAGACCTAAAATAGCTGATCTCAGGAGTAGCAAAGAGGAGCCCAAGGGGAGAAACATATTATCATTCATCTGAACTCATGATCTCCCTTTGATTACTCCACTTACACTTCTTCCCTACCTTTTCTCTCCATCTCCGTCCATCCATCCCAGAATCTACGCTGTTTCTATTCCTTTGACTGGACATAGAGGGAAACAAATAAGAGACAATATAGCTTGAATACATAAACTAATGAGATAGGAAGAAAATGCTAATTATTGAAATGAATGCACTGGGATTTTATTTAGAGGCAAATGAAAATTCAGCTGCTTAAGATTACCGTTCTCAAGGAAGATAGTCTTCAAACTAGCCAATATTAGGCCCATTTTTTTTCAAAACATATTTGTAACTAGATGGATAATGATTATTATTTTTTATTAAATAGTGATTCTGTTTCCACTAAACAAATACAATGCCCGTTGTGGTTATATTTCATTTTAATTGATTATTTAGTTAATCAATCGTTTATTAATGATAATTACATAGCTTCCCCACAAAGTACACTACTCTCGTATTCCTTCTAGGAATTTATTTTATTTTATTTTTTAAGAAAGATTTTATTCATTTATTCATGAGAGACAGAGAGAGAGATGCAGAGACAAAGGTAGTGGGAGAAGTAGACTCCCTGTGGAGAGCCTGATGTGAGACTTGATCCCAGGACTTCAGGATCACACCCTGAGCCGAAGACAGATGCTCAACCACTGAGCCACCCAGGCGTCCTGCAATATTTTATCTTTTAATAAATAAAAGATAAATTCTGAGTTAAGGAATGCAAGGTCTTGAAAAACTTTGTACAGAGAATAAATGTGATGATAGTGACTTGGCATAGCTAAACTTCTTTGTAGGGAAGACACACATAGAAATAAATACTTGTATTACAAAGTTCTAAATGCTCTAAGGGGTGTGGGTCAGAAGAAGAGTGCTGGAGGGGAGAAGACTTCATGACAGGGTTGATATTTGGCTGAATCTCAAAGCATAGTATCATTAAGTGCCCTTTAGGAGGATATGTGGAAGACATATTCCAAAAAATGGAAATAGAAGTTTCTAAAGGCACAATGGCATCAAAGAACATGATACTTTAGGACACTGTTATTTTGGCTATGTTAAAATAATGGATATAAACAGCCAGAGGTAAATGTAGCTAGGATGAGAATATGAAAGGCCTAAGCTATCACACTGAGAAATTTGGACTTGATCCAGACATCTGAAAGCCTTTAGATGTTTTTAAGCTGAGTTGCTATATAATTTAATCTTCACTTTAGAAATAAAACTCTGGCAGTATGGAAAATGGGCTGACTGAAGAAGAGAGTAGAGAGGGGTCTAGCCAACTAAAAGTGGTGACAGTAATACCAGGTGAGAGAGATAATGATAGTCTCAGGGGGTGGTGAGGAGAGGAAATATTAGGGAGGCATTTTACAAACTAGAATTTAAGAACTAGTTCATTTAGCGCTGAGAAGTTGCAGATTTTATAATTTAATATTACCTAAAATTTTGAGCTTCGCTATAATACATGGAGGCCATTGCTTAGGATCAGTAAAGGGAAAGTCAGAACTCTAACCAAGGTTTCATATACTGATCTCCATAATGAAGATTAGATTGTGCTATTTAAGTCAGCCCACAACTCCATTTTTGTAATTGAACTATAGATGTGATTCTAATTCACTAATGTATGATGATTTCTCCCTACTTTCCAATATAACTTGTCATTACAGGCGTGTATATGCTAAATGCCTAAGACTAGCATGTCAAGTGGTAGGGAGGGAGCGAATAGGTTTCCATGTCATAGTATGATGAGTCTAGATTATAGACTTGTATTCTTTATTCTTAAGGACTGAATGTAGAAGCATTTTTCAAGTCCTGTTAGGCATTATTGGAGAGTAAAAAATAACATTCCTGTCTTTAAAAAGGGTGTTTTCTTTGATTTTTAAGGACAGCTGAATGTGCTTCAAGTGTCACAGTTCCTTAACAGAAACTCTAAATTTCTGGGATGGGAGAAATGTTGTTTATATTTTCCTACTGGGCACCAAGGTTTTTTTCAATAATGTTCAAAAGAAAAGAAAAACAGAAAAAGGAGAGAGGGAAAATAAAAAAGCAAAAGAATGAAGGAGTGCAGGAGAAAGAAAAGAAGGTGCTGATTGGGGTAGAAGAGCTAAATGGAAGCTGTCTTCGGACATGTTAGCTGCATGGAATGAAAAATAATTATTCCTCAATAATTTTTACAAGCAATAATTAACATTAGAATTAAAATGAAAAATTTAAGGGGCACCTGGGTGGCTTAGTTGGTTATGTGCCCAAATCTTGATTTTGGCTCAGGTCATGGTCTCAAGCTTGTGAGATGGAGCCCTGTGTCAGGCTCCACATGGAGTACACTTCAGATTCTCTCCCTCTTCTCCTATGTGCTCTTTCTTTCTCTCAGAAATAAATAAATAAATAAATAAATAAATAAATAAATAAATAAATAAATATCTTTAAAAAAACAAAAAGGAAAAATGTAAAAACCCTAATTATTAACTTGAAATTAGTAAATGCAAACACATTTTAACACACATGTTTTTATATAAAATAACTATTTTCCAAAATAAGAAAAATAGTGAAAAAAAAAAAGAATAATAGTTAAACCGGGTACTTTCTATCTACTTGATTTTCTCATACTTCATTACAAGCCATACTGCTATATCTGGCTCCATTTGAGCACCCACGTTAGCTCAGTAATATTTTTTTTTTTTTTTAGCTCAGTAATTTTTGAAGAGTAAGCTTAATTCAATAGATTTTGAAAGCATTCACTTAACTAATGTCTGCAAATCTTATGAGTATTTTACCATATTGCAGCATTTCAATTTTAAGTCCTTTTATAGAAATAAATACAAAAGCAATAATTTATTTTAATTATTTTCTTAGGATATATTTGTTAAATTTTGAAATATGGCAGATTTTCTAATGGGAGTTGGTTAAGTGGAGCTGAAACACAGCTAAATAGTGTCATTATGATCTTTCCATTCCAGCTTATTCTCTGCTAAGACCATGCATAGCCTTCATTGACTTCTAGTTGGAAACTTCTCTACAATGTTGTCTCTCCTACACTTAGAGCCCCTGAAAGGCAAGTGGCAGAATGGGTTGGGATATCTCCGTTCACTATCATGACACCTTCAGAATACCCTCAATGAGATTATGCTAGTCATCCACATGCACCTCACATCACACTGACAAGATTCACTTATATCTGTCTTAAGAAAGGTGTTCAAATAGAATAGCAGTTTATGATTGAGGAGCATTAGAGGGAAAAAGTGTGATCATGATGTGAGGTTTGCTCTGCTTCACCTGAGAAGTCCAAAAATGTATTTACCTAGACGGGTTGAGAATAAAGAAGGCAGCTTTAATTTGCCAGAAGAAAGCAACACATATTTTGAGTATATATCAAAGCCTGAGAAACTGAAGTTCTTGTTTCAGCTCTTCAATCTAATGGACTATAGTTCACAAAACTCTATGCTTTTTTTTTTTTTTTTTGTCACTGCTTTTAAAGTTTTCTAAGATGATAGCTTGAACAAAAGGTATCTATTAAGGGTGTGATGTAGGTGCTTTGCCTCATATGGACAGTCTTGTTTGGAATCAATTTCCTTTGATGTAATTCCAAAGGAAGATTTATCTTTAATGGGAATGCTAGATCTACTTTTTGATGCAGAAGTTTTTTTTTCTCTTATAAGGAGAACAACAACCTGCAGTGTAAGGAGTTGAAATCTGAAGCTTACTTCTTTATTGAAGGAAGGAGATTTTGAATTATAGATAAAAATTTTAGAGAATTTTTAAAAGTAATTTCATGAATTATTTTAGGCAATGTGGTGGATGTTCATTATAGTGGGACAGTTTATATCTACCTTGTTTATTCTCACATGAATATTGGGAGTGTTTTCAATATAGAAAATTATTTTACATTTGAATATTTATACACAAAGATAGAATTATATATAGTACATTAGTGCATAGATATATTACATTGCCATATATAATGTACAATATGCACATATGTGTATATAGTACAGTATACTGTATATAGCTAAGGATTTATTTTTTTAATATTTCCTCAATGTTCTTTCCCTAAGCTATGGATATCTTCTATACACTCCCTTTTAATTTTTAAATAATAGCTCCTATGACTTCATAGGATCTTTACTTATTTTTACGTAGAGTGACTTTAAGAGCCAATGTCTGGTTTCCTTTACCTGTGTGGATCCAGAACCCCTCACAATGCTTTGTCATTACCAGGTCCTCAATAAGAGCTGCTTGAATATATGAATACATAAAGAATGAATAAATGTACAAACTTCCAGTTACAAAATAAAAAAAGTCGGGATCCCTGGGTGGCTAGTGGTTTAGCACCTGCCTCTGGCCCAGGGCGTGATCTTGGAGTCCCGGGATCAAGTCCCACATCAGGCTCTCTGCATAGAGCCTGCTTCTCCCTCTGCCTGTGTTTCTGCCCCCGTCTCTCTCTCTGTGTCTCTCATAAATAAATGTAAAAAATATTAAAAAAATAAAAAAAAGTCATGGGGAGTTAATATATAGCATGGAGAATGTAGTCAATAATATTGTAATAATGTGGTATAGTGAGTTGGTAGCTAGACTTGACTTGGGATCATTCATAATGTATAAAACTATTGAGATGTTTTATATCAGATGTACTATGAGGTACATCTGATATTGCATGTCAATTATACTGCAATTAAAAAATGATTGAATGGATAAATACAGGAGTTTGAATAGTCTTATGTATGTGAGTATGGGTGTGTCTAATGAAATAGATTCTTACAGCACTTATGCTCAAATATATAGAAATGTGAAAATGAAGAGAAATAAACTTATTATGTATAAGAATAGTTTACATTGGTTTACAAAATGGCTGTAGTCTGAGACTGAACTGTATTATTTATGTTTTTAGTCATTGATGCTTCTGCATCTAAGACACTATCAATATAGTGTCTTGACTAGTTTTTAAAAATCCATTAAATGTTATCAAGAAAGAAAATCTCTTTATATTAAAACTGACCCATTACAGATTATCTAATTCTACAATGAAGTTTAAGTCATAAAAAGAGACTATAGCATAGTCAAATGATTTTCAACAACTGTGCCAAGACCATTCAATAGGTAAAGGACAGTCTTTTCAATAAAAGATGTTGGAAAAAATATCCATATTGAAACAATGAATTTGGGAATCTGACCCCTTATCTAACACCTTATAGAAAAAATAGCTCAAGATGGATCAAAGACATAAACATAAGATCTAAAATCTATAAAACTCTTGGAAGACAATAGCTTCACAATCCAGGCAATGATTTCTTGGATTTGACACCAAAAACATGAGCAACAAAATAAGAAAACAAGCAAATTGGATTTCATGAAAATTAAAAAAAAATTGTGCATCAAAACACTATCAACATAATAAGTTATAACCCATGGAATGGGAGAAAATACTTGCAAATTATATATCTGATAAGTGTTTAATATCCAATATATAGAGTACTCCTAAAGTTCAATAACAACAAAAGTTCCTAATTCAAAAATGGGCAATGACTTGAATAGACCAATAGACATAGGCATAGACAAATAATGGCCATAAACACATGAAAAGATGTGCAATGTGACTAATTATTAGAGAAATGTAAATCAAAATCACAATGAGATATCACCTAACACACATTAGGATGACTATTATTAAAAATAAAACTAAGTAACAAGTGTTGACAGAATGTGAAGAAATTAGAACACTTATGCACTGTTGGTGGAAATGTAAAACGATCCACCACTGTTGAAAGCAGTATGGCTCTTTCTCAAAAAATGAAAAATAGCATTACCACATGATCCAGCAATTCCACGTACATACCCAAAAGAATTGAAAATAGTCTCGAAGAAGTGTGTATTTGTACACACATTTTGATAGCAACATTATTTATAATGGCTAAAAGGATGAAACAATGAAAATGTTCATTGACACTGAATAGATGAATAAAATACAGTGTATACATGAAACAGACAATTTTTACTCAATGTTAAAAAGGAAAGAAATTCTAACAGATGCTACAACATGGATGAACCTTGAGTACATTATACTAAGTTAAATATGCCAAACATGAAACAAGACAAATAGTCTATGATTACACTTGTATGATGAAACTAGAATAGTGAATTCCATTGAAAAAAAAAATAAAATAGTTTTTGCTAGGGGCTTAGTAAGAATGGAATGAGGAGTTTTTATCTCATAGGTATAGAATTTCAGTTCTGCAAGAAAAGAAGATTTCTAGAAATGAAAGGTGGTGAAGATTACATAGCATCATGGATGTACTTCATATCATTGAACTGTATGCTAAAAAATGGTTTAGATAGTAAATGATATGTTATATGTATTTTACCAGAATTTAAAAAAAAATGGAAGAGGAGTCATACTATATATTTTTGTAAAATATTGCTATGAGTTTGAAACTTGGTTTCCATTTTTGGAATATATTTGTTTATTAGTCTTTTTTAAGATTTATTTATTTGTTTGAGTGAGAGAGAGAAAAAGAGAGAGCCGAGTGGGAGGGGAAGATGGGGAGGGAGAGAGAATCTCAAGCACATGCCACAGTGAGCATGGAGCCCATTGTGGAGCTCTTCCCCACCACCTTTAGACCACAACCTGAGCCAAAAGCAAGAATCGGACACTTAACCAGCTGTGCCACTCAAGTGCCCCTGTTTATTAGTCTTATTTAAGCATGATTATGTCCAACAATTTCTTTCTTGATATAATAAAGAATATAATGTTTTGACAAGAATAGCGTATCATGGTGGGAAAAGTACTGGATTAGAAGTTAGAAAAAGTGTCCTTTCTAAATGTCTCTACCTACCTGGTCATTTAGTACCTTTGACTCCACTGAGTGAAAAATAATAAGTTTAGACTTGAATGAACTTTACTACCCTCTTTCAGAGCTATATTACTAAGTCAAATGTAAATTTTTTGGCTTGACTGGGTTGAATCTGAGATAAGGAAGAGATTTATTCAAAAGAAAATACATCATAGGAACACAAGCAGGAAGCAATGAGCAGAATGATCCCTTTATGTCCATTTCCATTCAATCCACTTGCAATTCACACAGAAACCAATATCCAAGAGATGTTCTCACATGTGAACGTCTAGATGCAACAAAAGGAAAAAAGGGAGACCTGAATTCCTTCTGTATTTTCTAGCCCAGTCATTCCCACCCTTAACTATAATGTCAACCTGTCATAAGTAGTTTTCTGCCTGAGGGTTTATACCAGTGCGTTGAAATCAACTAGAGAGAGGAAGATAGAATTTTATATTCACATCTAAGTAGAATTGTCTTTATTTGGCACAGCTTACCACCTTCTGTTGATTTAAAATTTAAAAATAAAAAGGCTCCTTAGGTTAACAGTATAATATGTTCATCTATGATTCACTGTACACCCAATCATTGTGCAATTTCTTGCATTTGTTTAACCATTACATTATCTTTTCAGTAAATTAGCCTTTATATTCTCCAATGCACAAATGAATACTCTTTAAAGGTTTATTAAGTTGACTCATTGTCTCTGTGATCTTGATAATCACTGCAAATTAAGGCTTTGCAAACTCTCTCTCTGACATTACCTTTCTCTCTGAAGCTAAAGAAAGGAACAGACATAGTATGATCCACATGCAACTTTGGGACCTTTACAACAATTTTTTTTTTTTCTGCAATAATAACCATTTTGCCAATTCTTCTCTAGCTTAAACTTGTTTGAAACCTGGGCATTTATCTAGAAATTGCAGAGATGTAATTTGCATATGCACATATCTGTATGTGTGCCTGAATATACACATATATATTTATATATAGATATATTTTACATACATACATATGATAAATAATGTTGGCTCGTGATTAGATGGTGAAGATAACTTATTTTTATTTCATTTTTATCGTACTTTTGTCTATTGTCTGAGCACACAAGGAAGTCTTCAGAGCTCTTGTCTCCATCTCTTCTGACCCACACTTGTTTGTCTCCCCTCCAGATACATTTACATGAACATATCCAGAACACTATTCACTGTGTGTTATTTGTGAATATTTAGTAGAAGTTAGTCAAAACATGGCACACTATCAAAAACATTTGTTTGGATTTTTTTTTTTTTTTTTTTTAGATTTATTTATTTGCGAGAGAGAAGCAGACTCCCTGCTGAGCAGGGAGACCGATCAAGGCTCAAATCATGACCTGGGTGGAAATCAAGAGTTGGATACTTAACTGACTGAGCCACTTAGTGACCTCAAAACATTTATATTTAATTCAAAGCATTTGTATTTTATTCAACACAGTCTTACTGCAGTAACCATGCACAGAGCTAAGAACCGAGACAATTAAATTGAAAAGGAAAGCCAATAGTGTAAACACCAATCTTCAGAATATGATAAGTGCTATAAAAATTATGATAGAATAGATAATATAATGGGCATCCCAGGTGGCTCAGTGGTTTAGCGCCACCTTCAGCCCAGGGCATGATCCAGGAGACCTGGGATCGAGTCCCACCTCGGGCTCTCTGCATAGAGCCTGCTTCTCCCTCTGCCTGTGTCTCTGTGCCTCTCTCTCTCTCTGTGTTTCTCATGAATAGATAAATAAAATATTAAAAAAAAGATAAATTCAGAGATAACAAATTCTTGGCAAATATAAAAAACTAAAGGGAAATTCAATGAAAAATTATTTTCCTTTGAAAATTTGTTTTAAAATGCAACACATTGGGATCCCTGGGTGGCGCAGCGGTTTAGCGCCTGCCTTTGGCCCAGGGTGTGATCCTGGAGACCCGGGATCGAATCCCACGTTGGGCTCCCGGTGCATGGAGCCTGCTTCTCCCTCTGCCTATGTCTCTGCCTCTTTCTCTCTCTCTCTCTGTGACTACCATAAATAAATAAAAAAATTAAAAAAAAATAAAATGCAACACATTAAGGTCACCTGGGGATGCAGTCTGTTATGCATCTCACTCTTGGTTTTGGCTCAGGTCACCATCTCAGGGGTATAGATCGAGTCCCGCCTTGTGCTCCACACTCAGCATGGAGTCTGGTTGGGATTCTCTCTTCCTCTCCCTCTGCCCCTCCCACTCATGCTCTCTCTCTCTCTCTCTCTCTGTTTCTCAAATAAAATAAATAATTTTTTTAAAAGGTAACACATTAAATTGACTCTTAAGACAAAATGAGGAATTTCTTGAATTACTTCTCAAGGAAGTACTTTAAGAGAGAGAGAGAGAGAGAGAGAAGGGACAAGGTATAATAGATTCTAATATACCAATCATGGCACTCAAAGTTTTGTTTTTGTTTTTTGTTTGTTTGTTTATTCATGAGAGACACCGAGAGAGAGAGAGAGAGAGAGGCAGAGACACAGGCAGAGGGAGAAGCAGGCTCCATGCAGGGAGCCCTTCGTGGGACTCAATCCTAGGTCTCCAGGATCATGCTCTGGGCTGAAGGCGGCACTAAACCACCAAGCCACCCTGGCTGCCCTAAAGTTTTACATGAAGTTAATGAGAATATAAAATTAATATTTGCATTTATATAGTCTCTGCTATTATCCACAGATAAAATTCAAGAAAATAAAAATTATATGTTAAACCTACTGTGATACTATCAAATATAAATTTATCTCTAAGATATATTCATAAAGAGAAATAAAATATTTCAATTCATATAGTTTATTAAATTTGTCAGAAGTTTATATTACATTTTTCTTATATAATAGCAAATAAAATATATTTTTAAATTTTAATGCTACACTGTTCATGGTAAGGTAATCTTTTTAACTGCAGTTTTTCAGACTCCATATTTAAGAATAAAGTACATAGTCCAAAATTTGTTGTATATCACATTCTGTCAGAGGGAATGAATGATTTTAGAGAATATTTTATACTTCTAAAATACAGTAATAATTTCTCCTAATAATAATTTCAGATTTTGCAATACCCAAAATTTTTTTCTAAATTCTTTTTCATTTTTGCTTTTGTTTCTTTTGCCTTCGTGGATGTATCTTGCAAGAAGTTACTGTGGATGAGTTCAAAAAGGGTGTTGCCTGTGTTCTCCTCTAGGATTTTGATGGAATCTTGTCTCACATTTAGATCTTTCATCCATTTTGAGTTTATCTTTGTGTATGGTGAAAGAGAGTGGTCTAGTTTCATTCTTCTGCATGTGGATGTCCATGTATACAATGGAATATTACTCAGCCATTAGAAATGACAAATACCCACCATTTGCTTCAACGTGGATGGAACTGGAAGGTATTATGCTGAGTGAAGTAAGTCAATCGGAGAAGGACAAACATTGTATGTTCTCATTCATTTGGGGAATATGAATAATAGTGAAAGGGAATATAAGGGAAGGGAGAAGAAATGTGTGGGAAATATCAGAAAGGGAGACAGAACATAAAGACTCCTAACTCTGGGAAACGAACTAGGGGTGATGGAAGGGGAGGAGGGCGGGGGGGTGGGAGTGAATGGGTGATGGGCACTGAGGGCGGCACTCGACGGGCAGGATGAGCACTGAGTGTTATTCTGTATGTTGGTAAATTGAACACCAATAAAAAATAAATTTATTATTAAAAAATTCACAACCAGGAAAAAAATAAATAAATAACACTTGATTATAAAAAATCACCTAGAAGTATGAAAAACCCATTTACTTACTTTAAAAATTTAGGTAAATGCATTTTTTTCAATTTTCTAATACCATGTAATAAACCAGATGAAAATTAAAAAAAAAAGAAAGGTTTCTATCATTAGAGTCTAAGCCTATAGGTTTTTTTTTAATAGAACTATTTGTTTTCTTGTATGCATACTTAACCCTTAATTTTGTGTCTGCGAATTATATGGATCTAATATACAATATAAACAAAAAAAAATCTGGTTATATCATTCTATTGCTTTTTTTCAACATCAATTTTTATTGTACCATTTCAGAAGCTTAAGCTATGGTAGCATTTTCAAGCCACATAAAAGAATTGTATTGACTACATTGGAAAATTGCTATATTACTATACATGGGTTCTACTCAGTGCTTAGTATATTCATGTCTTCAGGTCTTGCTGTTGTCTTCCAATAATGTAGTATCTTGAATGAATTCCAAATGAGATGTTTGATATTGAAATGAGCTAAGGCATATGGAAGAGTTGAGATAGAGTGAATGAATGTTTCACATATTATAAATGTGAATTATTGGAGGTCAGATAGTGGACTGTTGTGAGTTGAATATTGTATTCCTAAAATTCATACCCTCCTGGAACTTCTGGAATGTGACTGTTACAGATTGAGTTGCAACTCCCCTCCAAAAATACATATGTTAATACTACCACTGGCACCTGTGAATGTGAATTTATTGGCAGATCAGGTCTTTGCAGGTAAAGACAGTTAAGAAAAGGTCATACTGGATTACGGTAGTCTGTGTTCCATGACTGGTATCCTTATAGGAAAATAAAACAGAGATGCAGTGAAATGCACAGAGAGAGGACAGCCATGTGAAATTAGAGGCAGGAGTTGGGAGTTCTTGCCATTAAAGCAAAGGATGCCAAAGATTGCTGGCAAAAAACAAGAAGACAGCAAGAGGCAAGGAAAGCTGCGGGGAAAGATTGGAGGGAATGTGGTCCTGAAAATACCTTGATTTCACATTTCCAGAACTGTGAGACAATAACTTTTTTTTTTGTTTTAAGCCACCAAGTTTGTGGTACTTTTTACAGCCGCCCTAGAAACCTAAAGACACCATAGTTCTCTCTTTATGTTATACTAGCCTCTACATCATTCACTTTGTTACAATTACCACCTAAATACAACCTCCATCTCTCATTTCCTCATCTCCCTTCTCATCTTTTCTGAGATGTTTATAACTGTCTTACACCTATTTTATCTATTTATATTATAACCTGTCAATTTCCATACCTAAAATGTAATCAGATTGAAGACAAGGGAATTCTTGTTTCTATTTTTGTTCAGATGTTTGCCATATAATAGTTCCTCAATGAATATTTGCATAATAAATCAATTATTCTGCAAAACTGTATTAGCCACTTAAATAATAGAGTTTGCTGATATAAAGACATTTGTGTTGAAGATATATGTGAAAACTTTTAACTATCCCATTGGGCTATTGAGTGGTTTAAATAGAGTATGTGTAAAGTCTATAATAATCATTCAAAATAGGGTAGCTATTTTCACTAAACTGTACATTTGAATGTAGTAGCTTTTTTTTTTCTTTTTTTACGTTTGGTTTACCCAGCAATGCTTGGAACCTGACCTGCTCTATAGCAAATCCTCCAAAAGCATTTGTTGAATCAATATTATCTCTGAAGTAAATGAAAACAAACCTTGGCATGTCGAAAGGAACATTCTAAAGAAGTATTTCAAATGCATTAAAAGTTTTTAAGAAGGAAAGTGATATAATACACTTTAAGTTTTAGAAACAGGTTTTTATGGCTACTATATAACAATAGATTGCAGGAGGTCATGAATGAAACAAGATAAATAAGGAAATTGTTAGAGTGGCCCAAGTGAAAATGATGGGTTTCAATTCAGGAATTATATATGGAAAGAAGTAGAAAAAGTATTTTGGAGGCACAATAAAAATGCTTATATATGAAGTAAAGAAGACCAAGTTTTCTCTTCAAGAGAGTATTTCATTTTTCTGGCTTGAGAAACTGGATTGATGACGGTGTGATTTGTTGGTGTGGAAGACTGGGATATGTATACATTTAATATGGAAAATTGATTTTAATTTTGGACATCTTAAGCTTCAGATGCTTGTGAGGTATCTAAGTGAAGGTATAAAGAAAATAGCTGGATGGTCAGGTCTAGAGGTCAGAAGTAAGTTTCTTACTGAATATAAAAATTTGTGAGCCTGGGGCAGCCCGGGTGGCTCAGCGGTTTAGTGCCGCCTTCAGATCAGGGCATGATCTTGGAGACCCAGGATCGAGTCCCACATCAGGCTCTCTGCATGGAGCCTGCTTCTCCCTCTGCCTGTGTCTCTGCCTCTCTCTCTCTGTGTCTTCATGAATAAATAAATAAAATCTTAAAATAAAAAAAAAATTGTGAGCCTGTGATATATAGGTAATTCCTAAAGCCAAGACAATAAGGGGAGATGAGATGAAATCTTAGAAATTCAATATGTCGGAAAAATACGGAATTACTAGAAGAATCAGTTGCTGGAGATGTGGGGAAAAAAACAGAAGATACACTGTGTGAAAGTCAGGAGTCTTACAAGAATATTATCAAAGGTCAACTAATTTTGCAACTCCTTTTTTATTCTGGGGCTCAGAAATGACATCACCATAGGGTCCTATTGAATTGCTTATGGCTTATTTATTACCTTTTTTGTCACTCTTTGTTCACAAATACTATGTCAATTTCCTTGGCCAACCTGCTGTAGTCTACATTCTCAGTCTAGTCATAATGATAACTTAATGACCCTGTCTGATTTTACCAAATCACCCATTGTTATTTAATTTTTTTGTCTACAATACCCATCCACCCAAACTTTTAAAGTTATTCCCATCAAAGATTCCTATTTATATTCTAATTGGTTTGCTATTTCTTTGTGCTGCATGCATTTAAATTAAAAAAAAAAATAAGAGGCAGTGAGGACAAAGAAAACAAGAGACAGAGATTCAAATTGCAAAATAAGGCAGCTTAATTTCCCTCATGATTTTCATTGCATTGTTGCTAATTGTATATGACAACTCACATGCTAATAACACAGCCTAAACTAATGTATTAGACTTCTTATTTTATGATGTTTTATAGAAAATAAAGAGTAACATTTGATTGAAATGAAAAGTTGGGCATGTAAATGCCTTGTAGTTGTCAATATGTAGACCACTGATTTTGTGGAAGGACTCAAAAAAGTTTAATACATATATTTTAGAGAATTTTCACAGAGCACAATAGTTCTTATTCGTGAGATTCAGACTGATTTAATTGATTGACTGATTAAAACTCTGAGGAATAGCTGTCTGCCTTAGAGACAGCCCTAGAGATTCTTTGTAATACATTTCAGAGAAATATAGTATTCAAACTAGTTGTTGAACTCTGCTTTTTCTCATGTATACAATGCATGTTCTGAAAGGTGAATTTCCTCTGAGATTATTATTTGCAGTGAAAGATTTTGTGACTCTGGAAAAGCCCAATTCTAACAACCATTTTATTTCCTCTAGCAGAGTTTCTAGAAACTCTCTCTTCAAGTGCCTGAGGGCAGAGAATTGAGAGTTCAGATGCCTGGAGATTCTGAGAACAAGGACAGTCATAAACATCCTTTGAAGGTTTTGTGTTTCTTTAGAAAACATAAGTAAAATTTTTAATTTTATTAGATAATATCTGTTTATTTTATTTTAAAGTGTATTCTTCCTTTCCTACCCTATTGCAATAAGATCTGTGCTCCTGGAAGATGTTTAGTGTTTATCACAGAGGGAGTTCTATATACTCCTGGACCATCTTCTTGTAGGTCCAGAAATGCCAGCTTGTGAAAATTAAAGAAACATGTGATAAAGAGGAACTGAAGAAAGTGGAGAGGGAAAAACAAAACAAAACAAAAAAATAGCAGGAGGGTAGAATATTCCAAAAGAGACTGCAGCAAAAATAGGACAAAGTTATTTGATTTAGGACCTTCTCTTCTTTTTAGGGGTATTCCCTGTGTTTTTTGTTAAGCTCTATTTTTCAGTTTTTCACTTCCCTTTAAATGTATCTATGATGTAAGCTAAATACATCGATGATGTAAGCCTTTGTGTTTGACTTTTGTTGGCTTAAAAGATATATATCAATCTATTATAAGTTTAACCTTTATGAATTTGTCTCCTGAAATTGCAAACAAAATTAAAAATGGTATAAAATTGCATGATGCAAAGCATAACAAAGAGAAGACGTGTAGAGGAATCTAAAATGTAACCACAGGCAGAAGGAGATGCTGAAAAGAAAGCCAGCTGGGTTGCACAATCGTGTTTAGTGTTGCAGGAGTTGATAAGGTATAGGTATCTGAAGTCCCACTCTTGAGAATGTAAAACTTCTCTTGCTGTCCCCTCTCTTCAGTAGACCTGATATAAATAAAAATAAAAAATTGAAATCCTCTCTGGTTCCATTTCTCCATCTCCTAATATTATGAGAAAGGGGTAGTTATGAGTATGCATCAGAGAAAGGTGGGAATTTGAGGGGTCTGAATGTTCTTTTTACAAATGTTTAACAAATTCTTCTATTGGTTTTTCCTTATCCTTCACTCTCATTCCAAGTTGAATGACTTTTCAGAATTTTTCAAGAGTAAACCAAAACTTAGAAGGAAGTTTTACACTAGGAATTCAAGAAAGAGAAAACAGAGAAAGAGGAAAAAAGAAATTGTAAAAGAATAATGATGCTGATAATGATAATTAATAACAATATAGGGAAGCTCCACTGTTGAATTTCATGAAACAGCCCAAATCAATAAAGTTTAAACAAAATCATCAAGGTACGCCATGGGAAAATTTTTAAATATTATAGGTAAATAAAAGATGTTAAGAGCTTCCCAAAGGAAAAAGCAATAGGAAATATAATGGGATCAGAAACAAAAAAGGAACTAGACTTTGCAAAACAATGTTAGAAACTAAAAAAAAATAATAATATAATTAATGTCATAAAATTTCCTGAGGAAAAAAAGTTGATTTATAACAACTTATTCTTCAGTTGGCCAAGTTTTCCAACAAATATGAAGATAACACAGAGACATTTTCAGAGAAACAATGTCTCAAAATTTGCCTCTCAGGTATTGTCCTTCAGAAATATATTGGAAAAGATGTTCCAGGAAAAAAGAAAGGATTAAGCAAAAAAGAGGAGGACACAGAATTGGGAAAACAAAGATGTATTCCTAGAGGACAGAAATCAAAAGGATAATATTGAAAAAGATTCCATAGTGAAAGGCAGGGCAGCCTAAGGCACAGTATGTCCAGATCAGAGGAGAATGGAGATACTAGGAGGGAAACCTCCAAAGCAGGGGGTGGCTGACAAATTCCTTGATATGTTTGTCTATGTACAAAGACAAGCTTTATAAGAAGTTTGTAAGTCTTGCATTTCATTTATTTTGCAATGGTACACATACATTATTTTGATAAAAATGAAGGTTACCATCAACATGATGTTGCTCTCAAAATAACGGCAATATAAGGTAGTAAAACTACTATGTATGATACTATAAAGGTGGCCATGTGTCATCATAAATTTGTTCAAACTCATCGAATGCACACCACCAGTGAACTCTAATGTAAACTGCAGACTTTGGATGATAATGATGTATCGATGTAGGTTCATCAATTTTAACAAATGTCCCACTCTGATGGGGCTTATAGATAATGGGATAATGGGGCGGGGGGAGAAGAGACTATCTGGGAAATCTCTGGCAAACCATAAAGCTGACTTTTAACCTCTGTAGAGAACAAGCTGAGGATTGGCAGAGGGGATGGGCTAGATGGGTGAAAGGGATTAAGGAAGACAATTGTGATGAGCGCTGGGTGCTGTATGGAAGTGATGAATCATTAAATCCTACACATGGAACTGTTATCACACTGTATGTTAACTAACTGGAATTTAAATAAAAATTTGGGGAAAGAAAGAAAAAAAATTTCTCTCAAAAAATAAAATAAAATAAAATAAAATAAAATGTAGGATACATGGGAAATCTCTGTACTTTCTGCTCAATTTTGCTGTGAACTGGAAACTGCTCTAAAAAATAAAACTTCTCCAAAACTTCTCTTAAAAAAAAAAACCTCCAGAATTTATTTAAAGTGAGAACTGAAAAATCAGAAATAAAGTGAGGAAACACAAGCAACTCACATTAGTCTTTTTTAGAATAAACTTAAAAAAAAGTTTAGATTCATAGAAAAATTCAGCAAGTAATAGAGTTCTCACATGCTCCACACCCAGATTCCCCTATTAATGTGTTGCGATAATATGGCACAATTGTCACAATTAATGAGCCAATATTGAGACATTATATTAACTAAAGTTCATACTTCATTTAGATTTCCTTAGTTTTACATAATGTTCTTTTTCTGTCCTCGGATCTCATCCAGGCTGCCATGTTGCATTGAATCAAAATGTCTCCTTAGGCTCCTCCTAGCTGTGAATTCCCTTGAATTTAATGACCTTGACAGTTGTGAGGAGTATTTTATAGACTGTCCTTTAATTTTGATTTGTTTTCATGTTCTTCTCATGATTATACCGGGAACACGGGGAAGAAGACTACAGAGGTAAAATGCCATTATCACCACATCACAGCAAGGCTACATATATTAATTTTACTTATCACTGTTGATGTTTGCCTTGAAAGACCAGGCTGAGGCAGTGTTTTTCAGGTTTATTTAGTGTAAATTCTTTACAGTAAAATTACTCATTTTTGTCCCTGTCTTCATACCTTGCTCACGGGAAGGAAGTCGCTATGCATACCCTACACTTAAGGAGTAGGAAGTTATGCTCTATTCTTTTTTTTTTTTTTTAAGATTTTATCTATTTATTCATGAGACACTGAGAGAGAGAGGCAGACTCATAGGCAGAGGGAGAGGCAGGCTCCCTGCAGGAAGCCTAATGTGGGACTTCATCCTAGGACTTGATCCCAGGACTCTGGGATCACCACCTGAGCCAAAGGCAGACGTTCAACTACTGAGCCACGCAGGTGCCCCTAAGTTATGCTCTATTCTTTGTTTCATTTCAGTGGAACACTTTAGCTAGCTGTTCTCCTTTATCACCTTACCTTTAAAGTCCTCTTTATAGATCATAAAATTCATTACAAAGTAGCTCACATTGGTGACATTACCTGCTTGGAAATTTGTCTTTGCAGCTGAAATTGTCTAGCATAGAAGCTCTAAGGAGGTTATTTCTTCTTTTCTTTTTCTTTTTAAAAATATTTATTTGTTTATTTATTTATTTAATAAAAGAGAGAGATAGAGACAGAGCACAAATGGGGAAGGGCAGGGTGAGGAGGAGGATAAGCAGTCTTCTTGGTGAGCAGGAAACCCAATGGTGACAGGATTCTATCCCAGGACCCTGAAAACACAACGTGAGCTGCAGACAGATGCTTAACCAACTGAGCCACCAAGGCACCATTTTCTTTTCTTTCAGTCTTCCTAGAAATTTATTTGATACTTAGAATAAGGAAATCTTTTTCACAGTGGGTATTTTGGAAAAACAAAGCTCTCTTGATTTAAGTGATCAAAATCATCTTTTGTTAAACACAAAGTCATGATTGAGCATTATGATTTTTAGCTTTTTTTCTGAAACACATTAATTAGCTTCAACAGCACTGTCAGTTTTATTTCACATTTCTTTTAAATATTTTGTAGTTCATTCTTCAACACTTCTCTGCGTTCATCCACCTTACCACTCCATTCATTTTTGCCTTCTTTTTAAAGAGTCAGAAACTTAATGGGGCATGAGATCTTTAAATGTCCTTCTTTTTCCCTTCCAAATCTATCTAAGTTCAAGTACATTCTCATTCTTAACATCCTGGAATGCATATGATAAGCCAGGCCTTATGCCAAGCCCTTGGGATCTGAGATGAGTGAGACAAACCTCAGCCTTCAAGGAGACCACCATGTAGAATGTTCATGAAACTAAACCCTCCAGCATATTATTAATATCAAAGTCTCTTATCTCTTCTAGGATTATTCCCTATTAATTATTCTTTTTCCTATTTCATATTCAATATACTTTCTCTACTGGACTTTTTTTCCTTGCCTCATGGCTATACTCAGCACCATTTAAGGATTTTACAGATTAATTAAGTGCCTACCAAAAGAACACAGTGACATCAGAGAATGTTAGATAGTCTAGAAGATCAGAAGCTAAGGTGCTTAAAGAGGATATCAGAAGCTAATTTTGGAAAGACAGGGGGGATGAGAATACAAAGTGTCATTTACGCATTGAAAGATATCCAGGAATGGATAAGAGGAAGAATTTGAGCTGTATGACTAGATAAACATTTGCCAGTAATCATGTACAGTTTTCCTACTAGTTCAACTCTTTTTTTTTTTAGTCTTGAATCTGTTCCAAGAAAAATGAAGACTAGGTTCTTACTATATTTTATGCCTGAAAGTTCATTATTCTTGGTGAACTAGCAGAAATGCAAAATTCTTTTGAGTAGGGAATCTTGAGGTTATGCTTGCCTCTGATGTCCTTACACATCACTTGAAATGTGATGATTGTGGCTAAAGAGAAGGTAGTTGTAATGCAGAGATTGAAGCAGCATGAAAGAAGCTTCAAGTTCTAATTTTAACTCATAGGGTTTATCTTGTTCTAGTGCCATTTGCTCTAACTAGGTGCTTTTTGGTCTCCATAAATTGGAGTAATACTTTTAATTTTAGCTGCTATTATGAGATAAACCTTTCTATACTTCCAATAAGCTCCATTTGGGAATGTGGAGGTTTCTCTAATTCTTAAAACTATCAGAAGTCCTGTTGTCTTTGCTGCATGCAGGCTTGATTCTTCCTGGTCTGGTAGCATAAGGTGGTTTTTTTCTACTTGCTCAGATTTTGAAGTTCATGAAATTGATTGTCAATTATTTTATTTGGCTGTGTTGTAGGGGATTTTTTAATTTTATATTAGCATTCTTTTGTTTCTTTTCCCAAATTTAGGACATAAAAACTTATCCATTGCAGCTGTCATCTTTCCAAAATGTTTATCATTTTCTCATTAAATAAATATCTTTACCAACTCATTTTAACCTACAGTTACAAAATATAAAATATTTTTATTTTATATGCAAGACACTGGATTTTTTGTGTATTTGAATAACTAGAATGACATGCATTTGTTTTGGGCTGAAAGATAGGTAAGCAAATAATAGTATTCCAAAATAAAAATTTCTCTTTTTTTAAAGATTTTATTTATTTATTCATGAGAGACACACAGAGAGAGAGAGAGACGGAGACATAGGAAGAGGGAGAAGCTTGCACTATGCAGGAAGCCTGATGTAGGACCTGATACCAGCACTTTGGGATCATGCCCTGAGTTAAAGGCAGATGCTCAATTGTTGAGCCACCCAGGTGTCCCTAAAATAAAAATTTCAAAGCAGCATCACAAATGTTCAAAATAGCATTTAAAAATTACTTCCAATCTAATGTGAAGTAAATCAGTCTCTTTCTGAATATTCCAATTATGCAAGACTTAATCTTGGCTCTTTCATTAATATTCTTGTTATGAATTATAGTGAGTCGAGCAGCATCTCCCCCCTTCCCCATCAAAAAAAAAAAAAAAAAAAAAGAGTCTGTATACCAGGAACTCATTCATATGACATTATTTGAAAAAGGGTCATTACAGAAATAATTGTTAATAATTTCAAAATGAGATCATCCTGGATGTATTGAACCCTAAATCCAAAGACAAGTGTGCTAATAAGAGGACAAGACAATATGAAGTTAGAAATAGAAACTGGAGTGATGCATCAATAAACAAGAAATACCAAGGATTGCTGGCATCCATCAGAAGCTAGAAAAGAAGCATGGAACAGATTTTCCTCAGAGGCTCTAGAAGGAACCAACCTACCCTACACATTAATTTTGTACTTCTGGCCTATGGCGCTATGAGATAATAAATTTCTGCTGTTTGAACACCCAGTTTATAGTAAGTTGCTATGGAAGCCCTAGAAAAGTAATTACATATCTCATCAAATGTTAGATATTTTTTCTGATTCCAAAGATTCTTTATAATTTACTAAAAACATAACTTTGGCAAATCAACTGAGAAAGGATAGGTTGTTTTTGTTTTTGTTTTCAGGAAAAGTAGACCCTGGAGGGCAGCTTTAGCGGTTTAGCGCCGCCTTCAGCCCAGGGCATGATCCTGGAGACCCGGGACCCAGTCCCTCATTGGGCTCCCTGCGTGGAGCCTGCTTTTCCCTTTGCTGTGTCTCTGCCTCTCTCCATCTCTCTGTCTCTCATGAATAAATAAATAAAGTATTAAAAAAAAGTAGACCGTAGAAACATATCTCACACCTTAGACAAAATTAATTCAGAATGGATCATAGACTTAAATCATAAATTTAAAATCATAGACTTAAAACATTAAATCATAAAACTTTAAGAAATAGAAATAGAAGAACATATGCTTGACATTGGTTTTTTTTTTTTTTTTTTTTAAACTTTTTTTAATTTATTTATGATAGGCACACAGTGAGAGAGAGAGAGAGGCAGAGACACAGGCAGAGGGAGAAGCAGGCTCCATGCACCGGGAGCCCGACGTGGGATTCGATCCCGGGTCTTCAGGACCACGCCCTGGGCCAAAGGCAGGCGCCAAACCGCTGCGCCACCCAGGGATCCCATGACATTGGGTTTGATGGTGAATTTTTAGATATAAACTGAAAACATAAACCATGAAAGAAAAAGCTGGTAAACTGAACTTTCTCAAAATTAAAACATCCTACTTTTTGAAAAGCAACAGAGAAGATGTTTGCAAATCACATATTTGATAAAGGGCTTGTATGCATAATATATGAACATCTTGTGAAACTCAAGAAAACAAGCAAAAAAATTAAAAATAAGTAAAGAGCTGAATAGATATTTTACCAAAAGAGATGTATGGATATCAAATAAACTCATGAAATGAGGCTTAACATCATTTGTCATTAGGGAAAAGCAAATTAAAACCGCAGTGAGATTCCACTAGACTATTCAAATGTCAAAAACTTAAAAAATTGACAATAACAAATGCTGGCAATGATGTGGAACAACAGGAATTCATTACAGGTGGGAATACTGATGGTGCAGCTTCCATGAAAGACAGTTTGTCAGTTTGCTATAAATTAAACATAGACTTAACATATGTCCCAGAAATAGCATTCCTAGGAAATTATTCAAGTGAATTGGACACTTATGTTTACACAAAAACCTGTATAAGGATGTTTATAACAACCATTTATAAATGCAAAAAGCTGGAAGCAACCAAAATATGGTTCTACTGGGAAAAGTGTGTAAACAAACTGCGGTCCATCCATACAGTGGAATACTATTTGATGGTATAAAAGAACAACCTATTCCTTCATTAAACACCATGTATTAATCATAAATGGATTCTGCTAAGTGGAAAAAACAGACTCTAAAGGAGACATATTGTATGATTCTATTCATGTGGCACTATGGAGAAGGCAAAACTATAGTTGTAGAAGGCAGGTCAGAGTTTGCAAGGAATTGGTAGAGGGCTAAGTAATTGACTGAAATGGAGATCTACCAAGGAAATTTAGGGTGGTAGATCTGTTCTGTATGATATGGGGTAGTCAAAACCCATAGAAAAGTACGTACACAATGTGAACCTAAATGTATGAAAATTTAAAAAAAAATCCAACCAGCATTTTTGGGGAAGCCAAGACACAGCACAAACTGTATAATCCAATAGCATTTTTTTACAAATGAATAATATAATTTCACTGAAGAGAGTCAATTGACCTAACAACATTAGAATTGAATGTGAGACAGACATCAGTACTAAGTTATGTTTAGCTTAGTATTTACTCTAATGAATAGATTCAGAAACAACTAGAGGTATATGTGTATGTATTGGTTGGTATTCATAAATATATTCTACTTCTGTCTGCTTAGATGATGTAGAAACAATGACACCTAAGTAGTAACTACAGGGACATAAGAGATCTTGAGACAGAACTACAAGAGATCTTGAATCAGATTTCTCTCAATTTCCTGACCCAGAGAAATGGTGAAATAATAAATGTTTGCTCTTTTAAGCCGCTAAATTTTGAGCTGTTAAATTGTTATTTCCCAGTAGATAGCTAATGCACATCCCCAAAATGTCTTTATAACCATCTCTTCTCACTCCAGGATACAATCTAAGATTATGCATCGGAAGTAGTCATCATGTTTCTTTAGTCTTCTAAACTATGGAAGGATCCCAAATCTGTTTTTACTCTTGCTTATATTGACATTTTTGAATAATGAAATTCAGTCATTTTATAGAATATTCTTTAGCTTGGGTTTGTCTGATGTGGTCTCATAATTAAATTTAGGTTATGAATTTGGGGCTGTAATATTTTTAATTCATGTATACTGCAGGATTTTTTTTATAACAGCAAATAATTTTAACAATCTATATGAATGAAGAAAAGAAATTGGTTAAGCAAATTATAGTTATTCTGATCAACAGAATATAGTAACAGCATTAAAAGTTATTATACAAATGCATTTTTTACAAGGTTAGAATAAAGAATTGCCTGGAAAAAAGAAAAACAAGTTTCAGAGCTGAAGGGATGATTTAATCTCATTAATTAGATTCCTGTTTGTAAATATTGATTTTCTTTGTTAGGGCAAAGATATAAATTTATAAAATATATTTTTGCTTGGGCAATATAAGTAAGCCAATAGGTAATTTTTTGAAAACTTTCTACTGTGTAATCTGAGTCCAAACATATGATCTGAAATCAAAAACTTGTTTTATAACTTTATCACATAATCAAGTTCTAAAATAAAACTTTGTTATGCATTTTTCTACAAATAATGTTATAGATTTTCTCATATCTGTTAATATAAAATAATACGATGAGGGAGAAATACCAATGACATCATTCAATTAAACAATTGATGTTTATCTGTCAGTGTTCTACTCTATCCCAAATATCCTCCCTGCACCAAATAGAAAAAACTACTAAGAAAACACAGAATATTCAAGAAAAGATAATCATAGATTTTACCTGTACGTTGAAATCCTGGATGAACCATCCAGTTAAAGCCATTTAACTTCTCCTAACATTAAATTATTCATCTATAAAATCAGAAAAAAAAATTCTATTCAAACAGCCTGAAATTAGTTATTTATGTAAAAGTATTTAGTGGCTTTTCCTTGGGATTATGAAGTTCCAGAGAATTTACATAAAACTGAATATTTGAAAAAATGTACATTTGTTCTTATTAAATTTATGTTTTTTGTCATTTGTGTTCTAAAATAGAAAACATATGACAGTACTTCTTTGGATATTATCCATAAGCTGTTTTTAATTAACCATAAACACGTATAAGTGTTGGTACTAGGAGGAAAGAAAATATGTAGGCATATGCCTTAATAGTTCAGAGTGTTGGAGTTCTTTCATAAGAAAAGCCATATAAAAATTATATATCAAGGCAAAGTCTGTAGATGCTGAAATGTATAGATACTTGTGACTCAGAGAACTCTTTTGAGGGTGACATAAGATAATGTGTAAGAAGGTCCAAGAATTATATCTGATCCCTGGCAAAATGTCAGGGATATTCGTTTTCTACTTTCCTGTTAAAAAAGCAATTAACTGGTACTAGCTGAGACTCATCTTGCTCCTTCTATCTAAATAGGTCGTTGGGAGCTTGACAGATTTTCATGAGAAAAGAAAAGTGAAATCTCAAGAGAAATTACTGTGTAAGAAAGCATAGGTATAGCAAAAACAAAAAGTTGGAATTTCTGATGTAGATTGTTAGTGTGGAATGATCTAGTGCTTGGGGACAATGTTCTCAGTACAGCCATTTGTGTCTGAATGCTGTTTGCCTCATTTATTCTTCCTCTTTTTGTTTCTATCCATTTTCTTTCCTTCTGTTTTTTTTTTTTTTTTTTCTTCTCAAAACTTTTTGGTCACTAACTTTTTTGATAGTGAGTGTTATACATTTCAAGTAGATATCCATCTAACACAATACCATCTATTTCTTTTAATTCAATATCTGGTGCTTTACTATAATCCATTTCTTTTGTCTCTCCTTGAAAACTTCCACTTATAAGCATTCTGTCCTTTTCTGGCTATTTGACAGTATCCATTCATCTCTGTTTGCAAATGCTCAGGTCTTTGTTTCTTTGATGCACAAGTTCAACTGACTTTTCTTAAGTCATAGACACAGCTTAGGTTTTTGGGCTGAACACTCCATTACAATATAATTATTCCTTTTGCATTGTATTCTTTTTTTCCCCTCTCTTTTCTTTGAAATGCCCATCTTTCATCTTTTTGTTCTTAATTTATTAATAATGAGGTGAGGCTCCGCTTTTTTCCTTTGAATTACTTTTATAATTAGTTCAATTAAATCAGTTTAATTAAAATGGCATATATACATAGTGATGAAGTGAGAGAGAATGATGAGAAAGATATTGAAAACACACCAAGCATAATGGCATTTTTATTTCATTCAGTGTAAAGATTAGTGATTCTTTACCTGGGTACACACAACATTTGAGGTTCAGATGGATACAATCCCTTTCTGAGAAACAATACACAAATATCATATATACATTGTCTTACATAAAACTGAAAGAGACAGATCTCTTTGAAGAATATGTGCAATATATGTCAGGCCATACACGAGAAAATGAGTAGCAAGAAAAAGGCAGGATGGTAACGTGGAGTATTGCAACACAACTTGAACTGAAGGGACAGTGGGAGGAGGAAAAGCCTCTGACTGAGTAGTACTATAAAAGTACAAAAGAATATAAGAGCTACTCTACATGGAACTGCAAAGAAACTCTTCCAGATACCCAAGGAGTAAATATGTGATTGTGACCATGGGATCTGAGAAGTTAGCATTCAAGATGGGTCCTAGGAAACGGGCAAGAGAAATTGAGAAAAATCATCCCTGACTGCAGTGAGAAAAGTGCATTCATATCGAATGATTGGTAATACCAGTAAATGCTTCAGTATGTTCTAAGTGTTTTGTACATATTGACTAATTTCATCCATTTAACAGTCTTCTCCAAATGATGCTGGTATTGTCTTTTTTTTTGATGAGCCACATGAGGAAGACAGAGATTGATTAATTGGCCTCAATTCAGTGAAAACAATAAATGGTGGAATCAGAGTTTGGACTCAGAAAGTATTAGAGGAAGTCCCCAAGAGAACATGACCTCTGGTTGAGGAGAGCGGGATACCGAGCAATCAAAGTCTTCTCAACCCCTGCCCTGAGACTATGTGGACTGATTAAGACTAAATTTAGTTAAGGCATCTATATAAACTTTTTATGGACTTCCTAGATATAGAGAAGTACTCATCTTGCAGCCACTCAAGACAAATTTTGTATGTAAATTCCCTTGCTTAAACCTTCCACCTGCCAAACTGGAACAGCTTGCCTCTTTCTTTGTTCTCTTCTTGCCCTCTATGCATAGGGGCCACTTTCGAATTTCACCTGGGACAACTCACAAGTTTGAGAAACAACAAGAAAACTGGCTCCAAGTCTCTGTTCTTTACCATTATGCTGTCCCACCTACCTCCATAAGGCCAAGCTGGAGCATGCTCAGATCCCTGGATAGGAAGGGAAGTTATTGGGATGCCTAGGTGGCTCAGTGGTTTGGCACCTGCCTTCAGCTCAGGGTGTGATCCTGTAGTGCTGGAATCAAGTCCCACAATGGGCTCCCTGCATGGAACCTGCTTCTCCCTCTGCCTGTGTCTCTGCCTCTCTCTGTGTCTCTCATGAATAAATAAATAAAATCTTAAAAAAAAAGAAAGAATGTTAAGAGCTGCAGATTGGGAGAGCAAGAATATATATATATATATATATTTTTTTTTTGCGCTTTTTTTTTTCTATCTTTATTTATGATAGGCATACAGAGAGAAAGAGAGAGGCAGAGACACAGACAGAGACAGAAGCAGGCTCCATGCACCGGGAGCCTGACGTGGGATTCGATCCCGGGTCTCCAGGATCGCGCCCTGGGCCAAAGGCAGGCGCCAAACCGCTGCGCCACCCAGGGATCCCAAGAATATATTTTTGTAATAGCTTAGGACAGATAACACCAAACAAAACCAATTGGGGCTAAAATAGAATTTCAATAAAATAGAAAAATACATCATAGAGGCATTTTATAACTAAACTAGAAGTTCTTAGAAAGCAGGGCCTGAACATTGCACATATATGCCTTTTGCAGAGAAAGATTTTTTTACTCTTATTTAAAAGTAAATATTCCACAGATACTAATTTAGTCTGAGTTTCATGATATATTATAATGAAAAAAGAGGGGCCTATTATTTTGCCCAGATGGAGAACATGGAAATATCAAACGTATTAGGGAAGATTAGAATTAATGGGAAGGAAATGAGTGTTCTAAATATTAGTAGTTTTAGAATGGCCTGCCCTCACATAGCTTCCTATGGGATTTTGAGAGAAGAACAGAGAGAAGAAAACCCAAGCTCTGCATAGAAGTAGGACAGCATTCCTTCCTAGGCCTTCACCTGATATAGGGTCTCTGCAGAGAAGTTGTACAATCTATCAATGTCGTAATTTCAGATCCTTTCATCAGTACATATTATGTGCTTTTTATCAGTTTAGGTAAATTTTGTAGTCACTTTGTATATTTATAGTTGCTTGATTTGATATCACTTTGCCATTTAAGCCTTGAAGATTTAGTGAAGCTATATATTTTTTTAATTTTTTTTTTTTTTTTACTGAATGTCATTACTTTTCTGTAGCCAAACACACATCTTCAATTCCTTCACATATAAATTAACAGTCCTTAATGAAACTGTGAACCTATACTACTCGGTATAAGCCTTATAATTCTGTGTATAAATATTTGGATTCTGGAATAAGAAAAAAACAAAGCATGTATAAAACTCTACATCTTTAAGAGTTAAGCTTTATTTTTATTTATTTTTTAAGATTTTGTTTATCTATTCATGAGAGACACACAGAGAGACAGAATCCGGCAGAGGGAGAAGCAGGCTCCCTGTAGTGAGCCTGATGCGGGACTTGATCCCCGCCTGGATCCTTGGATCATGATCCCCGGATCCTTGGATCATGATCATGATCCAGAGGCAGACGTTCAACCACCCAGGTGCCCCAAGAATTAATCTTTAATCAGAAATGAAATTCAACTTAGATGCTTCACATAGGGGGAAGTTGAGGAAGAGATTACTTATAAAGTATTGGCAGAGTTAAGGAAAACAGCAAGGGATGTTGAAGCATCCTAGAGTAGCATTAGCAGAAGCCATTAATATCCTTGGGAGCTGTAATAGAGGAAGGAAGACGAAGAAGAGGAATTGGGGAAAGAAAAGGAGTTGGACGAGGGGAGCAGGTGGCAGCAACTCTAGCCATAGAGACATGCAAGTCTTTCCAAAGCCTCAAGAAGGAAGGAGTAGAAAAGAAACACCTAAAACATTCTCTTCTCTTTTATTCTACTCTTCCAGTGGCTTCCATTGATTAAACCCAATAAAAAAGCACTTATAATGTAGGTGCATTATATAGGGTTAATTTCTTGAAGCACAGAGCAGGGTAAAAACAAGTAAAAAACAGGTGTGGGTGGAAAAAGGCAAACTAATCATCTGTTTATAATCTGTTACTCTGTATTAATTTCTGTGAACCTCAGTCACCACATATATAAAACAGGTACAATATAGTACCTATATTCCAGACATAGGCTGGTTATATAAAACGGAAGTATGGGGCACAGAGATCATCCATGTTAGGTGTTCAGTGAGAGAGAGCAGAAACTTCTAGCTTAAAATGATGGCTTGACACATTGTGTATTTAGTCTCATACTCAGGCACCAACTGAAATTATTTTAAGAAATAAAAATGTAATAGAGTTATAAGTGCAAAGGGAAAGGATTCAGGGTCATTACCTGATCACAAATTACAACAATTTTTTTGCAATGTAGGTTGACAAGTGGTAACTGATTTGGAAGAGAAAGGAAATGAACTGATAGAGGCATATGCCAAGTATAGGACTCAAAACAGGAGTCATTTAAAAGACTAACCATCAGGCTAGAACATCTCTGCTTGAAAAATTATATCAGCCACACATATGCCTCTGACCTAGGGAACAGGAGGTTTATTCTCAGGAGGATTGAATGGAATACACTCACAAATAAAAATGGCAGATATGATGGTTTGGGAGGTTGAAGAAAAAGAGATCTTAAAAATTAAAAAAATAATTGTCAACAGGTCACTAAATCCTCTCTTCTGCTTCAGATGAGAATGCCAGGAACTAAGCAGAAGAATGGTGTTCACATCTCAAGAAAATGGATAGCAGCACAGAAAAGAACTCTACAAACTGATATTTGGGGTTCTTTTAAATAAATGGTTTACTCCGCCACCTCAAGTTTAATGGAAAAATTTTCTCCCAATTATCTTAAAATGAAATCTGTGAATCAATAAGGATACTCACAAACACTTTCCAACTGATATTTTTTAAAGTATTATACTCTTGAATATGAACAGACAAAAAAAATTCTCAGACATATGGGAAAATCCTCCACACAAAGTAGATGAAGGGGTGAGAGGACAAAGAAGAGTGAGAAAGACACCAGAATAAAAAATAGAAAAAATAAATAGCTTCAGAGGAAACAGATCATAGTGGGAGCAGAAGAAAACAGAAATGAGTTTGCACACTCAGAGATACAAGAGGACATAACAACCATATAACAAGAACAAGATGCTATTAAAAAATAAAAAGAGACCCAGAAAATAACAGAAAGGAGCTTCTAGAGAAATATATATATATATATTTATATATAAATATATTTTATTATTTGCTACATACATGAATATTTGAAATATTTGTACAATATTCAAGTAATCAAACTCAAGTTCACTAATAAGATAAACTCACAGGTTAGGCATCCCGTTTTAATGCATTAAGAAAGTCAATATCATCACATATACAAACTGAAGGATAGTCTGTAAAACAACTAGCTCTTAGTCTGTAAAAATAATCTTACAAGGAAAAGAACATGAAAAGTGTTCTAGATTAAAAGAAACTAAAAACTTTGGATCCCCCTCAGCCAAAAAAAGAAAGAAACAAAGAAAGAAAGGAAGAAAGGAAAAAAATCCTGTGTTGGAGGATATTAGAGGAAATTTGAATATAGACTATAGATTAAAAGAAGAGTGTTCTATACCCAGCCAAACTATGAATAAATGAAAATAATGATACAATTATTTTAAACACTCATTTCAGAATGGAGAGGACTCAAGAACTTTACTTTCCATGTCCTCTTTCTTTGGAATACACTAGAGGCCACGCTTCCAAAAACAGGAAGCGTGGGAAAGAGTGTTCCAGAAATAGAAAGAAGCAAAGATGAGCCTTTAGAATATGTAAGCATCATCCAAATGGCAGCAGCAACCCATAAAATTTTATACTGATTTTCAGAAAAAATGTGACATGTTAGAAAAGATATGCAAATTAATATTATAGACTATGTAGAAAGAATTATGGATAGGTATTACAAAATTATACAAATGAAAAAAGAGGTAAATTAACTCAAGGGGGAAAACAATTTTTCAAGCAAGGAAACATATAACCAACAGTATTAAATCATCATGAGGCTGAAAATGGTGATTTTTAACTTAACTAAAAATAGTGAAGTTAATATTTTAAGACGGGGAAGAGAAATTGGAGTTGATTATGCAAGTGAGCTAAGTTTTCATTTACATTAAGTGGAAATCAGAGGAAAAAAACTATAAGAATATAATTAGAAAAATGAAGATAATCATCAAAAAAGGAGATAAAAAAGTTCAAACTTTAGCAAATGAGTAGCAGGACTGAAAATTGTACATTTAAAATGCTTCAGCTGATAGACCTGAGACAAAGGCTTATGTATAACTTATCTGTGAAGGCATTTTCAGGGACAAGAAATAGAGTTAGTGAAAAAGTAAAGCAGGAAAAGAATAGCCTACATAAGGATCTATCATTGTTGATAGCTATGACCAGTCATCAAGAGCTCAGTATATAACTAGGATGCAGGACAGTATTTCTGTCAGAACTGAAATGAGAAGCCAAGGTTTAGAACTAATTTTGTTTATCTAATCAGAAAAGCCCATTACCTAAACAAACAAATGAGGGTCAGAGATACTTGAGTCTAGTACCTCCCTGAGCATCCCATTTCCTGGGCCATTTCCAGAGTCAGTCCCTCCCTCCACCTTAAATTGTACATTCTGCACGTGAATTGCACATTTGGCCAACTCCTCCACACTTCCATTAGGAGAACAAAACAGAGTGGAATCCAGAGATTGGGCTTCTCACTCCATATTTGGTAGACTGTTCGTGTGATTTTTAAAATTAGCAAAGTCTCTCGGGGCTTCAATTTTCTTATCTGAAAGGTAAGGAGATTAGATCACTTCTAAACCTCCCACATGGTATGATTCTATCAACTAAGCAAAAAAGTGTGCAAAATGACTTCACAAAAGAGTTCACAACTGTTAAGTCACTTGACTTGAGCTTCATGCAAAATTGTCCATTTGAGGGCTATCATGCAGATAGGATTTGGTAACAGTTGAAGACGTCCTTTCTGAAAATTGTATTGAAAGTAATGCCAAATATCACTTACATTTGTTGTTCCTTTTCTCATTTATCGTTTTTCCAAGTATCACCAAAACTGACAACCATAAGTTGCATTATTTTTCTCCTCACTGGACACTGCATCAGTGACATACATTAACTAAAAAGGAATACGAAGTGGCATTAACAATTCAGACTTAATTTATGATTTGGATGACATTCCATTAGTACTAGCCAACCATAGTAGGACACTTAGCATATTAATACTCATAGTTTTGTTTGTATTTTCATTTTTAATAAATCTATAATGTGCACTGTTCTTGCTGCAGCTGCTTCCTTTGCATGTATAATTTATTGTAATATACTTAAATGTTGCCGGTTTGGCTTTTTATGTATTTTAATTAATTTAACTATGTTTTAACCATTATCATTGAGTAAGAAACTTTGGTCTCTTTGAGAAGTAATGTTTAACAGTGATTAAACTGGTTTGAGTGAGGAAAGGTAATATAATATTACATGAAATGTTGGCTAACAAATAAAAAGGGGGAATTGTGAATAGGCTCAGTCAAAAGTTCTTTATAAATTAAAACAATAGGGCAGCCTGGGTGGCTCAGTGGTTTAGCACCTGCCTTCAGCCCAGGGTGTGATCCTGGGGACCCGGGATCAAGTTCCATGTCAGGCTCCCTGTATGGAGCCTGCTTCTCCCTCTGCCTGTGTCTCTGCCTCTCTTTCTCTCTCTCGGTGTCTCTTATGAATAAATAAATAAAATATTTAAATTAATTAATTAAAACAATAATGAGATTCAACTATGCACATATTAGAATGGCTAAATTGAAAATACCAAATAAAGTAGAGGAACAACTGAAACTCTCATTCATTGCTGGTGGGAATGCAAGACGTACAAACACTTTGGAATACAAGTTGGCACTTTCCTAGAAAGCTACGTATAGCCTTAACATAAGATCCAAATATCATGCTCCGGTATTTACTCAATTTATCTGTAAAAGTTATGTCTACACAAAAGCCTGAATATTTATTGTAGATTTGTTTATAATCACTGACAACTAGAAGCAACCAAGATGTCTTTCGACAGCTGAATGGAAAAACAAATTTTGATACGTATATACAATGAATATTATTCAGTAATAAAAAGAAAATATCTATCAAGGCATGAAAAGATATGGATGAATCTTAAATGTGTACCGCTAAGTGAAATAAACCAGTCTGAAGGAGCTACATAAAATGTCATTCCAATTGTATAACATTTTGGGAAAAACAAAACTATAATTAAGGTGAAGACCAATGGTTGCCAGGAATTTAAGGATGGGGCAGAGAGTTGATTAGTTGAAACAGAGAGGATCTTTTTAGGTTGGCAAAGCTATTCTGTATTACACTGTAATTATTGATACATGACATTAACCATTTGCCAAAAGTCATGGAAATGTACTGCACTAAGAGAAAACCTTAACTTGCAAATTTTGAATATCAGTTAGAAGGTCAGTGGAAGTCAGGATGTAGAATGAGACAAAACAATCTAACTTTATTATAAATGTATGAAACAACTACCTGGAAGAGGGTAGGAGGAATGGTACTGACCTAATAAACCTTAGGAATTACTGAGATCTGAGATCTGTAAGACTAACGCAAAAAAAAAAAAGAAAAAAAAAAGCTGTGTATAAGCACTAGTTGATAAAATTAGTTTCACCAGTGATTCAGGGTTAACAATTTGATATTTGATATGATTATACTTATATACAGGAAATTGACCAATTAAGTAAAGGGATGGCATATTGTGGGAGCCAGGTTTCTCACAGTTGGCAGAGAAGTCAAGGGCACAGAAGTCATTTACAAGCAAGCAAGGAAGACTACAGTGATCTATATAGTGCTGGATTATAGTTGGAGACATTAGTCTGAACTTGCGTTTAGCTTAATATAGATACAGATGCTTTCATATAGAAATATTTATAGCTCTGTGTCTACATATAGGTTAATATACATATATATATCAATACAGAGTACTTGTCTATTCTGTCATCCTGAATGGCCTATAAGCAATGACACTCCAGTAGCAACAAGCCCACTTCAGCCCAGCTCATGATTTCTGATACCATTCTTCAAACCAGGGTTCCCTAGAGAGATGGATGATTCTGGAACTGGGGCAGTAAATATACAAGATGAGCCTAGAGTGTCCTTTAATAACAGAAAGTAAGGAAGTACTCAAAACCAAACCAAAACAAACAACACATTGATTGGGGGATAGCAAGGGGCCACAGGAGCCAGCTCAGAGAAACTCAAATGGCTAAGATTCCAACAATTTGAGCAATAAAATAAGTGATATTGGGTTATATAACTCAAAATATAAAACAAATACCAATAAGTCCATATCAATATAAATAAATTATTGAATAAACAAATAAATGGGGACAGAATAGACAAGTACCCTGTGAAGAATTCCAAATGATGTATGTAAATATTCTCTCACCTTAGTCAAGTAGTGGTATATAACTCCCCACTCCTCAAGTGAGAACTGCGCATAGTAATCTCCTCCAATAAGTACAATAAGGAAAGGGAAGAAAGACTAACTTTCCAGCAGAGACACCTCACAAACACTGTCAACCTCAACCAAGTGATCAAAATAGAAATCAATAGCACTGTCATGTTGATAGTATGTAACCTTGGTATGATGTGATGAAAATGGCACTTCACCTCTGGAGCTTCCTGCCAAAAACACATAACTTACCCTTACTATGAGGGAAAACATCAGACAAATCCCAGATGAAGGATATTCCAAAATATACCTGATAAGTCCTTTTTTATATATTTTTTATTTTTTAAAAAATTTTTAATAATAAATTTATTTTTTATTGATGTTCAATTTGCCAACATACAGAATAACATCCAGTGCTTATCCCATCAAGTGCCACCTCAGTGCCTGCCACCCAGTCACCCCCACCCCCCGCCACCACCACCCCTAGTTCGTTTCCCAGAGTTAGGAGACTCCTGATAAGTCCTTTTGAAAATTGTCAAGGTTATCAATAAGAAGAAAAGTCTGAAAACGGCCTCAGCCAATTGGAGTCTAAAGAGACATTATAACTAAAATTAATGCAATATTCTGAATGAGATCTTGGAATAGGAAAAATAGATTAGGGGGAAAATAAGGAAATTTGAATAAATATATTAAATATTATTAAATATATTAAAAATATATCAATATTTGTTTGTTAATTGTGACAAATGGGTATACTAATGTAAGATGTTAATAGAGGGAACAATGCCTAGGATATGGGAATTTCTATACTATCTGCAATTTTCCGTAATTCTAAAGCTATTCTCAAAATTTATTTATTTATTTATTTATTTATTTATTTATTTATTTATTTATTTATTTATTTATTTAAGAGAGGGAGGGGAAGAGAAGGGGAAGACCAGAACGAGAGAGAGAATTTTAGGCAGGCTCCATGCCCAATGTGGAGCCTGACATGAGGCTCCATCCTATGACCCTGAAATCATGACCTAAGCTGAAATCAAGAGGCAGACCTTGAACCCAACTAAGCCATTCAGGCATGCTAAAATAAAATTTATTTATTTTTTAAATTTAATGTCTGTAGGCAAATTATCAATTATTAAGCAAATATTTACTGAGTCCCTTTGCTTGTAGCCTTCATCTTGTAGAGAAATTTAGAGCCACTGAAGACAATCAGAAAAAAAAAATAAAAAAGAACCATAGTACCTTCTATAAAATGGGCAGGTAGAGATAAAAACATTTAAAATGTACATATACCAGCAACATCAATAAAAACTTTTAGATAAAGGAAAAAGTAGTAATAACATTAAAATAAGCACCTAATTGAGGATTTTGTTGTGGGCAATAATCCATATCCCCATAACACTGGATTTGGAAACAGGAAGGAATGTTTGTGCTTTAAATAGACAGCAAATTCTTAAGAACTCATTATTCCAAACCTCTAAGAACTAAACCTTCCCAAAACCTCATTCCACAAAAACTTGTAGCACTTATAAGACATTTCCCAAAGCTTTGTTCTGTGTGACAAAATCCAGAGGGTTTTTAGTGTGCATTTGCAAATCTAAAGATACTGGATTGTAAAAATAGGGAGTGTTAAATTTAATAAAAATGACTTTATTCCTTATTTATACTTTGAAATCTTGACTTTAGGGACATCTGGCTGGCTTAGTCTATAGAGCATGTGACTTTTTTTTCTTTGAAGATTTATTTATTTATTAGAAAGAGAGAGTGAGAGCAGTGGGGGATGAGGCAGAAAGAGAAAATCTCCAGCAGACTCCCTGCTGAGCATGGAGTTCTATGTGGGGCTCCATCTCAAGATCCTGAGATCATGACCTGAGCTGAAGTCAAGAGTCGGAGGCTTAGTCAACTGAGCCACACAGATGACCCAAAAAGCATGTGACTCTTGATCTCAAAGTCGAGTTCTAGCCCCTCATTGGGTGTGCAGCTAATTTAAAAAAATAAATAAAATAAAATGTATGGTACTTATGAACATGGAAACATGATTGTTTTAAAAAAAAATCTTGATCCTATGTCTCTGGGCTATCTGGCTATGGCCTATTTAAGGTGAGCCTGAATGATTTTTCTCCTTTAATTTTATATCATTATTCATACTTCTAAAAATAATTCTCTCTTTGGAGGAACTTAATAATTAACCAAACAAAACCAATTGATGAAAGTGGCATATTGATTTTCTCTTTGAAAGGTGGATCTATTTGCATTAATACTTTATATTACCCAAGACACAGCTTGGGTCACAAGGTCTTTAACACATTAAGATAAGTTTTCTTTGAAGCTCCAAGTCATATTCATGGCCAGTCTAGTGATGTTCCTTTATTTATTCCTGTGAATAAATAAACTCCTGTGAATAACAGAGGAATTTACATGCTGTTATTCACATGATTTCCCATTGAGTTTTTACTCTTGGTTCTGAACGCTGTATCTTTTTCCATTTGCTAATTTTTCTACATGTAGAAATTGATAGCAATTGACAATTCAGCTCCATTCCTTCAATTCAAAGAAAAACAAAATACACAAGCTTTTTGTGGATGGAGCAGACTTTACAGAAAGATTGGTGTGATAAAGGGGTTTACAAGTCACAAATATAAAATTGAGTACTATCTTTGAGGTAAAAGAATTTATTGAGTCACTCTGCTGAATGCTTCTGTCATCTTTGTGTCCATAAACTTCCTCCCCCTTCTTTCTTCCATCACACCTCTCTCTGGATGTATAAATTAACCACAAAAAAGGCAAACACAGAGATAAATATTTTCTAAAGGCAAATTCTATTTTCTTACGTAGAACAATGTATTTCTCTCCAGTTTCCTCTGCACATTCAGTTTGGGTACAGTTTTTATATAATCCAGTATATGCTGGGTTATGTTGCTACTTATGAGCAAGCCAGAATTATTTGTCTTTACTTCAGGATTTAATTGTCTGAAATTTCCCCATGAGCTGCTGCTCCAGATATTATAATGGGATTGTAGCACAGTTACAAAATATGCAATAAACTTCATATCAATACACATGGAATAATGCTTCCTTTAATATCCTACACACTGTTAAAACTTATGGTCAAATGTATTCTTTTTCTTATTTCAATTTTCAGAAGCATTTGACAGAATTAATGAATTCTCCTTGAAAGTTTTTCTTTCATCATCAGATACTTTTTATCAATCTTCTTTTGCTGATTATTTATCAGCTTTCTGGCTTCTAAATATTGGAGTGATCCAGGGCTCTGTCTTTAGTTCTCTTTTCCCTCTATTTTTTGTCCCCAGATAATATCACTTTATCCCATAAGATTTGGGATAACTGTATTAACTATAAGTTATGACCACCAACTTTTATCTCCATCTCTGATCTCTTATTTGAAGTCTATATTTGACTGTCCAGCTGCCTACATTACATCTTCTTTGCAAAGTCTAGATCCCCTCGAATTTAATGTGTCCTCAGACTGAATGATGCCTTTCCCCCAAATATTCACCTCCTATATTCTTCTTCTCTATGTAATTTAAAGCATCATTCTCCCTTTTAAACTCCGTATCTTACCCATCAGCGGTGTAACAGTGTCTTCTTTTTTTTTTTTTAATTTTTATTTATTTTTGATAGTCACAGAGAGAGAGAGAGAGGCAGAGACATAGGCAGAGGGAGAAGCAGGCTCCATGCACTGGGAGCCCCATGTGGGATTCGATCCTGGGTCTCCAGAATCGCGCCCTGGGCCAAAGGCAGGTGCCAAACCGCTGTGCCACCCAGGGATCCCAGTGTCTTCTTTTAAAATAAATCCACCCAAGGTTAACTGTTTCTCAGGACCTTAATGCTGCCATCTTGTCTAAACCATTAGCATCTCTCCCATGGAGAAGTCCTTCTCTTATACTTGTTCTTTTACAGTGTGTTCTCCATAAAGCTGAATAATTTTATTGAAATGTGAGAGGGTGGGATGCCTGAGTGGCTCAGCAGTTGAGCTTCTGCCTTGGGCTCAGGGACTAATCCTGGAGACCTGGGATGGAGTCCCATATCGGGCTCCCTGTGGGAGCCTGCTTCTCCCTCTGCCTGTGTCTCTGCCTCTCTCTCTCTCTGTGTCTCTCATGAATAAATAAAGAAATCTTAAGACAAATAACATAAAATAAAATGTGAGAGGGTATTTTTTCCTCACTCTAAACCTTCTTCAATAGCTGATCTCACACAAGGTAAATCCGAAATGTTTGATATAGCCATAAAAGTTCTGTGTAATTAGGCACTTGACATATATATCTCTTACCTGCCCTCTCATCCCCTTCTTGGTCCTACATACCCACACTGAGTCCCACGGTATTTCTGGAGTAAATCAAGTACATTCAATCAGCAGAGCCTTTTTACCTGCTATTCCCCCAATTTTTCTATTCCCTTAGTCCAGTTAAGTTGCTTTGAAAATGGAACCTTGTCAATGAGGCTTTTCCTGTCCACACTATCTAAACTGATACATCCTCCCATAAGCAACCTATCTCCCTTCTCCCTTGCTTTATTTTTCTCCATAATATTTTAACCCCACTCATTATTATTTCTTTGTTTGTTATATTTTTCTTCCCATTAAAAGGTAAGCTCAGTGTCTGGCATATAGACTATATTGATAACTCATTTAATTTATTAATTATTTCTTTTCAAATAATGTTTGAAGATTTTTTGGAAAATTTTATAGTATGACTTGCCATTCAGTAAATACATATATAGTCCTACACTGTCCTGTAGATACAGAATGTATGCAGAAAGAAGGTGAATGGATATTTTATGTCCACTTACTCTTTTCTGAAGAATCATTAAAACCCTGAGATTGTGTCAAAGTTTGAACCATTTTTCTCAGTATGTAAATATTTAATATTGGCAGTGGAGGTATACTTAATTTGGATTGGGAAATGTAGGTTATCAGGAACCTGAGTCCCAAGTTAGGCTTAAAAGAAATTGGGGAATTATCTTCTCTTTCAATAAAAGAAGCAAAAGGATTTCTAAAATAATTTGAAGGATAGAAAAGAAGTTATAGAGCAAGTATTTCTATTACTAACAGTTGTTAGCTCTTATACCTATTCTTGGTTTTTATATTGGGACCATTAACTTACTTCCTCTCTCATAGCCCCTATCATTTAACCTTAGACTTAAGAAAGCCACAGTGGGGCCTCTGGGTGACACAGTCAGTTAAGCACTGGACTCCTGATTTCAACTCAGGTGGTTATCTCAGGATCTCGAGATCAAACCCCATGTCAGACTCCATACTCATTGTAGAGTCTGCTTAAGATTGTCTCTGCCCCTCCTGCTTGTGCTCTCTCTCTCTCTCTCTCTCCAATAAAATAAATAAATCTTAAAAAAAGAAAGAAAGCTACAGTGTCCTTTCATTGATACTATCATTTAACCATGTAATATGAGATGGAATCCCAGCAAATTTTAGACAGACTCAATTACAAGATTTTCTTTATGATATCAGAAGAATTCAATGGACCAGCAATATCTAGATTCAATTTTTTTATAGATAGAATTGCTATGGGAAGGTCATCAGTGAAAATATCTATCCAAGGAAATTATAAGCCAAAAGAAATAATTTCTTACAATGATTACACCTACATCTCTCCAACTAAAGTATTATGGAAAGCATAAAATGAAATTCTCAGAAGGAAAGGAAAAAAAACTATGAATACCCTTTCCTCTTTTCTGTAGAAAGTTGTTTCCTTATGAGACCAAGTTACTTATCTCTTGGGAAAGACACCATAAAACTCTTTCTCAGAACTCTTAAATATTCATGGAGTGATACATGTGACTAATGTAATAATTTGGAGTCTTTTTTATTTTAGTGATGATTTTTGTCCAAATAGTAAATTTATCCAACAAATCCAAGCCCTATTCATCACACATAAATTAGAATATCTGCTAAATATTCCCAAAGTAGAGGTGCCTGGATGGCTCAGTCAGTTAAGTGCTTGACTCTTGATTCCAGCTCAGGTCATGATCTCAGGTGAGATCAAGCCCCATGTTGGGCTCTGCGCCCAGTGGTGTGTGGAGCCTGTTAAAGAGTCTTTCTTTCTTCCTCTCCCTTTGCCTCACTCTTACCCCATGCTCTCTCTCTCTCTCTCTCAAAAAAAAAAATAATAATAATAATAAAATAAACTCTAAAAAAATATTCCCAAAGTAATGGTTTGAATAGATTTATACAGATAATATGGAACTATGGGAAAATTGGATGAAGGAGAGTGAGGTAAGGCTTTCTTCACGAACTTCAGCACTACACTTATAGGTTTTCAAACCATATCTACTCTGGCTAGTTCAATTTAGACTATACAAAAACATTCACCGATGCAAAACAATACACAAATAAAAGCAAAAATAAATGTAACATACTCTTCAATTGGCTTATGATTTTAACAAGGACTACTACAAATAGGCAAATGCGAATAATATCAAGGAAAATAAGCACGACTAAACATGAATAATGTATGATAGTAGCTCAAAGTCATGTAAGATTATGTAGATAGAAAATTTTAAGATTTTTGTTTTTTGTTTTTTTTTTTACATGTTGTCTTTATAAAGATCATTTCCATCTCTACTTATTTTCAAACTGCAAGGACGTACTTATATTGAAGAACTGCCAAAAGAGTAACAAATATTAGTGAAATGGCTAACCTTTAATATGTATTCATATTAATCATATTAAATGTTCATATTTACTAAAAGTAAACATGACATTTCTTCATCAAGAAAATTATTATTTCCTATAGCAATAATTGCAATAGTTACTCTTGCCCTAATCTTCCCTTCCGCTGGATCCACCGAATGAAAGCCAGATGGGACATTCCTATGCATACAACAGGGTCTGCATTACAGGAGATGAACCTCAAAATATGAACATGTTGAAACTTTTCCCTCCTGAGAGAGGGAGATATCTCCTTATTATAATGAAATTCTCCTTGGGAGTGTAGGAGAAGAATTCTGGACTCTTACTCATTGAAAGATAAAACAAATGTATGCAAGGGGGAGATAAGTGTCTCTGCTTTCACAAACCTTGTAATATTTTCATAGTTATTGGTTTTATCCCCTTTTAAATGTAAACACATACCTCATGGAGACAGATCTCCCAGAGTTCTCAAAACTTATTGAGTCATCTTTTAATTTCCAAGTCTTGTTTATTAACCCAAGTTCCAATAAAATTTATTCACAAAGCTCAAACCATACAGAGACATAAAAATTATATCCTCTATAGAACCACTAATATCTGAAGTGAAAAAATATCATTTTTTCCTTAGTGATTAAATAATGATTTTTACCAAATATCTTCAAGCCATTTATTTTACAAACAAATTTGACTCACAAAGAGATAAAAATAATGGCATGATGTTTACTTAGTCTTCCTCATGGGATAATTCATTCTTCTGTACTCACCTATTAATAGTCAGAGTGTTTTTGTGGGGGTTTTTGTTTGTTTGTTTGTTTGTTTTTTATAGTCAGAGCTTCTTAAAGTGCATTTTATCCTCCTTGCTTTTTTCATTCGAATTCTTTCCCTAGGCTGTCTCAGACACACTCATGCCTCATCCAATCCATAAAATTATATTCATAAAATTAAATCTTTAACCCAGAGCTCTCTTCTGACCCAAGATTAATAAATACAACTGCTTACTTGATACCTTATACCTGAAATATAAAAAGACCATTATTGAAATCATGATTCTCATAACCACAAGGTGGTATATTCTGAGTTTTCCATTTAGTGAATGACATCAATATGAATCCAACCATGTAAGTCAGAAACCAAGTCATCCTGATTCTTCCTTCCCCTTTATCTTCAAATCTAATGTTATCTCATAAATTTCTCTAATCTTTGTTTCTTTTCACCCCCATTGTCACAAGTATAAACTGATGCTATCAGCTCTTGCTTGAACTGTTGCAATAGCTTTTTGCATTATCCAACATGGTAGACACTAGCCACAAATAGCTATTTAAATTAACTAAAACTTAAAATTCAGTCACATTTCAAGCAAACAGCCTGGGTATATAACAGTTACATCACTGAAGAAGTTATTGTTAGATTTTACTGTTTCTAAAGTGTTCTATCTAAATCTATTTTACTCCCCATCTAATTAATTATTCACACTGGACACAAGTTAGATTTTTAAAATACAATTTAAAAAACCCCAAGCTGAGGATCCCTGGGTGGTTCAGCGGTTCGGCGCCTGCCTTCAGTCCAGGGCCTGATCCTGGAGACCCAGAATCGAGTTCTGCATCAGGCTCCCTGCATGGAGCCTGCTTCTCCCCCTGACTGTGTCTCTGCCTCTCTGTCTCTCTCTGTCTCTGTCTCTGTCTCTCTCTCTCTATCATGAATGAGTAAATAAAATCTTTTAAAAAAATTTAAAAAATAAAAAAACCCAAGCTACTCATACACACAATTTAAATATTTCATTGGCTTTCCTTCTGCTTTTAGGCTCTAACCAACCATTAAATGAAAGTGATTACTTTGGCTATAAATTCCTGCACCAAACCCAATGACTCCTGGTTATTTTGCACCCCATTTTTCTGGATTCACTCTATAATTCATTATAATCTAACAATCTTGACATGTTTTTCCCCAATTCTTAAATGGCCTTCCCCATCCTTCTTCCCACTTTAAGGAATTTGCATAAGCAGTGCCCTGATCATGGTATACTATTGCCCACCTGCCCCCTCCAACCTTTATTTGGTTAAACATTCAACCATTTGACAACTTAATTTTAAATCAGTTGTCAAAACCTCAGGAAAGCTTCGACATCCTTAATCAGGTCAAATCCTCCTGCTTTTAATAATCATGTATAATATATCTCTCCTTCAAAAGATTTATTGTAGCTGCAATTTTAAATTTATATGTATAATATTGGATGAAAGAGGGCAGGCATGATACCTGTTTTTGCTCATTTATAGTGATTAACTCAGAGAAGCTGCTTATATATTCTGGTTGAATGAATTCAAGTCTTCTTGTGATTTCACTCTTGTAGCTATGATATAGTGACAGGGATTTGGCTATCATCAAAGGGATACCAGTGAATGTACCTGGTTGGAAACAAAGAGACTGACCGACAAAAGTGAAAATCATATGGAAGGATATCCAAGAAGCCCAAAGACCATGAAAGGAAGCTACAGCTATCAAATAAAATAGCCTGTGTCATGGCCTTGTCATTCACACCGTGCTGCCAGTGGCCCAGCCACACTGAACTCCCAAGATCGCTAGCACCACTGGACTCTTAACTCCCCTGTGCACTGAGCAAATAATCCTCAGCTCTTATTGCTTTATTGTTCCCTGTTGAGAGCATCAGACTGGAGAACCTCAGTAACGGTCCCATGCTGCAACTGCCAGAGGGCGGAGAGAAGAAACTACAGAAACTTTATATTTCCTAGTGTGAGGTGGGGCCTTGCCTTCTACCAACAGGCACACACTACAAGCACTCCTCCCAAGCAGAGATGAGGTCAGATGTTAAACCGTTCAATATATCTGCAAAAGCTCTATTTCAAAATCCTCCTGTTTCCTCAAACCCTCAAACAGTTCAAATATAATATAACTATTTTGTTACAAGACCTAGGACAGTTTATTTTGTTTTGTGATATGTGAGGACAATTTTGTGTATTTTATTACAATACATGAGGACAGTCTGTTTGCTTCATCTGCTATTCCCTGCCATATTGCTCGATATTAAAATGGTCCCTGGAATATAAACACTCAACAAATATTTGTTGAATGGATATTCCTTAATATATATATATATATATATATATATATATATATATATATATATATATTTTAATTTTTTTTTAATTTGAGAGAGAGAGTAAGCATATGCCAGCAGTGGGAGGGAAAGGGACAAGCAGACTCTGCTCTAAACATGGAGCCCAACGTGGGGCAGGACTCCATCTCATGACCGTGAGCTCATGACCCTAAGATCACAATCCTGAATCAGGGCCTAAGCCAAGATCAAGAGTTGATTGCTTAACCAACTGAACCACCCCGGCCCCCCTTAATAAGTATTTTTTAAATGACAACCTTCATTTCAGTGTTTACTATCTGTAAGACACTGTTGTAAATATTTTAAACATATTAATCCAATTAATTCTCATCAAAGCCCTGTGAAGTAGATCTGAGTTCTATCCTCATCTTAAAGATTGTGAAACCCAAATACAGAGAGAATATGAACTTTCTCAGACTCACATAATGGTGAAAAGCAGAACATGAATGTTAGTTCATATAAAATGAGTGATATGTCTATATAACTATTATAGTAAGTGGCCTACAATAGTAACTCTAAAACTTGGTTGGTGTCTGATTTATTAGGAAGAAAAATCTAATTAAAATAATTGATTGATTATAAAGCCTATGATAGTATTACAAACACCACCAGATTAATGTTTCTAAAATTCAACTCTGCTCAGAAAACTTCAGTAGTTCAATGTTTTCTAGTAATATCTTACTTTTTAAAAGAGTTTATTTATTTATTCATGAAAGACTCACACAGAGAGAGAGAGAGAGAGGCAGAGACACAGGCAGAGGGAGAAGCAGGCTCCATGCTGGAAGCCTGATGTGGGACTCGATCCTGGAACTACAAGATCACGCCCTGGGCCAAAGGCAGAGGCGCAACTGCTGAGCCACCCAGGTATACCTCTAATAATATCTTAAATCCTAAGTCTATTCTTGTAGAACCACTGATGATTTTATACTGGTTTTCTGCTACCTAGAGCACTGTGTGTCACTGAGAGTAATTTCTACTTCTGTTAATGTCGCTATTACTATTACTCTTATTGCTCACTCCATTTTCATGTGCATTTCTATGTTTCAGTCATTCTTGGGCTATCTGTAGTTCTGGAAAGTCCTAAGCATTTTGTACATTATGAGTTTTGTTTTAGCAACAGAGGTATAGGCAGCAGCAGCAGCAAAGACATTTCGTAGACTCTTGGTGAGCCACGGGCTTTGAGGAGTATGGCTCTCTCAGCACATAGTAATTACTCTTCCTTTATACAAATGATCACCTGATAAGCCCATCTATAGCATAGTGTCCTGTTCTTTCTCTTAAGTGCTGTCTAGTACAGCCCCAATGCCTAGATGGGATGTACAACCACTAGTCACAGTATAAGAGTCATTCCCCAAGCTTAATATCAACCATTCCTTTGGCTGAAACAGAGTTCAATCTGAGACACACAGACACAGGTAGAGACAAGCAACCCATGGCCACTTTAAGAAGGGCCTCAACCCATGTCCCAGTACCTTATTTGCCTACTATCAAAATGTCTGACTTTGGTCAGTTAAATTTGTAACAGAGGTGTACTAGGTTTGGGAGATGCAGCACAAAGGGAGTACAGGTCAAAGCACAAGCTTGCTAGCTGACAGCCACATAGCTCAACAAGCACTCCAGCCAAAGCACGGCAGTTCAGAGCGCATGCTCTCTAGCAAGCAGCAGAGCTAGTTCACAGGCCACAGCCAGAGGAGAAGAAAGACCTCCAGTAACAGTGATCCTCACCTAGAATCCTGCTCATAAAAGACATGGTTAGGGTTCTGCCCAAATCCATCGGCTGCCTACACAATATGCTTTTTCTCTTGCAGTTCCTACTGTCCTAATATCTGGCCACTAGCATTCAGGTTTCAATGGCATTTCATGAAACTTTTGTGAAACCCAACTGAGAAATGATTTTCACTCTGGTGAAGTAGAACTGTACTTTATATATAATACAATATGACATTATAATATTCTGTATATATGTAGTTATTGTCCTGACTATGCTTGAAGTTCTATTCAAGAACAATGGGCAAAATCTTTTCTAAATATCATTATCATTCTTGATACATAACCCACTCCAACTAAGTAGGTCTCAATGACATTTGTTAAAGAGACTAACGGCTGCTTTACAAACTAATTAGCAAATGTTTGTTTGCTATTAACAATGTCCGTTATAATGTGGATCCTTTATAGAAAATATTGACATTAATATATTAGCAATAGGAGGAATCAAATTCAATGGTTTCCCAAAACTTTATTAGAGTTTCTGGATTCCTGTATTAAAAAAAAAAGAAAGGCAAAAATCCTACTTTGTGAACCATGAGAAAGCTAACCTTTCTAAAGGTGGCATGATTTTGACATAGGCAATTTTTTATTTTTACCTTTCTGCCTCTGGTAATGACACTCTTCTAACGGTGAGGCAAGGTTTTGAAACTAGATCCTTGTAAAAAGTCAGTAGGCTCAGTTCTATTCTCAGTTCTGTTAAAAGGTTGACTGACCTGGGGGCAAGGCTAATCTGACTGTGCCTTACTTTTAGTCCCTGGGAGAAAAAACAGTGGCTGTGGGCTCCTAAATTTTCCTTAAAGTTGTATGGATTAATGAGAAAGATCTCTAAAATGCTTTCAGTGGCCTAGAAAATGATTATTTATAAATATAATCTACTACTATTATGTTTGAACCATACATCAAACTGGGAGTGCTCAGCCCTTTCAAAACTGCATCCCATGATGACAATGATTGATTTTGACATCCTTGTGGGGAAGATACAAACTACATATAAAAAAACACTTAAGTCCTTACTCTAAATTAAAAATAAAGAATTGCTATATACTCACCATACATTGTTAATATCGTTTTATTATGCAATTTTACAATTCTATGAACAAATGATTAAAAACACTAAATTTCAATCCTGGAGCTTCAAGGTTGAATCCCTTTTCTGTAAGAACCATCATGCTTTAGATACAAATGGCTTTGTCAGATCTTTCCAGTACAAGATAAGTGGATACTCATGAGTCCTGAGTATTCTCCTATTTGATCCTGGACATCAGACTAGAATTGAGAATCTTAAAATCATCAAAGCTAAGATTATTAAAAAAAAATGCCTTCACTAATTCTATAACATGGTAGACTTTGTTGCTCAACAACAAACATATGAAGCAGCTTCTGAAATAAACAGACTACATTTCACCTCATCACCTTCAGATCTCTGATCAAAATTCACTTTTACACGGATTGTGCTTTAACCATTCTATTTGATATAGCAGTAGCTTCATCTTCACCATCTCTCTCAATCTTACATTGCTTCTTTTTTTTTTCTTCATGAGCCCTAACTACACCTGACATTATGTGTATTTTGTATTTGTCTTCCCTAGCAAAATGCAAGATACCTGAGTACAGACCCCTCTGCAAATTTTGTTGTTTTTTTGTTATTTATCTCCAGTGCCTATAGAGCATATAGAATGTACTTAATGAGTGTTGGCTGGCTGGATAACTGACCATGTTACTTCTGATCCCCCAAACTACCCAAAGCCTAAAACACACTTTCGAATATAGTTGGAACGCAAGGTTTACAGAAGTGGTAAATTATTATAAATACTAATCACAGTGTTTTTATATTTTTGACATCCTTATATTCCGAAACTGTTAATCAATCAATACTGGAATTTCGCAAGACTACATATTATAGAAAAGACATTTTTAAAACTCACGTATATCAGAGGCAATCTGTTTGAAAGCAAGGAAAATGTGAGGGCTCTGTTACCCCTAACCCATTTCAATGAAAGCAGTTATGCTTAACTTTTTTCTTGTTTAAATATGTCTCATTCCATCAAAGAGTTTGTGGCTTTAGCATGTTTGAAATTATTCATATGAAGCTAGTGTAAGATATTTTTTGGATTACAGTAATTGAATTTAAACATAAAATAGTTATTTATTCAGAAGGCATTATGTATTGAATATTGTTCTAGGATTTAAAAGAAATAGAGTACTGATTAAATAATGAGAGCTATTACCTTTGCCTTTAAGGAGTATATGGTATAGTTACAGGTCAGAGAGTCAAAATTAATATTCATAAAATACTAAGAGCACTACAAAATATCATTGAGTTAAATACAAAATTTACTGTGCTGCATATGCTATATGACTCTGAGAATGGGGGAATATTAAAGAAGGCAGACACAGGGAAATGAATGTGGAAAATTCTACATGACGTTGCAGTTAATCATTTAGTTCTGAATTAAATGTTGGCAATGACAACGAAGGTGATAAAAAAGATGTTTCAAAAGAAAAAAATGGAAAATACTAAACTATGTTTAGCATACTTTTTAAAATAAGTATTGGAATAGATGAGAAAAAAATAAATAATACTTAATATGAGAATATGAAGATTATTTTGCCCTTGAAATAAATAGATATCTGGAAAATTACGGAAAATTTAGTATTCTCTCATGATGCTGAATAAATGAGATTCCTTTCCCCTTTTTTCATGTATTAGAATGTCAAATTGGACATTACAAAGTTGCACATGAGGGCCATGCTTATTTCTGTGAATGTAAATTATGAATAAAATTTTGTGTTTACATTTACTTATTATCTCAGAATAAATATGTAGTCATGTCACTCTGAAGCAAATTTTTAAGAACGTTACTGAGTTTGATTGTTGAACTGAGATGTTAAGAATTTGAAGTTGAGGTTTTTCTGAATCTGTGAAACTGTTGTCACATGATGGAGTCCTCAGAGAAGACTGAGATTTCAAGAACCATTTGCCTTTCATTACATCACTGCAGAAATCCCAAGAGCCATATAATTACTGTCTGCTTTGCATGCTTTTTTTTTTTTTATTTTTTATTGGTGTTCAATTTACTAACATACAGAATAACACCCAGTGCCCGTCACCCATTCACTCCCACCCCCCGCCCTCCTCCCCTTCTACCACCCCTAGTTCATTTCCCAGAGTTAGCAGTCTTTACATTCTGTCTCCTTTTCTGATATTTCCCACACATTTCTTCTCCCTTCCCTTATATTCCCTTTCACTATTATTTATATTCCCCAAATGAATGAGAACATATAATGTTTGTCCTTCTCCGACTGACTTACTTCACTCAGCATAATACCCTCCAGTTCCATCCACATTGAAGCAAATGGTGGGTATTTGTCATTTCTAATAGCTGAGTAATATTCCATTGTATACATAAACCACATCTTCTTTATCCATTCATCTTTCGATGGACACCGAGGCTCCTTCCACAGTTTGGCTATTGTGGCCATTGCTGCTATAAACATCGGGGTGCAGGTGTCCCGGCGTTTCATTGCATTTGTATCTTTGGGGTAAATCCCCAACAGTGCAATTGCTGGGTCGTAGGGCAGGTCTATTTTTAACTGTTTGAGGAACCTCCACACAGTTTTCCAGAGTGGCTGCACCAGTTCACATTCCCACCAACAGTGTAAGAGGGTTCCCTTTTCTCCGCATCCTCTCCAACATTTGTTGTTTCCTGCCTTGTTAATTTTCCCCATTCTCACTGGTGTGAGGTGGTATCTCATTGTAGTTTTGATTTGTATTTCCCTGATGGCAAGTGATGCCGAGCATATTCTCATGTGCATGTTGGCCATGTCTATGTCTTCCTCTGTGAGATTTCTGTTCATGTCTTTTGCCCATTGCATGATTGGATTGTTTGTTTCTTTGCTGTTGAGTTTAATAAGTTCTTTATAGATCTTGGAAACTAGCCCTTTATCTGATATGTCATTTGCAAATATCTTCTCCCATTCTGTAGGTTGTCTTTTAGTTTTGTTGACTGTATCCTTTGCTGTGCAAAAGCTTCTTATCTTGATGAAGTCCCAATAGTTCATTTTTGCTTTTGTTTCTTTTGCCTTCGTTGATGTATCTTGCAAGAAGTTACTATGGCCGAGTTCAAAAAGGGTGTTGCCTGTGTTCTTCTCTAGGATTTTGATGGAATCTTGTCTCACATTTAGATCTTTCATCCATTTTGAGTTTATCTTGGTGTATGGTGAAAGAGAGTGGTCTAGTTTCATTCTTCTGCATGTGGATGTCCAATTTTCCCAGCACCATTTATTGAAGAGACTGTCTTTCTTCCAATGGATAGTCTTTCCTCCTTTATCGAATATTAGTTGCCCATAAAGTTCAGGGTCCACTTCTGGATTCTCTATTCTGTTCCACTGATCTATGTGTCTGTTTTTGTGCCAGTACCACACTGTCTTGATGACCACAGCTTTGTAGTACAACCTGAAATCTGGCATTGTGATGCCCCCAGATATGGTTTTCTTTTTTAAAATTCCCCTGGCTATTCGGGGTCTTTTCTGATTCCACACAAATCTTAAAATAATTTGTTCTAACTCTCTGAAGAAAGTCCATGGTATTTTGATAGGGATTGCATTAAACGTGTATATTGCCCTGGGTAACATTGACATTTTCACAATATTAATTCTGCCAATCCATGAGCATGGAATATTTTTCCATCTCTTTGTGTCTTCCTCAATTTCTTTCAGAAGTGTTCTATAGTTTGAGGGTATAGATCCTTTACATCTTTGGTTAGGTTTATTCCTAGGTATCTTATGCTTTTGGGTGCAATTGTAAATGGGATTGACTCCTTAATTTCTCTTTCTTCAGTCTCATTGTTACTGTATAGAAATGCCACTGACTTCTGGGCATTGATTTTGTATCCTGCCACGCTACCGAATTGCTGTATGAGTTCTAGCAATCTTGGGGTGGAGACTTTTGGGTTTTCTATGTAGAGTATCATGTCATCGGCGAAGAGGGAGAGTTTGACTTCTTCTTTGCCAATTTGAATGCCTTTAACGTCTTTTTGTTGTCTGATTGCTGAGGCTAGGACTTCCAGTACTATGTTGAACAGCAGTGGTGAGAGTGGACATCCCTGTCTTGTTCCTGATCTTAGGGGAAAGGCTCCCAGTGCTTCCCCATTGAGAATGATATTTGCTGTGGGCTTTTCATAGATGGCTTTTAAGATGTCGAGGAATGTTCCCTCTATCCCTACACTCTGAAGAGTTTTGATCAGGAATGGATGCTGTATTTTGTCAAATGCTTTCTCTGCATCCAATGAGAGGATCATATGGTTCTTGGTTTTTCTCTTGCTGATATGATGAATCACATTGATTGTTTTACGGGTGTTGAACCAGCCTTGTGTCCCAGGGATAAATCCTACTTGGTCATGGTGAATAATTTTCTTAATGTACTGTTGGATCCTATTGGCCAGTATCTTGTTGAGAATTTTTGCATCCATGTTCATCAGGGATATTGGTCTGTAATTCTCCTTTTTGGTGGGGTCTTTGTCTGGCTTTGGAATTAAGGTGATGCTGGCTTCATAGAACGAATTTGGAAGTACTCCATCTCTTTCTATCTTTCCAAACAGCTTTAGGAGAATAGGTATGATTTCTTCTTTAAACGTTTGATAAAATTCCCCTGGGAAGCCATCGGGCCCTGGACTCTTGTGTCTTGGGAGGTTTTTGATGACTGCTTCAATTTCCTCCCTGGTTATTGGCCTGTTCAGGTTTTCTATTTCTTCCTGTTCCAGTTTTGGTAGTTTGTGGCTTTCCAGGAATGCGGCCATTTCTTCTAGATTGCCTAATTTATTGGCGTATAGCTGTTCATAATATGTTTTTAAAATCGTTTATATTTCCTTGGTGTTGGTAGTGATCTCTCCTTTCTCATTCATGATTTTATTAATTTGAGTCTTCTCTCTCTTCTTTTTAATAAGGCTGGCTAATGGTTTATCTATCTTATTAATTCTTTCAAAGAACCAACTCCTGGTTCTGTTGATCTGTTCCACAGTTCTTCTGGTCTCGATTTCGTTGAGTTCTGCTCGAATCTTTATTAACTCCCTTCTTCTTTTGGGTGTAGGATCTATTTGCTGTTTTTTCTCTAGCTCCTTTATGTGTAAGGTTAGCTTTTGTATTTGAGTTCTTTCCAGTTTTTGAATGGATGCTTGTATTGCGATGTATTTCCCCCTTAGGACTGCTTTTGCTGCATCCCAAAGATTTTGAACGGTTGTATCTTCATTCTCATTAGTTTCCATGAATCTTTTTAATTCTTCCTTAATTTCCTGGTTGACCCTTTTATCTTTTAGCAGGATGGTCCTTAACCTCCACGTGTTTGAGGTCCTTCCAAACTTCTTGTTGTGATTTAGTTCTAATTTCAAGGCATTATGGTCCGAGAATATGCAGGGGACAATCCCAATCTTTTGGTATCGGTTCAGACCCGATTTGTGTCCCAATATGTGGTCTATTCTGGAGAAAGTTCCATGTGCGCTTGAGAAGAATGTGTATTCAGTTGAGTTTGGATGTAAAGTTCTGTAGATATCTGTGAAATCCATCTGGTCCAGTGTATCATTTAAAGCTCTCGTTTCTTTGGAGATGTTGTGCTTAGAAGACCTATCGAGTATAGAAAGAGCTAGATTGAAGTCACCAAGTATAAGTGTATTATTATCTAAGTATTTCTTCACTTTGGTTAATAATTGATTTATATATTTGGCAGCTCCCACATTCGGAGCATATATATTGAGGATTGTTAAGTCCTCTTGTTGAATAGATCCTTTAAGTATGATATAGTGTCCCTCTTCATCTCTCACTACAGTCTTTGGGGTAAATTTTAGTTTATCTGATATAAGGATGGCTACCCCTGCTTTCTTTTGAGGACCATTCGAATGGTAAATGGTTCTCCAACCTTTTATTTTCAGGCTGTAGGTGTCCTTCTGTCTAAAATGAGTCTCTTGTAGACAGCAAATAGATGGGTCCTGCTTTTTTATCCAGTCTGAAACCCTGCGCCTTTTGATGGGGTCATTAAGCCCGTTCACATTCAGAGTTACTATTGAGAGATATGAGTTTAGTGTCATCATGATATCTATTCAGTCTTTGTTTTTGTGGACTGTTCCACTGAACTTCTTCTTAAAGGGGAATTTTAAGAGTCCCCCTTAAAATTTCTTGCAGAGCTGGTTTGGAGGTCACATATTCTTTTAGTTGCTGCCTGTCTTGGAAGCTCTTTATCTCTCCTTCCATTTTGAATGAGAGCCTTGCTGGATAAAGTATTCTTGGTTGCATGTTCTTCTCCTTTAGGACCCTGAGTATATCCTGCCAGCCCTTTCTGGCCTGCCAGGTCTCTGTGGATAGGTCTGCTGTTACCCTAATACTCCTTCCCATAAAAGTCAGGGATTTCTTGTCTCTTGCTGCTTTAAGGATCTTCTCCTTATCTTTGGAATTTGCAAGCTTCACAATTAAATGTCGAGGTGTTGAACGGTTTTTATTGATTTTAGGGGGGGATCTCTCTATTTCCTGGATCTGAATGCCTGTTTCCCTTCCCAGATTAGGAAATTTTCAGCTAGAATTTGTTCAAATACATATTCTGGCCCTCTGTCCCTTTCGGCGCCCTCGGGAACCCCAATTAAACGTAGGTTTTTCTTCCTCAGGCTGTCGTTTATTTCCCTTAATCTATCTTCATGGTCTTTTAATTGTTTGTCTCTTTTTTCCTCAGTTTCCCTCTTTGCTATCAACTTGTCTTCTATGTCACTCACTCGTTCTTCCACCTCGTTAACCCTCGTCGTTAGGACTTCTAGTTTGGATTGCATCTCATTCAATTGATTTTTAATTTCTGCCTGATTAGCTCTAAATTCTGCAGTCATGAAGTCTCTTGAGTCCTTTATACTTTTTTCTAGAGCCACCAGTAGCTGTATAATAGTGCTTCTGAATTGGCTTTCTGACATTGAATTGTAATCCAGATTTTGTAACTCTGTGGGAGAGAGGACTGTTTCTGATTCTTTCTTTTGAGGTGAGGTTTTCCTTCTAGTCATTTTGCTCAGTGCAGAGTGGCCAAAAGCAAGTTGTATTGGGAAAAAGAGAAAAAGAGAGGAGAGAAAGAAGGAAAGAAAAGAGAAAGAGAAAAAAAAGGGAAGAGAAAAAAAAACGAAAGAAAAAAAAGAAGAAAAAGAGAAAGAAAAAGAAAGGAGAAAAAAAAGGGGGGGTGGGGGAGGAAACAAATCAAAAAGCAAAACAAAACAAAACAAAACAAAACAAAAAAAAAAACAAAAAAAAGAACCACAGGGGAGTATCTTCTGATTCTGTGTACTTTAAGTCCCTTGGCTTCTCCTGGAAGTTGTCAGTCTAGCTGGTGTTCTGGGGGAGGGGCCTGTTGTGCTGATTTTCAGGTGTTAGCAGTTGGGGGAGCTGCTGTGCCCCTGCCTGGTGCAGGGCTCAGTGGGGGGTGTTTACCCCGTGAGGCCGCAGGAGGAACAGCCCCAGTGGCGGGGCAGCTCTGGAAACCTGGAGTCAGCTCCGGCAGGAACTCCGTCTGCAGGGCCTGGAGGCTCCGGGGCGGGGCCGCTGATCTGCTCAGCTGGGGCAGGAGCGTCCTCGCGGTCCTGGGCCCTCCCGGCCTCTGCCTGTCCCGGGGGAGGCGGGATCCTGGGCTGTGTCCCGGCGCCCTGTGCTCCGGAGCCTGCGCTGGTGGATTCGCGCTCCCGGGCCGCGCAACCCCCTCCGCGGAGCCGCCACCCGAGCCCCTCCGAGCTGCTCCTGGAACCGCGCAGGCCCCTCTGCACGGAGCCTCTTCCTCTGCCCGAGCCCGACCGAGCTGCTCCCGGGGCCGTGCAGCCCCCTCCGCGGAGCCGCCGCCCGAGCCCCCCCCCCCCCCCCCCCGAGCTGCTCCGGGTCCCGCCGTGCGCGCTGCAGCCCTTAGGGAGCTCGGCGCACTCTCCTGGGCGCGCAGTTGCTCTGTTACTGTCCCAGGGAGCCCGAGGGCATCCCCGCCCTCCTGGGTCCTGCTCCAACTCCCCACGAGCCCCTTTCCCCCGGGAAGGTCGGTGCAGCTCCTGCTCCTCCGGGACGGGGCTCTCCTGTCCTGGGGACACTCGCCCCGGCCTCAGCCCGGCTCCTCGCGGGCCCCTCCCCCTTGGAGGCCTTTGTTCCTTTATTTCTTTTTCCCCGTCTTCCTACCTTGATAGAAGCGCGAACTCTTCTCACTGTTGCATTCCAGCTGGTCTCTCTTTAAATCTCAGGCCGAATTCATAGATTTTCAGGATAATTTGAAGGTTTTCTAGGTAGTTTGGTGGAGACAGGTGATTTGGAGACCCTACTCTTCCGCCATCCTGCTCCTCTCTCCTGCTTTGCATGCTTTTTAAATCCTTGATCTTTTTGCTGTCTCCCACCTCCTCTCGCTCATCAACATGCTTGCTTCTCACCATGTGCTTGCTATCTTGCTAGTGGCTCCTCTTCCACCAACTCACATTTACTCTGAATTTCTGGGTAAGAAAGAAAATACACACAAATTCTTTAGGTTTACAACATATGACTGATTCTCATCTAGTAAAACACATTAGCTCTATTTGCATGTTATAGTATTAATTTAGACTATTATGAGATCTTTTGATTCTTTCTACATGGTGATTTATTTTGTCATTTTGGACAAAGAAACTTCCTGGGTATGTGACCTCACAAAGAGTAAGTCATTTAGAAAGTACAAGAATATGTATAGGCTAAAATTCAGTTTTGTAATAATAAATTTTTTTCATATAAGGAAACAATAACTTTAAAATGCTAATAATTATATTTAGTGGTGACTCACTTATTAGATTAATTGCTAGACCTTAAATGTGCCTTAACATAATGAACAGATAATCAAGGCATAATAAAGAATAAAAAAAAAGCAATGCTATGAATATTAAGTTGGACAAAATTTGTGCTAGATTTATCACAAATACATGTTAATAATCTTTGAATTTAGTTATTTTTTTTAATTTAGTTATTAAGTAGACTGCAGACTGCACATGGACTCGATATTTAAAGAAATCTAAACATAATGGGCAAAAAGAAGTTAATAAAATGTCTACAACTCTTCATTTCCTGTTTCTTTTTTTTTAATTTTTTTATTTATTTATGATAGTCACAGAGAGAGAGAGAGAGGCAGAGACACAGGCAGAGGGAGAAGCAGGCTCCATGCACCGGGAGCCTGATGTGGGATTCGATCCCAGGTCTCCAGGATCGCGCCCTGGGCCAAAGGCAGGCGCCAAACCGCTGTGCCACCCAGGGATCCTCATTTCCTGTTTCTTAATTGCAATTTCATATATTGGATAACATCTGTCATAAGATTCTAAAGACACACTCTCCCTCTTTCATTTTCAAAATTTTCCTCCAAAATCAGTGGCTGAAATAAAACGTGTGTGTGTGTGTGTGTGTGTGTGTGTATGTGCGCGTGCACACCATGTAATCATATAGTTTTACTCATGCATGCCTCCTGGATCTGATCAAGTCCAATTCATACTATTCTATTTCCATTGCACAAAAGCTTGCTTTTCTGTTCTGGAGGCTTTACATTCAGTAGATCTGATAATACCCAACCTAAGGGCAGCCTGAGTGGCTCAGTGGTTTGGTGCTGCCTTCAGCCCAGGGCATGATCCTGGAGTCCCAAGATCTAGTCCCACCTTGAGCTCCCTGCATGGAGCCTGCTTCTCCCTCTGCCTGTGTCTCTGCCTCTCTCTCTCTCTCTCTCTATCTCTCTCTTTCTGTCTCTCATGAATGAATAAAATAAAATCTTAAAAAAAAAAAAAAAAAAAAACAACCTAAAAGGGAGAACACAGGTCCCATGGAGAGGAACCCAGCACAGTGGGACTTCTTTTACAAAAAAAGAATGTGGTTCATGTTGTTTGTTTGTTTTGCTTTTTGTCACAAATGGCATTGTCTTTCCCTATAACCTTTCTGGACATCTGCTATTGGGTTTACCAAGGACTCCACACAGCATCCTTATGCAAATGTGACATCTCTAACACACTGGTTTCTTGGGACATAATGGCACCCATAAACGCATCTTGCACTGCAGCCTGAACCTATTACCACGTTTTCTTTTCCTCTGTGTTTCACTTGAGACTTCTTAGTCACATGATAAGTAGGTTGGAACAGTATCCCCTGGTTTGGTATATGTTGCCTCCAAAATCTAAAGAAACAAATTTTTTTAATGACAGGGAGTACAGTTCATGGGTACTTTATTTTTACCACATGCTCCAGACCATAGACCCCTAAAAGCTTCATGCAATCCACTCTTTGGAACACTTGAAGACATCTAAGTTACCTACTACCTTCTGTCCACCAAATTTTATTAACATAATGCCATTCCTAGAGTATACCAGTGCGATGCAGAACCTATGAAAGTTGAATATAGTCACAGGAGAAAAAAGTAAATTTTACTCCAATTCTTCCCACATAAAAGCAAAGTACTTTCGATCTTCTATAGTGATTAGTAAAATTTTTAAATAAGCAGGTATTTCTTTGTAATCTTTCCCCTTCAGGAATGTGTTGGCTATTTTGAAAACTTCTTTTTCAATATATAATCATTAAAATCAACTTGAAAAGTTCTTCAGAAAATCCTTTTGGATTTCAATTTTAAATGTCTTCATCATACTACATTTGAAGGGAATTGGCATCTTGTCAATATTAAACCTACATGTCCATGAATATTTAGGTTTTCACAGAAGTCTTTCAATAATTTTTAAAATTGTGTACATATAGGTCTTTAAAATATGTTAGATTTATTCCTGGTTTCTTTAGCTTTTGTTATTCATTACAAATACTAGTTTTAAAATATATTTAATTTTCTAATTGTTTATGCCTGTACATATAAATGAGTTGAGTATGTGATATTGACTTTAAATTTCTATTACCTGTGAATAATTACACAGTTTTTTTCCCCCCAATCCTGATACACTTTCATTTCTGCTTTATTTTCCTTACTCCACTGGGTAGTACCTGTTGTACAATGTTGAATAGAAGCAGGGATTGTGGATATTGTTAACTTGTTCTTGATCTTAAAGAACCACATGTTTTCCTTTGTTTCTAATATACTTGTGAAGCATGGAAATTTAGGGTGGAATTTGTGGCTTCAAACCACAAGTCATCTCCTCAATTAATATTCTTAAAACTATGTTATGTTGTATTAGAATGTAATCAGGAATCTATTTTTTGCTTATCTACAAAGATCCAAGTTAGACTTTCTTTGATTTTGTTTCACACACACACACACACACACACGCAAGGTGAGGTAACACAGGAATTTTTGTATTTTTAAGAAAATTAGCACATATAGACATATTCTATTTATAAAAACTTCATATATATCAAGAAAAATTATCAATTCATTTTTTAAGCCAGAAGCTTCATAACTAAAACAGTAAGTTTTCACTCTGGAGCTACTTTTTAAGGGTTTCAAGTTAGGCTTTAATATATATAAATGTACTTTTTGAAAAAAAAAATCAATCTAATGGCACTAAATTTTTCAAACTTCAATCTGATAAGCACAAATTCAATCATCCAGTGTTCTCTGGGAACTCTAAACCAGAAGTCATAGACACACATGGCTGCACACTGCATTGGGAGAATGAACCGTTTGCTAGAACTGGCTCAAATTGATGTTTAATCATCCTTTCACATGCTCTGAGTGGCAAATAATTTTTAAAAATACATAAATGAAACCATGAAGTTGAAAGTGAATCCTAAAATGTTCAAGATCTAAATACTCAGTTTAAATGTAATAATATTTAAAAACACAAATTGTAACAACTTCTCAAGGATTTGACTTCAACGGTAGATTAGTGCTTAATACTAAATACCAGAAGAAAGACATAATATGATATCTGTACCTGGAAAATGCATATGCATTACCTTAAAAGGCAAGTGGAATAAGAGTGAGGAAATATGGAGGTATTTAAAAAGTTTTTTTGTTCTATGTACATCATATTTTCTGTACTACAACTTCATAATGGAGGAAAGGGAGAAGATAGTAAAAAAGGAGATTATTATTCTTGGAATTTACATCTGATGATAGCAGTTATGGTTTCCCCTGAGCATGTTCAGAGAGCACTGAGGGTCGAAAGACAATCTCAGTGGAGTTTTTTTTTTTTTTCTAAGGATAGAAACCTGGAACATTTTGGTATATAACAGAAAGGAAGAAACCAGGCTCAAAATATTGAGCTCATGTGCCAGCAAGGCCACTTAGTAGCCACATGCTTTTAGAAAAGTTTCCTAAAAGCACTCTGAGACTCAAACTTCTTATCTGCAAAGTGAGGAAAATGCTTTTTGGCTTCAGAATGTTTTGAATATGATTTACAGTATTGTGAATATCTCATATCTGCAAGAAGAAGTAGCGATCACTAGTAGGTTTTAATACCCTCAAGTAACAGTGCCTTGCGTAGCAATAACAGGCGCTCAAGACCTCATTTTGATTTTAAAGTAAGTAATGTAATGTTGAGAAAAGAGATCATTTATGTGAAATTAATACACAAATCTGTTGATACTGATACAGTTTTTTGCAATGATTATGTTTGTTATATGGAGATAATTCAAAAGTTTTTTTTTTTAATTTTTATTTATTTACACAGAGAGAGAGAGAGAGAGGCAGAGACATAGGCAGAGGGAGAAGCAGGCTCCATGCACCAGGAGCCGGACATGGTATTCGATCCTGGGTCTCCTGGGCCAAAGGCAGGTGCTGAACCACTGTGCCACCCAGGGATCCCAATATGGAGATAATTCAGAGGAGTGCTTAAAATCACAAATTCTCAAAACTGACTCCCAAAGTAGAGTCACTGATCTATCGGGACCTTGAGCAAGGTATTTTAATTTTCTGTGCCTCAGTTTCTTCATCTGAATAACAAGAAGAAAATAACACCCACATCACAGGGTTGCTGTGAAGATTAAATAGTTAGAATGGATTCAGAGACTTAGTATGATATGAGTATTAGTTATTTTGGCTGCAGATTTGGATTTGCAAAATATTTATTAATTTTCAGAGAATTTATAAGGTATATAATTTATTTCACTTCCTTTATAGATAAGTGCATTCTTTTGGCATAATACCCAAAGCAAATAGAATAAATAAATATAAATATATATATTTATATTTATTATAGATATAGTACATTATATATGACCTTTGAGCTGGCATCTCTCTGGATTTTATTGTAAAAGAAATGTTTAATAAGAAATAGTGAAAGGGATTATAAGGGAAAGGAAGGAAACTGAGTGGGAAACATTAGAGAGGGAGACAAACTGTGAGACTCCTAACTCTGGGAAACAAAGGATTGTGAAAGGGGAGGTGGGTGGGGGATGGGGTGACTGGGTGATGGTCACTGAGGAGGGCACTTGATGTGATGAGCGCTGGGTGTTATACTATATGTTGGCAAAATGAATTTAAATTAAAAATGTAATAAAAAAGTGAGTGGTTTAAAAAATAAAAGAAAAAATAAAAGAAATGTTTATCATAAAATGATTAGGTAGTAAATATAAGAAAATAAATATAAGAAAAAAAGAGCAAAAAGAAGATGCTATTTAGACAACATTAAGAAAAGTCAGTGTTGGGGACTGATCTTTTGTTCTTTTCCAGTGTGAGTATGTTATTTACAATTGTTTTGCTTACAATTGTTAAAATGACATAATTTGACATAATTTGAAGTCTGATATAAATTACATGCACATTATTAGTGTTAGTATTGTAAAGAAATTTTTTCAGATAACTCTGATTAAGCTACTAGTAGAATAATGAAATTATCTCCAATTTCCTGGCAAAGTTTCTTCAAAGAGAGCTTATCACAGATTTTAATCACTACTGTTATTAGAATGTTATTTCATACATTGATCCAAATTTCACAAATATTTAATTTTCCCCGAGTATTCCTAGCTCTGCCTATTGTGATTCAAACCGCACAGTGTACTTTGTGGCATGCCCCCACCACACCAGGCAGCCACTGGAAATTTTAAGATTTATGGGCTTACTTGCAAAAGGAGGGGGGTACATGCTTCCAGACCAAGGGTAGGTCGTCCCTGACCTTGTAATAGTCTATAGCAAGAGGAGCACTTTGTAGTCAGGCTGGTAGTTTGAGATTGTCTGAGATGTGGACATCCTGCCCCTAGGGAATCCACTAGCAGATGAAAGGGCCCAAGAGGCAGGGCTGGCAGGTCAAGATTGGCCTCCTAAGCATCATTAAGGAGAGGTGCCTTTGTAAACAGCTAACAGGGCTTTGCTCCTCTCTTTCTTGGATGTGCTGTCAGGGCCCCAACCCTTGGGCTGATCAGGGAAAGCATTATTTAAAGTGACTAAATCCAATATGTCTCTATTCCCCCCTCTTCTCAGACTTCTAAGGAGGTGGCTATCCTGTGGAAGGAGTGCTCCAAACCAGGAGACATGTCTTGGACCCTGCTCACAGCAGCAAGGGTACCTCCCAGAGAGAAGAATGGAGTCCAGCTCCTGGGGTAGACCAGAGGGAAGGTGGGAACCAGTGAGAGGAGACAAGAGGGAAGACCTTGGAGAGGAAGGTGGTATCACCAAGGACTGGGATCATTTACTTTCTCTGCTGGTGATCCCACAAAGAGAAATAAAAATAGAAAAGGAAAAAAAAAAAAAAAAAAAAAAGGAGAAGCCAATTCTCCCTTGGAAGAGAAAACATGTGTCCTCTCACACCCTGAGTTCCAGTCTATCCTTAAGGATTTCACCCGAGAACCACTTGAGAAAGGAGTCCATGCACTTTTGACACTTCTTGCTCCATGTGGGTAGATAATGAAAACCAAGTTTCACAGGTAGCCAGGCCACACACCAAATCGGCCACCATAACACTTTGCTAACTTAGTGGATGGGACTGATCCTTTTCTTTTCTTACCTATTCTCCTGGTTTTCCCATGGAAAGGGCAGACTGTGACTGAGTTTTGAAATCCTCATCCGTGCTCTTCTAGGATGCTGGGTATTAGAAATGCCTTATCACTGGCTTCACATTCAGGCACTCCAAAACAACATAGGCTTTAGATTATAGGGCAACTTGGGACCAAGGATGGATTGTTATATAAATAAGGCAAAAAGATGGTTTTGGTATATTAGTCCCTAGGTTGTTTATTTCCTTACTGCAGGCTGCAACCCATTAGCTCAAAAGCCATTGGGTGCTGAACTAAAATATTTACATATCTGGTTGCTTTTGAAATAACCCAAACAAGCAGATTTTTAGCCATTCAGAGCCTGCCTTCTTTGCATACTCATGAACCCTCAGCAACATCTGCTAACAATAGATAGGATAAGCCCTGGGACATAAAAACCCCAAGCTACTGCTGTCCTTCTGCAGCACTCTGACATGCTATCACCTAGACTCATAAACCCGCTCTCTCCTGAGAGTTCCCTGCCTTCCCTTCTGAGTAGCAACCCCACATGAGCCTCCCTGAGCAGCCTATGGGTAGTTCCCTAGCCCCTACAATACAAATATGTCAGAGTGTTACCCAATAAAGTTGCCACCTCATGGTCATAGCTTTTCCCTTGATCAGCCCCCAAATCCTTCAAACACCCCATAAATATGTCATGTGCATACTAATGAAAAGAAAGCTGTAAAACCTCTATTAATATAAGATGAAGCTGACTTTAGAACAAGGAATATTATCAAGGATAAAGAGGGACATTGCATTATGAAAAAGTAACCAATTCTCTAAGATGATTTAAAAATCCTGAATGTGTTTGGACACAAAAAGCTGAGCTTCAAATACATGAAGCAAATCTGATAGAATAAAAAGGGAAAATCAAAGAAATAACCACCATCAAAATTGGAGACTTCTAATTTTCCTCTTTCAATAACTGATCAAAAGGGTAGACAGAAAATCAGATATAGCAGACCCCAAAAACCTATCTACAAACTTGACCAAAATTATACAATATTCTACTGAACAACAATAAAATAAGAATTTTTATCAAGTGTACATGGAATATGCACCAAGGTAAACCATATTCTGGGCCACAAAACAAATCTTAACAAATTTAAAGTAGAAATCACACAGAGGACTTTCTCAGATAACAATGGATTAAACTAAAATGAATAAACAGAAAGATAGATGGAAATCCCCTTAAAGGGCTAGCAATTAATCAATACACTTCTATGTAATGCGTGAACCAAAAAGGTAGTCCCAAGAGAAACATTTTTAAAAGATTTATCTATCAACTATCTATCTATCTATCTATCTATCTATCTATCTATCTATCTATCTATCATCTATCATCTATCTCTTTATTTATTTATAGCAAACATACATGAGTGAGGGGGAAGAGCAGTAGGATAGGGACAAGGATGCTCCCCTCTGAGCCAGGATCCCAAGATGTTAGATCCCAGGACCCTGGCATCATGACCTGAGCCGAAGGCAGATGCTTAACTAACTGAGCCACCCAGCCATCCAATGTCCCAAAAGAAATTTTAAAAACACTTATACTGAATTAAAAAGGAAAAGACATATCAGAATTTATGGGATGAAGGTAAAGCAGTGTTTACAAGGAAAATTATAATGTTAATTACTTATATTAGAATATCCTTCTAATTATTCACCTGCCTCCTGTATTAAATTATCAACCCAAAAGAGGATTTTCTACATGTAATTAGATTATGCTATATCTCTGGATCTCCATCTAATGAAGAATGAAATCCAAAAAGTTTATCATGGTCTTCAAAGCTCTGTATGACACGACACATGATATCTCTTCCACCTCATTTCCTCCTATTTGAGGCCAGCGCTTCAGCAATAGTGTCCTTTTTATTCTTCCTCAAAACTGACAAATATACCCTTGCCCCCAGTTCTTTGCAGCTATCTCTTGCTTTGGTAGCTACACTCCTCTTTTGATGGATGCATGACTTGACCTCTCTTTCATTTGTGCTGTCAGCCCAACTCTGTTAGAGAGGCTTCTCTAACCAGCCTGGGTGAAATGCCACTTCCCTTACTTTGGGTCACTGCAATGGTATGTCACATAGACCCAAACATGATAGAAGTTCATAATTTACTCACTTAACAGTGAGCATACGAACATGTCCATGGTATGACTTTCCTCTACGACTTTGCTCAAAGTCTCAGGCTGAGTGGGGCTAGGCTATAGCATTTTCAATATGGAGCTTGCAAACTTGCTGGAGTCATTGCCATCACTACAAGTAAGAACTTGTTTTTGTGACCTGTTTTATGAGCAGGAAAACCATGAGAGCAAAGTAGTTTTCTGTTTTGTTTTATTTTGCTGCTTTTTAGGGGCCAGATCTAAGGGCTATACACATAATTTCTGCTCACATTTCTGTGAATGAAGTGCCATCATATGACTATACTTTACCTCAACTGGGAACTGTTTGATACAGCAAGCTACTTCCTCAGATAAAGGAGTATCAGTGTGAACTGTAGTGGAAGATTAGGAGTCCCTATTATGCCTTATTTTTTGTCACAGCATTTACTGTCTTCTTCCACACTATTGCGTCTATTTGTTTGTTTCTGGTCTGTCTAGCCTAAAGAGAAAGGAAGCATCATGAGAAAGGGTAATTTGGGTACTCTACCCTTTTCCTGAAAAGTGATCACAAATGCCTTATTATTTTACACGTTGAGATGCTAAATAGGCTTAGATACTGAAGCTTTCACAATAAAATCATGGAGATATTGAATGGTAGTGAAAATAATTAGCAACATTAAAGTTCTAAAATCTTTTTGGGAAACAGAAGGTAGATGATCAAATTATTCTTAAATCTGAGGCACTTGAGGTGTATTTGGTCAATTTTATTTATTTTATTTTTTTAAAGATTTGTGTTTATTTATTTGAGAGAGAGAGTGAGAGAGCAGGCTCAGGCAGGGAGAGCTGTAGGCAGAAGGAGATGGAGAAGCAGAGTCCCCACCCAGCAAGGAGCCGATGCTGGACACCATCCCAGGACCGTGAGATCATGACCTGAGCCAAAGGCAGACGCTTAACCTACTGAGCTACCCGGATGCCCCTGTCATTTTTCTTATCAATGAGCACATGTAACTAGACTCATCGCTCTTTACCCAATATGAAGATTCTACATGTACTTCCTGATATTTACTCCTGGAGGGTAGGAAGAGTTTTCCTTGACCCTCTTAGGGTCCCTGGCTGGGTTCAAAAATTAAATGACAGAGCTGGATTAATAGGAGAAAAGCATACAGATTTACTTATTATAAATTTTACATGAAGTGGGAGCCTTCATAAGGAAATGAAGACTATAGGAACAGTTGGGCCTGTGTGTTTTTACTTTAAGGTTGGTGAAAGATAGACATAAAGGAATATGGTAAGTTAACCAGTATGAAGTAATAATAATATTTATTGCATAGTGGACACTTAAGGCTTAGTTTGTTAGAATTCCTCTTGGCTTCCCTTTATCTTTGAAGATATAGATGCTTCTTTTTCTCTTGGTATGGGGGAAAGAGCATCTCTCACAGAAGGGTTTTATGTCTTTTTCTCCCATACCTTAGCTTAAAAAATGCAATATATAAGAATGTCATATTTTGGGATACATTGCCCTGAACCCCAACACACTCAAATATCCAGAAACTTTAAAAATTAATTCGAGAAGTCTTCAAATCAGAATTAAAATCATTGTAAATGGTTTCTGCAGTAAAATCAGGCTTTCAGTAGGTAAGGGTAGTCCTCAGTGTCTCTCTCTACCACAGCAGAACACATAAGCACCATTTCAAGGATGAGAGCAACTAGATGTTTGACACAGGTGTGCAAGGAATAGAGGAACATAAATCATATGAAGTCAACTGCCTAAGAAATTTTCAAAAGTACATTTGGTATTATTTATATCATAAGAATCAGTAACTGCTTTTTCAAATCTATCCAGATGAAAAAGAAAACTGCAAATTTTAGAAATGCCAATCATTAGCAGATGCCCAAGGTGTGTAAGATGGTAGATGGTAGGAAAGGGATAGCATGGGAAAAGGACATTAGGGCCTAAAAAAGATATTCCAGTAATGCCTAGCTCCTGGTTTTCCAGAGGTATTAAAAATTAATGTATACCTAAACAGAAAGTACCCTGCTTGTACAATAACACAGTAAGAATACATTTCTTTTTCTGCTGGCATCACTAAAATCCTATCCACTCTTATGTGATCATATTTATCAGCTTTGGGGAAAAAAGTTACAAAGAAAATTAAGGCGTTCTTAACAGGCAAGAATGTAGAGTTAAAATAGAATTGCAGGAAACAAAGTATTTATCTTTATTTTTCTTCTTTGAAACCTGTTAATAGGTACATATACAATTATAAAATTTATAATATAAAAACATGTATTCATGAAAACCTAACAAAACATTTTTCATCAAAATCGTAGGTTTATCCCCAGAATGTATGTATGTGTGTGTATGTATGTGTATATATATGTGTGTGTGTGTGTGTGTGTGTGTGTGTGTGTGTTATTTATGAGTTGCAGGCTACTGTTGAGTCTTACAGTCTTCCAGTTGATGACACACCAATAGCCACTATGTTGTAGACCCTTTTTGTCAGTGTATTAGTGTTTTTCATTAGTGTACGTTATTGTTTCATTGTATTACTTACCTATGGTTTCTTTAACAATGACTTAAAACAATGGGAATGCATTCTTTTATAATCTGCAGGTGGGAAGTCTAAGCTCAGTTTTATGGGGCCAAAATCAAGATGCCAGCAGGGCCACACTCCCTCCAGAGGTTCCAGAGGACAATTTACTTCCTTGTCTCTTCAGGCTTTGGAAACTTCATCACTGTCATCCTTGTCTCAGTTCCCTTCTTCCAACACCAGAGCAAGCCAAGTACCATCTGTCTCTGCCTCTACTTCCTTCTTTCCCCCCTCTTCTTCCATCTACTTAGGTCACATGGTCTTTCCTGTGCCAAATCTCTCTCCTCCCTCTACTAAGGACTTAAGTGATTGCATGTAGTGCCCAGCCGGATAGTACGGGATAACCTCACATTCTGAACATCCTTAACTTAATCAGGTCTGCCCTCTCTTTTTAGTCATGTAAGGTAACATTCCAGGTTGCAGAGATTAGGATCTCTATACCTTGGGTGGCATTGTCCAATTTCCACATTTCAAGAAAGTTTAGATTAAGAATTATAGGCCAAGGAAAAAAAATAGTAAATTAAGTTTGAATCAGTCCTTCAATTCTCATAAGAGTGACAATCTAATTAGTCTGATATTATCAAAATTAACATTTTTCCTGAAACTCAATGATGATCCTAAATCTGATTTATGTGTTTTTCAAAAAGGTCCATTTATTTCAAGTACCACTCACTTATGTATCCTGTAGTTAATGTCTTAAAGTGTTGGTGACTTGAACTGATCCATTTTTAAGAAAGATAAAAAAGAACTTATTGATAATTTTTCTACATTCTAGAAAGCAGTTAGGCACTATAGCTACTTTCATTAACCAAGTAGTAGAATAAACTAGAGAAAATATTACCAACTTTCCTGTCTTTCTCATGAAGAGGCTGTTATTTGAGGGTCTTCTTATTTTGCCTATTAAAATTAAATACTGGGCAGCCCGGGTGGCTCAGTCGTTTAGCGCCGCCTTCAGCTCGAGGTCTGATCCTCCCTGCATGGAACCTGCTTCTCCCTCTGCCTGTGTCTCTGCCTCTCTCTCTCTCTCTCTCTTTCTCTCTCTCTATTTCTCTCATGAATAAATAAATAAAAATCTTTAAAAAATTAATTAATTAAATTAAATACTATTTTAAATTTAAATTTGTGCAGGAGGAAGTGTTGCTAAAAAGATGCACATCTGCAAAGGTTTTAGGAAATATATGTTTTTATGCACATTGCATCAAGATGTTTAAGATTGATAAGGAAAAAAATAATGTTGATTTAATACCTTTAAGGGTAGCCATTGATGTTTTGATTAGTAATCTGGAAAGAAATGTACAAAATGAATATGAAGTTATGTTAAACGTAAATCAAATTTCTACTAGCTATTAATCCCCTGCAATATGTGGCTATGTACAGGAGAAATCTACATGCATAGGCTCAAGAAAGTTAAGCTTCCTAGAGTACTGAGCCTTGTATAATCAAGGTATTATATCTATAATAATGGTTTGTATTATGTTGAACATTGTGTAACAAAGTAAATTGCTGAGGTTTGCTATGGAAGATAGACAAACAATACTTTTTAATTTAAAAATAAACTTCCTTTGCTTCTAAGAGCTTATTAAAATCCCAATAGGACAATTATAGCAAATCATCTTACCTAGAAAAGAACATACATACATTTTATTTCATAATATTATCTCTCCTTTTTGAAAGTAGCCTGAAAATGAATTGAATCATTTTGTTTCATTATCCATTCTCTATTATAGAAAATTTGATATCTGGAGTCACAAGTTTTTTCTTGCTCAGTCTCCCTATTGTATTTATAATACATGAATAGGTGGTAATAATATTTTAATGAAAGTACAACATACCACAAATACTGGAGGACAGATATTTTCACACTTAGGCATCTAATGAAATTAAATTTGCCCTGTGGCTAGATAGTGCTGTGGAAAGAATTATAGATTTGAGGTTTTAGTACTGACTTGTTCATTTAGGAGTTGCTTCAACTTTGGGAAAACACTTGAAAATCCTCAAAATTATCTAGAAAGTGAAAGGCACACTTATGTCCATATCAAGTGCTGCAATCACATTATTGGGGGGCAATTTTTCTTTCTTTCTTTCTTTCTTTCTTTCTTTCTTTCTTTCTTTCTTTCTTTCTTTCTTCTTTTCTTTCTTTCTTTCTTTCTTTCTTTCTTTTCTTTCTTTCTCTTTCTTTCTTCCTTCCTTCCTTCCTTCTTTTTTTTTTTTTTTTTTTTTTTAAGAGAGAGAGAACAGGGGAGGGGCAGACAGAGAGAGGGAGAGAGAAATCCTAAGCAGACTCCATGCTCAGGGTAGAGTCCAATGAGGAGCTGGATCTCACAACTCTGGGGTCATGACCTGAGCTGAAATCAAGAATTTGTTGCTTAACCCATTGAGCCACCCAGGTGCCCCACACATTCATTTCTTGAACAGTTTTTTTTTTTTTTTCATATTTGTGAAGTTACTTCTATGGACCAAGCATTGTCCTTGGAACAGAGAATACTAAGTGAAAAAAATGGTGGACAATGGTACCTGGAGCTCACATTCTATCTTGTATGTGAGAGGGTAGGGAAGAGACAACAGTAGATAAATAAAATAAATGATATCCTGGAATATTAGAAAGTAGCAGTTGTTATGGAGGAAAATGCAGCAGAGCTGAAGACAAGGAGATAGGAAACCCAAGGGTGAAGGAGGAGTACTTATAATATTTAAAAAGAGGAAAAAGAAGGCCTTAAGGAAATAATATTTTTGTCAAGTCTTATCGAAGGAAAGGAGTACCCCTTCCAGATGTCTGGGGAAAGTGCATTTGATCGAAAGGCCCTCAGGCAGACCATGTAGGAACAGAGAAAGGGGACAATAAGATTACACCAGGTTGGAGTTACAAGGAATTGAGGGAAGTGCACGCAGCAGAACTGAAGACATGTGAGAGAGAATAATGAATATATTTGTGATTTCCTGTGGAATTTATCTTGATAAGGAGAGGGTTAAATAGATAAGACTGAAGCCACAGGAAATGTTGGTGGTACTCATGGACTGACAGTCCCTGTGAGGTTGAAAGATTATCAGAATCTTGTGCCAGAAGCAGTTAGCTTATAAGAAGGGGTATGGCAGTCAGAGAGGGAGATAATCGAAATTGAGTGCATGGAAGGGTTCTAGATTTGGTAATGGGTAGTTCTAGGAGCATGTTCAGTGAGTGACTGACTGAGGTTGGTGTGAAGAGGACAAACAGGAAAAGAACATTAGAGGAAGGAAGTTCATGGAAATATGATGCCAGGGTGTTGGTGTGATGCTAACTGTGGAGACAGTAGTCATTAGGCACTAAGACAGGAGTGGTGGTGAAGAATGTGATAATAAGACAGGAGTGAAAAACCTTGAATAAAGGACAGAGATGATGTGAGGTGTGTGTAGATGACTAAAAGGACAGACTGTGGCTGTGTAGTCAAATTGGCAAAGACTCAGTGCTGGGAGTATTCATAGAAGACAGAGGAAGAACAACTTGGAAGTGGAAATAGGAAACAAGAAAGACTCCTAGCTCATCTCAAGGCTCATTGCTATAGGAGGAAAAAAGTGACTACAATGTAAAAAGGTTACAGGGGAACAAAAAAAAAAAGAAAAAAGAAAAGAAAAAAAAGAAAAGAAAAAGAAAAGAAAAGAAAGAAAAGAAAAAAAAAGAAAAAAGAAAAAAGAAAAGAAAAGAAAAGGCTACAAGGGAATTAATGTGAAGGAGAGGTCAGGTTTGGGCTTGTTGAAAAAAGTAAGGAAAACTCACAAAGGATGGGGATATAGGGCTTTCTGCTGTTGTCTAACTGCTTGAAAAGGCAAGAGAGACTTTTAGAAATGTTATGGAAAATGAGGATATAAGAAAGGATGAAAAAAAACCAGGAGGAAATTAGAATGCAGGATGGAGATACTAACCTAGAAATGTGTATCTTCTTCAGGTGTATGACAGAAGTAGGGATGGAGGGATAGTAAAATCATTTGCACTAATTTAAAGGTAGATAGTATTGGCACAGATGTGAGTGTTAAAGGTAGAGACAGATAGATAGGTGCCTGGGAAATTCACTTCCAATGTAAGAACTGTATGAGTAAAACTGTGAACAGAGTATGTAGGGCTGTAGCTAGTCCATTAAGGTTCAAGGTCTGGAAAAAGATGGTCTAATTTGCATATAGGCCACCCTCTTTGTCAGTAGTAATATATAGTGGAGGCACCTCATAAAATATTAAACAGAAGCCACAGGTCAAACATATGCATGGTATTATGAATAGCTACCAACATTAGAGTATTTAGTGAAAATAGTAAGAATAGAATAAAATGTTAACTAATACTATTTCTGTAAAATAAAAATATATACCTACAAAGCAACAACACAGAGAAGTAAACATAAGAAAACTGTTCATGACTTTGAGATAAGAAATCTTAGTAATGACATAAGAAACATAAAATAATCCATCAGGCTTCAACAAAATGGAAATTTCTACTTTTCAAAAAAACTGATAAGAAAATTTTAAAAGTAAGCCAATTTATTGGAAATATGTACATGTGATATAGGACTTGCAGAATACACAATAAGCTATTATATCTCAATAAAAAACAATTAACTTAAAAAATGACAAAAGACTTGACCAGATGTCACAAAAGAAGATGTATGAATAGCCAATAAGTACATGATAGATGATCAACATCAAAGCCATCAGGTAAATGCAAATTTTATTATTTATTTATTTATTTTTATTTATTTATTTATTTATTTATTTATTTATTTATTTATTTATTTATTTTTAATTCATGAGAGACACACAGAGAGAGAGAGGTAGAGACACAGGCAGAGGGAGAAGAAGGCTCCCTGCCAGGAGCCCAATGAGGGACTCGATCCTGGGACTCCAGGATCATGACCTGAACCACAGGCAGATGCTCAACCACTGAGCCACCCAGGCATCCTGGTAAATGCAAATTTTAAAAATATGAGCTATCACTGTGTACCAACTAGAATGGCTACATTAAAAAACCTAAAATACCAATGTGTGGGACCCTCATACATTGCTGTTGAGAGTGTAATATGGTTCAGCCACTTGATATTATCTTAGAAAGTTAAAATACACTTATTAATGACACAAGGATTTCACTCCTAGATATTTACCTAAAATAAATAAAAACATGCATACACCATAAGACTTCTACATTAATGGTCATAGAAACTTTATTGGTCATAATTACAATCCGAAAGGAAACTATCAAAAAGTGAATTGATAAACTTTGGTTTATCTATATAATAGAATACTACTGAGCAATAAGAAGTGACAAGAAAAAACATAAAACAAAAGCCTACTGATACATACAACAAGACGAATGAATCTTAGATGCATCATGTAGGTCAAAGGAAGCCAAACATAAAAGAAACATACAGAATTATTCCACTTACATGATATTCTAGAATGGGCAAAACTAGTCTATAATGACAGAAAAACGGTATCCAGACTAAAAGTCAGGCATATTTCTGAAAAGGGCAAAAAAGGAGTTTCTAGAGTGATTGAAATGTTCTACACCTTGATTATTATGGTGATTATATATTTTATAAAAATTTATTCAACTAAAACTGGATTTAGGTATATCTTGATATGGCTGATTAAGAATAAAAACCTGATCCTTTAGAATAGCAAAATAAACATAAGCAAAATATAGATATACAAATGGGAAAAATATTGCAACTCATATCAAAAGTACTAATCTTTTTTTTTTTTAAGATTTTATATTTTTAAAGATTTTATTTATTCATGAGAGACAGAGAGAGAGAGAGGCAGAGACACAGGCAGAGAGAAGAGCAGGCTCCATGCAGGGAGCCTAATGTGGGACTCGATCCCAGGACTCCAGGATCATGCCCTGGGCTTAAGGCAGGGGCTATACCACTGAGCCACTCAGGGATCCCCAAAAGTACTAATCTTTCTAATGTATAAAGTCTCACTAGAAGTTGTAAAAAAAAAAAGTCTAACAAGGAAAACAAAAAATGGGCACAGAAAATGAAGGACTGATTCACAGAGAAAAGGAAAGAACAAAAGAAAGAAAAGAAAAGGAAAAAAGAAAAAAAAGTGTGTGGTTATTTGGCAGTGGGGTGGAATTAGACTTGGCTTTTAAACATTTATAAATTATTCATCTTCACTGATAATTAGAAAATGTATGTTTAAAGTATCTGGAGATGACACTGTTCAATTTATCAAATTGTCAAAAATCCAAGTTAGAAAACATTTGTCTCAGAAGACTGTGGGTAGATAATCTCAGGCATTTTAGTGGGAGTGTAATTGGTATGTGGCTTTGGAGCATTCTGGAAATATCTATCAAAAATAAAAATGTAGATACCCTTTGAACCAGAAATTCTACTCAGAGGAGCTTTTTCTTAGAGATATATTCACATCTGTGCGAAATAATATGTGTAGGATTATTTATAAACATTAGTTATTATTATTACTACTATCACTAACAAAATTCTAACACAATACAGGAAATTAGAATTCATTAATAGAGCACTGGTTATCTAAGTTCTGGTACATCTATAAAATATTCAAAGAAAATCAGGAAACCCTCATGCTGAATTGGAAAGCTTTCCAAAATACACATTGGCATGAATAAAAGAAAGCATATTACAGTGTGTGCAGATCCCTGTCTTGGAAGGAAAGAAAATAGCAGGAGGTGAAAGAATGTTTTCACAGTATAATTTGTTTATGCTTTTCGGTTTTTGAGCCACATATATGTTGAAGCATTTTAAAAATTAAGTATAGTAATTTAAAATAGTAAGCTAATTGTAAAAATCACTATCTGTAACTCTAAATTAATTACTTTTACAGGTGGACAAAGGCAGTTGTGCTTCATCTCTCATCTTATTTCGGTAAAATATTTACATAATGTGTTTGATGATTCTTAATGATTTGCTCACTTCCCCCATTTAACTAGGCTATGGGTGCTACAAATCCAATTTACACATGTGTTTTGGTTTTTCATAGATTCCAAGGGTATTTTTAGCAGAGATCAGGTAATGTAAACGGCCAATTTCACAAAAAAATATTGTAAGGATTAGTGTAATGAAAACAATTAGTCAGAAACGTATAATTTTATTTCATTTTTGAATAATTGAAAAAAAGCAAACAAAAAAAATGTGTGTACAATATCATCTAAGACCAACGCTCCCCCCCCCAAAAAGAAAACATTAGGCAAATGTTATTTCATCATGTATAAAGACATTTCTGCCCATATTGTTGCTATTCTTTTTCCCTGTTGACAGATGGTCTTATTATTCTGAAATATTGTGGAAACAACAAGCTAAGACATCAGCAATCAACTGAGAATACAAACAGGTTTCTTCTCATTGGTCTCAATCTGCACTTGAAAGCCAAGTGTGGTTTGTTCCCCTCCAGTTCTGCATTTTAATATTTGGGGTTTTAAATTCATCTCATGTGGTATATACTGGACAGGCCATTTGTAACAATAAAAGATTAGGGGGGAATTGTCAACAAGCAGGACTATATTTATATTTGAGCAATCTTTTTGAAAAAATTCAGTATTTCTTTAAAAACACTAACCAATTTAATGTTCGTCGGTCATCTTTGCTAAAGACAAATGTTTGTTTTGCACAAGAAGTCATTAAAACTTACAAATTAATTGCCCATAACCTAAATTCATATAATGCCCCAGCTGGCATGATAAACAGAATTTTCAGATTTTTTTTTTTTTAACCTCTATAGTAGTAAGACTTACTAACCGAGTGTTATTGATTTAGAACAGGTCAGTGTTGCCAACTACAGCATGCTATCTATCACAGTGGGAAGGAATGATCTACAACCCAGCAGTCCCCAGCAATCAATGCAGAAGCTTATAAATTTACATCATTGGCTTCTAAAACACAATTAATTCGTGCATGTTTTCCTAGCAGCAATTAGCAGCAGGCAGGAGTTTTAATGAAATAAAGTTGTGATTCCCACAGGGACTATTTATAATGAACATTACAAAACAACAAGAGCTTCAAACTGTTTACATTAAGAATTGATTAATAACAAAGCCATTAAGCTACATATTAGGTTACATATTGTGCCAATTTAAGGGATACTGCTAATTAAGTAATCATAATCGTTTGCATGTGGCATTTCTAATTAACTTTATATCTCTTTAAGTTTTTCCTTCAGGACCAACAGCATTCGAGTGGCATTAGCAAAAGGAACATTTAGGCCATTTCTTGGAATATTGCTTTCCAATAAAGTAGATTTCTATGAAAACACTTGGTTTAATCAGAGTAAGTGGCTTTTCAGGAGAATTATTTTGGGTTGCACCAAGTTTACTCTTGAGGGAATGAATTAACATTAGGTTAGGGTTAAGTAGGATTTCAAAATGTTTCTATATAAATTAAGTTTGGAAAGTAGTTTTAAAACTTCTGAAAAAGTTAAACACTAGAGCTGTAACGCCTAAAAGGATTATATTGATCTGTTTTTTATGTGTGTTATTTATAGAATGCTATATATGCATCTGGGAGGATTCCTAAAGATTGTTGATCCTGGTAGTAAGGGAGGGCTTGAAAGACTTTTTTTCAGTATCTGCGTCATAGGAAATGATATCTCTGCACTAGTCCCACCATCGCAAATAAATTTTGTGACCTATCCCTATTCAAACTAATTTCAATCTATTTTTTTATCACCAAACAGTAGCTTCTATAACTAGCTTATTTTTTTTCTTTTCTCTATTAAATATTTATTTAAATCCTAGTTAAAGTGTACAATATAGCAATCTCACACTTACATACAAAAGCCAGTGTTCATCACAAGGGCACTCCTTAATCCTCATCACCTATTTCACCCAAACCCCACCCACCTCCCCTCTGGTAACCATCCATGTTTTGGTGTGTTGTTCTCTATAGTTAAGAGAGCATGTTTTGGGGCACCTGGGTGGCTCAGTCGGTTAATGCCCAACTCTTGAGTTCAGCTCAAATGTGAGATTGAGCCTGCATCCAGCTGGCTCCTTGCTCAGTGGGGGGGTCTGCTTGAGGATCTTACTCCCCTTCTCCATCTGCCCCTTTCCTCCTCTTAGTCTCTCTCAAATAAGTCTTTTTTTTTTTTTTAAGTGTATTTATTGGTTCTCCTCTTTCTCTCTCTTTTTTTTTTCCCTATGATTATTTGTTTTGTCTTTTAAATTCCACATATGGGTGAAGTCATATGCTATTTGTCTTTCTCTACTGACTTACTTTGTATGAGTAGCTTAATTTTTAACAGCCTAAAAATTTCATATTACTAGTTCTTAAATGTATCAATCATAGAGCATTTTACACTGAGTAACACATTCTAGCCTTCTTTTTACCGTAAACTATAAGGGTAGATTTGATTGTTAACATTATCAATTCCCAGATAAAATGAATTTTCTTGTTCTTGACCAAGCCTTCTTCTTATCATGCTGCACATCTGCATGGAAATGCCTGGACTTTTACTAACAATCCACTGACGGTTCAATTATAATAACTGCAAGACACTGAATGCTTGCTATGTTCACAGTTCTGTGCCAAGACTTAACACGGAAATATTTTGACTAATGCTTAATCTTGTAAAATAGATTTTACCATCATCAGGAGAAAACGGAGAGTGAAATGCTAAGTAATTTTGCTAACTCCGAGAACTAGCAAATGGCAAAGCCAGAATGCAAGCCCAGATGTGCCTAACTCCAAAGAAGTAACAGCTACATCAAACTCCATCTCCAGTTAACCCTATTGCTTCAACTCTTGAAGGACCTGCAGCCATCATCTTCCTATTTATTGACAATAGTGAAGATTCTTTTGAGTATCTAACAAACCATATCTTTTTTATTTGCCACTCATTTTGAACCTTGCATGGGCTCTGTTTCTGTCAAAAGAACATAATAGAAGCAATGCTGTACCAGTTTAAGGGACCACTTCCTCTCTTTTGGAATTTCTCTTTGGGAGTTCTAGACTGACATATAACAATTCTGAGTACCTTGAGACCGCTCTGCTGGCTAGGTCTCAAGTAAGCCTACCGTTCAACAGTTTCAACTGAGCCCAGGCTTTCAGCTATTACCATCAAAGATTCCAACGGTGATTGAAGCTGTTTCAGACCCTCCAGACAAGGCTATCTAAATGTTTGATTCTACCAAATGACCTCTGTGCAAGCCAGGGAGTAGAAAAAAAACACCGAGCTACACTCTGTCCAAATTTCTGACCTACACAATTGTGAGGTATCATAAACTATACCTGATTTGGTTGGGAAGATCTGAGCTGGATGCTATAATGATATGACACCTTTGGGGGCATCAGTTGGGTGAGTTTATTTTGCATGGAGGAGAGTTGTTTATTGAAAGGATCCACTAATAAAGGTTCTTATTAAGAACTCTTATCTCTCCGTGTCATTCAAAAAGTAATGATTGGTGATGTTATAATATTCCCATAGAATAAAAGGGTTAAAAATACCAATAGGAAACTTATCTTTTTGTTTTGTTTTGTTTTGTTTATGAGTTTTTTGGCTTGTTTTGGTGTGTTGTTAACACATTCAAACTCTTGAAAAGGGCTCAGATATGTAGACTTCAATTACAAAATAGCTCTGAGAGCTCCTGAAGGAGAAGGTCGGGGTGAAAGAACACAGAGGAAGAAAAATAAAGCAAAGCATATTTTACTCTTTATTTAGTGGAATATTTCCCACATTTTATGATGTGTTTCTGCATTGCTCTACAATAATAAGGCTATTTGCATTAAATCATGCCAGTTATGCCAAAAATAAAGTCACGACACAAGTAGTAAGAAATAAGTATCTAGAAGTATAGCTTGCTATTCTTAATTTTGCATTATATTTGTCTGTGATTTTCAAGAAGAAAATTAATATCTATCATTTTATTTTAACTTTTTTTTAAAGATTTTATTTATTTATTCACGAAAGACACACACAGAGAGAGACAAAGACACAGGGAGAGGAAGAAGCAGGCTCCATGCAGGGAGCCCGATGTGGGACTTGCCCTAGAAATCTAGGATCATGCCCTGAGCCAAAGGCTCAACCACTGAGCTCAACCACTGAGCCACTCAGGCATCCCTAATTTTAACTTCTATATAAAAAACATTCAATAATGTTTGTCATATTCATTTTAGCATAAGATTAATATCAGAATTTGGTTTTAAGTGATATTTTCAAGATTGAAGTATTTGTTTCTTCATGTTGAAAGTATAGTAGGAAAAATGTTCATTAGCATATTGCTATCGCTTATGCAGATTTTTTTTCTTTTACATTTTTAAGAGACATATAAAATTCAAGAAGCCAAGAAAAATCTGGGAAAAGTCACGAACATCAGAATTTCCACATGTACTCAACGTTTAATGAGCCAAAGTCTAAGTAATTAAGTACAAAAGGAGTAAATCATGGAACTGTTCATTATAGTATGCTATTCCCCACCCAAACCTTCTCATGTCTTTAGACTGCTTTAAATTTTCTATGTATATGAAAATACACATATACATAAATTTCTAGTTTATGAAATTGTAGTTTCGGATTGCCCGGTTTCCGCTAAATACATATTCAGGTACATAATTATTACATTTAAGAACACTTCTGCAAAATAAATTAAAATGCAGAGGGTCTTTTAAATAGGTCTGGTACCAATCCCTGTGTATGTGGTGGGGAGGAGGTGGGTTCCCACTTGGAGAAGCAATTCTCAGACACCAACTAGGCAGCCTAGGATTTAACTAATTCTGACACTACCTACCCAGAAAGATCCTCGGATTCCACAGGTTAAATGTTTCATCCTACAAATCCCCCGCTGTCCCCACCCCATCTTCAGATAGCAGTCACAAGTCCAGTTGGTTACCTGCACTTCTGGCAAACTGGTTGTGAATCAGAGGTTCCCAAGACCCTCTCCTCCGGTTCCATTAATTTGCTAGAGCAGTTTACAGAACGAAGAGACATGTTTTACTTACTAGATTACTGGTTGATTATAAGAGGATATAACTCAGGGGCAGCCAGATCTTAGAGACACGGAGAGCAAGGCATGGGGAAAGGGTGCAGAGCTCCCATTCCTCTCCAGCTCTCCAGGTGCACTGCTCTCTCCAAATTTCCATGTGTTCACCAACCTAGATGCTCCTGAAACCTTGTCCTTGTGGGTTTTTATGGAAGCTTCATTACATAGGCATGACTGATTAAGTTATTAACCATTGGTGGTTAAGTCAACCTCCAGCTTCTACCCCTACCTGGAGGTTAAGGGGGTCCTAAAAATTTCCAACCCTCTCATCACAGGATTGGTTCCAAGGGCAACTCATCCTTAGGTGACCTAAGGGCTTCCCAGAAGTCACCTCATTAACATAAAAAAGGACCCTTTTATCTCTCCTATCACAGGAAATTCCAAGAGTTTTAGGAGCTCTGTGCCAGCAACAGTGGAAGACTGAATATAGTTCTTATTATAAATAAAAATATCACAACTTTTTATTATAATTATGCATGGTATTCTGGGTTATAAATCATATTTCCACCAAGTCAAAAGAAAGCAGCAAGAGACCTTTAGTAAAATGCCTATGTTTACAATAGTTTGGGAGGTGAGTAGATACAACAATTAAATTTAAACTTTCTCCCGACTTTATGATAAACCACGTTCCTGCACAAACTCCAGAATGGAGAGTTTACCTTAGGGAAAAACAAAACAAAACAAAACAAAACATAAAAAATATATAACTTTGTAGAAACTAGAAACTGCTGGAATTATGTATTGAAGGGAAGCAAAATATACCACTTTGACATATTGATTATTTTGAATTAAAGTTACTTAAGAAACAGCAAATGCAAGAAGGACACTCTGACCCCCACTATGTCCCTCCGAAAGCAGGAAATAAATCTTTCATGTGAAAGGTACCCTCCCTGTACCAGAAAGGTAGAAAGCATCCTCATCACCAGAGAGAGGAAATTTAAGGCCTAGAAGGTTGTATAAACAAAGCTTGTTACTTTCTCACTAATTTACTACCCCAAACCCACACTTCTTTATCTTGTTCATTCTTCACAAATTTATCGTTTCTTTGTCCAAAAGGTATAAAAGCTGCCTGCTTTGGTCATTTTTTTCAGTCTCATATTTTTAGGGGCTCCTATACATAAGAGATTAAATTTGTTTTTCTCCTGTTAATCTGTTTTATGTCAATTTAATTAATAGACCAGCCAAATAACCTAGAAGGGAAGAAACAAAAAGTTTTCCTCCCTCACAGTGTATTATTAGACTCATGGCAAGCATCAGGACCGTATTGCACAACTGCATTTTCAGGAGATATTCAATTATAATTTACCAGAGGGGAAGCAGATGGAGAGAGGCCTACATTTCTATCATAGAAAAAGTATTTGGAAGGCCACCTTGTTACTGTTTTGTTTTGTGTAGCCATAATTGGAAGATTATATACTTTACAAAGACGTATTTCTTAGATTTTAGGTGTGCCTTATTTATGTAGTAAGTATATTTCTTAAAATTTTCCTATGAAACAATTGAGAATTTTGTCACTTAAAACTTATTTTAGATATTCCAGAAGACATTACTATTTACATAAAACCTACTTTATAGGTTGGTAATGTCTATACAGTTACCTTATATATATATTGAATCTCCTTCTCATAGTTTTATAGCTTATTTTTTAATGTGCCTTCAGCTCTTTAAGTTAAAACACAAAAGTTATACTGATGTTTTCTGTAACCTGGTTATAAACTTGTGAATACTAATTTGGACATCTTACAAGATGCACTGCCCATTATACCTCTGAACTATTTCAATCAGTCCTGTGTGCTGATGACCCCTAGATCCGATCTCCAAATCCCATCTCCCCATAATATGCAAACCTCTATTTCTAGCTGGCCTCTATCCATCTTCAAGGGGATATCTTGAAGCGATCTCACATTTAACACAAGCAATATTAAACCCATTTTATCATTTCACATACCTTTTCTTGATCTTCTCTTACACACTCTCTTTCATTCTTATCAACACTGGTTCAGTCTACTATATGGTAATTTTCTTTCCCATCTGAGTGATAGCAGTAGCTTTTTATCCAACTCTCCTGTCCATCCATTATTGCCATCAAAATTCTGTTCTTGTACCCCACATCCTTTAGCCACTTTAAACACATTCTCAATCCTAAGCAAGCTTCTGTGTCTTTAAGCAAAGGTTTTTGGAGTGACCAATCCCTCCTGCCTTCCAGGAAATATCATCATTTAAGATTCAACTCATTTTTCATATCAGTACAGCATTTCCTAAAAGGGGGCTAAAATTAATCACCTACTCCCTGGTATTCTCAGTGAATTTAACATATATAATCTGTATAATACTTAGTGTCTGTTAGGTAGTAAGGACTCAAAAATGGTAGTTGTTTTTATGAATTTTATTAAAATGATCTTTGCATGTGTTTGTCTCTTAACCTCCTGAGGGCACAAATTTTATTCTGTTATTTATTTTATTACAACTCTAAGCATACACTTGGCATTTAGTGGGAGAAGCTGTGCATCTACATTCAGTAAATATTACCCTGACTAGGGCTGTAATTTAGAGTTAAAAGTGTTATTTATAATTATTGTCAATAAGAACATACTTTCTAATAGTGATTAGAAAATACTGGTTGATGTGTTTTAATAGTATTATTACTATTACAAACAGGAGAAATATAATTCTGAAAGCTTTAAGTAATGAGTAAACATATGGATATATATATTATATATATATGGAGTTATATTAATATAAATATCTTAAAGTAAGAGAGTTCACACACAAAGTGATGGAATAGTTTCCCATCTCTGAGTTAAATACAATGAATTACCTTTCAAAAATTAGTCATTTTTTTCTCCCAGGTATGTCTGCAAAAATTACATTACTTTTGGGATCTCAACAAATTTGCTTTCAACAAAATATGCTTATAGCTTCTCCAGAAGTATGAGAACAAAACATATTTAAATGGTTGTTACAGCATTGCCCTTGGTTACATCTTTTATCTAGGATATCTGATTTTATTCTGTAGGCCTGCGGCTGAACTGTAAATTATTTTTGTTCTCCTGCGAGAGGATCTCACCATTCCATCAACGATTCAGTTCTGTGTGCAGACTAAAAGGGAAATAAGATATAATGAAATACCCTTAAGGAAAAATTATAGGTGTACTGTAGGTCCGTAGTTGTTCAATATTCTACAGATACAGCACTCTGAAAGACATTATCCCAGTTGTTTAGGTGTGAATAGCATTCCATGGGTGAGGGAATACACATGAAAATGAGAAATGTTCTCATTAATGGTATTATCATTAAATCTTAAAGTGGTTACAACACATAACAGTATATGACTAGATGTTGACGTGTTGGGCAGAACTACTTATTATGAAATACAGAGAATCAGAATGTCCTCTCATTGAGGACACATTAATTCGCCGTTTACGAAATTACAATCAGTCACCATAATCATCATTCTCATCATTAGAACACATATATTCCATATTGCTCTTCTGGGCACTGTACAAATTAGGTTAAAAGTCAACTTAGAAGTTGTTTGCAAATGTGTATTTTATATCATCTGTTGGTTGATTGCTCTCCAATGGCTATTTTTTTATCTATATATCTACCTCTTTATATTCGTATTTTTTATTTGAGCTATCTATGCCCAAGTATTTCAAGATAACAAGAGTTATATTAATCTAAAGAGATTCACACATAAAAATCTTAATTGAGGGTAGCCCGGGTGGCTCAGCGGTTTAGCACTGCCTTCAGCCCAGGCCATGATCCTGGAGACCCGGGATTGAGTCCTACGTCGGGCTCCCTGCATGGAGCCTGCTTCTCCCTCTCCCTGTGTCTCTGCCTCTCTCTCTTTGTGTATGTGCCTTTCATGAAAATACATAAATAAAATCTTAAAATTTCTTTTTTAATCAAGTGCTCTGAAGAAAATAGGATTAAATTATTACTGTATTAGTAATAAGATTTGCAAACTCACTTTTATGATTTTCTGTGTTCAGGTTACATTATGCACTACTAAGGAAGTGAGAGCAGCACGGAACAATAAAGTAGCTACTAGTCACACGAGGCTATTGAGCACCTGAAATTGGCTAGTATGATTTATAGCATGCTATAAGTGTAAAATGTACACTGGATTTTATAGACTTAGTATGAAAAATAAAAAAATAACACATGACATGAATCTTTTTTTATATTAATTACATACTGAAAATATTAATTTTGTCTAAATGGTTAAAATAGATAATTATTAAAGGTAATTTTATTTCTTCTTACTTGTTTGGACTGCTAGAAAATCTAGAAGTCTGTAGTTCACATTACATTTATATCCAACTGCACTGGGTTAGAATGTTTGAAATTCATGTAGCTAGGGTCAGGTAAGTTTCAAAGAAAAATGGAGGAGATTTAGTAAAAGATATATTAAATTAATTCTGTTATCTTCTAAATGACATCCACTGTGTGAAAACTACCTTAAGATTAGACTTACAGGAGCTGTTCTGATACTGTTATTTGTGATAAAATAAAAGTGACAGCCACAGTTCCCCTGTGTACTGGGGAACTGTGACCATTACTTCTGGAGTTCAGATAAAGCCACATTTCCAGGCTATGGGATTCTCTCTTGTGCTGGAATACTGCCTATGTTTACTTGAGTCCAAAACTTATTTGAAAAACTGGGCTTCTAAGATAAATAAGCACTCTTTATGGCCAAATGATCTTGATAAATTGATTCTAGAATTCATTAATATTCTATCTTTAAAGGACGCCAGGAAATAAGATATCGATGAGGAACAGATGAATAGCAAGCTCTGTTATCTTTACCTTTCACATTTCTTATTTCCAGCCTATTTTCCCATATCTGTTTATATATGTGGTTGTAATGAGAATTTATGACATAAGAAGTTTTCTTTTTCTAATTTTCAAACCATATATATACACCATATATTTTCACATCGAGACTTAAGACATATAGTACGTATTGCATTCTTTGTTACTTGTGGCAGAATGACATCAGTCATGTTAATTCACTGTGATGATTCTAGATGGCATATTTTTATATGCCATCTTTGTCATACTTTGGTTTCTCATTTAAAAATAAAAAATAAATGATAAGACGAAATTCTACATAATACAGAATTCTAAAAATACTTGTTAAAGCATTTATTGTACTATATCTTACTGAATGCAATACCATATCCAGTCTACATCATGTGTCTAATTACTTATTAAGGACTGTAAGCTGGGAAAATGTTCATTACTATTAAATTATCAAGGATGTGATGGTTACTAACAGAATGACTACCTACAAGTTATGAATTATGAGTTTTAAAAAACAATTATTTGGCCTAAATAGAACTTACCAAGTTAACCAGTTTTAACTATTGGAGTACAACATGCTGTTTGTCTCAGCCAAGTAGATGCAAAAAGGAATAGCACAAGACACTTCAAGGGAAAGAAATTGTAGTGATCTTCCCCACCTAGGGCAGATCTTGGATGAAAATGCAAAGTAAATATATTTAGACCTTTTTGACTGACCCCTTTTATTTATTTATTTAAAGATTTTACTTGGGATCCCTGGGTGGCGCGGTGGTTTGGCGCCTGCCTTTGGCCCGGGGCGCGATCCTGGGGACCCGGGATCGAATCCCACGTCGGGCTCCCGGTGCATGGAGCCTGCTTCTCCCTCTGCCTGTGTCTCTGCCTCTCTCTCTCTCTCTGTGACTATCATAAATAAATTTAAAAAATTAAAAAAAAAAGATTTCATTTATTCATGAGAGACACAGAGAGAGAGAGAGAGTGAAGCAGAGAGAGAAGCAGGCTCCATGCAGGGAGCCTGATGTGGGACTGGATCCCAGGTCTCCAGGATCAGGCCCTGGGCTGAAGGCAGTGCTAAACTGCTGAGCCACCCAGGCTGCCCTTGATGGGCCCCTTATAGCAAATCTCCAGCTAAGGGAGGGATTCCCAGCTCTGGCTGCATATTACAACCTACCAGGAAAGACTTCAACACATAAGGCTGTTTGGCCCAACTGAAATGGATTCAATCAATATCTGGTCCAGAAAAAGGGCACACCTCTGTATGGTTTAAAAGTTCCCCGGGGGGGGGGGGGGGAGGTCTCCAGGTGGTTCTAGTGTGGACCAATTACAGAACCCCTAATTGAAGACAACCAGAAACCCCATATTCCCTGTTTACCAATATTCTGTTACTGAAGCCTGAAGCCTCTACATTTCAAATGAAGCTAATACCCTGCACCTTGCCCTGCTAATTTCTCACTGCTAAAAGTCACTACTAATTTGTTTCATATTTTCAAAGCCTCATTAGGTTACTGGCCTGCTAATTACATATCCCAAATCATAATAAACCACTAATAGATGAAAATGATTTAATGTGTGCTACCTTTCTAATTAATGAATTTGCTTTTTAACCTAGTATTTAGCATATCCTAAGGCATGAATGGATAAATAAAATATGAATTTTTGGCATTCTCAACTCTATAGAAATACTTTAACTCTGGTGGGACATTCAACTTTCCTTAAGTATTTCTACATGATATTTTTTTTTAAAGATTTTATTTATTCATTCATGAGAGACACAGAAAGAGAAGCAGAGATATAGGCAGGGGGAGAAGCAGGCCCACTGCTGGGAACCTGATGCAGGACTTGATCCCAGGATCCCAGGATCATGACCCAAGCCAAATGCAAAGACTAAACCACTGAGCCACTCAGGTGCCCATCTACATGATTTAAATGGGAGCTCGCTATCCTGCTCCCATTATTAAGGAAGGAGATTGCAGGATGAATATGAAGTGAAAATATTTAAGGAAAATATCATGAAAGGTAAGGAAGTTGAGGATTCAAGTAATATAATATGGGAATCTATGCTTTTTTAAGGATTTTCTCATAGTTATTCTATTACTAAAGTGGAATTGTTAGGAAGAGTGGGTATTTTAAAGAGAATCAGTGATGGTTGATATAATGACAGAAGTTTTTGCTCACTGCTAAGGATGACTGAAAAAGGAAGTATGGATATAATTAATTAATTAGAAATAATAATAATAATAATTAATTAATTAGGATGTTTCCATCAGTGCTAAGGAAGGAGATTGGCCATTTATTGTATCATTGCAGTTATTGTATCATTGCAGTTACATGAGACTAAAGTTAATATGAACCAAGTTTAGAGACACCTATCACTAAAAATTTTTTCAGAGGTGAAATGGTGATGTGATTAAGAAACTGGGAAAAAGTTATAGTCTCTGGTTTCAAATACAAGGGTCAATCATTTATTATTGTTGCTGCTGCTGCTGCTGCTGTTGTTATTGTTATTTTTTAGAGAGGGAAGGAGGAAGCCCAGAGGGGAGGGAGAGTGAGAATCTTAAGCAGATGACCTGCTGAGTGTGGAGCCTGACAAGAGGCTCAATCTCACTGCCCTGAGATCATGACCTGAGCCAAAATCAAGGTCAGTGATGCAACCAACTGAGCCGCCAGGTGTCCCCAATCATTTTTTATTGTTTGACCTTGAACAAGTGCCTCACGTTGTTTGGCTGTAAAATAGGGATTGTGTTTATCTTTACCTCATCAGTTTGTATTTAGGAGAGAGGAGTTTAAATGGGTTAGTAGTGTAAGTAAAATCCTTAAAAAGCACATGGACACAGTAATATATATAGATATTAACTATTATTATTACTAAAAATGTGCAAAGCTACATATGTTTCTAGTTTATATACAATTATATCTATACATGCTGTCATGGTTCCAATTACCAATCTCTTACTCCCAAGAATTTACAAGTTTTTACAATTCAGAATGTCTCGGGCCCTTTTTTTTCCTGGCCTGTAATAAGACATTGCAGTATTTCGTAAACTAGGTTGAATCACTGCACTTTGTCTCATTGTATTGATCTGATATTTTCTATTGAATTGTTACACAATGTCTCTGTCTCTCTGGATGACCTACCTGTCAACCTTTGAAAGTCTTGTTACTATAACTTATTCAATGTCTAATCCATGAAGTTAAGTGTTTACTGCTGGTATTTTTATATCTACTTTATATTAATCCTTTAAAATACCCATTTGGGTAAGTATATTCCCCTGTTGGAGATGAGAAAACTTGGCCTTAAATGTTACATAATTAACTCCAAATCATTCAGCTCATTAAATATCTGAGTAAGAATTCAAACTCAGACATAGATGTTTATGCTCTCATAAACCAAAGTTTATGCCCTGTTGCCCCTGATTTCTTCTTGGTGCTCTAATTTCTTTTTTCTTTAAGATGTTATTTATTTATTTATTTATTTATTTATTTATTTATTTATTTATTCATTCATTCATTCATTCATTCATTCATTCATTTATTCATTCATTCATTCATTTATTTATTCATTCATTCATTCATTCATTCATTCATTTAAAGTGAGAGCAATGGGGAGGGGCAGAGGGAGAGACAGAATCTCAAGCAGACTCCCCACTGAGCATGAATCTCCACCTGGGGCCCTATCTCAAGACCCTGAGACCCTGACCTGAGGCAAAATCAAGAGTCAGCTGCTTAACTGACTGAGCCACCCAAGTATCTCTTGGTGCTCTAATTTCTAGCCACATATTTTAGTTTATTTTCTTTCTTAAACAGATTATTAGCCTTCACCTTTAACTTCAAGGATGAATTGGTATACAAGTTTTATTTAGACAAATACACAGATTGGCTTATAATAATATTTTATTTCATTTAGAAATGTTATTCTCTTATTATTGGTCTGTACCATGATGTAGATCATGAAGCTATAGCAATTTAGTGAACAAGAATTGTTCATAGAGAACTGGCAAGGGTTTCTGAGAAAACCACTTTGGTTAAGAGATGTTTAGAGCAAGAAAAGACTTCCTGTTCTCTTGAGATACATGAATGTATGAAGGCTTATTTCGAACTGTTATTATCATTTTCTATCTGCTTTAAAGGTGACATATTATACTGGTTCAGGCCAAAACTCTGAGACCAGCCTGCCTGGCTAGGTTAATCTTAGAGAGGTCACTGATGATGTGATCGTCAAGTGTGAATATCCAGCTACCAATCTCAAGTGAGGATTCCTACCTCATGGAGAACAGCCAGCCACCAGAAGTAGGAGCTTGCACACTGGCTCACTGCATCTTCTATTTGTTCAGAGTCCCAGAGGAGGACTCAACACACAAAGCATTGGTTGAGATATTTTACTCACAGAAAGCAGAAGAGACACAACAGAATGAGATTGGTATTTGCTGGTGTGTGCTGATCTACCACAGCTGGTAGGTCTCTCCCAATGCACACACCCTTCTCATGCTGTAGGGGAAGATTCCATTTCCTTCCATCTAGGGCACTGGACAGGTGACATATGATACTCTTAAGTTATACAAGGAAGCTCACTGAGTATCCAGAACAGAATGTTTTCTCTTAATAAGAATAAGAATATGGACCAATGATATAGTTCAGGACATGGCTTCCATATTGGGGAATATTCCAGGGCCAGGGCACTGATGGGGCAAGCCCAGTGAAGGGCAACAGGTATGCAATAGCTGCTTCCCCAGCAGTGATTATAGTCAAATTACATAAACTCCATATCACAAATTGGGGGTCATGATAATTTCACCCTCATAAAGTATTGGGAGGATTAGATAAGTTAATATATGAAAAATGCCAAGAACAGGGCCTGGCATATACTAAGCATTCCATTGAGTATTAACAATATTTGTCCAGCTGTGACAATTTTAGAATACGACTATTGTTTGGTGCCTCTCTGTGGGTGCTGTGCTTAAACTCCATTCCCTTTGTATCTTGGTGGGCTTGTGACTGCTTCAGTCAATAGAGTATTTCTGAAGTGACACAATGTCATGTCCTAAATGAAGTCATTAAGTGACCATGCAGCCTCTGCTTTTTTTATGGGAACATTCACTCTTGGAGCTTCATGAAAAAAGTCTTTCTAGATTAAGATTATCATGCCAGAGAAGTCTCACAGAAAGACCATGTAAAGATGCCTGGATACTACATAGAGCAAGAGAATGATGCTCAATGCCTTCCCGCCCCACCATCCCGACATGGTCAAGTCTTCCCAGCAGAAGCCCCAGACATGAACCAAAGATTTTCTACTCTCCCCTGCCATCTCTAAATTACTGACTCACAGAATTTGCAACCATAATAAATTATTGTTTTATACCACTGAATTTTAGATGGTTTGTTACACAGCAAATGGCAACCAGAATATAAGCCTCTTTATTTTTGTAGCATATATTAGAATCACAGGTTTTGCCTTATAATTGGGAATATTATTTTGCCTTATTACCTTTATAACTACTGTCTTTCCAATGGTTCCCTTCTAACTCAAACCAATTGAATCCAACTCAATTCAAACCAATAACCTGAGTTCTTGGTTTTTGCTCTCTGATTACCAAACACTTTAATTCAAAAAAAAAAAATTACAAAACTACTACAATTTGACAGTTGCCAATCTTTCCACAACTCCTTCAGTGCTACTTACATTCTTTCCTGCATGAGGCAAGTCAATCATTTCTCCTTATGTATTTTTCTCCATCTTGCTTTTCTCCTGAATAGATCGATCTGCCAACGTCCTATTACCCTACACTTTCTGATCTTAGATGATCTTGGCTCCTCTTTCATGGAAAAATCATGGTAGGAATCCTGTCTTTTTCTCTGCTGTCTTCTGAAAAGTGATTGTCATCTCTAGCTAATTGATCTTCTATTTTCCGTCCTCCACTTTTCTTTCTTTATTCTCTCTTCATCCTAACTTAGTGAAAAGGTAATAGTCTTCCTCCCATCTAAGGCTAATCCCAATGCCTTAAATTTATATGATACCTCTTCTTGTTGCCTTGGAGCACATGCTCCAGTAATGATCTATTCCCTCACCAATATTTTCAAATTTTATCATCTAAATCTTTTTTTGTGTACTGATATGGTCATGTTTAAATGTCTCCTATTCAGGCAAAAGAAATCATTCTATGCTGATTTTGATGAGTTAATCTTTTAACTTGTCTTTTGTATTCTTTTGCATTTCTTGAATTTTTCTAGTGTATACATGCTATACATAACAGAAAATATAATAGGGTTAATTTGAATTAACCACTTTTCTAAGTTCTAGGCATGGGTATACAATGAAAAAAAACACAGAAATTTTGTTCTCCATTACTTCAACCTCTTTGGACAATATATTAATGCAGACAGCATATTAGATGTCTCAGAACAGCATCATTTGTAAATTTAGTAGCCAAATCTCATTACATGAGACTTCTGGGTTTAGCTCAGATATATAGAGAGCTAGAATGTCATTGTCACCCTTATGACAAGAGAAAAAAAGCTGAACATACTGCAAATTAGATTTTTCTTGAACTCTGGAGAGAACTGGAATGGCAAGGAAAGAAGTTCATCCAAAATCTGGAGAAAAAGCAGCACAAGCAGGGAGAAACAGGACACAGCCATTTGTTTACTTGAGTTAGATGCCACCAAATGCCATATAAGTCAGTGAAAATATTAAGCTAGACATTTTTAATTAATTGCAAAAGGCTGAGTAGGCTTAATGTTAGACTATAAAGCCCCTGAGGGCCACAGACATAAGATAGTCGTGTCCCTTTTGCAGAGCATTTTCTCTTGGAGCCCCACGAGGTTCTCAGGGAATATCAGGGAGAAATCTGAATAATGCAAAACAAAACAAAACAAAAACAGAAGAACTTCCTTCATGGTTCTTCCTGGGGTTGAAGAATGATAACCACTGCCAGAACTCCATCCAGACTCCTCTTTCTCTCTCTCTCTTATGAAATAAAATATTTTTTTGTTTTTGTTTTTTTGCAGATCTTTCGGGTAGAAAACAATTAAATTTGTAGATTAGGTGCAGAGGTGGAAATTCATTGCAACCCAAGGTGGAAATGGGTGGCTGCCACCCTTCCCCATCCCAGATGTATCCCCTATCTCATCTAAGGAGCAAAATCCTTAATCTGTAGGAGTTAGGGCCTCAAAATTATAAACTAACAGCATTAGTGGAAAAGTACTGAAGTTAAGGATGAAAACAAAGAATTTTTTAAAAAGTTTCTACTTGGAGAAGGAGCTAGGGAATGCACTAGCTCTAGTTTTGTATCTGGAGAAGAGACAGTATACGTACAAAGGGCACATGGCTGAGGTCAAGGCTCATGGTGTCTGCTTAAGACTGAGGCTGGTCAGAGCATCAAACACCCCACCCAATACCCTACCAACAAGCTAATATACAACTAGTAAAACTAATAGTGGAAGACATCTGGGAGAACTCCAAGACACAGGCTTTCTCTAGGAAGAAGTGCAAAGGACAATTCACAACTAAGTAGAAAGACAAACAAAAGGTATTACTAGAGGAATTTGTAGGCTTGATGCACTGAAGATAACCCAAACCCAGCCCTATATCACAGCCAAGTGACGCTCGTCCCAGGAATGCAAGGCTTGTTCAATATTGAAAAAAAAATGTATTTTATCATATTAATAGACTTACTAAATAAGAAAAAAAAACATTTTATCAACAAATGAAGAATCAAATCATTTGGCAAAATCATACATCTGTCCCTGATTAAAAAAAAAAAAAAAAAAAAAAAAAACATTCCACAAACTAGAAGCAGGATACTTTCTTAATCCAATAAAGAATATCCACAAATCCTACAGCTAACATTATATTAGATACGAGTCTACTTTCTGTCTAAGATCAGGAATAAGACTGGGATGCCTGGGTGGCTCAGCTGTTGAGCGTCTGCCTTTGGCTCAGTGAGTGATCCTTCCTGGGATCCAGGATCGAGTCCCACATCGGGCTCCCTGCATGGAGCCTGCTTCTCCCTCTGCCTGTGTCTCTGCCTCTCTCTCTCTCTCTGTGTGTGTCTCTCATGAATAAATAAATGAAAGCTTAAAAAAAAAAGATCAGGAATAAGGCAAGGATGCCTCCTTTCCCTCCTCATATTCTACATTATGTTGATGTGCTAGTAAGAAATATTTGCAATAAGGCAAAAAGAAAAAGGAAAATAAAGGCCATATAGAATAGACAAAGAGAAGTAAAATACATGATTGTCTATACAGATAGTCACAAAGATTATCTTAAAAAGGGCTCCTAGAGCTTTAAATACATGTAATTCATTTTGTCAATGATTTCTTTGACAATAATGCTTTTTAAAGCTTTTAAAAATTGCAAGCTAACAAAAGCATGTTAATTTGCTCTATGGAGTCGACAATGACTCCCTAAATATTAAAATATACCTCCTAAAGTCCCAGCCAGTTCCTACCACAGTCCCATGGTCTCCTGCCTCTCTTTTCAACATGACAGATGGCGTGTCCTTCATTAGTGTCCTTCATTAGTCAAGGACTGTCTGGCAGGTGGAGTGGCGGTGGCCACCTCCAGGGCCTTTGTAGTGCCCATCAAGCAGGTCAAGCCGCTGCTGCAAGTGCAGCCTGCCAGCAGGCAAATCACACAGAGAAGCAGTATGAGGGCCTTATAGACTGTGTGGTTCAGATTCCCCAAGGACCAGGGAGTCCTGTTCTTCTGGTGTGGTAACTTGGCCAATGTCATCAGATACTTCCTCACTCAGTCTTTCAGTTTTGCCTTCAAAGGTCTTCCTGGGTTGTGTGGACAGGAGAACCTAGTTTGGTCACTATTTTACAGGGAATTTAGCACCAGATGGTGCCACTGGGGGCAGAGCGTTGTGTTTTGTGTATCCTCTTGATTTTGCCCGTACCCATCAAGCAGCTGATGTCAGCAAAGCTGGAACTGAAAGGAAATTCAGCTTGGTGACCACCTGGTTAAGATCTACAAATCCAATAGGATTAAGGGCCTGAACTGGCTTTAATCTGTGCAGGGTATTATCATCTACCCAGCTGCCTACCTTGGTATCTAAAGGGCATGTTTCCAGATCCCAAGAGTACTCACATCTTCATCAACTGAACGATGGCACAATCCACCACAGTGATTGCTGGGCTGACTTCCCGGGGTGGTATGATGATGCAGGTAGAGGGCAAAGGACTGACATCATGTACGCAGGCAGGCTTGACTGCTGGAAGACGATTGCTCATGATGAAGGAGCCAAAGTTTTTTCAAGGGTGCATGGTGCAATGTTTTCAGAGGCATGGGTGGTGCTCTTGCACCTGTCGTGTGATGAAATCTAGAAGTTCAGGCAAGTTATTTCCTAGTTTTCCCCCTGGTGAACAGGCATGTTGTATTATACAATATACCTAAACACTCTTGACAGACTATTGGCTGTCTATTTATCGGTGGTAACTATTTACTGGTTCCAAATGGGAAGCCATAATATCCATCTGATTGGTTTTCTCTTAAAGCCATTTCCATGATGAAGAGACACAATTATATTTTTATTTCAGTCACTCTTGTTTGAAGAAATAAAAAAATGTATGAAATAATACTGCCTTTTAGAAACAATTACTTTTACTTTTTTTCGTAATGAATATTGATCCTTTTTTTTCCAAACAAGGAATAGATTCCAAAATTCTTTGTAACTAATTCATTATAATTCATGATTAGGCTCTAGGAGTATACTTGAACTAAAGATAGTATCACTCCATGAAGATCAACATTTAAAATGAAGATTCTCAACATTTCTATTATTTTTACATAATTTTATTTCAATATAATCTTTTGTTTTAAAGAATGCCCCTAATTTTTCTTATGAACTTTCTCAGAATATTATTGATTTCAGTAATTTCATATCCATTTGTAAACAGATTTGTCTTTGGATTTACTTTATGATTACATTACTTTCATGCCACCTGTTACAATTATTTCGCTGTGATTTAGCCCCTTTTCTATTAAGCAGTGGGAGTAACTTTGTGCTCTAACCCTTAGCAAATCCTTCCACCATAATTCTCTAGGGATAAGCGGTAGTTAAGAAACCAGCTTTATGTTTGAATATCCAAATTAATTAAATGGACATCAATAGGCTTGCCTTAGAGTATGTGCCCCTCAAAGACATTGTCCATTTACCGAACCCGTAATATTAGTTTGTAAAGGTCTGTACTTCTTTAGAGAACTTGTGAGTAATGTTTACACCTTCTTAAAACTATTTAAGTGCTACCCTGAATGTTTTCATTCACTGAATGTTACACCTTCAAATGTTTTCACTCAATAGATACCCTAGGGAGCTCTGAAATTCTAGTGGGATATGGAAACATTTATTTATTTTTTAAGTAGCTGAACATATGGGCAAACATCAGTATATTACAAGCAAAAATAAATTGAAAGATATATCCCTTCCTAATTGTATTGAAAGAATTCAAATGTTTTCCATGGACTGTCTAAACTTAATTCTGTAGAACAATTGATTACCTATTGTTGGTGGCATGAACCACTTCCTTTTGGGTCACTGTAATTATTAGAAAACAGTTTCCTGGAGTCGTGGGGCTCACTTTCTCTCTTTTAATATAACCTACTTAGAGGATTGAGTACAATTTCTAATGTGTATACAATAATTTTATAGACTCCATGCAACCTAATTTGAAACAAACTTTTGGGTTTAGACGAATAAAACTGCTTATTGTGTCTACCAAATCTTTACCTTATTTTATGAGCTGTAGATACAGCCTCTTCATATTCCTATTCTTCCTCAGTACCTAAGAGGTTACTGTCTTTCACAGTAAGTGAACCCTGAGTTAACGTGGCATGTAAGTCATATAAACTTAAAAAAGATCCCAAATTGACAGGTCTTTCCTCTCACAATTAGAGAACTCTACCACTTTGTTTTTGAAGTACATTTTTTTGCCACCCAAGACTAGTGATTCAAAATAGCTGCTTCTCTCATCAGGGAAATTATAGGCAATTATGAAACCATATCCTCAGCCCATAATAATGGGATAGTAAACACATTTTACTGAAAGAAATGCAATAGGCTTATTTCTCTAGATCTTCTAAATTTTAAACTTCGGATAAGTCAGGTCACTAAAGATTCAGAATCTAGATGTTCTTTTCTTTGTTAAATTAGTTTTATATAGCTATACAAATATCTATTTAGCCTACACTGAGGAACTATAACAAATATGTTGTAGCTACTTTGTGTTTTGGCAAACCGATTATATAAATCAATACATATTCAATACATTCAATAATGTCTATGGGACAGGCAATAATGCTAGTCACATTCCATGTTGCCATATTCTGAGAAACTCTTGAGGGGCACATTTTTCTCAGTAGTTTCCAGCGCCTGAAAAATACTCCTATATACAACAAATGGCAAGTTTTATGGTTGAATATAATCTGATTAATGTAGCTGATTTTTTTTTTCAGATGATAATTTGTGACTTACCCCTGGCTAGTGTGAAGAAGAATGTGACAGTGTATATTTGTATAGTGATCTTACCCCCGGATTCATCTTCTTATTTTCCTCGTGTTTTTCTTACACCAGAGGTATCTTCATTCACTCAGAGCCTAAGGCAGCTCTGACTTGTCTGGTAATAGGGCTATTCCTTCACTTCAAAATGGTGACAGTAAAAATTTGAGATGATGCCAATATAGAACGTATCAAGCTTGTGACAAGAAGCAGGAGTTGCTATCCGGAGTCTAAAGAAAACAAATAACAGAGAAGATTGGCAGATGCTCTGCTGCTGACTCTCAGGAGCGTGCATAAACACATGAGTTTCCTTCAACTGAGGAATACGGGCTGCTGTTTCTGCATTCTGCTGGTATAACTGAAGCTAGCTTTACTATATTTTTACTGTTTTGCTACCCATATTGAGATACCTTGTAAATATATCATACTAACTTACTCCACCAATCAGTCCCTTATTTATCCATCCATTTATTCAATTAACATGTTAGTATTTATTAGTTTTATAAGGTAATGGTTATTAAAAGCCTGCCATTATGTATTTAACGTAATGCTGGCAGCAGCATCCCTCTTCTCCATTATTATTTAGGATTAAAAATGTTAACTTCCTAAGAAAACCAGTAATGTCTACCTCCCAGAAGAGTGACTGATAGTAATTCCTAAGTCTAAATTAAAATAATTTTATTTTTGTGCTAATGAGCTATTATAAAAGAAGAAGAGCCCAGGAAATGTCAATGTATTTAATTTACAAAGATTTTATAATGTTTTATTTTATGTTTAATCTTTATTTTATAATGTCACTTAGAATGTATTCTAGTTGAAACAACTTTGAAGAATTAAAGTAAAAGTTCATTAACGTTACTCTGGGGAGACATTAATAAACAAGTTACAATAAACATTATCTATGTTATATTGAACTGCACTGAAAACCAGAACTCACACTTCCAGTAAGTTAGGCCACACTGTTCTATTAAGTAAAGATGTATGAATCCTCATGTCAAGATGTTTAGCGGGAACCCAGAAAAAAAACAAAACAGAACAGAACATCAATTAGCCTCAATAAGTCCAAGGTGAGACCAACTGAGTGGAATGATTATTCATGCCAGCAACGGGGGAATTTTTTAAAAAGTGTGCGTGTGTGTGTGTGTGTGTGTGTGTGTATGTATACATATACATACACTCTCTCCATTTATGTATATAAATATTTATGTATATAAAGAGAGAGAGAGAGCGCGCTCTGCAACTCAAGATGTGGTATATTATATGATATCATTCGAAGTATGCAGGATCCTTACTGCATCCAAATGCATTTTATCAGGATGTCCAAGTAATGTGCAAACATTAAAGTTTGAGAAACATTGCCATAAGCACTATGGAGACTAATACAGAGATTGCTAGCCTCCCAGCAAGGACAAATGGACTCCCAAGGAGTATTTGAAGAAATGTTATTGAAGTGACTTGTTATAAGCTGTTATTGTGTATCTCTCCCTGCCCAGATATTTCTATGTTCAAGCCCTAGTATCTCAGAATGTGTATGTATTTGTGGATTGGGTACTTAAAGAGGTAATAAAATTAACAAGAGGTCATAAGGGTGGGCCCTAAAGCAATATAACTGGTGTCCTTATAAGAGGAGGAAATATGGATGCTGGTAGATGGGTAGAGAGGGAAGACCATGAGACGATACAGGGAGAAGATGCCCATCTACAAACCAAAGAGAGAGCCATCAGAATACAGAAATCCTGCCAACACCTTGACCTCACAGTTCTAGCCTTTGGAATTGTAAGGAAAATAGACCTGTGTTGTTTAAGACATCCAGTCTCTGGTACTTGTTATGGCAGCCTGAGCAAACCAATACAGGTCTATTCATAAATGTTTGGGCAGAGTTAAGAATGGTAGAGTACTTCCAGACTAACAAATCAAAGAACTGTCCCCACTTCTAGGTCCAAGGGCAGTTATAACTGTAGTAAAAAGATTCCCTTGTAGAAGCGATGGTCTTAAGTTTAATGCAGCTGCCAAATAATTGTAGGCTGGCAGGAGAGAAGCATGGAGAATAAATATTCACAACACTTACTACTTCTTCAATTTTCTTTGTCCTCTTGGCTAAATCTAATTGGCAGCCAGAGGGTAACAGTCTACTGATGATGCAGTTTGTATAAGTTAACCTCCTAAGGGAAAAACAGAGTAGACAATGATATGAAGTAGTTTGGAAGAGCAAATAGAAATCATGCAGCAGAACTGCTTATCTTTCTTCCTTCCTGTTTATTAAATGGTCCTCATTTACACCCAGCCAAAAGACTGCTTTTCTAATGTCCTTGCATCTATCTGTGCATAGCCACAGGATTACCTTCTTTTTCAGATATGAATAGAAATTGTTGGGTGGAACTTCAAGTCATGCTCCTTACAAAAGGGATATAGCTAGCTGGAATATGCCCTTTGTCCCCTCACCCTTCTTGCTGAAGCCTGTAATGGATCTGACCAATGCTCTGACAGCAGTGGGAATTGAAAGCAGATATATGGGAGGGATGTAGGTCTCTGATAACTGTGCAACGCCTCCAAGTCCTGCATATGCCACTTTGGCATGAGTATTATTTTAATCTGAATCCAACTGGGAACTCACAGATGCAAAAAGTTCTCCTCCTTCTCTTATCTGCCCAAAAGCTGGGAATACATTTCCCTTTGAGGAAATCCTATATCAGAGAGAGAAGGGGACTCTTATCATCTCAGATGAGGAGTTGATACCAAGATCAATTTGTGTAAACAACCCTTACTAAAATAGCTCCTACCTTCCATTATGAATTCCCTCATAAGTTTTCTAGTTACTTCCCCATAAATTACTGTCCCTTGAAACCCAAACCCCTTGCCTTCGTTAAAAAGGTCCCAATTCTAATACCCCATGAGTATTGTTTCTTTTCTGTGAACTCCCATGCACATAAATATTAATAAAAATTACGTGCCTTTTCTTCTATTAATTTGTCTTTTATTAGTTTAATTCAGAAATCCCCAGTTAGTGAATCTAAGGTGGTAGGGAAGAGTTTTTCCTCCAGGCAGTGTAAAGTTGGACTGAATTCAAACTATTACAGAGGTGAAGGTGAAGAAAGCTATTTAAGAAGCTTCAAGAGATAATGAATCTATATTATTTTTTTAAGTTAAATAATGTCTCAGAAGGTTTTCTGAGGTAAGGCCTTCTGTGCAACCCCAGTAAAATCACAGAATTATTCTAAGTGTCACTTTTTTTACCTACAAAAAGAGTTTAATAATAACATCCCTGGTACACACAGATAATTATTCTGAAATATATATGATAGTACTTGATAAATAATGAAGAAAACGAGTTGAGAATCAGAATTTTGTGATCTAGTCCTTGGTCTAACTAATTGGACCTAATTAGTCACTTTTTTTTTTTTTGGTTGATGGTGAATTTTTGAAAAGATTATTTATTTATTTATTTATTTATGGTCATTTTTAAAGGATTTATTTATTTATTTGTGAGAGAATGATAGAAAGAGTACTTGCATGGGCAGAGGACCACAGGAAGAGAGAAAGAAGCAGACTGTCCCTGAGTAGGAAGCCCAATGTAGGGTTCTAGCTCATGAACATGAAACCATGACCTGAGCTGAAATCAAGAGTTGGATACTTAACTGACAGAGCCACCCCAAAACCCTGATAGTGTCCTTATCAGAGGCTCAGTTGGATGGATTCACTTAATCTATACAATGGAATATTACTCAGCCATCCAAAGAATGAAATCTTGCCATCTGCAATGACTTGGATAGAACTAGAGGGCATTCATCATACTAAGTGAAATAAGTCAGAGAGAAACAAATACCATGATTTTACTCATATGTGGAATTTAAGGACAAAAAAGATGAACATGGGGGAAGGGAAGGAAAAAAGAAATAAGACACAAACACAGAGGGAGGCAAACCATAAGAGACTCTAAACTCTAGGGATCAAACTGAGGGTTGCTAGAGTGAAGGTGGGTAGGGGATGGGGTAACTGGGTGATGGAAAGTAAGGAGAGCACTGGAAGTAATGAGTCCTGGGTATTGTACGCAACTGATGAATCATTGAATTCTTCCTTTGAAACTAATAACCCACTATATGTTAATTAAATCAAATTTAAATTAAAAAGTTTTTAAAGACTTTATTTGATTTCAAATAAGAATTTGACAATTATATGACTTATTTTTATTTATTAGGGATTATGATATAGGTTTAAATGCAATTGCTGAACTTTAGTATCTGTAAGGAATCTGCCTACATAATAGTGAATATAATGTGATATTAAATCCATATTAAATAAGCTATTTAAAAATGATCTTCTACTATATCTCTACTGTATTTTTAATTCCAAAAGAAAATACATTTCATTTTTTATGATTGTTTTCCATTTTTAGGCCACTAAGTTATGGGGAGATATAACGTAATCTTGAGGAAGTATGGATTGAATTAGGATTCTAACTTTGTAAGAATAAAAAAGCTACCTCCTGTGGCTCTCTTTGACAATAATACTTTTTTTCTATGAACTATGGTGATATATATATATATATATATATATATATAGTTATATATGTATATCTATATATCAAGATAAATATATCATTATTAAATTATATTTTTTTCTATTCTATGTGCTATTCTAGATATATTACATGAATTCTGACTGATTATAAAGAATTTAACTGTGTTCTTTCCTTAAAATGCATGTGTGTTTATGTGTGTGTAATATTGAAAAATTGAAAAGAGAAGTACAGAGAATATAATTCTGGGAACTGTAATCAAAAGAGGGCAGGGGGAATCAACACAGATTTTCAGAAGGAAAATTTCCAATTATGCCAACAATTACATGAAAAACAGATAAGAAAGCTTAGTTGTCAGGAATTGTATCATGCCTCTAGTTATGGAAAGTAATTAAGAAGGAAGATTATATCAATCTCTCTTTGCATTAAAGAGTGTTGGTAAGATATAAAAAATATCAAAGGTTAGATAATAAGCAATAATTCATCTTTGCATTTAGGAGTCATAAAAGTTTCTGATAATACTCTGCTGAATTATTTTGTTTGCAATCAATTAGTAAATGTTTTAAACTCATAATTTATAACCACATTCACTTATGAATATTTGTTACCCATATAATGGGTTAAGTCATTGAGCATAAAATGTCAAATTTATCTAAGTTATTATAACCATTTGAATGATGTAGTTACCATGTATACATAGCTTCTTTGTCCATCATAACATAAAAAGAAAACAGTTAAAATATAGACAGAAAACAAACAAGAGCCAAAAATATCTAGGGTAAAAGAAGAGTGTTACTCTTGCAGTGTCCTCCAAATACAAAAATGGGTTTGCATGCTCCTAGGAGGTAGGACAGTAAGAGGTATGACTCATTTTCCCTTCAAGTTTGTGTTGTGCTTTCCAATCAATAGAACTAGAAAGGTCTTTTGGAAGGCTCCAAGCTTATTTTTATGCTATGTTCTCTGCTTATGTTCTATGATTGCCTCTCTGATTCCCACTGGAGAAGGTTTGACAAACCACCAGCACTCTTCACTTTGATTGAAAAACTTAAAATCATAGAATTACAAGAATTTGGATGTGGAAGAAGCTTGGATTATCTAGTACAATCCCAATTGTATGTTCAAATCCCTTCCTAATGATATTCATGATACAGTATCATTGATACTCTATTATGATACTTTAATTACCAGCATTTCTTTAATTGAGCAAAAATCTGCCTGTTTCCCTTTTAGCTCTTCCTATATATTTCTACTGTCCCAGATTATAAATAGATCATCTGCTTGTTCAGCAGCAAAGCAGTCCTCAGGGTGCGTGTGTGTGTGTGTGTGTGTGATCCTTCTGGGGCACACATTTATTTATCTTACATTTTATACATTTAATTTCTTGATTTTATATTTTTATTGTAGAATATAAATTACATGAAAATACGCCCATTTTAATGTGCAGTCCTACAAATATTAGCAAATACATAGAGTTGTATAAGCACTATCACATTCCAAATATTCCCTCTTGTTCCTTTATATTCAACCACTCCTGCCACCCTTAGCACTTACTAGTGACAAACACTCTCCTTGAACAAAGGTTAGTCAGGTTCCTCTGAGCCCTTTTCTTGACTAGGCCTTGACTTTAGGTTTCTGTGATCATCCTTTAGGAGTCATTTTAGCAAGAATCCCACTATGTCAGTGTAGGGAAAATCTTCCCACCTGGGGATATATGATGGGATTTTCATGACTATGAATTTTACATTTCTATAATATTTTCCTAACTTCTTATTCCAAAGAACTATTTCTTTAATGTATGAATGTGTACACCTGCACTTACTTTTAGTCCATGATGAAATAGCAGTTCAATAATTTTAAGTAACTAGCTAAAAAGCACATGTAAGGGTTAAATGTTGCATGCTTGTATCTAATTATGTCTTTGTGTTCCTCTGGAAGGAAATATGCCTTTCTTTACTTGCATGAGTCCTCATCCTGGCCTGCCTTCAACAAGAATCCTTTTAGGTTAATTTTAGCAAGAATTCCTCTTCCCCTGATGTCTCCTCTTAGTAATTTTCCATCCGCTGATGTCTCCCCTAACCCGCTTCCTGGCTATAAATCCCCCTTGTTCTCTTTGTATGTAGAGTAGAGCTTGATCTCTCCCCAAATGCAATGGTCTTAACACTTCCACCCATTAAAACAGTCTTGAATATAGTCTTCTTTACCATTGTAAGAAGGGTCAGAATAATTTTTTTTAACATCATACAGAGATAATCATTCTGAGCATTTTGCTTTGGACTCTAACAAGTTTGTTTCTTGAAAGTACTCAGACATTCCCTAATTCTTTATAAACTCTGTGTCCTGTGTTCCATGCCATTCTCCAACTAGCCTTTTCACCCTACTATATATTGTAAATATATTTTAGCAGACAAAGTTCTTACCCCTTTGTTAGTAATTATTTCATGTTCTCTAGCAGAGTTATTTCACTCTTTTATGATTCCATATACTTATATTTCTTATTTAATTTCATTTATCCAGTAATATAATTATTCATACGGTTGATTCTAATATTCAATTGTAAGCTCTTTGAAGACAAAGACTGAACATTTTCAACTTTATATTTCACAGACAGCTGAAAACGTCATAATTGTGACTCAGTTTCAAAGGGTGAAATTAAAAACAATAGTCTTTTAATCCTATGCTGAAGCCTTATTAGAATATTTTTTTTCAAGAGTGAAGATCACTAGGAAATGCATTATTAAAGCACCAAAAGAAAGTAGATTTTTCCCCCTGCATTCCAAATTAGTTTTTTTTTTAATTTAGCATAACTTTTATAGAAAATGGAACTAATCCTCAGAGAATTTAAGTGTTTTATCCAGGTCAAGTCAATGGTTATTAAGTTAATCCTAATTGGAATTAATAAAGAATACTGCAAGAAGTATGCAAAATTTTTTCTTATGCATATATATTTTTTAATGCAGAATATTTGCCTTCCCACACATATGATTTAAGACCTTAGGGCACTTAAAAAATAATCTATCCATATTATCCCTTTTTATCATCAATAGATAATAGATATACCAGGTGCTTCTGTTGTTTGCTTGTTTTATTTTTGTTTCTCAAATGATTTCATGTAGACAAGCAGGGAAGGCCTCTGAATAGAGGCAACATAATGTCAAATCTCACAAGTTACCATTTAATTTTGTGCAATTTTCATGTCTATGAATTTTGCATTTCTGTAATATTTTCCTAACTGCTTATTCCAAGGAACTATTTCTTTAATTTAAGAACTATGTACACCTGCACTTATTTTTAGTCCATGATGAAATAGCAGTTCAATAATTTTAAGTAACTAGTTAAAAGGCACAGGTAAGAGTTAAATGTGGCATGCTTGTATCTAATTATGTCTCTGTGTTCCTCTGGAAGGAAATATGCCTTTCTTTGCTTGCATGAGTCCTCAAATTATTCTTGATTCCTACTGATGCAGGCACTTGTCCGGCATCTCCTGTGACTGAGATTGCAGTGGGTTATCTATGGCCTGAAGGGCTTAATCTTGCCAACAATCATTCATGTCTTGTAATTGTAAAGCATTTTGGTCTGGGTAGAAACATTTATTATGCAACAATGCTTCATCAAAGATAGATTTAGTTATAAATTAAAGAATTGATGCAATGTTTCCAGATACTGTGACACTTTGAACTGAGTTATTTGAACTATTGCAATTTGAATAACTTAGTTATCTCAACTTCTCACTTACATGAGTATCTATACGGAGCAAAATGGTACTTAAATTGTGTGAGAATATGGCAGCCCCAAGAAATCATCTAGGTCAGTACTTCTTAACCATTTGCTGGGCTGGTCAGGAGACCCTTTGAATAGATGAAGAAATGATGAATATCATTACTTAAATAAAGTAGCCATCAGAACTGTTTATTACATGCTACCCAACTAGTTACTGAGGTAAAAACTTAATCTTTCTGGATATCAAATTCCCCCTCAGTGAAATAAATGAGTTGAATTAAACAAACTTCAGTGTCTGATGCTTTCTAAAAATCTATGTTTATAAGAAACATAACATATTAACTTATCAAATATCAGAAAATATCTAAAGATACACTAATGAGGCAAGCTTATGAAACATATGTAAAAACTAAATAATAAATGACATCTTAATTTATTATTTACAAATAATATTGGACTTTGAAAAAGATTTCCAAAGTCTCATATTCAAGGAATTTCTAGTCTGATAGGTAAAGTGTTTCACAAATATATAACTTCCAACAATTAAATATATTTAAGAACAACAATACACAAGACAGTTATTATGTAAATAGTGAGCTAGAATTTCATTGGTGCTTTTATTTTTTTTTATTTTTTATTATTTTTTTAAGATTTTATTTATTTATTCATGAGGGACACAGAGAGAAGGAGAGGCAGAGAGACACAGGCAGAGGGAGAAGCAGGCTCCACACAGGGAGCCCGATGTGGGACTCGATCCCGGGTCTCCAGGATCAGGCCCTGGGCTGAAGGCGGCGCTAAACCGCTGAGCCACCCGGGCTGCCCTGATTTTTGATAAAGACAGTTTACCATAGGCTAAGACGAGGTGCTAGGTGTTGTGAGGGACATGAATAGAAAGAATGTTGCATCAAAATTGAAACATTTTAATAGAAGTATTGTCGGAGGTGGTCTTAACGGCTCTACTAGCATCATGATTACTTTGTTGTGCCCCTTGGCCCCCAGTAACTGCTGCTTAGGTAGAGGAAAATTTGAAAATTAAGTTTGGGTCTCAGATGAACCCAATTCTACCCTTGGTTCTAAATTTACATCAAGTCACCTTATTCATGAAGGGTCCTGAAGGTAGGATTTCTTAAAAAAATATTATTGTGATTGTCTCTTTGAAATGTAAAAGTAATATCAATAATTCAGTGAAACTGGATCAATGCAATTCAACCACCAAATGTTCCAACCTACAGTGAGGGCTCAGATAGTTTTAAGTGCCCCATACAGGTCCTGGTCATTGAAGGAGTCCTAACTCAAATTGCTCCAACTTCTCCAATATTGTAATAGCAGAAGTAAGAATTATATTTCTTGATTTATTTACTTTTAAAAGATATAGAAGGTAATCTCACAATAATTCATTATTGGTTCAATTTCTTTTACTTACAACTTGAATTTATGGATTCAAATATCAAATGATAAAAATATATTATATTCTTATGCCCAGGTTTTAATATGAGAATGATGAGATTTATCTAAGCTTGTGCTCCTGGGAAATATTGATGGTTAAAAACTCATGTCCCAATTTTGTGTCCTAGAAAATGGTATATTGCAAAGAACCATCCTTTCCTATTTGATTGAGCAAAGACTCACAGGTGACTGGTGTTTTACGTATGACAAGGCTAAACAATTGTTTGTTCCAACCAACCTAAATAAATTAAACATCCTCTAAATGTTTGACTGGCCAAACTTTATTCAGGCATCTCTTCTTCTCCCCAGGTCCTTAAACTTTGACTCACTCTTGATTTGGAGCAAGTATTGGAAACTTAACTAAATGTTGGATCCTAGAACAACACCTATTTGTGTTTAACTGTACAATCGCACCATCTGCTCATCCCATTTCCCCATACCCTGCTCTTTCTATCTGTACTTACTCATCATTTATGCCTGACCTTTGAGGTACTTACAGAACTTAACATGGAAACATTTTCTCTATTGTAATAGTTTATTTCCCCCTACTGCAGTCATCTTTTGAATAAAAATCTCTTCTTACCTAAATCCAGATTTGTTTTTTTTCTTAACAAATATAAGGTCTTTGTCTGTTTCACTAGATACTCAAACCAAATGAATTTTATACATAATAGCTGAAGTTATGGATATGGCTTTTACATTTCAAAGAGAGAGTCACAAGAATATTTTTTAAGAAAACCTACCTTTAGAAGATTAAGAAATCCTTCATGAACAAGGTGACTTGGTCTAAATTTAGAACTAAGGGTAGAATTGGGTTCAACAAGACAGCCTTAATATTTCCCTCAGATTTGTTTCCCTCAGTCAGGTTTCTTCCTGACTCTAGACTCTGACTCCCTTTTCTCAGAGCATTTCCTTTTCTTTTTTTTTTTTTTTTAAGATTTTATTTATTTATGAGAGACACAGAGAGAGAAGCAGAGATACAGGCAGAGGGAGAAGCAGGCTCCCTCCCAGGTGTCCCATCAGAGCATTTTCTTAAGAAAATTGTGGTTGTGAATTCTTTCTCTATCCCTTTGATATATATGTAAACTTTTTAAAAGATTTTTATTTATTCATGAGAGACACACAGAGAGAGGCAGAGACACAGGCAGAGGGAGAAGCAGGCTCCATGCAGGGAGCCCAACATGGGACTTGATCCCAGGACCTGGGATCACGCCCTGAGCCAAAGGCAGACGCTCAACTGCTGAGCCACCTAGGTGCGTTCCTATACATAAATTTTTTGAAAAGCCTCTTGCCAGTGTTGAAAACAAGGAATATCTTCCCCAAGGACCTAGGAGCCATTTTTTTTTGAAATGTAAACATCAGGAAAGAAACCTCCTCTATCTTCCAGTATCTGTGGGAAGGTAGGAGCCTAACTTCCATAGGCACCAATCAGTATACAACAAATCATAGAGAAAAATACACAGATTAGCCACAGAGGAAAACATTCACAAATTCTGAAATAATGCACATAAGTCATTAAAAATTCTCCCCCAGGGATCCCTGGGTGGCGCAGCGGTTTGGCGCCTGCCTTTGGCCCAGGGCGCGATCCTGGAGACCCGGGATCGAATCCCACGTCGGGCTCCCGGTGCATGGAGCCTGCTTCTCCCTCTGCCTGTGTCTCTGCCCCTCTCTCTCTCTCTGTGTGTGACTGTCATAAATAAATAAAAAATTAAAAAAAAAAATTCTCCCCCAACAATGTACTAGTACTTTTTCACTAGCTCACCCTAGAACTTAAAAACCATCACATCTTTAATTTCGATGGGGTTGACTTTAGAATATATTCTTGACTCCACTGATGCAAATTTGTGTTCAAGAAAAGTTAAGTTGCTTGTGTTCTTTTGAGGGAAGATATGGATATATGCTTAATATACTTTAAAAGATCTACATACCTTCATTTATTCAACCAATATATATTTATCATTTTCTATTAAAAACAATGTCCTAAATGTTGGGATTTTAATATCAAAAAGAAAGAGAGAAGCAAACCAAGAAACATAACTATAGAGAACAAACAGATGGTTGTGGCAACCGGTAAAGGGTGACTGAAATGCAACCTATATATAATACACTCATCAAGCTATGCTCCATGATGTTCCATGGTGTTCAAGGAAGAAGAGATGTCTTTTTCCAATTTGCATGAAGATGCCTGGGGACACTAATCTTCCTCCTCTGCATCATGCACATCATGATAGCAATATTTTTAAAACAATTTATAATTTTCTGCCTCCCATTATCCAAACCCTAATAGCTTAGAGATTAGGGTCTATATGTCTTATTTTTGAAAGTTTCTATTTAAATTCCAAGTAGTTACCAAACATGTAATATTAGTTTCAAGTATACAATAGAGTGATTCAACACTTTCACACAACACCCAGAGGGCATCAGAGCAAGTGTGCTCCTCAATCCCCATCACCTATTTCAACCACCCCCGCAGCCACCTCCCCTCTGGTAACCATCCGTTTGTTCTCTATAGTTACGTTTCTTGGTTTGCTTCTCCCTTTCTTTTTGTTATTAAAGTCCCAACATTTAGGACCTTGTAATAGAAGATGATAAATATATATTGGTTGAATAAATGAAGGTATGTAGATCTTTTAAAGTATATTAAGGCATATATCCATATCTTCCCTCAAAAGAACACAAGCAACTTAACTTCTTGAAGAATAAGCTGCATCAATGGAAACAATAACATATTTCCTAATATAATGAGGCTCTCGGGTATATAAAATGTGTTTATGCTTTTCTTTAATGGTACCAAATATCTCCAATTTGGAGCATTCAAGTATTACTGTCATAGTTTTATTTTTCCTCTTTTACCATTGCTGTCATGCTGGCATTTGTCATGGACATCACTGCAGTTTCTTTCAGCTCTCTAATTTACTTCTATATAGATTTGGAAACCAGAAGATAAAACTCTAACTGATCTTATGGAAGGTAGGACTTGAGGGATTCTCTTTACTACTAGTGAAACACCATCATTTATTGATGATAAAATGGTGTAACTTTGGAGGGAGGAGGACAGCTATCCTTGACTTATTTTTAAAATTATATGCCTTGGTTCTTTTTCCTTAGCCTCTTCATCCTCCTACTTATCCTCATCTTTTTCTTCTTCTTATAACAGTCTGGTTGTTCAATAGATGAGTTGCAGATATGTGATTTTTTTTTTTTTTTTTTTTTTTTTTTTTTTTTTTAGGCTCTATGTCAACTTTGGTTGTAAAGGAAAATGTGCTTCATTAAGTACCTTCTATACCAAGTAAGCCCACTTTCCTATCCTCATCCAATATGAAACCACAAAAGGGTTACAACAGAAAGCAAGTCAAGATTATCTATTTCACTCTACAAAGCTCTTTGGTCCTGAATTTATATTCTTACCATTTATTTTATAAGTGTTCTCAGATTCAGTGTATTCAAATAAATTTATATTCTCTCTGACAATGCAGGTGACCCCATATGACTCTATCTGTATTTCTGAGAGGGTTTTTCAATCTTCACTGGCTTTTATATTACCTTCAGGGAGTCTTTTTATTGATATGTGCGTGTAGAGTATTACAAATGGGATTGCTCTTTCCTAATCCTTTGAAAGTTGTAGCCAATGAATATACATAATAACAAAATTGCAGGCATGGCTGCACCTTACTGAAACACACATCTTTTATCCTTCAATAAAAAAAAAAGAAGAAACATACATCTTTCAAATAAATGACACTGTTTTATATGGTGGTTGTTGTGGGTTATGGTACCCCTGAATAGTCATTATTTCTACACTGAAATGTTTGCTCAGAGCTTATATTTTTTGAGCAATGAATTTTTGAAATTAGTTTTATTTGTCTCTTTAAGAAGTAGTAGAGAAACAGAGAAACAGAAATCTTCAGAGCTATATCTGTTGGAAAATAGTGTGATGTAGTTGAAAGAACATGCATGGGTTATATAATTCTGGGTATAAACTCCAATTCCAACAATAGCTCTGTGACCTTCAGCAAGTCACTTAATCTCTCTGATCTTCAGGGTTTTTTTAAACTTTAAAATGACTTATTTGATTTTATTCACATAGGAATAGTTCAGAGTTTCTATGAGAAATAAGTGAGATGACCTTTAAAGAACTAAATGCATAGTGTGTTTCCAACAATGCCACTTTCCTTTTCTCTCCATATTTCTTTAAAGGAACCTGTGGATGCTAATGTTAGAGAAACCTGATTTGCAAACAAAGTTAGATTGGAGTTTTATCAAAGGCTGGTTCGGGGGATATTTTTAACAGGAGACTCAACCCAAGGGCCTAAGCTATCTACAGCTTGTGGTTCAGAATTCCCTGTTGTATTATTTAATTTAAGGTAACACTAGATAGCTGCTGTAACCAATCAACAATGAACTCTCAGTAGTTAAAGAAAATGGAAATTTATTTCTCACCCAGGTAAAGTCAGCAGGAATAATGGGGAGCTCTGTTCTGTGCAACCATTCATGACTCAGGCTAATGGAGGCCCTGCCACATTCAATCTGCGGCTTCTAAGCTCACCCATGGGATCAATATCTAGCCAACAGATGGGAAAGATAAAGTGAGTGAATGACAGATCCGAAGGTTTATTAAGCTTGGAAGTGATAATCATAACTTCTGCCCATATACCACTGGCTCCACCCAGAAACAAAGGAGGATGGGAAATGTAGTTACCACCTGGGAAGCCATGGCCAGGCAACAATTCTGCTCCATAGAAGGGACAATAAATTATCGATAGAGAACTGGCAGCCTCTTGTCCACTTGGAAAAGCTTTAAGAATTGCTAGGGAAAGCCTGCCTGTGCCCTGTTAAGTAGGAGTGACTGAATAATATTAGTGAAGGAAAGTCATTCTAGCCTAGGAGAATGGTGAGGAGCATAACCTTGGTCAAGGAGAAATAATTAGTATTGAAAAGAAAGGATAAGTTTGCGTTTAGCTGGTACAAAGTGATTAAACTTTTATCTACACCATTCAAACCTGAAAAAAAATTAAAACCATGTCCAAGTTGGTTAAAAAGAGAATTATAATCATAATAATAAATGAACGAAGCAAATGCAAGGATCTATAAATACAGCACCATGAAATACCCACACATCTCTCAGAGCTCCAAACAAACCTACTTTGTAAAACAAAATTGTCCATTAAACAGATAATTTGGCTAATTAAATTTTATTAATAACTAGATATTTTTGTTTTTGCAATTTGGATTTACAGTTATGAGATTAAATAGTTTAAGCAACTGAATTGCCTCAAAAAATGATTATTTGTAGGTATACTTATAATATAGTAAGAATTTTTATGGCTCAGAATTGCTCTGTCAGGAAATAGTAATTCCTAGATCTCAATAAGAGCTAGAATCCATATTTTTTTTTCCTGCTTTCCACTCATGCCCTTTCCCAATCAGGGTTTGTTATTGTCCAAATTATGTTATAGACATCTGGTCGAATTGAATTAATTATTGATCTGATCATGTCATATCCTGCTCATTTCATTAACTATTCAGTGATCTCCAGTATTTGTAAGTGAAGTTCAATCTCTTAGCAAGTCAAACAAAGATTTACATTCTAGCTTCTGTTTATCTCTCAAAATTCATCTTTAGGTAATTAGCAGTAAGAACAATTGTAATACCTATCTTCTACAGGGACGCCTGCGTGGCTTAGTGGTTGAGCATCTACCTTCAGCCCAGGGTGTGATCCTGGGGCCCGGGATCGAGTCCCACATCAGGCTCCCTGCAAGGAGCCTGCTTCTCCCCTGCCTGTGTCTCTGCCTCTCTCTGTGTATCTCTCATGAATAAATAAATAAAATCTTAAAAAAAAAAAAAATAGTATCTTCTACAAAGTCAAATTTCAGTAAGTCTCCAGGTATCTGAAACAGTGAACATGAAAATGTTACAATCTTTTATGGAAGAAAGATTTTACACTATAATTATTTATATCAAGATTTTACACTATAATTATCTATAATTATTTATATCAATTATTTATATCATGAGAAGGTGACATCTGCTTAGGAATGTATATCACAGAGGCAATATGATAATAACATGAAAAAAAGGATTATGATTATGCATATAACTTTAAAAAAATATTTATTCATGAGAGACACAGAGAGAGAGAGAGACATATACAGAGGGAAAAGCAGGCTTCCCATGGGGAGCCCAATGTGGGGCTTGATCTCAGGACCCCAGGATGATGACCTGAGCTAAAGGGAGATACTCAACCACTGAGCCACCCAGGCATTCCATGATTATGTATTTAACTTGATTTGATTTCCATAGTGAACAGAGGATTTGAAAACAATTAGAGTAAACAACGCTATAACAAGCAAATTTGATGTACAAAATGGTGTTGAGGGAGTTCAGAACATGCCACTCCAAAATATGCCACTTTGGCATATTGGTTATTCTCAACTGATGGTGCTTTAAAAATAGCACATGTAGAAAGGTGTTATCCAACCTCTGCCTCTTTCCCTAAAAGCATGTCATAAAAACTCTCATGAGAAAAGTATCATCTTTTTTAGCAGGAAGAGAAGAAATATTCTTCTTACCAGAGACTGGGAGTTGACACCAGAATGGATCTGGACTACTAACTAGCTGTAAACAACTGTGTTCTGTAAACAGACCTGCCTGCTAAAACACCCCTCATCTTCTTTTAGTTTCAACCATATATTTCCTAGTTACTGGTCCCCAATTTACTGCCCCTATTCCAAGCCCCCTTGTCTTGTCCCACCCCCACAACATGTCATGTTGTTTAAAATGGTGTATGAGCTTTGGAGCTATCAGCTTCTTCAGATCTTTGTATTCCTTTTGAAGACTCCTGTGTGCATATAAAAATATTAAATAAGATTTGTACACTTTTCTTTTGTTAATCTGTTTTATGGAAGTTTAATTTGTCTACCTGGTCATAGACCTGAGGCAGATAGATAGATAGGAAGCAGATCTTTTTTTAAAAGGTTTTATTTATTTATTCATGAGAGACACAGAGAGAGAGACAGAGACACAGGCAGAGGGAGAAGCAGGCTCCCTGCATGGAGCCTGATGTGAGACTCGATCCTGGGACCCCAGGATCAACCCCCTGGGCTGAAGGCAGCGCTAAACTGGTGAGCCACCCAGGGATTTCCATGGAGGCAGATTTCCTCCCTTAGAGGGCATATCAATGAATAGCACTGAAAAAGGCCAACTCTGAAACTTATGAATGAATGACTCCATGGCTGCATTAATTTTAGGGCTCCCTTTAGTTCTAAGAGGTACATAGGTAACAATCCTTCTACATCTGTAGGGAAGATAAACCTCACTTCCTTATAGATCTTCTCAGGAAGGAAGATCATCAGAAAGATGACCCCATTGCTGGAGCTACATGCAAGCAAGGCCAGGTGTTAACAATCTTCAGTAGACGGACCATGAGCTGAACCTTTCACTTGTCACTTATCATATGCATCTAAGTTTGTGACCCCAACACTCCATGTGTGTATCATATCTTTCTTTTTAAATTTTTATTTAAATTAGCATATAGCATATTATTAGTTTCAGAAGTAGAGGTCAGTGATTCCTTAATCTTATATAATACCCAGTGCTCATTACAATACATGCTCTCTCTAATGTTCTAATGTTCTAATGTTCATTACCCACCCCTCCCCTCCAGCAATCCTCAGGTTGTTTCCTATGATTGAAAGTCTTTTATGGTCTGTTTCCTTCTCTGATTTTATCTTGTTTTATTTTCCCTTCCCTGCCCCTGTGTTGCTTTGTTTCTTAAATTCCACATATGAGTGAAATCATATGATAATTGTCTTTCTCTGAGTGACTTATTTCACTTAACATAATACCCTCTAGTTCCATACACATTGTAAATGGCAAGATTTCATTTTTTTTGATGACTGAGTCATAGCCCATTGTGTGTGTGTGTGTGTGTATACACATACATATATGCTATTATATATATATATATATATATATATATATATATATATATATATATGCATATACCACATCTTTATCCATTCATTTGTCAAGGGACATCTGGGCTCTTTCCATAGTTTGGCTATTGTGGACATTGCTGCTATAAATATTGGGGTGTGGGTGCCCCTTCAGATCACTACATTTGTATCTTTGGGGTAAATACCTAGTAGTGCAATTGTGGGTCATATTTTCAAGTTCTATTTTCAACTTTTTGAGGAACTTATACACTGTTTTCCAGAGTGGCTGCACCAGCTTGCATTCCCAGAAACACTGTATAAGTGTTTTCCTTTCTCTGCATCCTTGTCAATATCTATCATTTCCTGACATGCTAATTTTAGCCATTCTGACTGTGTGAGGTGGTATCTCTTTGGGGTTTTGATGAAATACTGTATCTCAGGGGTATTTCCCTGATGCTGAGCAATGTGGAGCATGTTTTCATGTATCTGTTGGCTGTTTGAATGTTTTCTTGGGATGAATGTCTGATCATGTCTTCTGCCCATTCCTTGATTGGATTATTTGGTCTTTGGGAGTTGAATTTGATAAGTTCTTTATAGATTTTGGATACTAGCCTTTATCTGAAAAGACATTTGCAAATAAATCCTCCCATTCTTACGTTGTCTTTTGGTTTGTTGACTTTTATTTTTCTGTGCAAAAGCTTTTTATCTTGATGAAGTCCCAATAGTTCATTTTTGCCTTTTTTTCCCTTGATTTTGGAGACATGTCCAGCAGGAAGTTGCCTGTGGCCCAGGTCACACAGGTTGCTGCCTGTGTTCTCCTCTAGGATTTTGATGGGTTCTTGGCTCATATTTAGGTCTTTCATCCATTTTCAATCTATTTTGGTGTATGGTGTAGGAAAATGGTCTAGTTCCATTCTTCTGCATGTAGCTGTCCAATTTTCCCAATCCATGCGTGTATCTTAAATTTAAAAAATCGATCTTATAAAAAGAAAACCTTTTTGGCAAGGTTGATGTCCAGCTACAGTAAGATATTTGTAAACGTTTTTAAATGTTTTGAAACATGATACCAGTTAGCACCACCCATGCAACCAAGTCATTATTCCTATTACAAAATTATTTAACTGTTTAAATAGAGAACTACAAGGGATTATATGTTTTTGACATTATAGAGTAGTTAAAAATAATATCCTTGCCACTCTTTCCTCAATATGGAATGCTAGCCATTTGATTGTCATAGTAAATAGAGTAGTGTAAAAAGTAGAGTTAAATGATTTCCTTGAATGCACTAGTATGGTTAATTCCCCAAAGTATTTCCAGATATCCTTTTGTTACATATACATAAGGTATTTTAAGGGAGAAAGAGTGAAACAAATAGATCATCAATTAAAATATAATTATTTTTAATAGAAGAATAAAAAGTAGAAAATCTTGATTATTTAAAGCATTGGATATGCTATTATTACCTGACTTGAAAATTATTGAATCAATTTTCAATTCAGGCAGTATTTCCAAGGACAGTAGAAATCTGTAGGGAATTTTGGGAAAATCTGCAATAAATTATGCTTATACTGCAGAGATTTAATTAGGGATTTTTATCTAAAATCTGTTGGAGTTTTGCCAGTTAGTCATTAAGTTTTATCCTTGCTTGGAAGCCATCCTAAAATTTAGTGCTATGATCCTCTGTAAGATACAGAGTGACGTTCTAAATCTAGCATATTAAAGTAAGTAGAAAAAATACCAAGCACACTTTTTAGATTTTGAAACTTTAAAAATTTCTCTGAATAATTAACCTATTGGCACCAAGAACACTAATTTTAGTCCTTTTTAAAATAAAATACATCCCCAGTTTATCATTTTATTCCTAGCAAAAGTACCATTCTATATTGTTAAAACAGGTCTCATCTATGTCTTGCATTAATTCTTCATACTATTCCCATTACAGGATGAGCTTGAGAAAACAGAAATATTTCTCTAGGTGTCTTGCATGAATTTTACATCCCTATCCTAGAACTATTACATTAAAATACCTTAGGACAGTCCTAAGAATCTTCAGTTTCAAAAAATTCCCCTGACTTTTCTACATTCTGTTGGAGATTTAATTTTTTTTCCCCTTGGGGTGCTTGGGTGGCTCAGTGGTTGACCATTTGCCTTTGGCTTGGGTCATGGTCTCAGGGTCCTGGGATAGAGTCCTGCATCAGGGTCTCCTGCAGGGAGCCTGCTTCTCTCTCTGCCTATGTCTCTGCCCCTCTCTCTATGTCTCTCATAAATAGATAAAAACTTCTAAAAAAGTCAAAAAAATAAACTTATGTCCCCTTGAGTTTACATGTCCCTTCGTGTTTGCATTATCAACTGCATTGTGATTATTTGTTTAGATGGCAATTATTTGTTAATGGCTTCCCTAGAAAGACTATGAGATCTTTGAAAAAGTGATTTTACTAATTTATAAATATTTGAAATATAGTAAACCCAGTGTGTGATACAAGGCATATGTCTGTGAAAAGACAGAATGAAATTGTATAAATCCAGATATGTAAAGAATAGCTTGGGAAAAATAGATTCATTTGAAGACCACAGCATATAAAACATTGCAGAAGTGGTTACAAGAATGACATAAAAATGATATTACAAGCAAAAACCATTGTATTGTTTATAAATCTTCATTGAGAGAAAAGTGGGAAATATACTCAGAATGATGGGCAGAGGTGAATGAGAATGGGAAAAGCTTTGAATGCAAACCTGGAGAATTTTAACTTTAACTCATGCAGTGAAGAACTATTTACTAAGGGGGAAATAATAGGTTGAAAATGGTATTATTAAATAAGTGGCATTATAGAAAAAATATAGTGTGGCAAAATATATTTAGTGTAATAGTGTGGGATAACTGGGATGGTGAAGAAAATTTAGAAGCCACCATAAATAGGAATAAGGAAATGGTAAAATAGTGACATCACCAACTTGGATGTTGTTTATTACACATACACACTTATATTTAGAAAACTATTTGTAAATTTTACATAAAATAATACAATTTTTTAAAGAGCTAAATCAGTCACAGACATAAAGGATATTTTTTAAATTGATAATCGCTGTTTCATTTGTTTAAAACCTCTTATCTTAATAGTATGATCTGAATGATAGCATTCAGTCATAGCTATAAAATTACATTATGATGTCTTTCCTAAATTTTGGAGTCCAAGAAAATATATACCATAAGAGCACTTCAAACAAAAAACTTTCAACTTTTAAAGAATGAAAAGAAGAAAAATCCCAATCAGTTATAAGATTTAAAGAAATGATTCATGGAAGGGATCTTGAAGGATTGGTAATATTTTAAGCCTAATATTAGAATCACATTTCACCATTTGAGTTAGGCAAAGAATTATGAAAACAAAAACAAAAAACAAACAAAAAAAAAGAATTATGAAAACATTGGAAAATTTTAGAAAGTGCTTTTCTACAGTAAGAAATAGACATAATTAGCCATACTCTAGAGAAGTTGGTGGTGAAGATAAGGTTTTTATTTATTTGTGCTAGGTTGAAAAGCTTGAACATCATGTAATTGTATTTTCCAGCAAGAAAATGATTACTGTCAGAAGGGGAAACTCTGTGTTTATCTCAAGAGTTATAAAATAGATGGCTAGATGTATGAAAGAAGCTATATTTCATGAGGAGACTAAAGATGTAAATTAAGAAGAAGGTGGGCAGATGAAATAACAATTCCCTAGAGGACATGGGAGCAGATAGTTGCTGAGGTAAAAGGATGCATAGAAGTAGAAATAAAAGCTTTTTTTCTTTCTTTTATATAAAAGGAATGGTGTCTTTTTTATTGCTTTGGGTATGCCTTATTAAGATGAAGTGTTAAGTAATCATTCGACAACAAAATACATGATAGACCAGAAGAAAAGATTAAAGAGGCAGGGGTACTCTTTGAAAAGATTTTGGAAACAGATAATATCCTGATTCGAAATGTTGGATCTATAACAAATTCAGATGAATATTAGGTCTCATGTGTTGTACCACAGTACTTGACCTAAGCTGGAAAGAATCTAGAGTTGAGGTTAAAGAAAGAGGCCAAGACATAAATGGTAGCACATCACTTAACAAGTTACAGAAATTATAAAAGTCTTTTTATCCTTTAACCTATTTTGGTGAATAGAATATTTTATCAGAGTTGAAAATTACCTTGAATATCACTTAGTCTGCCATACATACAAATTGGAATGGCCTTCTGCTCATAAGATTTTCCCAGAGGTCAAGCTGTGCAAATTTTCTTGTCCAAGTGATCATAATAGATTGGTCTAGGGCTAGGGATCCCAGCTTTAAGAGAACCAGAGACAACCTCTTGAGAAGTTAAGTTTTCAATGATGGAACACTAAAATTCAGTAGTATACAGCACTGAAAAGTTTATAGCAATACTTGAGAAAGTCAATGAACACGGATAAAGCCACTGTGTGTTTGTTTCTTGCAATCGAAAGAACAATTAATAGTCACTTATGTTTGAAGCTGTCTACAAATAAAATATGAAGATAGTTCCCCAATATCACACGTTGCTTATGTGACAAAGCTACAAACTTATAATGTAAAATGGCCAACGAAATTATTATAAATCATTTTACGCAAGTGAATTTAGGAAAGTGCTAACAATAAGTAACAAGTAAGCTGGAGCTACTTCTTAGATTATTATGAAACTTCAAGTAATTCATTCAGATTTGGTCTCCCCTTTCGAGTCCTTAACCTAATTGGAATAGTTATTATTCACTGAAGAAGAATATACTTATGTATATATATAATCAATATTGGTAATTAAATTTATACATTCTCATTCCTTTTCACAAGGGTATTAATACTTCAATAACCAGGATGGAAATAAAGCATATAAAAGTTTATATAGAAGGGAAATAGAATTTATTAAGAGTTTGTTTTACAATGAATAAGCAGATTGCCTATTATGTTTTAACAGTATCTGACCCTAAGCCTTTGTGTTTCCTTTGCATATTTCTTGAAAAGATTCTGGAAATTCATTTGTCATCATATCTGTAAATCATCATTTAAAAAATCCATTTATTAGTTTTAGAATTACAAATATCAGTTACTGAAAAAATATTTATTGTTTTAGGTTGCACTATATGATGGTTACATTTTAAATAATATATCTCTTGAAAAGTATGCATATTTGAGAATTGTATGTGGATGTATGTGTATATATCAGTCTTTCTATTTATCTAGGCATAAATGTGTACCATAACCTTGCATTGTGAGGAGAAAAGTAGAAATAAAATCTATTTTTGAAGCTTTAAGTATGGAAATGGTTGCATCAGTAGAAACTACCATACTGTCTGGTGTACTGTTGACACACAGCTTGCTGGTTGGCACAAGGATATTTACAGCGCTGCTGGAGTAGAAGCTCCTTCAGATGAATTCACTGAGCTAAATTTTCAACTAAAAAGGTGTTTAGAGTGTCATTCAACCTGGAGAATACAAGGTTTCAGTGAAAGATTTGCAGCTGTAGAGACAAGAGTGTCTAGGAGTCAGAATTCTGAGCACATAAAATGGGTACTAAATGAATTTCTGTAACAAAGAGATGTGTTAGTTAATAGGATAAAGACAAAAGAAAATACAAATACACCACCAGAAGGACAGTTACAGGAAGAAAAGTCAGTTACTTCTGATGTAAGAGTTCCTCTTTGAGGAAATGGGCGAGAACATCTTATCTGAAGTACAGCCTCGTGATTAAAACAATGGTCTCAATGTGTGATGAGTATGAAGGAGGGCACTGGTGATGAGCACTGGGTGTTACATTTGTGATGAGTCATTAAATACTACTCTTGAAACTAAAATTACCCTATAGGTTAACGAATTAAATTTAAATAAAAATTTGAAACTAAAAAACAAACAGAAACAAACAACAAAAGCAAAAACAACCAACGGCCTCTGATGTAAAACAGCCTGAGTTTGAATTCTGCTTCCTGAGTAATCTAATTAACTTCCACATCATGCCTCAGGGGGTTGTTATGAGAATGAAATGAAGTAATATGTGCAAATTTGTTGACATAATAAATATCTTAAAATGTTACCTATCATCATCATTATCATTATTAACTTTCTCATTTGTTTTCAATAGGACATCTCTTGGCGGAGCTTGGATAAAAGATAGGACTTTTCAATTATAATCCTTCTCAGTTAAAATAATGGACCGATGATATTTCTACCTATTTCTTTCACATATTTAGCATTCTTCGTGAAAAAATGAAAAGAGTATCAGGCTAGAAAACGAAATGAAAATTTTCCCTGTAAACTGAATGGCTAATCTTAAAGTCTGTGATTCTTTGATTACATACAAGAGCAACAAAACGGACACTTAGATGCTTACAGGTTAACTTCTTACAAAAAGTTTGTCAAATGAAGATAGTGAATTGCTTTTCAAGGATCTCAACTAGATTCTTTCTGTCACTAACATTTAATTTCAGCCTTTAATTGAAGGATGACATATGGCTCATGACAGCTTAATGAAAAGACATTGAAATATATACATTGTTAAGTCAGTCATGATTCTAAGAACCTCATTTATTGTAACATTATCTAAAAACCTCTGCAAAAACAAATCAGTAAGTTTTCTATAAACGAAGGGGGATTTTTTTTTCTCACACTCACTGCGGTTTAAAATTCTAGAGACAGTATTCCATAGACTATTTTTTTTCTGTATGACTATGAAGATCAATACAAGAAAGTAAAGGCATATGGGGCATAGGGGATAATACATTTTTAAAAGTAATATGGATGAAATGATCAGATGAATGTAATTATATGGTATTGCATTCTTATGCAGAATGGCCTTTGATTGAAATGAATGGTGCAGGTCTTGCATTTATCAGCACTATCCTGAATTTAGCAATGTTTGCCTGTATTTTCTTGGATTGCCCCTTAAAGCTTACTTTCCTCTTTCTTGTCTCATCTTGTCATTATTGTTGTTTTAATGATTCTTAACCACAACTCTTACCTCCAGTTTGTAGTTTATAAGTGGGAATGTCCATTTCTATGAAGCACATTCATGTGAGGTTGTCTATTTCAGCACCCTTCAGCCTACAGCACCTTGATAGCTGCTGATCATTGCATCCCCATAGCATTGTTCTCATCTATCATTTTGAATAGATAATAGACCCTTCTCAGATGGCCACAGATACCATAAACATTGTAAGATACTATTGATTTCATTTGCGTCTATTTGTTGTAAAAACTCAGTATGTTCTAACATTTATCAGCCAATTTGTCATCTATAATGTTGTAAGTTTCCAGTGTTGGTAGTCTCCCTGTTTTTCCTTATGTAGTGAGAATATAGTCACTTTTGAAATTTGTGAATTTGTCCTACAGTACAAAATTTGCAAAAAGCCATTTCAAACTGTTTGGTGGGAGAAAAAAACAATTAAGAGTAGCTCCTATTTAATGGTAAAATATATGAGTAACAAACAGTAAATAATAAATGAATAAGAAAACACTTGCTAAACTCACCATAGATACTGAGCTCCTAGTTTGCATTGTTTTTTTTTTTTTTTTAGAATACCAGTTAGTTAGCAAATAAAAAGAGACCTGAACCAATAAACTCCATGCAATCTTTAGAGACATATATAATAAAGGAACACGTATGCCTTCTCTTAGAAAGAAATTCATTACAGAATCTTCTCTAATTTATGTACTTATGAAATCAAGTAAAAAGGTACCAGTAGGGGAGCATAATTTTACCTACTGAAAGAGTAATGGAAGTTATCATTAAAAACAAGGAAAATGCCAGAGCATTGTCATTTCTGGAGTTACCATTGTCCTTAACTGAATTTTAAATATATAATTAACATAAAGGAGCAAAAGAAAATAGGTGACACCACGGTCATCATTTTGAACATGATTAACATCCTCATGTCAGTCCTTCTAATCTCTAGTCATGTTCTGGAAGAGATGATATAACTTGATGCACTGGGGTTGTAGCTGTCAAATAATTTAAGTAAAAAAAGTCATTGATTTAGTCCACAAATCTAGGACCGGAGATCTTTACATGCATGCTGTGAGGAATTCAAGTCTCCTGAGACTCACTCTTACTACCTGGCCCTTCTCATTTAGAGTTTTGAGCCCAAAATCCCCCTTGGGAAACTAACTGTTGTATTTTTCAGTGAGCTTGACTTAACCTGCAGTGAACAGACATGGGTTGGCCTTCTAGTACAATAACATCATTGTTGCCCCTGTCTGTATTCATCAGAATTGAAGCAGAAATTAATATACACAAGATGGGTAATGTAAGGAAAGTTTGCAGAAGTATTATTTCTATGTGAATTATTTACAGTAAAGCCAGGAAAAATGATACAATATCTTGAATCTGGTAAGGAAAGAAGGGGCCATAGATGTCCTTAGGCCAGAAGTGTCAATGGAGGGCCAAGATCACCAAAACCTGAATGAAGAAATTCAAATGGAAAGGGGATCCTAAAGGGAAAGATGACCTTCGGGTGAATGATGCAGTCAGCAAAGGGGGCCACAGAAGGAAAGATCCAGAAAAATAAATAACTCAAACTTCTCCTCCTGCCCTGATACTTTCTTCTGGATGTCTCATTTTAAGAATTCAACCAATAAGCAGTGGGCAACAGATTCTTTTAATAGCGTCCATACATATAAGGCTTTGGGGATCAAGAGTATAGTATGGAAGGGTAAAGAATGAACCTACAGGAATAAATAAAAAATATCCTGCACCCTCTGGCTCAATATCCCAGCAGCATCAATCGGGAAGGTGTCCCAAGAATATCACTAACCCCTGCTTTTGCCTGTTGTTCTCTGAGCCTTACTTTTCTAACTACTGAGACTCTGTAATTAACGTTTTCACCACAGCCATCTGAGTTCCATACTATTGTGGGCTCCGTTTGCCAATATTCCAGTACTGCTTAATTATAGCCATTGATTATACAGGAGAATTTCTAGAGGTATAATGGACTAGTACTAATCTGACTCCTTTCTTTCCTTTGCTGCCCAGTGAGTCAATTGCCACAGCCACACTCTTTGTAATTCCACTCCACCGGACTGTCACCCCATGCATAGACACACATAGTGATTTATATTCTTATTCCACTATCACTGTCGCTTCCTATTCCTACTTCAATACTATCAAGTGTTTACTCTTCAGTTGGAGCTATCCGTTTTGTACTTTCGCTGTAGTGCCATCTGACATGACTGCAAGAATGCCACTTCAGAAAAAGGGCCCTCCCTCGTGCCTCTGCTTCTGTTATGGATAATTCTTGTTTCATTTTCCTCCACTATCGCCTTTATATTTTTTAAATCTCTAACGATGATCACAGCTGAACACAATCTTTCCTTGCAGTTGCTGTCACTATTCACCCATACTTAAATCCACCAAATACATGGCTTGATAGATTACTAAAATTTAGCTAAGGGAATTTCAGGAAACCTTCAAAATTGATTCTTACCAGGCTAATGGCTATAATTCCTTTTCATGTTTCATACTTCAATGAAATTTGATACATTAAATATTAATTAAGGGTTTGTAGTGTTGTCTGTACTAAGCCATAGTACGATTTGTGAACAGAATAAACACATTCCTTGTCCTCTTAAGATTATAGTCTAGTAATTGATACAGACAAGCATACACTTGCTATGGTCTGAATCATGTCCCCCTGCAAATTCATATATTGCAGCCCTAAGCTGCAATGTTAGAACCCCAGAGTTGTTCATGCACAGAGAAAAGGCCATCTAAGGACAGATTGAAAGTGATCATCTGTAAGCCAGGAGGAAAGAGCTCATCAGAAACCAAACCTGATGGTCTTTTGATCTTAGTCTTCCAGCCTCCAGAACTGTGAGAAAATAAATTTCTGTTGTTTAAGCCAACCAATCTGTGGTATTCTGTTATGGGATCCCAAACATATTATCACAGATTTTAGTACCAAGAAACGGGGCACTGCTGTAGTAAAAATATAAAAACAGAGAAGTGGTCTTTGGAACTGAGTGATGAACAGAATCTGGGAGAATTTCTGAATTCTGTTGAAAATAACGTAGATCACTTCAAAGAGACTGTGGACATCTTGGACTCCCAGCAGAGGAGATTCCTAGGCAGTTTTAAAGCCCACCTGGCTCCTCCTTATTTTTTTAAAGCCCTCCTGGCTCCTGCTTATTGCTTATAGTAAAATGTAACAAGAAAGAAGTGAACTGAAGGAACTGTTAAGCAAGAAGGAACCATGAAGATGTAGAGGGTTCTCAGACTACCCACATTGTGAAAAATGGGGACATGTATTCTGGAGAGAGCAGTAAATGTATGGCTGGCCAATCTCTCTGAAAAAAATGACCCATTGATTTAACTAGCCATCTCAGCTGAAGCCAGGAATAGAAGTAGGGTTATACCACTGTTAGTTTGGATCAAAGAGGAAAAGAAAGGAGGATACAAAAGAAAGCTTTTGGACTTTGGGAATTCTGTTGGACAGGACAATAGAGCTATTTGACTGAAAGCAAAGGGAATAAAGGGGAAAACAGAAAAAATGAGTGGGAAATATCAGAAAGGGAGACAGAACATGAGAGACTCCTAACTATGGGAAACGAACAAGGGGTGGTGGAAAGGGAGGTGGGCGGGGGGTGGGGGTGACTGGGTGACAGGCACAGAGGGGGGCACTTGACGGGATGAGCACTGGGTGTTATGCTATATGTTGGCAAATTGAACTCCAATAAAATTTTTTTTTTCAAGAAAAAAGAAAAATGATCCCAAGGGTATTTAAACAGGGCTGCCATTGCCTTGCTGACCTCTTTGGGGGCAATGCTGTCTCCTCTTTGCTTTCAGAAAGGGGAGCCTCCTCTTAAATTTCAATAGGACTTGCCTCCCTTGCTGAGAACTTCAAGGCCAGGCTGCATCCATTATCAAGGGGGGCAGAGCCACCACCCTGTGGACTTGGAAGGCAGAGCATCACTAACCAAAAAGGATTATTTTCAAGCCGTAAGCTCTAATGGAATTCATCTTGCTAGGTTTGGAGTTTGCTTAGGACCTTTCACCCTTTTTGTCCTTACATCCAATTTCTCCATTTTGGAATGAGAATAGCTATACTATGCTTGTCTCGCCATTAGACTTTGGAAGCAGATAACTTACCTCGTTTCACAGGTTCACAGCTAGAGAGGAATTTTTGACTCAAGATGAATCATACTTCGAGTCTCACCTGTACCTAATTTAGATGATATTTACATGAGATTTCGGACGTGGAGTTGATGCTAGAGTAGGCTAAGAATTTTGAGGCTGTTGGGATGAGGTGTTGGTATTTTGCATGTGAGAAGAACATGAATTGGGGGGAGGGGGCCAGTGGAAGAATATTAAAAGCTGAATTATGCTTTCCCTAAATTCATATGCCAAACCCCAAATCTCCAGTGTGTCTATATTTAGAAATAGAGCTTTATAGGGGGTAATTAAAGTTAAATAAAGCCATGAGGGCACAGACTCATTCCAAGAACACTGATGTCCTTATAAGAAGAAGAGACACCAGAAGTCCATGTGCACAGAGGAGAGGCCATGTGAGGACACAGCCACAAGGCCTCTTTGCAAGACAGGAAGAAAGGTCTCCCCAGAAACTAACCCTGCTGGCAGCTTGACGTTGGCACCTCCAAAACATGAGAAAAAATTTCTGTTATTCAAGCCACCCAGTCTGTGGTATTCTGTTATGGAAGCCTGAACAGACAATACTCAGTTAAAAAAATAAAAATGTGGTAAGTGCTAGGAAAAGAAATGAAAATATAGCACACAATAGAAACATGGCAGGACAGAGGACAGATTTGGTAGCTCAAAATAGGGAAGGCAGATTCATTCCCTATAAGATGAATCTTGCAAATCAAGTAGAAATTTTCCAGGTGAAAAGATAGTGAGGAAGGGTGTGAATAGTTGGAAGTTGAGAATGCTTCTTGGTAAAACGTATATAAGTAATTCTAGCATTGGGCAGAAATGGAAATCATTTAAATATGGGAATAATCTAGAACTGAAGATTGGTACCTGCCAAGAGAAAAATCTGCAGCGATTATTATATGTCACATCTTTGTGGTTGTAAACTCAAATATATGAATAATCACATCACATATGCATGGTTACTCCAAGGCACAGATTGTCAAAATGGATGAAAGAATGAGACACAGACAAATGCTGCCTACAATATCTGACCTTTAAATAAAAAGACACAGATAAAAATAAAAAGAGGAAGTCGTATTATGTAAACACTAATGATAAGAAAGTTGGCTATATTAATATCAGACAGAAGAAGAGACCTTACCAGAAATAAAAAGGAGGATTTCTTAACGATAAAAGTCTGTTCATCAAGAGCACCTAACCATCTTAAATGTTTATACACTTTACCAAAGTGTTTAAAATATGTAAAACAAACAAAAAAAAAATATGTAAAACAAAAAATGATAGACCTGAAAAGATAAATGAACACTTCGAAATTACAGTTTGAGATTTTAACTTTTTTTCTCTCAGAAACTGAAAGCACAGGTAGACAGAAAATCAATACAGACATACAAGAATGGAACGTCGCACTCAACCAACTTAACCTAATTGACTTTTATATAACACTACGCCCAACGAGGACAGAATATACATTCTTGTGAAGTGAACATAGAAGATAGGCCATAAAACACGTCTCCGTGAATTTAAAAAGATTGACATCATATACAACATATTTTCTCACTGAAATAGAATTCAATTTTAAATCAATAATAATAAGGATTTGGAAAAATCCCCAGAAATTGAAAAATTAACAATTACAGCACCACTCACCCAGGGACTATTATATCTATTTTCTCTAACTTGATTTAGGCATTCAACACTAGTTCCATTGAAACTCCGATTTTTTTTTTTTTTGGTAGAAATTAATAAGTCGATTTTAAGATTCCTGTGGAAATTCAAAGGATGTAGGTCAGCCAAAACAATTTTGACTATTATTTCAAGACTTAATTTCTAGCTTTTATGATCTATACAGAGTATTGGTGTAAAAGTAGACATAAAAACCAATATACAAACCAATGGAACAAAGTAGAGTCAAAAAAGGATGTGTGTGCGTGTGTGTGTGTCTTACAATGCCCAAAATTTTCATTTTGAAAAGATGATAGTTTCCTTCAATGATTGGAAAACTTTCAAGACTTAATTTCTAGCTTTTATGATCTATACAGAGTATTGGTGTAAAAGTAGACATAAAAACCAATATACAAACCAATGGAACAAAGTAGAGTCAAAAAAGGATGTGTGTGCGTGTGTGTGTGTCTTACAATGCCCAAAATTTTCATTTTGAAAAGATGATAGTTTCCTTCAATGATTGGAAAACTTGGTATCCATAGGAGAAAAATGAACCTTAAAGCTTTCCTTACCTCATGTACAAAAGTCATTTTGAAATGGATGGTAGACCAAAATGAAAAGCTCTAACTATATGTCACCTAAAAAAAAATGTAAAATTAATCTCATATAGGTTTAGCAAATATTTCTCAGACCAGCACTAAACATGATCTTTACAAAATGATAAATTATACATCAATTATTAAAAACTACCATCTTCAAAGACAGCAGTAAAAATGAGTAAGCAATCTATAGACTGGGAGAAAATGTTTCTCAGTGTTTATATTTGACAAACTGTTCATATCCAAAATATGTAAAGACATCTTAAAATTCAGTAAGATAAATCATCCATGAAAAAATAGATAACAGGGATCCCTGGGTGGCTCAGTGGTTTAGGCCTGCCTTCGGCCCAGGGCGTGACCCTGGAGTCCTGGGATCAAGTCCTGCATCAGGTTCCCTGTGGAGAGCCTGCTCTCCTTCTGTCTGTGTCTCTGCCTCTCCTTCTGTGTCTCTCATGAATAAATAAATAAAATTTAAAAAAAAAATAGGCAACATACTTGAATAGATTACTTGACAAAAGAAATTGGCCAATAAGCACATGAAAAGATCCTCAACGGCATAAGTTTGAGAAGGGAAATAAAATAAAGACTTGAGCAATGAGTTACTGTTAACATGTCCACAATACCAAGAATTGGTGTGGATGTGAAGCAACTGAAACCCTTAGACATTGTTGGTGGGATTGTAAAATGATACAACCATTTGGAAAGCCAGTTTTGTACTTCCTAATAAGGTTAAAAATACATTTACTATATGATCCCATACACCACTATGTTTACCTAAGAGAAATAAAAGCATAAGTCGCATGATGCCTTCACATAAGTATTTATAGGAATGTTATTCATAAAAACTTCAAACAGGGGGCAACCCGGGTGGCTCAGTGGTTTAGCGCCACCTTCGGCCCAGAGAGTGACCCTGGAGACCCAGGGTCGAGTCCCAAGTCCGGCTCCCTGCATGGAGCCTGCTTCTCCCTCTGCCTGTGTCTCTGCCTCTCTCTGTGTGTCTCTCATGAATATAAAAATAAAATCTTTAAAAAAAAAAAACTTCAGGGATCTCTGGGTGGCGCAGCGGTTTGGCGCCTGTCTTTGGCGCAGGGCGTGATCATGGAGACCCGGGATCGAGTCCCACGTCGGGCTCCCGGTGCATGGAGCCTGCTTCTCCCTCTGCCTGTGTCTCTGCCTCTCTCTCTCTCTCTCTCTGTGTGACTATCATAAATTAAAAAAAAAAAAATAATTCAAACAGGGAACAATAAGGATGTTCATCACAAATGAATGGATAAATAGATTGCAACATATCTAGGTAACAGAATACAGCCCAGTAATAAAAAGGGGCAAACTACTTATACACAGAGAAGCGTCGGTGAATCTCTGAAATATGGTACTTATCAAAAGGAATCCAGAACCAAGAGGCCTGAGGCTATGAAATCCTTTTGATGCTCCTTCTATTAAAAGTGCAATATAATTCCAGCTAACAGGGAGCATTAGCCATCAAACATGTGACGGAGAGAATATTCTGCAGTATCTGCTTTTATAGAAGAAATATCTCTGTCATTGCCACTGTTGTGCCCGATGCTCTCTGGTCATGGCCAGCTTCTCCTTATGCCACCATATATACTTTGGCATTGGTTTTTTTTTGTTTTGTTTTGTTTTTTTTATTTTTATTTTTTTTATTATTATTTTTTTTTTTTTGGCATTGGTTTTTAGTCATCAATGTTAGAGCGACCAATTTTCCTGGTTTGCCTGGGACTGGGGGACTCTGGAATGCCTCTATTTTCCTTGGGGTGGCTCTGATTTTTGCTGCTGATGCTGCTAAGCTGTCACTCGGTTTGCTTGCCAAAAGATGTCTTGTCATTTGCTTCCCACCTCCCACTGTAGGTTATTAGACACATTTCAAACCATACTACACTGACATAAAAACAACATTAAAAAATGACACCTTTCAGGATATTGCCTGAATTATAGCTTTTTAATAGAAAAGTCAAGGTGTAAATCAGGCTATATAAAATTATAGACACAACATGATATTTAACCTTCATTGAATACTAATTGTGTGACCAGCACAGTTATACGTAACCATATATGCATGTATATATATGTAATATACACAAACACACATAAGATGTATGTATGTACACACATGCATATACATAGGCACATGTCTCATAGGTTCTAGCAACACCTCATGAGAAGAATACTGGTATTATCTCCATTTTATAGTTGAGTAAACAATGAAAACTGAGTGGAAAACAATGGAGTTTGAGTTTGTGTTTTGTCTCCAATATCAATTTGTACAAACTTGATCTCTTTGACTAAGATTTCTCTTTTCCTGCATCTCAGTACTTACTTAGTTAAAATCTATGCCAGATCTTTAATCAAAGCCCACATTTGTGTAAATTATCTAGGAGGCGAAGAGTGCAATATTAAAAATATTTAACAGGAAGTGTTTTAGATTTAGACTGAGCAGATTTTAAATTCTGGTTCTTTCACTAACTAGTTGTGAAACATGAAGTAAATTATTTAACATTTGTAGGGACCAAATGGCTTCATCAACAAAATAGGAATTTTTGAAGATTAAATAATTGTATTTATACATGTATATTTTATATGTATGCCCACATACATGTATATTAATTATCTATACATGTATATGTGTATAACTCAATATTATTCTAAACTCCAGAGCAGCCTGTAGGATCTAAAAAACTTTTAATAATGATTTCCATGTAGTTTGGTGAATAGTTTGTATGCAATCGATTTCTTTAATTATTAGAAAACATTTAATTGCATTTCTCCAAAGACTCATATAATTACATGAATTATTAAAAATTTTAGAAAACTTGTATTGCATATCGCATTTTAATTTTTAGTTTGAAAATTTTATTAACTATGTGTAAGAAATAGTAAGATACATGATATTACATAAATGACTCAAACATAATCCCTAAAACAATAGCCTAAAATAAGTTTATTTTTTTATTATTTTTTTATCTGACTCCTGTTCCAGCTGATTATTAGTGCCTCTGCTGCTAGTGTTTTTTTTTTTTTTTTTTTTTTTTTGGTATATTTTTATATTGGAGCTCGATTTGCCAACATATAGTATAACACCCAGTGCTCAGTGTTAAGCAGTAGTACTTTCTCTTTATTTTTCCTTTTAGGGATGACTAGCAAGGCAATAGACTCACTGATGGTGGGGCAGGAAAGAGATATGAAAATAAGTAAAAAATTCTCCTCCAAATTATATTTAGTTTTCCTGTGACATCTGCTGAATTTTATTGTGAGAGGAAACTAGCAGACCATGTTACTTCACTCCTCTTAAAAGAAAAGAAAATGTAAAACAAATTGAAAATACACAGTTGAAATTAGATTAAACCCTGACTATAGAAAAGTTAGCTCTCACTATAACAAAATAGTTGAAGCATTGCATATTGATGCAACAAGGTAGACATTCTCCACAAATTCATTTCCCTGTCTTAAATATTTAATGTTCCTCATGTTCCTTTCTGTCATATCAGAATATTCCAGAAGCATTTAATAGAAGTGAATGAAATTCAAACAAGAAAAATCAAACTATACTGCAAAGATACTATTAATAGAATTTTGTGACTGATTTGATATATACACAGAGAAGATCAGAATTCAAGAAACAAGTCTAAGCATATATATATAAAGGTCTAGAGTCTTTTCTTGTATAAGATACTTATTAATTAATTAATTAAAACACCTGCTAACACCAACTTAATTTCTTCTAAGCTATGTGTTTTAGCCAAGCAAATTTTGTCATTCCTTAAACTATTGTCTAGTTTAAAATATACTTTTGAACTACAACAACCACACTTTTTTTATGGAACATAAAACATCACTCTCAATAGCTTAACAAATTCCAACTCGTGTTTTTCTTTTTAAGGCTTTCAAATATTACAATGATGTTTGCTAAAATAACTTACCCTTTCCTCTCTACAGTGTATCCAAATAAGCTAATGCCAACTTTCTTATATAAATAAAAACCTTCTCTGGCTCAATCCTATAACATTGAAATCATTCCCTAAATAACCTCAGTTTTCTTTCTTCTTATTATTAGATGAATGCAGCACATTGAAGTACAATCTTTATTTATCAATTAAATGTTTGAGATTTAATTTTTTAAGACTCAATAATAATCATCTTTGTTACCAGCTACTTTTTTGGAACTTGAAAAAACTAAAAATCATTAATATTATAAAAACTTTAAAATTCTAACTACTGTTTCCTCATTGTCTAATTCTCTCATTCTAAAGTTAGTCACATTTTAATCTGCGGGATCATTTAAGCTGGCAGGACTAATTTAGTCATGGTCTAGAATCTATAGGACATATGTGATCTTACCTTTGTCTTGAAAGCAAAATGTTATGTGATTCCAATCATAGGAATATAAAGAGACTTCTTATATTGCAATTAGAAAAAAGAAATAGTATTCACAATTAAGTATGTAAAGAAGCTAGTTTCCAAATGATGCTCTTGAGTCTTAAAATAGATAAGGTGATATAAAATGTGGTGAATAGTTGAAGGAGGCACAAATAAGTTGTTCAGAAACACCTGACTGCATGGGAGGGTCTGGGAAAAATATTCAGAAGGGACATTTGAGTTTGTCTTGAAGGATAGGTAGGTGTATGTGTGTGTGTGTGTGTGTGTGTGTGTGGGTGTGTGTCAGTATTTCCACAAAAGAGGTAACAGGTACAAAGATAAGCAATCTAGGAAAGGCCATGTTAAGACCTGCTGAGAAGTGCAGAATGGCTGGTTGGGAGGGTTTATAAGATGGAATGATGAAAGAGATGGCTTGCCCCAGCCTATTTGGAGCTTTGCTTGCTCCACCAACAAGTTTAGATTTCATCCTATAGGGAAAGAGGGAGATGTCAAAAGGTTTAAAGCATGGAAGTGTGAGTTCTCTAAATGTATTCCTCTTTTCCAAAATTGTTTTGAATATTGTAGATCTTTTGCCTCTCCTTATAAACTTTGAAAGCAGTTTAAATCTAAAAAAATGTTTGCTGAGATTTTTACTGTTATTATTATATGTATGGATCAATTTGAAGAGATTTGATATCTTAACAATACTGTTTTCCATACCTTGGCCACACTATATCTCTCCATTTGTTTAGAATATCTTTAATTTCTCTCATTAATGTCATAATTAGTAGCATACAAATCTTGCACATACTTTGCTAGATTTACCTTTATGATTTCATGTTTTTGGTACTATTGTAAATGATATTCTATTTTAACTTAAATTTCTAGTTGTCTATTACTAGCATATAACAATATATTTAATTTAATGTACTATTTTATTCTGCAACCTAGTTGGACTCATGTATTCATTTTAGTAGTTTTTAAAAGTCTTTCAGTTTGATTAGTTCTTTCCATAGATAATTATGTTTTTTCCTCCTTTTCACTCTCTGTGCCATCTGCTGTATTTTTTCTGTGTCATATTACATTTCTAGTGTAATATGTCATGTAAACTATGTCTTTGCCCTATTACACTGTCATACTACTTTTTAGCCAAAGTTGAAAAGAAGTGGTGACATGTACATTCTTGACATGTTTTTGATTTTAGGAAGAACGTCTTGTCTTTTACCATGGAGAATACTACATGCTGCTAGCCTCCAACATTTGCTTTATAGTTTGAAGAAGTTCCCTTCTATTTCTAGTTTAATGAAAGTTTTTATCTAGAATGGATGTTAACTTCTGACAAATTTTTGGTTCTATTCAGATCATTTATGGATTTTCTTTTCAGTCTGTAAATATGGTGGATTATTTTAATTGGTTTAGAAAGTTGAACCAACTTCAGATAACTCAGATACACTACACTTGGTTATGAGTATATATATATATATATATATATATATATATATATATATGATTTGTCTATAATTAACCTGCTGTTATTTCATTAAAGTGCTTTGGTTTATGTTCATCAAGGCCATTGGTTTGCAGTTTTCTCTTACTATTACTATATCAGATTTTGGTATTAAGATAATACTGACCTCAAAAGTATGAACTGGAAAGTGTTTCCTCCTCTGCTACTTATTTATTTATTTACTTACTTACTTGTTTTTATTCAGTATTTCCTTCTATAATTCTTTTTTATAGATTGATAGATATTGAACTGCCTACCCAACAAGATTCACTAAGAGGTTTTTTCTTTTTTAATGTTTTATCTATGAAAAACTGTCAAGCTGAAAGATTTCCTAGCTGTCAGTGAGCCATTCTTCTCTAGCCTGATCGTTAAGCTTTTATCTTGTACTCCTCTGGAAAGTGCTCCATGACCAATTGCACATCTTTTGACAGCATATATCAAAAGTATTGGTTTCGGTCTTTCAATATTTGTTTCCAAGACCTGTATTAACAAATATAATGATTCAGTTGAATGAATTTCCTAGGTATTTATAAATTTCATTGGATATTTTCTGTTTGATTTTTTTTGCATCCTTCATATATGTTCATGACAAAAAAGAGATTGACGAATACTACAGCTAATACAAAAATTTGTTTCACCACATTTCTGTATCATTAACTTTAATGTTTTGCTCCCATGGGTTAGAATTAATATGATATCTTAGAATACCCAAACTGATTCATTGCAACCAGATTCAAGGACCATCAATAATACAGTGAAAAATTCCTCTCAAATTTTCATTCTCCTTCCCAAGGGTAAGTGCTGATGTACTTGGTGTAAAGTTTTTCGATTCTTGTTAATGTATTTTTATTCCGGGTTATGTACCATCTTAATGTGTAAACATTCGTTACCCTAACAAAATAAAATTTTCACAGAATACAGCTAAACAAAAATAAATACAGAGAACATTTAGAAGTATGTTGTAACTAACATAAGTCTTTACTTTTAGAAAGGTAGAAATTCTCTCTGTGTCTCTCATGAATAAATAAATAAAATCTTTAAAAAAAGAAAGGTAGAAATTTTAGTTCAACTCTCAAGTTAATGTTTTAAACAAAGAATAATTATTGACATTTAGGGTGATAACTAGTCTGTCATAGTGACTAAAAGCAGAAATAAACTTGGCAAAGTACAAAACCTATTACTGGACCTTTAATAATTCAGATATTCATTTCCATATACTTCACCTCTTTCCATGATTCTGATACCCCCAAAGAATTGTGTACAGTGCCTTATATTTCATCAGGATAGCTAGTATACTTAGAAAAATCATAGAGAAATAGCAAAGCCCCTACTTATTCAACACAAAATTTACTTTTATAAGATCTACTTGAGACCTATTGTTCAGTATGTCAACTACATGTACAGTGTGCAAAAAGCTACACTTTAAAACTGATAAATTAGGAGCAGATATTTCTCATAATTATGACATATGTAGGTAAAATTAATAATCGTCTCCCTATGTTCTATTTTATTGCCAACAACCACTTAGATCTCTGGCACTCCCAGAATCTTCATAAAACACCCTATTCCTGTAAACAAATTATGTAAAGACATGAACAATATGTACTTTCATATGTACTTAATAACAGGCAAAGCCACATCAATGAAATAAAATATATTTACCTTTATAGATTATGATACAATATGCAGAGTTTGGATTTAAAACTTCACTAGAATTGTGGCAAGTCTATATTTTGCATTAATTATATGAATAATGGACACAATTCTCCATTTGAACTGCCTAATACTATCAACCAACTGAATATATGAGCTTTCCTCCCCATTAATATTACATAGCTTGTGAAAGTGTTCCTTTCTATGCATATTTAAACAATATAGCAGATCTTTCGACAATACAACATGCTTGAATCACTGTAGTTCTTGAAACATGTATACTCATTTTGCAACGGACATGGTGTATGAAATAAATAGATCACTTACACACTTTAGACGGTTCACTACTGAAAGTGGCTTGTCTACAATAATATAGATAGTGACAGAGTGACACAGTGCAAATTTGATTTCAGGCTTCTTGACTACAAGTCTAATGTTGTTACTACTATAGCTTGATTTTGAGAGGAAAATAATTCCTGAAAGCACTTCCATGAAGCATTTGCCAAAATGGAAACAAACGGAGTGTAAGGTTTACCACATGATATAAACTCACTTTAGGAGTTTGTGTTCTTAAATCCAGATGAGTTGCTTAATAGTTAACTGTGGTAGAAATAAAACTTAAACATGTTTAAATTCTTCCTCTTTTTTTTTTTTTTTTTTTTTTTTTTTTAATTTTTTTATTTATTTATGATAGTCACAGAGAGAGAGAGAGAGGCAGAGACACAGGCAGAGGGAGAAGCAGGCTCCATGCACCGGGAGCCTGACGTGGGATTCGATCCCGGGTCTCCAGGATCGCGCCCTGGGCCAAAGGCAGGCGCTAAACCACTGCGCCACCCAGGGATCCCTAAATTCTTCCTCTTATGTAACTTATTTACACAAAATACTCCCAACCTACTACCTATACTAGAGTATATGATAAAGGCAATTTAAAAATCATGTGACAAGAAAAACGAAATCACACTTCAACGAAATTATTTCTGTAGGTCACCCACCCTATGAGTCTGTTTTCAAATAATTGACTTCACATTCTAGGTGGGAAGGTCTTTGGCTTATTTTAAATTTTTTTCCAAGTATTATGTAGGGTATATAAATATATGCTTAGCCGAGCTTCAGGAAGGCTTATTTCTAAAAACAATACATCCTTTCTAAATTCTGAATTGAATTTCAAGTAAAACCGTGAATGAATATATCTAGGATTATGTGTTACTGCTGGATAATATAATTAATGATCTGGGATAGACTTGAGTATATCTGATGAAGCTGAGTCTTTGTGCAAAATATAGATTCTGTTATGGTATTACTCTCTTCCATGTATACCTCTGAAACTATGCCCTGTGTTTTCTTTTCTGATTCTTCTTTCTCTTGCCTTTGCTAGGGTTCCAAGTTTCCTCTCCAACACCCCTTACCAACCTCAATAATTTGTGTCTTGGCATCCTTATCCAGTCACATAATTTTCACTAGTATTTTCACTAGTATTTATTTCAAAACTATGTATCCCACCATAATAGGTATCCCTGAACTGAACTTTGAGAATGCAGTCCCTAATATTACTTCTGAAATGTGATGCCTCACAAATATCTCAAATTCTGTGTGCCTGAAATTATTTTATTCCCCTTCTAACCAAATCTGCTCTTTCTCTTCTCTTCCAAGCCTGCAATCTAGCTTCCAAGTCAACTCCTCTCTTGATATCTACAATCACCAGAAGCTCTAGTGATTGTACTTTTTTTTTTTTTTAAGATTCTATTTATTTATTCATGAGAGACACAGAAAGAGAGAGGCAGAGACACAGGCAGAGGGAGAAGCAGGCTCCATGCAGGGAGTCTGACATGGGACTTGATCCTGGGTCTCCAGGATCACACCCTGGGTTGAAGGCCGCCCTAAACTGCTGAGCCACTGGGGCTGCCCTGTACTGTCTTACTACTTAAAATCGCTCTACTTTTCTCTTACTTCAAGTTTCAATTATTTCTCCTGGGTTTTTTGTTGTTGTTGTTTTGTTTTTGTTTTGCCATTTATTCACATTTTTTAGCTTTTGTAAATTTCGATTGGTTTCAGAAATTGTTGGTCAATGAAGCAGAGGGTGAATGATACATTCCTCCTGAGAGGTGTCCTTGTAAGGCTGGTACTTGGTGGAATGCTGGCCAATCATTTTGCTTGAGGAGGTTTGGTTTTAGGCTATGTTAGGGCGGGCCAATTTCAGATTTGCGTAGCTCTTTTTCCTTTTTCCACTCTTCAGGTGACTTCATAACCATTCTGAGATTTCAGCTGTAAGCCCAGTGACTTTACTAAGGCTCATCTCACATGGCTGGGTCTGAAGTCAGACTTCTTGTCTCACCAATCCAAATGATTCCACAAATGGAAACTCAGCTTCTTTGCCTCCAAGCCCTGTAGTATGTGGAATTTATTGGAATCTTGTCCTTGCAGACAAGGTTTGGAACCAGCAGTGACATTAGGGAAATTGGACACACTTGCTCAGGCTCATTTCTCTGCAATTTCCTCTTCTCTGAAATAAATGAACACATTTGCTCTCAGGCAAGAAGAGTCTGGAAAAGAGGCAATCTTCTCCTCCCCGCTCCCCCATTCTGTTGAAATTCACCAATTAGATAAGCCACTCAAATTAACTTAGGGCAGAGAGAGATAAAGGGCTGAAGGACTGAAGGATGCTAATGTATTATGCTAATTGAGTTCCCTTCTTGGAGAAGGAAGATCAGGAGAGGAAAAGAAATGTTCCTTTCAGCAGAGTTTATAATCATGACACAGAGTGAGTAATGTTATGATGTATACATAAACATCCTTTTGAATGTAAACAGCATCTTTTTATAGAACTGTCAGTTGCTCATCAACCCTTATACCACCGAGAGCTTCCTAAATGGCAAAATTAAACATTTTTAATGGAATTATTAATTTGAGAAATAACTTTTTAAAAATCTATGTCACGTTCTGAAGAAAATTCGTCAGTACAAAGCATACTTCTGACATAACCAGAGCAGATGAACACATGGGTTTTATTAAACTCTTAAGTTCAAAATATTGGATGCTTGGAGAGATAGCTGAAATAAAAAAGAGGGGAGGAGACATTTGCCAAATGCATTTGCTTTGGGAAAACTAAACTGAAAGTTTTGTTTTTGTTTTTTTTTCTTTTTAATAAATTCGAGATTTCAATGGAGGTCTTATCAGAAAGTATATAAGACACAATATTTGAGTAAAAACTAGAGATGGGTCCCACTTAGCAAGATGGCAGACTGAGATCATTTCCACTGTCAAAAAATATATACGAAACTATATCTATATGTGAAGCCAAGTATATGTCAAAATGTATATGAAACTAAAAAATTTCTCCTTATCCGTGAAAAAAATCTGCTTGTATTATGTAGTTAATGAGTGATGATATTTAAAATAATTTAGGTACTTTAAAAATTCAATTGCAAAAAAAAAAAAAAAAAAAAAAATTCAATTGCATTAGAATTTTTAATTATGGTAATGGTGAAAATGAATTCAAAATATTAATAAATATTTGTTTTATGGTCATAGAAACATTGGGTGTAAAGGTAAAAGGTTAAAATAACATGAAGGGTAGTGTTTGTAAATATATTAGAAGACACTTCTCTCTAGAGAAGTGACTAGTGGAACTTCAATGTCATTCTAAAAGTCTATATGCCAGATTTCATCAACCTAGATCCAGCAGTATATCAAATTTCAGGCAAAAGGCATACTGAAGCTTAACTAACATATATTTCATAGAGATCCAATATGGACATATAAAGACACTTGATAGTCAACGAAAGATAGACACTGAGGAGCTTTGTTAAAACTATCATTTGCAAGGCTTAAATAATAAACCTTGTACATATTATAAAAAACAAATACTAGTTAAGTCATCCTCAATCTCCATTTTCCTCCGTATCCATTTTAATTTAAGGGTACTTTATGGTATTCATATTTCAATCCATGGTGAAGAGAGTCATTTTTAGATTAGACACTAATCCGTAAAGACTTTCCATTTGCATAGTACTCTGAATTGGACAGAAAAAAGCTCTTAAATTAGAAAGATGCCATTAGTTAAGTGAAATCATAGAAAGTGTTTTACATAATAAATAAGAGGCAACAAATCTCTATAGAAATCAATTGATAAAGACTTCACAATATATAGACTTTGATGCTTAAAGCAATATTGATAAATTTTAAATTCCAAAACTAAGTATCACGTTGATAAAGTTGTAAAAATGTCCTGTAATTCAAGAATGAAGCATTAGAAGAAGTCACTAATAAGACACAGACAAGAGGATTACTAGAACCAAAGAAAAATATCAGAAATTTCAAAATAAAGGAAATCTATGTTAGGGGACAGAATATTGTGTAGTTTTACCTTTGAAATTTTAGTTTTATTTAATTATTCATTCAACATGTATTTATTAATGTCCAATATGTGCCAGTTACAATTTTTTCATTTAGTTTTTTAAGATTTCATTTATTTATTCATGAGAGACACAGAGAGGTAGAAACGGGAAGAGGGAGAAGCAGGCTCCATGCAGGGAGCCTGATGCAGGACTCAACCCCAGGATCCTGGGATCATGACCTGAGCCAAAGGCAGAGGCTCAACCCCTGAGCCACCCAGGTGCCCCCTCAAGTTACAATTTAGAACCGAACCAAATGTTATCTTTAAGAAAATGTCAGCAGAGGGCAGCCTGGGTGGCTCAGTGGTTTAGCGCTGCTGCCTTCAGCCAAGGGCCTGATCCTAGAGACCTGGGATCGAGTCCCACATCTGGCTCCCTGCATGGAACCTGCTTCTCCCTCTGCCTGTGTCTCTGCCTCTCTCTATCTATCTCTCTCTGTGTCTCTATGAATAAATAAATAAAAATCTTAAAAAAAAAAAAGAAAATGTCAGTGGAGTAGAAACTAAATGTATTATACATTAAAAGACTACTATTAAATATAGTAAATGATAGTATAAATACATAGTACTAAACTGTAATTTTACTTGATACAAATGTACCAGGTATTATGAGGGGAAATAGCAGAGGATTTCATTTCTTTGGGGGGGCTCAGAAAATGCCTTCGAGGGGAAGCGATGAGGTAAGGGTCGACTTCATTGGCAGGATGGTATATTGTATTGGTGGATATTCACCGAAACTAGAAATAGGCAGGGCCAGTTCATGAAAATCTTCATAAACATGTAAAATATGGAGTTTGTTCTTTCTCTGAAATGAAATAAGAATCCATTTAGAGATTTTGGGGCAGAAAAGTAGCATGCTCCAATTTATGTTTTAGGTACATTGTCACTACTAGGTGAATATATTGAATGGAAGTGGGAGTAGAACAGGGAGACCAATTTAAGATGATACAGTCACACACATGTAAGTTGATGGTACCTTGTAAGGATTTAGTGGCAGTAACGTTGGAGAGAGATGGATGAAATCAAGACATATTTTCTGGTGGAATCATTGGAAATTTGGATGGATCAGTTAAGGAAAAGAGGAAAATGTTGAGAATAACTTCCACGTCTCTAGCTTGAGCAAGTGTGTGTTTTTTGCGAATTACAGTTGTTGGAAACAAGGAACAAAAAAAGCAGTTTCGACCGGGCGGAGTCATTGAGGATTGATCACTGTGTTTTGACATTTAATTGAAGATGCATGGGAAATAATCAGTATGGGAATATTCAGGAGGTAGTAGAGTACACGGACGTGGCCCTCAAAGAGAGGCGTGTGCGGAGGATCATAGGAAGTGATAGATTGATCATGTACAGTAAGGACACTCAGGACTGAACACAGAGAAAGTCCTCTAAGTCCTCTTTACTGCCTCTTTCTCAGCTTGGGTGAGAAAGAGGCAGTAAAGAATTTTAAGAAGGAACAATCTAAGAATGAGGATGAAAACCAGGTAGGTATGATTTCATAGAGAGAGGCACTTTTTGTGACTTATTTTCCTAAAGGTCTAAGAAGCTTTTGATAGAATTCCTTGTTTTTCACTGCAAGGGCCTTTATAAAGGGAGAAGGAGGAAAAATTGAGACAAGTGGAGGGATTAGTCTTTAGGAGAAGGAGGCAGTATGTGTCTCTTGGGCTGTCTATGAAAATACCTCAGACTGAACGGTTTTTAAAAAACAAATTTATTTCTCACGGTCTGGAGGTTGAGTCAGGGAAGTGAGCATGTCAGGCGAGTGTGCTCTTCTGGATGGCAGAGTTCTTGGAAGATGCTAGGGATCTCTGTGGAGCTTCTTTTATAAGACACTAACCTTGTAATGAGGGTTTCATGATGCAAACACCTCCCAACGACCCCACCCACCTAGTGATGTCATCACCTTTAAAGGTTAGGATCTCAACCTGTGAATTTTGGGAGTGCACCAACATTGAGATCCTAGCACCGCCTCACTGATAATAGGCAAAATGAACAGGTGCTAATATATGCACAGTTTAGCTTCAGTTGTGGGAAAATAAATCACGGAGTGGCATCTGTTGTTTGGCCCGCCAGACATCCTTCCTGATTACTTTGGCTACAGCATCCCTTTGAGGAGTGACTTGTCACCCTTTAGTAGATGAAATGGGGCTGTATGCCCCCTTCTCTGACATCTGAGGCATGTGACTATATTTTGTATGGTAATCAAATTGCCCTACACATGGTCATATTCATGATCCACATCTCTAAATTCAGTGTTTTGTTGTTTTTTACTGGTTTTCATGAAAAATGTGCCAGTTATTCACCAAGTTTGGCAGCAATCCATGGCCAAACTTTCTGCTCCAATATTCGGTCACTGTTTCTTCTCTTCTGTCTTCCTGCCTCCTGTTTCAGTTTCTGCTCCTTTCTGCTACAGAAGCTCCAAGCTTAAGCATGTGGACTTTCCTCAGGTCTCTCTGATCCACCTCTCTGTCTGACAAATCTCACGTATCACCCTATCACTCTATCACCCTGGATAATGAAGTCCCAGGAGGCCAGCACCCTCATTCATCCAACAACAAATGAATCCAGAGAAAAATAAATTTAGGCCCATCCATCAAAATTTTGCCTATGTTAATTGCAGTCTTCAAAAGCTATTAATCAGAGTCTGGGATTCAAATTCTGTGACTGTTCATTAGTGGGCAAACACAAAAAAACCCTTTATCTGATATAGATGATCCTAAATTACATTTTCTTCTACTCATATTTTTTTTCTTCTACTCATATTTAAATGTAAGACAAGCATGGTGATTTGAATGCAGTGTGGTCAGAATTTAGCAAAAAATAAATATGTCCTTTTCTATGAACCCAGCCTTTTGTTCTCACAACAATCTATGAGAAAGGGTTTACAGATGAGCAAAGGAGACGCTGAGAAGTTAAGCAATTTGTCCAAAGTTGTTCACCTAGTAAGTGAATCATGATATTTTATGACCACTCAGTCAATGAGTAATTAATTAATCAGTTATGTGGTTAATTACATGATGTTCAGGAAAAAATGGACTTAAACTTGACCTATCTTAAAACAGTAACCTGATATATTGGCTTATGTTCTGATATCAGAGTACCAGTTATAAGAACTTATACTGTAAGGATAAAATCATGAGACAGCTGAATTTAGTAAAACATGGGATTTTACCACATAACAGTCCTTCATAAGGCACAATTTGGAGGAAAAAAAGACCTTTCTCTCTGCTTCGCCAATTATTGATAGCCACCAAGAGGGTACTTATATTTGAATTATAGCATGTCAGATTTATTTTCTAAGTTGTAGCAAAACTGCACGTTTTAATTAAGTTTAAAGGGCCCACCAGGAACAATAATATTATATGAGACATGGCCAATAGCGTGTTAAGAAACGTGGCATTTAGCCACTGTGCCCATTTTTATAGCTACTCAAAGAAAAAAAAAAAGAGTAAAAAGTATTATGTTGTAATATATCTCTCATTTGGTTTTAGATTAATTTCATCTTTGCATATGCCTTTAAACTGTAAAGAGCAATAGGCTGGATGTATTCACAACAACCATATTTAGATTAAGTGAATAATAGTATTATATCAGTAATAATAATCAGGATGACAGTATTGATGATTATGATTTTATTTGAAGCAAATGTGGGGACAGTTAGGGAAAAAATTCCATGATTTTATTTATGTTTTTAGTGAAGTTTTAAACTTAAATATATAATTCTGATTCTATTCATATGTCATCAAAATAAATGTTAAATTTTTAATATGTACAGATATTACATACCAGGGTTTAAGGAATTTAGGTCTTTCTGACTCCAGATGGAGACACAAAATATTTTCCTTCTGTAATTAAATATTTCAAACACTCTTAAGATTTGTAATAGAAAAATGAGACCACTTAAGACAGTGAATCTTGAATTATTCAGTTATCATTTGAAGACTTTCTCATTCATTTCTTTGTTTATTGATTCAATCAAGAAACAATGTCGAAACAAGCTAGAAATAGATACATTGTCTTTGACTTGAATAAAATCAAGTTTTCTTGGGAAAAAAATCAGACCTATAAAGCAAAAATTTCAATTTGGGAGGTAAACACTAGTATATGTAGTATCAGCTAAAGGAATAATTCCAAGAAGAGAAAATCAACTCCACCTTGAAAAATCAAAAAACCAAAAAATGATATTATAGAGGAAATACTTGCTCTGAGTCTTAAAAAATGAGTAGGAGTTGAACACACCGTCTAGTACATAGCGTGCAAAGAAGTCCATGAAATCTCACAAATGGTTCAGTTAGTTCAGAAAATACATATTGAATAATTTAATTCCATAAATGTTTATGGAATTGTAATTCTTAGGTAATACAAAGAAAAAATAATATTTCTTCCCTGTAAGAAATCTAATCTAAAAGCTTAATAGAAGTAACCAAATAATTAAAAATAATGTGAAAAAATAACCCAGGACTATGCATGATGTTAAAAGGAATATTGAAGAAAGAATAATAAAATCTGCATGTGGCAAAAGAAGGAGAAAGTTAATGAAGGGTGAGCGTAGTCTGGAGAACGTGCTCCAGAAATGTGAATAGGAAAATCACCCAGACTAGAAACAGCAGGATTTGTGCAGCAGAATTATTCTATATTACTAGAGATTAACATTTCAGGGAAAGGTAGTAAAAGGCAAAGAAAGTATGATAACATGTAAAGGCTTGCTAAGAAGCTTTAACTCACTAGCCACCTTCTCAGGAGCCTCGAAGTTTGGACACATCCCCTTACGAATTATGCAAGATAATTCGCTGGGATGTCTGGAGAAAAATATTGTTTTCTGATTATATGTATCTCACCTTATTTCCTGATTTTGTTTATATCTTATATCTTATAATTCCTGCAACATATTAGGTCTTGTATATGATTTATAAATAAGTATATGTGAGTATTTTGAAGGTACGTGAAGAGGATGGTAGTAGAAGGTGGAAGGTCATGCAAAATAAAAAAGTTATGAAATCAGGTATTTGCTTTTGAATCACATGTTTTTAAACATTGAAGGATAAAGAAAAGAAGACCAGTTGTGAGACTACTAGAATAATATAAGAGAGCTAGTAAGAGCTGGAAGTTATAGAGACAACGCATCAGAAGAAATAATTAGGAGGGGAATGTAAACATTCCTTGATTAATTGGTAATTGCTCATTTGTTGACCACATATTGGAGGCCACATGCTATGCTATGTGCCTCAAATACCTTACTTATCTCTCATGGCAATGAAGAGGTTGCCATTCTTCTTATTTTACTTAGCAGAGAAAAATGAAGCTTAGGGAAGTTAAAAAATTAATCAAAGTGTGCATAGCGGGAGAGTGGCAATGCTTGACTTTAAAGTCAAGTTAATAAGACTCTAGAGTCAAGCTGTTAACCACTTGCCTCTGAAGGAAGAAACTGAGAGGGAAAGGAAGGGGGTAGGTATTGATTCAGAGGACAGGAATTAGTGAGAGATGGCAGTTTGCCCAACGTTTCCCATTTGGTATCTTGAAGAATGGCACTGAGTGGTAGTGAAGTACATGGTCCGATTAATAAACATTTTCACTCATTACATAGTGATTTTCACATGCATTGAACAACCCAGAAGAGTGTAAAATTTCATTATGCTACATGCACATCACCAACAATGTAAGGATAAATCCCGTACTTACGTGTATCACTTACATGACCATAAAATGGTCAAGAATTTCATTCAGACTAGGAATGTGACAACAGTTGAATATCTGAAAGAAAAATGTGCGTTGAGAAGCACGGTCCCAACAAAAGCAAATAATTACAACATAATTTGATAAAAGTGCAATTATATAATAACTTCCAGTTGTAAGGGAACTTTAATAATTAGTTATATATATAAATTAATAAAAAATATACCCCAGACTCCCGTATTAGCCAACCATCATTCTCAAGTATCATGCTATAGCTTTTCTACAGTCTGAACGAGAAAACTAACCAGAATATTGGAGTTGTTTTCTTTGGCTTTTGTTCTAGATCTTTTTCCTTTCACATCCAAGAAAAATTAATAAAAAGTATTCTTAGGTTAAAAAAAGACCACCTTAATAAACTAAACTCTCTCTCTCTCTCTCTCTCTCTCTCTCTCCCTCTTTTTCCTTTAGGTAGGTATAATTTTCTAGTTGGGTAAGACTCTAGGGAGGCTAACAATAGAGTTTTGCTAGCGAAGTGAGTTAGTGCTGCTTAGATATCTAATAATGACCTTTCTTCTGATTATCTTTGGACATTTAGGCTCCTTGATGTTCCTAAGTTCTTTGAGGCGGATGGCTGGCTGCTGCTAGGCAGATGTGGCTGTCCCAAGGGACAGAAATTACACTCAAGGGAAGCTGGTCAAGATGGCTTCATTTAAAAATGGTCTGCCGTTTTTGATGAGATTTATTGCTAGAGGCAAAGGCATAGATGTGAAGAATATCATAGTTTTGGTGTACGGGCCATAAAAAAGAAAAAAAAAGTCAGTTTATGCTTAGAGACAATTAGCAGTTAGGGTAAATTCTGACATTTCATGCAATCTCTCTCTTTCTCTCTCTCACACACACACAACATCTACATGTGTATGTGTATCACTTACTCATCATTCTGAACCCAAATTGAGAAGGAATACACTGTATTGCACTCAGTGATATGTTTATCCCAGAAGTCGAAGATTACAGATGATTTTAAAAAACCATTTTTTCCCTTATTTCGCAGGTATAAGGGTAAAATTAAATGCCATTAAGCGGTGTGGGTATACTACATTACAGCTGCAATAATATTCATGCTTATACTTCTTTATTTGTGATTATTTAATGATTCCTACTTAAAAAGACATACTCTGCAATGTTTTTTTTCATTTCATTTCTTGAAAATTATCAATTTGTATTCCTCTTGATACCATTTCTTAATATTATTTTGTGTGATTAAGTAACAAGTAATTTGAATTTGCACTAAACTCACCAATAGTGACACCTATTGGTGAGATGTAATTGTAAAATAGTAAGCATTTTGTATTACACGTTTAGCTAGATATCATATATCAGAAAATACACTTTATTCATAAATCAGACTTATCTTTAAAGTTTTGATGTTTATTGTGTCATGATTAATGGCTGAAATGTAATGAACACTCGGAGTAAGCATGTCAAAATGGTCCAATTCAATTAGTTTAGATGTGTTTCTAAGCTGTAGTTTTATCACAGTAAAATAATGTTTCTTTTCTATCTTATTGTAGGTGGGTTAATTGGACAACATTTGTTGAGCATATGCTATATGCCTCAGATACCTTACTTAATACTCACAAGATTATAATTTGTCTTATTTCACTTATCAGAGAAAAATTAGATTTGACAGATTTTTTTTTCAAATTTTCCAATTTTTCTTTGGGGTAAATAATTTCTAAATGAAGCAAATTATTACTTTTATTTATTCAGTCTGGATAAACGAATGAAAAGAACTCTCCCTCAGAGATCAAATGCTCATAAAGAGGACAATTTTCTTTCATTTCTCTTTTAATCTCCAAACATAAATACATGTACTTTGTTTGCTATGCTTAGGTTTAAAACACAAATTATTTTAAAACTATGCACTGAATGGATCCTACACAAAATGTTATAAAGAAGTGAGTGATCTGTATGAAATTCTTAGTTTTGTCAGAGAATCAAATTCACTTGTGCATGTTTCATCTCTTTGTTCCTTCAAACTATTCTGATTCAACATGTCAGGCTTGTGTAAAAGCAGGGGTTGACATTTAGCTTTAACCCACAGCTTGTAAGCTTGATATTTAGGGTTTTATATAGTAGATTTTTGGTATATGTATGTATGTATTTAGTTTTTTTTTTTTTTAAGGAGTCTCTGGGGAGAATCACATGAAAAAAGTACATTCAGTTTTACCAATTGCTTTAGCATATGCTTTTCACCTGTATTTTTACTTATATTTACAAGGCAAAATAAAATAGTGTCAGGTTTCTGTTTGTGCACAAACATTGTGACAATATCCTTTCATCCTCAACTGGTAGCTACAATCCAGCAATTTTATTAAAATCTAATTCAAAAGACACTTTCTGGGGTTGATAAAAATAATTGTAGAGAACTGTGAAATGAGCAAGATGGGGCATAGGATTTTTATGAGTTTGAAGGTCACAATGTTGCACAAGTTTGGATTCCAGGCTTGATACCCATTTTTCCCCAGTTTATTCAATGATCTAACTTGTCCCTTAGAAACATTATTTTCTAGGGTAAATTACCAAATCATCCATTAAATGTGAGAGCATTTCTCAATTTTATCTTTTTCTCACATGTGTTTTTTTTTTTTTCAGAACATATACTGTAACTTATCCAGACACTATGCCAAAGTCTGTCAGAATATAGAGTACTTGGTTATTGACACCTTACAAACAACAACATTGACTGAGATAGTTAAATAACACCAACCCGATCTAGACATCGATCTTCACCAATACCTGTGGGAACTTTTCGAGATTTTTATGAAGCTGAGTGATTACTGCAAAGTACTTAATCAACACAATGGGGGGGGGGGGTCTATATATGTACAGAAACTCAGTTCAACTTTATAAACTTTAAAGGAATAACTATAAAATGTGTACAGCAGTATTTTGATTTAAATATTTCTCTCTCCGAACAGCTTCTAATCTGATCTGCTCTCGATGCCACTTGTCTTGTTCTCACATCTGTGTCCCAGTTTTTTTTTTTAATTTTTTTTTAAATTTTTATTTATTTATGATAGTTACAGAGAGAGAGAGAGAGAGAGGCAGAGACACAGGCAGAGGGAGAAGCAGGCTCCATGCGCCGGGAGCCCGATGTGGGATTCGATCCCGGGTCTGCAGGGTCGCGCCCCGGGCCAAAGGCAGGCGCCAAACCGCTGCGCCACCCAGGGATCCCACGGTTTGAACTTGTTTTTTATCATTTGCTTAGAGTCTTTCCCTCCCTTAAATAATCTGTTAAAAAAAAATCTGATTACCTACTTTCCTTACTGTTGTACACTATCAATTCAGGGTTCTTTGGACCAAAGACACTGAAGATAACTTTGGCAAATTTAAAGCTAAAGAGCTGCTCCCAGAGTCAAAAGTTAATGTGATAGGTGTTTTATTGTTTTCATTTTCTGAATTGATTTGGAGAAAAAAATCAGATCCCAGTTAACCTCCCTCCAAAAAAAGTACAAACAACCAGAATTCGTTTCTGGGATGGTGCTCAACCCCCTGTCCCCCATAAATGGAGGGCTTGTCTCGACTATTTAACCAACATTGTGTGGGAGTGCTTCTAGTTAATCTGGAAGAATGATGCTCTGTGGTTTGCACAGCCCTCTTCAGTGGCTGTAGAAGTAAGAGTGACAAACATCAATCTCACATCAAGCCTTATGGAGAAGTAACTACAATTTTTTTTTTTAATGTAAGAGTTAAGACAGTTTAATTTTTTATTTTATTTTTTTGACAGTTTTAACTACAATTTAGAGGTTTTTGTCTTATATAATGATTGTGAGACCCTGTGCCAATTTGCAAAATATCACAGATGCCTATGTTATAGACCAAATACCAGGCTTTTCTTCCCTTCCAACTATGTATTTTTATTTAAATACTCTCAATTCTAGAGCTGTCTACAGTAATGTTAACTTCTGTAAAATGATTTCAGATACCTCCATTACTTCATTTTCCCAACCAGTCATACATATTTTTAATTACTGAATGTTTTCTGTACTCTGTATGTGTACCAACTTACTAATACCACAAGTGTAAAAATGAATAGTAAGCCATGATATCTGCCCATAATAGGCTTAGAATTTGATGATGTAAATAAAAATAAAGAATTCGAAGTCAATGCAATCATCTCAGTGATAGGGGTTTTGTCTTATTTGTCACTATTTAGCCAGTTCACAGAAATGCTCTGTATTTTATTAGTTTTCAGTAAACATATTAATGAAAATTATAATACAATTACAGTGTCATGAGTATTGAAATAGAAGTACATACTCAACATTATCAGAGCACTGAAGAGGAACAAATGAATTGCCTAAGGGTTTCATGATGGTTTTCACATTTGGGTTGAGAGATGAAGAGACCTGTAAAACAATAATGCCAGACATGGTGAAACAATGCTACACTGGGTTTAGGGCACAGGTGTGTCCTAAATTGCAAGATCAAATCAACCTCAAGGCATAAATTTTGACATTGTGCCAGAAATATATTGTCTATCATATAGTAAGCAAGGAAAGTCTTGGCCAGAGAGAAAGCTAATTCATATTTAAACATTTTCTCTAGATGAGCTAGTGGTTTCTGATACCCAATGAGTAATTAGATTTTTGATGTGGTATGTGGTAAGAGAAAATTGAGTGGAAATGCTCAGAATAAAAAATTATAGTTATTATTTTGTAATGGGTTGAGTAGAAAATTATTTAACAACTTAACCTGTTGTTTGACATTTTGAAAAGTTTAGATTTTAAAAATATTTATTATGTACTTCTTACCCAGAGTTTAATGGACATAAACCCTTTCACAAATACACAGAGAGCTATAATGTTTAACTTCTTTGCTAGATATGCTTTCTAAAAGTGAAGGAAAAATGATGATGGTCTTGTAAATTAAGCCCCATAAGTATGATTTATGGTTTGGGGTCACACACTTTTTACTAAAAATGAAAAATTTTTCTTTTTATCTGAGTCATACAATTTAAATCTCAGGGTGAAAAGCTGTCTTAATTATAAAATTGAAAATAAAATGTGTCTTGTGGGTTTACAAAATCCTTAGCATTGCTGACTTTCAGATGTTTAATTTCATCGGTTCTGGTCAGGAAAAGGAGAGTGAATAAAAAATAAGGCATTATTACTTGTAAGAAAAATGTCAAACAGAAGTAAAGACAAAATTGGAGAACTGAAGATTTGACCAATTCATGTCTAAATGGCTTAGAATGATGGAGGGTTTTAATAGTAGCTAAATAGCTATTTCTTGAATAAATATCGTCCATAAAAGAGTATAAGAAGCCTGGATGGGAAATAAAATGATTGAAGAGTCATGCCTCTTAAGGCACTAGGATTACTGAGTGTAGTTTGAAACTCAACCACTGCATGGGAATACCAGCTACATAACCAGTAATAGGTTTGAAATTGTAGAAACTGATAACTGTGCTTTGGGATTTTCAAATTTTCTATCCATTTTTAGAATTATGTAGACTGATTTTATGATAATTGCTATATCTGATGGGGTTGCATGTAGTCCCTGAGTAAAGCTGTGGGGCAACATTAAGGAATAAGTGGGGACAAATGGGTCTTCCAGAGATGACATCTTGTATACCGTCAGGTTGTGCAGGTAGCTCCTAGGGAAAATGCTAGATGAAATTATACTCTTCCTTTAATTTCATTTGTTTAGTCATGTCCTTCTTTTTTCCCTTAAAAACCCTGAACATAGCTTTAAAAATGCATTTACATCTACAAGATCTTAAGACTAAACGAGAAATCAAGAAAACTTAAAAATACTAAAAAAAGAATTAAGAAGTTGGGATCAGAGAGCTTACTATGTTAGCCCAATGTCCGCATCATGGCATAAATTTGTCTGAGCTTTTAGCAACCAGGGCAAAGGAAAATACACTCATTTATATGATTCAACATTGTCCTAAGGCTTTTAATGCCATACTTGTCAGAAGCAGCTAAACTATTCCTAACACTAGTACTTATAATTACATATTTTTCATGTGGAATATAGTGAAGATCCTCAAAATCTTTATGGTTTCAATAAAAGGGAGGTAAAATGATATATAGAAGCAAAGTAACATGTTGATGGCTTAATAGGTGGCCTAGTATTGGTGTTTAAGAGACCACCATATAAAATAGTTCATAGGCAATTAATACTATATAGCTTACAAAATATTCCCAGGTCATTACAAACTTTATTCATATATGTATTGTCACTAAAATGAGAAAAGCTTTCTCAGAATATTTTTGAACTAATTTAAAAAATGCAGCTGTGGAAAAATCAGCTGAGTTATGACCCAAGCTTAAAAATAAAAATATCAGAATGGGATTCAAATAAATATTCATGGAAATATTCTGGATGTTACTTTAGTAGATTTGTAATAATTTTTCTATGCATCATGCAAATCCACATATCTCCAATCAAAAAGAGCAAACCTTTTTTCTCTAAGTGTTTAGATCATTATTTGTGCACTCATTAATTTATTTAATAAATGTTTATTGGTGTCTCTTATGGGCCTAAATGTTTGGGCTATAGTCACAGACAAAACAGAAAAATCTCTGCTTTTATGGATCTCACATTATGGCAAGGATAGATAGTCAATAAACAGGAAATAAAATAATTATAAGAAGATTTTTGATAAGTATCATGAAAAAACAAAAAGGTAGAGCAAGATGAGGGGTAGGGGATGCAGTTGTAAATAACACGGTGAAAACAGGTCTCACACTGAGAAAGTGGTGGAGTAGAGATTGGAAGAAAGTAAAAGTGGATTCTGGTAAAGAACATTCAGTATATCAGAAAAGGTGACAAGGCTTTAAGGTACATATGCCTGTGAGGCTGCCTTGCTTCATAACTAGCCTGGGATCTTTAATAGATGTACTTAAGTTTACATGCTTGATTTATTAAGTCTGCTTGTGTATTTATAGATTTATTAACTCTGCTTGTGTATTTATAAATCTGACATTTCTTTTTAGGAGAACAGAAAGCTCTCACATGTCACAGAACAGGAATTAGACCTCTTGCACCATTGCAAGCACTGAAAACTGAATAGGCACCACTAAATCTACATGGAATCCGGAAGGGTCACAAGCCGCTCTGCCCCTCACTGATTAACAACACCCTGTCCCTTTAGAACCCCCTTGGCTAAGCAGAAAACTTGGAGCTGGCTTTTAGACGAAACCTATCTTCTCCCCAGATTGCGAGCCTTCTGAATAAAGTTCAAATTCCTTTTCTAATCAATAGTCATCACTGCGTATTGGCCTTTAGAGAAATAGGCAACCAAATTTGGGATTCAGTAAGACCTGTGATATTAAGAAACAGTTGATGGTCCAATGTGTCTGGAGTTGAGTCAAACCTAGAGGAGAGCTTGTACTACATATATGTCCTAAACATTGCATGGATGTGTGTGTGTGTATACACACACACACACACATATATATATACACACACATGTTAATGTATTTATCTGAGATTCAAATTTAATTGAAATTCAGTGTATATCTCAGCCCTGGTCAGAGGGTAACATAGAGTTAAAAGATCATTACCCAGAATATGTGTGAGTACCTGTTTATATTTAAATAAACACTTTATCTTTTATTTTGTTTTTAAATATAGTATACAGTATGTGAGTACATACAGAAATAAAAATATACCATTTGCTATTAGCTTGACCTGAATTACAGAACTCATAAATCATGATTGTTATACTTCTATTAAGCTGCTCTACCATGTTTTATTTTCCTGAAATAGCTAATGAGTCCTGGGGTTGGTGGTGCGGTGGAGAAGACATTCTAGCAAGGATCTTAGTTAGGTGGTCAAAAAAAAAAAAAAAGTATTATATAGATTAATTATAAAGTTAAAGAAAATGAACATTAACAATTTATTTTAAAATTTCTGCTTGGCCAAATAGTAGTACAAATTTAAAAGAAGAAAAATATGAGACACGTTTTTATGGGATATATTTGTATAATTAGTATTAAAAGGAATAATTTTCAAGTGACCTTATACTTATATAAAAATGGTATAATATCATATTTAAAGCTTCATGTTTTTGGTTTAAATCACTAAGGTCATTAAACTGAACATGGGATTACCAGGAAAATGCTTAATATGTCTCATATAGAGAAGATTTACATAACAATATACATATTTTTGTAATGAAACAGAAACAATCCCAATGATGTACCTCCTTAGAATTGTAACTATTAACTGGCCCAAATCCACTAATCCATTCTTATGAAAACCTAAGAGTTCTTTGTAAATTTGCTGCCTTCTAACCCTGGTATCATGTGTACTCTCCTATCACTGAAATCTGTTCTCTCATTCATAAACTCCCTCTCTTCAATTAAAATTAAAACAAAGACCAAAAAAAAAAAAAAACAATGCCCACACTGCTTTTCAGGATATAGTAGATTAAAGAGAAATGAACAGTATCATAAACTTATAGAGTTACTTTTCTAAAAATATCCAATGGCTGCTGTATACATTTTGCAGGATGTTCCCTGCACAGTTAAATCTGGCTGATGGAGTAAATGGAAGCTAAAATCCACCCTAAACTCTGCTAACCAAGCTGTGAACCTGCAGTCATAAGACATATATCCGTTAAATAATTTATATACAAAGTATATAAAGGATGCCTGAAAGTTATTAGTAAGATGAAAAACAATCCAGTAAAAAAAGGGGTCAATAGATTTGCACAGAAACTTCATCAAAGAAGAGATATAGATGGCAAATAACAATAAGAAAAGGTGTTCAACATCTAGTCTTTAGGTATAGTAAGTTAAGACCACAGCCAGATGTACTGTGCTCTTAGAAGAATGGTTAAAAATTTTAAAAACAACAGCAACCAGAAGACAAAATGCTGGCAAAGAAGCACATCAGCTGAAGACCTCAACTCACATGCTGATGGGAATGCAAAAGGGTATATAGTGACTTCAAAAAACTTCTTGGCAGTTTCTTATAAAGTTAAACATACACTTACCATATGGTACAAGAGAAAGAAAGCATATGTCCACATGGATGTTTATGCAAGCTTTACAGATAATAGCTCAAAACTGCAAACAACTCAAACATTCATTAACCGATGAATGGACATGCAAATTGTTTTCATACAATAGAATACTATTGAGCATTATAAAGGAAAAAATTTCTGATACAAGCATCATGTTCAGTGGAAGAAGTCAGACACCAAAGACCATATACCGTATGAGTTTACTTACATGACATTCTGGGAAAGGCAAAACTACAGAATAGGGGTTAGGTCAGGGATTATCGTGGGCTAAGAACAAGGAGTAGGGTTAACCATAGAGTGATACAAATAAAGTTTTTTTCATGAGATGGAACTATTCTATATCTTAATTGAGCTAGTTATCACATAATTTTATACATTTGTCTCAACTCATCAAAGTGTATATCTAAAAAGTGTGAATTTTCTGTCTATAAATCATACCTTAATAAATAAGAGTTTTAAAAAAATCCCTTGCAAGATCAAAAAAAGATCAAATACCTATGAATATGTATAATAAAAGATATTTGAGAAAAATAAATTAAGGATACCAAATTGATGTTTTGGGTGATTTAAAATTGTTAAAATGCTAATTCTTCTCAAACTGATCTTGAGATTCATTGCAATCTCCATCATGATACCACAAGGTTGTTCTTTTGTTTTTCTTGGTGTAGGAATGGGGCATTGGAAATAAGATAATTCTAGAATTTAAAAGAAAATTGAAAATTGAAAGAGGCCTTGAAAATTCTAAGACAATGAACAGTGAAGGACTTGCACTTGAAAATATTAATTATTATAAAGTATAGAAATTGAAACCATATGACATTCATTCAAGGATAGATAGACTACTTGTGCAGAATTGAGAATCAAAAAAACACCTCCACAAAGGCCATCTGACTACAAAATAGATGAAAGAGCAGTGAATTTGGAAAGTGATGGTCTTTTCAACAAATCAGACTCCATCCATGGGTGTGTACATATGAGAGAAAAAAATCCATTTTGATCATTACTTCACATCATACAAAAAAAAAAAAAATTCCAGATAGTTCATTGATCTAAATGTGAAAAGTAAAATATATAGCTTCCATAAAAATTACAGGAAAATAGCTTCATATATATATACATGTTTTTAAAAAGATTTATTTATTTATTTTAGAAAGAGAGAAAGCACAGTAGGGAGGGGCAGAGGGAGAGGGACAGAAAGAATTTCAAGCTGACTTTGTGCTGAGCACAGAGCCTAAGACAGGGCTTAATCTCGTGACCCTGAGATGACTTCCTGAGCCAAAATCAAGAGTCAGCGACTCAACCAACTGTACCATCCAGGGGCCCCATGCAGATTTTTCTTCACCATGAAACAATAAGCGCAGACAATAAAAGGCACACTGATAAATCAGTACAAAAAGTATAAAGGTCTGTCCACTAAAAGGCACCAGTAAGATACTAAAAAGGTAAATCACTGACTGAGAAAATATTTCACTATACATATCTTGTTTTTTTTTTTTAAAGAAAAACTTGCATCAAGTAAACCTATATATAGGTTTACTAAAAAATAAACTATGGAGGATCTAAATTAAAGCCATAAAGAATACAAAATGTTTCTTAATATCATTAATCATTCACAAAAATCAAATAATAACCCAAAAGTACAAAACAAACTCATCAATCTGGATTAAATTAGAAACAGCAACAACTGCTAACAATGCTGTGGAGCAGCTGGAACTCTCATAATTTTCTGGTAGAAATGTAAAATAGTGAAATGAATTTGTACCTCTTGCTGAGATCAGTAATAGGATAATCTTAAAACATCAAGGGAACCCCAAAATGGGACAAATCTATTCCAATTAGTTGAAAAAAAACAAGAACACTAGTGAATATGCATTCATTTAGGCGCCTAATACATCTGTAAGTATAAATGAAAACAACTCATAGGAGTAAGACTAAGCAAAAGTACATCTGGGGCGTCTGTGTGACACAGTCAGTTGAACCACCTGACTCTTGGTTTTGGTTCAGGTTGTGATCTCAGGGTGGTGATATGGAGCTCAGTGTCTGGCTCTGTGCTCATCAGGGAGTCTGCTTGAGATTCTCTCTTTCTCTCTCTGCTTCTCTCTGCCACACATTCTCTCTCATCTCTTAAAATCATTTAAAAAAGGTATATCCAAAAGTTATATACATACTGATTTAACCAAAAAACCTAAAGCATTAAATGTATGGAGATTTTGTTAGTAAAAACAAACACTGGCATAGTGCCAATTAACTTCTGAGACACTTACTCTTTAGGTAGAAGTTTATCTTTAAAGTCTTCAGTCATACAACCAAACTAAATTCTAAGAAAATCATACTGCCAGTGGCTCCTCTGGCAATAATTTAAAATACTTTGGCTAGAACTGCAGAGTTAGAAATGACCATGTGTTATCCATCCGAGGAAACCAAAAAATTGTCTCGATAGCTTGTGAATTATAGGGAGGTTTTACTAGACTGTGGCCAAAGGCCCATGAGTAATGCTCTGCATGTCATTGTGTAGTATACATTCCCCAAGCATGCCTAGACACAGTTAGTACTTTATTCTTATGGAGCTCAAAACATTATACAACAAATGTTTAGTATACAAGTTCTTCAATTCCAAGGGACAGATCTCAGAAGAAAACCAAAACTGTGATTCAAGAAAATTTCATATGATGAAATGGCCATAATCATTATAACTATTAAGTGACCACTTACTACAGTGACTGTCGTTTTATCTACATGAGGAAAAGCTTTGTATTTTATTTCCAAAGCTTTTATTCGTTAGTATTTAGAAAGTAGATCCATTAAAAAATGTGATCATAGTGTCAAGGGCCTGTATCTCACAGGAGGAAATAAAAAGCTCTTTGAATTGAGTATCTAAAAATAGCAAAGGTTTCTTTCTTTATGCATTTCATGTAGCAAGTGACAGCTGTCTTTCACTTTCTAAAAATCTTGATTAAATACAATAGTAGCAAAATCAATCTTTTCCTATTTAACTCCCTGCAATAAAAGACAAGGAAACAACATCGTATTATAAATCACTGTGAAACTATAGCACCTGGGAACCACCCCTAACATTTTATATAATATTCTTCTCTATCAAAAAGAGTTATAAATTACCAACGTTATCCTTCTACACTTGGTGAAGGTATTAAATTGCACTTTGAGTTTCATATTTAACATAGAATGTAAAATTATGCCTGGATATAGTTTGTGGTTCAGGTGGAGGCCAGGTGGATTTGCTTAATCAGCATTTCTGTTGTGAAATCACCTATGGAGTAATAGCAAAAGTGACCAGATAATTGAGAAATAAATGCTAATCTAAAAAGGACTAAATTGAAGCATTTCATGGTCCCATGAACATGAACAAGAATGAGTACTGTGAATGATATAAACAACTTATTAGTGTTGAAATGTGAACAATACATACATACTCATTGGGGTTTTTTTAATTTTTATTTTTAAGATTTTATTTATTTGAGAGGGAGAGAATGAGCACAGGCAGGGAGGGACAAGGGAAGTGGGAGAGGAAGAAACAGACTCCCGCCAAACAAGGAGTCTGGACGTGGGGTTCGATCCCAAGACCCTGGGATCACGACCCAAGCCAAAGACAGATGCTCAACCATCTGAGTCACCCAGGCTCCCCACTTCATTGGTCTTTTATGTAAAATATTTAAAATCTTAAATATTCTCTATGCAAAGTAAAAAGTTACCTCAAGTGTTTTGGATTTAAAGGTGGACATATGCTGCACATCAACTGTAATTTTACAATGTAATTCTATTTGATTAAGGACAATTTCTTAAAAGAAATTTTGTTTATATAGCTTAGATATTGTATAATCATTTATGATAAATGAGAAAATTTTGATTTGGAACCAGATTGAAAGTATTTGATGCTTAGAACTTATTTATAGTGAGACCATCACCCCCATTAGTTTGAAGCAACAAGCTGTTCTTTTTCCTATTTTACAGATTTATCTCTTTCATAAGCCAGACTTTAATATTAATAGTTCTAGAAATAATAGTTGTATATCTATCTTTCTGCAATTAAAAAGCCTATTGTACAATGAAAATTAAAATGAGATACCAATTTCACATAGCATGCTGAAAATATTTAAAGTGCAATAACTGCATAAGGAGATAGAATAGATTCAGATACTTCTGACTGAAGAGGAAGTTAGTATAATTATTATTAGGAGAAATTTCACAGTACTTAGCTAAAGAATTAAACGTATATATGATCTGACTAAATATGTCTATATCAAGAAAAAATTTAAGGAAAATATTAAGGTGCACAAAATTATATTGAACTGGATGTTGGGAGTAGTGTTTTTTGTGTTATTAAATGTATTGAATCTCAACTTCAAAAAGCTAAGAGCTACCTAAATAGGAAAAGATATGTTTTTATTCTAGAAAAAAGGTGCTACTATAAATTACATTGTAAGAGAATATTTATTGTTGTGAAAGTGTTTTGAAAATAAAAGGTAACTAAGAGTGTACAAATAAATAAAGAATATAATTGTTCTTTAGAGATTCTCATAAAAACAAATGATAAAATTTAAGTTTTCTTTATCATATCATCATCATCATCATAATCATCATCACCATCATCATTTTAATAAAAATTCAGCCATTTAGGAAAGAAAGCTCCTTTCTTAACTTGATAAAGGATATTTTTAAAACAATAATGAGAAGAACTTTTACACTTTTATCCATCATTATATAGGTTGTTATAGCCAGTACGATAAGTCAAGAAGAGAAAAACAAGGAGAGTGGGATGTGAAATATATGGAAAAAAATCAAAGAAGACCTAGATTTAAATACTGTATGTACCATGTTAATAAACTGAAAGGGTTGACAATTTAAAGACATCAACTTTCCCTAAACTGCAGAATATTTATTGAATATTAAACATTTTTATTTTATTAAAACTAAAATAAAACTGGTATCATCTATGCTCTGTTTGGAATTGCTGAAATCAAACAGAATGAAAATTTCAAGTGTTAAGGAAAACATGGTGCAATTGGGATTCTTTAAACAAGTGGTGTGAGGTTAAATACAAGCCCTATCAATGAACATTTGCCAATTATTTCATAAATTTGAAAAAAATGCCAGTCCCATGGCTTAGTAACTCTATTTCTAAGCACAAACTCAATAGAAATGTAAATAGATATGGACCAAAATATAACTATAGAATCTCCAGAGCTACTATAATTAATTGCTGAAATCTAGAATATGAAATACTTTATGAACAATAGAATGGATAACTGTTTTCTTTACACAATGGAATACTCCACAACAATGAAAATAGACAAACTCCACTACATGAAACTATGTGGGTGAGTCTTACAAATATAATGTTAAGCTAAAGAAGACAGACACAAACTAATACAGGGATTCCATTTCTGTACTAAACAGGCAAAGTAAACCTGTTTTATTAGAAATTAGAGTGATGTTACCTTTGGGGAAAGGGATAATAGAGGTTAGGAGATTTCATAGCGGAGTCTTCCTGGACAGTTTTACTATTTTCTTTATTGCTCTGGATGCAAATAAACATGTTTTCATTTTATAATAATTCAAATTTCTGTCTTATAATTTGTATGATGTTGTGTAAGTATATATTTTAAGAAAAGTGTTTATTTATGAAACAACATCCAAAGTTGTAGTTGTTTTCCATGACTAGACTATATTTTGATAGTTGTAATCATAAGATATATATATATATATATATATACATATATATATATATTTGTAGCGTTTGCATGTGTGTGTTTTTCTGTGTGTTGGATGAACGAGAAGATTGTAAATTTACAATGTTGATCCAATGAAGGCATCCAGTCACCAAGGTCTATTACCTCATTCGGAATGCTCATAGTTACTTGTTTCTGTTAATTTCTTATTTAAACAATAACAACAACAAAACCAGGGATGAGTTTTTAACCAAGAAACTTTTCAACAGAGGTTTTACAGACAAAACATACTCTTTTCACCCCTTCCAAGTGGCTTACTTTTGGGAAGAGGCACATAGATCTTGGCCTGACTTGCCTTTTTAAAAAACCCAGAAAATTGCCACCAGTCTATTTTCTTTTCAAGTTTGTATTTAAATGCCTGATAGTTAATATACATACAGTGTAATAGTAGTTTCAGGTATTTATAGTCCATTAATCTCATTGTGTCTCATGAGAAGGAACACCCTTATAATTACCTGTGAAAATATATTTATCCTAAAAAACATATTCATGTATTCAGAATATTAGGAAAATACTCATAAAATATATTCTTAGAGACATTTTTGTGTTGGGGTTTGGTCTGTTTGCAGACTTGGCCAGTATGTACAGTAGGAGCACAGCAAATGACAAATAAGAAAAAGTAAAACAACCAACAAATGTGAGTGGAGCTCAGAGAAATATCAGTATTCAGGGAGGTAACTTAAATTAGATTTTATTGGGACAGTCTTAGGTATCTGAGAATCAGTTATCATTGAAACGAGAATGGCAAAACCAAACAAATCATCAGAATCTACACTGGATGTGGATCAGGATGAGACTCTCACACAGAGAACTCAGTGTAAGTCAGAGAATATAGAAAGGAGGGGGAAAGACAATAGCTGTAGATTTGTAGGCATCCAGAATAGAGTTTTTGTGCCAATTACACAATCTACAGATTTGAAAGAGCACATCTTCTGATTGTTGCCTTTTTCAGACCAGAGTGATTTAAAGATTGGGAGAATCTGGAGTAACAACTTAAAGCCCTCAGGTCCTGAACACACGTTGGGCACTTAGTGAAGTATTAATCTAGACTTGGTGTTTTAGACTTTGAACATAATGATTTTTGGAAAAAAGTTTTATTTCATTTCATTTTCTTAAATTTTTGAAGGAAAATGTAACTTACAACTGAGACTCATTTGTCTTTTTTTTTACTAACTTCAGTGCTCTTTGGTTAATAAATAGTACCCAGAATACAAAAAGAGGAAATTCTGTTTTCTTACATGCCAAGAATTTTATATTGAAATGTGAATATGTATATATATTCATAAATTATAAAACATCTAAAAAGAATAAAAAATCTATAGTTGTAGTGGTTCCAATCCAGAAATTGAGTTTTAAAAATATAGATTGCTAAAATATCTATATCTATGTTTATATATCTATATATAGATTTCTTTCATTTTTTCCTTATTGATTATTGGTGGTTAAAGTTAAGCTATCTGATAAGAAAATGCCACAGTGTACTCATTTAGAATCCCCCTTAGCATTAGAGATTCATTACTAGTGATTTTGAGTCATCCTCATTACTTGTGAAAATAATTAAAAGTATATCCACAAATCTAGGATTCTATCATTTTAAAGATATGTTCTTCCAACATATTAAATGTATTTGGATACAGTGACTTGCTTTGTTTTGTTCCTCAGTAAACAAGTGACATTCATTCTCAGGAAAGATTTATCATTTCTGAAAGTCACCTAGGTACTTAAATCATGGGCTTAAAGCAGTTTTAAAAGTATAACTAAAGATAGACTGTGACCTTTTAGAAGGTGAAAAGACTTATTTTTGAGCCATATGGTCAGCCTCAGGCTTAAGACATTAAAATTGAGGCTGGAGGAAGTTCAAACAATGACACTGATTAGTGCATATGTCTCTACATTAGATGCACCAAAGGACAGCAAGAAAATCTTTTATGACAACTTGTCTGTTGCCATTAATGCAATCCTTGCAAAAGGAAAAGAATCATTTTTGGTTATGTCAATGCCTGAGTTGGTTAGAACCACAACAAATTTATTTCAAATACAATTTTAGGCAATATTTAAAGAACCAAAAAACTGAACAGATCACAGGTTGAGGGGGGTGGGCATTTCTAATTGGCTTATCACAAAAGCACCTGAATTATTATATTTCTCCTCCTTTGATATTCATTCCTAGGGTATTTTCCATAGGACAAAAATAAACTGACCTTCTGAATCCTTGCCCTAACATCATGATACTCATAGTAAATGACTCAGGGTAAATATCTAAACACTCATTTAGTAGGACTCTTCAATTAGCTAATTTTTAGAAAGTGACTTAATTGTCAGCTATAAGACAATTTAATCATTTTCTCCTTTGAATCTCATACTATAGAAATAAGGCATAGAATTCTTCCTTCTAAATAATATTTGCTTTTTTACAGGCTCAAGGGCATTTATAAAGATGGAAAATGGCAAATTGATGTGACAGCTTGTAAAATTCCATATTTACTCTTTCTTTTTCAATGATTTAAAGTTAGAATCATGATGCAAATTCTCTAACACTATTGTTTCACTTTATCATTCCAGGCTTGAGAGTCTAGGGGATTCTCAAATACTTAATGGCAGGAAGAAGAATCAAATACATAACATATTTTCAGGTTTTAGTATGAAACAAACCTGCTTGGTAAGACTCTTATGGTCTCCTTATTAAATACATCATATCAAAGTGATATCATTCATGAATACCATACTATTTTTGTTTTTTTTTTCAATTATTATCTTTATCATCTTTTATCTTCAAATTTAAGATAAAATAATTTATTTAAATGGGCCTTGGATATCTACGTTTTCAAGGTGAGTGTTTAACATTAAGGTGGGTTCGTATTTGAGCCTACTTTATTTACAGTGTGATTGAGTGCCCATACAGGTTCATGTCCAAAAGGATATCTTATCATTACATCTCAGCATTACTAATATAATATGAGGTTACGTTGATGATGAGTAGTGATTTATGAAAATGAAATGTTAAAAAAATATAAAGAGAGGGTATTTTCCTTAGGGGACTTAATAAATTCTAAAAGATACATGCTAATTTTGCAGGAAGGTTGAATAATAACCATCCGAAGAGAAATCTTGTTGTTTCAAGAGAAGAAAATATTTTAATTTTGGTAAGTGAGAAATATAGTATATCAGATCAGTGGTTTCAAGAGATATTGTAGAAAAGAAGATGAGATAGTGAGGACTGCTCAGGATTTATCCTCCTGTAATCACAATAGGGAGATGAGCCAAGGGCAGTTTAGCTTGATTGATGAGCAGAGCTATGAGCCAACTGAGAACAAACTCATACACTACTATTGGTTAGATCAGTTCGGAAGTTGCTTATGAAATGTTAATGCAAAAAGCTATATGTAAACAATAAGTAGATGTAGATTCAAAGGTTATTTAGCTAGTTCCATCTTAGGAAAGGATCTAGGGAACTTTTGGAGAAGTCGTGTTCTCCACTAACTTAGTCATTGCCATTGTAAATACACTAAATATACATGAATCTGTATCTTCTCACTTGTCTTATCTCAAGCCTGTAGGACACACACGGACATCTCAGGAGAAGCAAAGTAAATTCTTCTATGTATACTGATGCTAATCTGCACTTACTTCCCCCCACCATATCCAAGTCCGTTGCTCGTCTTGCCTGGTTATACTGACTATGTAACCCATTTATGCTTCATGGAGTTTTTCTTGAGCGCCCAATAAATTATGCTTAAAGCTAGTCATGTTGAGGGGTGGCTGGGTGGCTCAGTAGGTTAAGTGTCTGCCTTTGGCACATGATCCCAGGGTTCTGGGATTGAGCTCAGCATGGGGCATCCTGCTCAGCTCAGGAGCCTGCTTCTCTCTCTGCCTTTGCCTGCTACTCCCCTGCTTTGACTCTCACTCTCACTCTGTCAAATAAATACATACATACAATCTTAAAAAAAAAAAACTCTAGTCACGTTAAATTAACCAATAATTTTTATAATGTAACTCTCCACAGTAACTGTGTTTGTATCAAGTGAATCTGCTTTCCAACCAGAGAAAGAAACTTGTCCCAAATGGTGTATCAGCTCATCTTTACTGTGAACCTACATTTGGATTTTAAGGTCTCAGGTTAAATCATTCTCTTAGATGGAGATGGTATGAAACTGAGGAGCTCTGGTGTGGCTTTCATGAGTGCTTCAAAGAAGCTGATGAAATCCCTTTGCTAAATTTTGGACTAACTGAGAGACAGATAAACGAGGTATGTAGATGGAAAACAAAATACCAATTGTTACACAGATAAAATCTAGATTAGAGAACATGCCACAGTTTTGATACTACTATGGTATTTTTAATTCCGCATACTGCTGTACCACTTCACAGTACAGCACTGAAAACCAGCATTTTCTCTGTAAGGACATAGCTCTTTTGCTTTGAATTGGCAGATCCTCTTCCTCAAACTAAAAATTTGAAATTCACCAATAAGATGAGTAACTCTTCTTATGCAACAGAGAAATAGTTAGAAAGAGGGCAAGAATATTCCTCCAATCAAGAGTCCTTCATATGGAAGGAGACATTAAGAGTAGAAAATTGGCTAACAGAGAGGAAAGAATGAAGAGGACATTCATCAAATACTAGTGACCACCTATATTCTTCACCTAAAGCTGAATTCATCTCCATTTCTACTTGCCCCTGAGTTCCCCAAGCTCCAGTTCCCTCCAATCTTAGCTCATAGCTAAAGTTACATATCAAGCCTTTCCTGATTCATACTTCCCTGTTGGCACATAAAACTCCTTATATCCTGTGCACTTGGACTTATCCTGTCTTCTTATATGTGTTTTAAATATGTTTGATATATTTTATACATATGTTTGGTATATTTTGGGCACACATGTGTCTGAGCTCAATGGGCCCAGAGAAAATATAATGTAATGATTAAGAACTATGGATCTACATCCTAGCCGAGATCACTTCATAAATATGGGATTTCAAACAAATTATTTGTTCTTTCGTGTGTCTTTTTCCTTATATCGAAAATGCCAATGAACATTAGTTGTCAGGATTTTCATGAGTATTAAATTAGAGCATGTATGTACAGATAACAGCTTTCTAATATTCTAATATGTAACTATTATGATTAATACTAGATTTCAAACTTCTTCATATCAACATCAATCTTTTATATTTCCTTGTAGTGTCCCCCCCCCTTTTTTAAGATTTATTTACTTATTGGAGAGAGAGAGAGACAGAGGGAGCATGCCCGCACAGGTGTGCACACACAAGCAGTGGGTAGGGGAGTAGAAAATCTCAGTAGACGTCCTTCTGAGCTCACAACCTCAGGCAGGGTTTCATCCCATGACCTGAGCTCATGACCTGAGCCAAAATCAAGAGTCCTATGCTGAACTGCCTGAGCCACCCTGGCACCCCCATAGTGTCTCATTTTGTATACAAGGAGACTTGCTTATGGAAAGTATTTATGAAATATTTTCTAGAGTTAAAAATATCAGAGCTTTAAGGGTTCATAGGGGCCTTGAAATCTAGTACCCTTATTTTATAAATTGGAAGCTGATATACTGAACATGCAGTTTACTTGCCCAGTGTAACACAGTTGATTGATAATACATGCAGGAATAGATTTTTGGGCCAAGACCTACCAGATCCAGATTTTAATTAATGATTTACCTAAGAAAAATCTGGCAAGCAGATAGCTCAACGTTTTAGTTTACTGCCAAAGTAAGCATCCCTCCTGGTACAGGGGTAAATTGCAAAAACGGCCCCCAAATTCTTATGTCCACATCCTCTGAGTAAGTTTTTGTGGTTTCCCACAATCTTGCATCAGCCATGTGACTTGCTTTTAAAAATAAAATGCTATTAAGTACAAGCAGAAGTTTGAAGAACATTTGCGAGTAGAACTTTTCTCTCCTCAAAGCTCTTGGAAAAAGTTCACACAAGCTTGGTGAGATATGAGAGACCACAGAAAGCAGAAATGAAATGTTCCAGTGTAGCCCCCACCAGAACAGCCTGCCCTAGCCAACCTGTCGACCAACCAAAGAGCATGAACGAGTGAGGCAGAGGATTCATCATTTGAGCCCAGCCCACATTTCTGACCAACTGAATCAGGAGGTAAATGAAAGGTTGTTTTAAGCTACTAAGTTTGGGGGTGGAGTGTACACAGCAAAAGTAATCCAACTGAAACTACAGTGTGGATTAGTTAGTAATTAAATGTTTTATGAAAAATAGGCAGATACTAAGCCTGCTCAGTTCAAGTCCCCTCATACACAAGAAGAGGTTACTTTCTTCTAAACAAAGTTATTATTAGTTAATGGGAATTATCATCGACCCAGATATCATAAAATTGAGTATTTTTGTCCTCAACACTTGTCAGTTGTTTCTTACATCAGAAGATTTATTGTCTTAGCAACTAGGACTCTTTGTTGGTGTTCTCTGTGACTAATTTTTCAGTTCACCTACTGACTCTGGCACGTTGTGTACCTTAAATAAAGTATTCTATGACACAAAATATTTTTTGACAGTGGCCATGAAAAAGTAACTGTAGTATTTGAAAGCCATCTCGCACATTCAGAGAGGTTTATAATGTAACATTCTACCTCTAAGAAAAAGAATCAGCAATTTCTCCCATTCCCTAAACAATAAAAAACTTTTTACATCCATATTGTTAAGCACCAAAAGGTTACATCATAGCTTCACACAAAGAAATTTACATAGATTTTCATAATGCTCTTGGTAGGTAGTAAGATAGAGAAATATCATATGAAGCAGATAAGGGATTATTTGATTTTTCCATTTAACTCATATCTCCATGAAAGCCTAAGAAACATTTGCTTAAAATTAGCATTGATTGTATTGATGAATGCTTACCAAGGACTCTTAAGATATATTTGAGTATGTAATTTATTCTTGAAATACATATATCACAAAAATATCTAGTCTGTATTTTGCATATTGTTCAAAATACATATATATATGGAAAATAAATGTCTCTATTATCTCATGAATTTTAGACATGCTTATTCTTTCCCCATGAAATTTGTTAAGCTGTCTATAAATATATAGGGTGATATATATTTCATTGTGCCCACTGAAAGTATACAATTTAACTTTGGTGGTAGTCAGAATTTATAAAATCACTCAAGAATTCTGTCAGTCTTATGGCTGTGGATTGCATCAGGTGGCAGAGGACTGGTGAACCAAAGCTACGAATAAGAATAGACAGGAGCATTTTTTAGCTTTTGGATAAGCGATTAAAAACAAAGAATATAAAGACGCCAGAGACAAACTGTACAATCGTTTCCAGTTATACAAGCAGTCACGAAGTAGGAGGGTATATTCGCCAAAGCAAGTAAATAAATGTCAGAGAAGCAAAAAAGGAACAAGCGACCATCAGGTGAAGAATACTCAGACAAGACAAATAAGTGAATATGTATGAGACACTAGTACCAAGATGATATCGATTCAGAGGTAAACTTCTGTGTACTCTTGAATTTGTATCTTAAGTGATGTACTTTGTCAGGAGTGGAAGCCAATCTTCATATTGCAGCCATTATAGGAAGATTATAGGATATGATCCTAAAAATTTGGACTACATTTGGGCTATGTGGGAAAAAGTATGAAACAGGAATGCAGAAATAAAATGATCGAGAATAACTTCTTTGTCAGTTAACACATCTTTATGGAGAGCCCACCATATACAGGGACATCACCTTGTTGACTAGCGGAGGACTATTGCACACCATCTATAACGGACAAGGAATTAGTTAAGAAATAGTGAATACAATAACAATTCTTTTTTAGCCTTTACAGTTCAGGTAGTTATTTCACTATATGTAATTATTCATATTGTGCTAGCTAATTACTTTTTCTAACTTGGTAGACCTGTTCAGTATTGACTACTAAATTCCTTAATTGATATATCTTGGTTCATATATTGCATGTGAAATATCCATCAACCTCATAGCATTTTTCTCCCCACCATTTATGGAATCCAAGAAACTAAAAACTAATAGATTTCATTTTGTTTTCACAACTCAGTGAAAATAAAACTCTCACTGTGCCAGTCACAAGCTCACATTCTAAGGTTTACCATTAGAGTAAACCCTTTCTTTTCCAGAAAACAAAACAGGATATTTCTTTGGGTCATAGAAACTATTAATTGGAAATTAGACTATTTTGTATACTTAAAAGGCTGATTTAAATAAATAAATAAATAAATAAATAAATAAATAAATAAATAAGTAACTGATTCTTTGGTGGAATTTGAGCTGTAGGGAACAGAATCAATGTCATTTAATTTCGGTATCTTCAGAGTCTACGCTTATGTTTGAAACACATTGAATGGGGCAGTCCCAGTGGTGCAGCAGTTTAGTGCCACCTGCAGCCCAGGGTGTGATCCTGGAGACCAAGGATTGAGTCCCACATCAGGGTCCTTGCATGGAGCCTGCTTCTCCCTCTGCCTCACTCTCTCTCTCTCTCTCTCTCTCTCTCTTCTCTCTCACGCACAATGTGTGTGTGTCTCATGAATAAATAAATAAAATATTTAAAAAAATAAAAAAAGAAACACATTGAATGTTCTAAAAATTTGTGGAGTGTATAAATTATGGGTAAATGAACCGTAAGGCTAGCTCTGAGTACTCCCTATTTTCATAATGCTATCAACTCCAAAAGAGTAGACAAAGATAAAGCCAAAAGGAGACAAGAGAAAAAGGTCAATTGTCTTTCTTTTTTTGGACTCAAGAGTTAATTACATTCGGTTTTGTTATCAGGACTGTACGGTGACAAATACAAGGCTAAATAAATAAAACCACATCACATGGTAGAGAATATAGCCAGCAAACATGTTGATTATCCAGAACACTCAATTTAAGAAAAAAAAAATAGGTAACTTTGCATAGTATAAAAGAATTATTTTGGGGGGTACAGTGGACATCTATCAGAGTTATTTTAATTAATTTTTAAAGATTTTATTTTTACTTAATCTCTACACTCAACATGGGTCTCGAACCCACAACCCTGAGACTTGTGTCCAGAGTTATTTTAATTTAAACTCCTCTGATTTCACTAGCTTGAAACTTGAATGTTCTTATTTTCCCAGAATTAACAAAAGTTCTAACTTTAGGTCAAGGTTGATTGGCAAAAATGCTTGGCAACAGTTGAGAAAACTATAAAACAGAATTAAGCTTCAGTTTTTTCATCTTGTTAATGATATATGTACCCAATGCCAAGTATTTAGCAATATTAGTTAATCAGGGAATCCATTGTGAATGATTAAAGGCACATTAAATATGTAATTCGTAATGCAGGCTCAGGGCTACTATTGCATTTTTGCTTTAATGAGTTAATGTGTTTAAAGAAATGATGGTGTTAAGCTAAAGTTGTTTTAACTTTCAAAGAAAAGGGTTTTTAATTAAAATAATCATAGACTCTCCTTGAAAAACTCATTGTCTTTGTAAGGAGAATTAAAGAATTGCATTTTGTTCTGCAATTAAGTTTTCAAACCACTAATGAAAAATGGGACAAAATGACCAGTATGGTCATGGAAAAAAGCTTGATTTCATTATAGCTGATTTGGAATCTGTTCAAAGTGGAGAACAAGAGGGGCAGCAGGAAATAAACATCCTTACAAGTCATGGACAAGCTGAAATAACGACATTCGGCAGAGTGTTGCACAAATTAACTAATAACCTGTACAAGGAGAATATTTTAGCTCCTTGCATTCAATTTAAAGAGGGAAAGACCATGTCACCTTATAAATTGAAGTGCATCTGACACATAAAGCTATTTTAGGGAAAAACTACTTTTAAAGTTTCCAATATCATCAGGAAACCCAGACATAGGCACTGTCAAGATCTGACTTGTGTTTTAGATAGTTTGATATGTGAAATCTTATGAGTTAATACTTTGGGATTATTTTTTATCAATTCTTTGCTGTAGGAAAGCTACCTGAAGATAAAGAAATAAACATTACCTATCTCGTCTGAACTAGTGATTTTCAATACCTACCAAAATGATATTTTTAAGCTTCTTTATAAATGATAGGTCAAGGGCTTTGTACAGAAGGTAGATCATATTTTCAAAATGAGCCCTCTTTGAATAGTGATGCTATTTCTGACAAAAAGAAAAGGACACATCAAGAGAGAAGGTTTTATCTTTATTATTGTTTTTATTACTGTCATCATGACAATCATCCAAAGTATTTTTCACTATAATTGTCCACAGCATTTATACTCAGTGCCTGTCAGTGTAGGTTGCTCTTCTAAGCATTGTCATAAACAAGATAATAAAGGTGTTATTTCACTTTCATCCAGTGTAGGAGTTGTCATTCCTGTTTGGCTTTAAAATATAGTAAATGTGGATGATAATCTGGAGAAGAAACTAGAGAATAAAATATTAGATCATATCTTAATTTTCCCTTCAAATTTGATAATTCACCTCTTTACCTATAGCTATGAATAAAATTAGCACTTCTTCAAATTTGAATAACATTCAGAGGAAACAAAGTATTCCATAACATTTGCAACACTTTTTAGAGGTATGTTTATAGTAGGTATTTATTACCATCTCATCTGATTTCAACCTGAAAAGTCATAGAGAAAATCATTGGAAAGTGCATTTTATATTTAATTTTTAAATAACTTAATTGAAAATTCAAATAAGATAATAAAATACAGAATTTATATATCTGGAAAAGCAAATATATTTGGTTTTGATATTGTCCTTGAAGAGGTATTTCTCACACATCTGACTGATAGAAGCCAGCTGGCAAAGGTGAAGGAAAGCGCAGGGAGTTTGTTTCCTACAAAGCAAAGGCAATGATGACAAGGGGCAACAGATATCATTATTTCTTACGCTTATTAACTGGAGCTCAGAAAGAATTTAGAAGACCATGATTCCTAGGGATGTAAAAAAGCAGAACAGCCATTCTCTATCCTATTGCACTCCTTTTCTAGAAATTCTTCATGTGATGGGGTATTTTTTCATCTTTCTTATATGTTATATAATATTTTAATGCCTCATATTAGGAAACCAGGATCTTTGAAACTATGGACATTTTTAAAATTTTTCTTTCTTAAAAAAATTTATTTATTTATTTGAGAGAGGTAGCACATAAGTGGGGGTTGGGGACAGGCAGAGGGAGAGGGAAAAGCAGGCTCCTACTGAGTGAAAATAGCCCAACTTGGGGCTCGATCCGAGAGCCCAGAACCTAAAACCCAGGATCATGACCTAAGCTGGAAGCAGATGCTTAACCAACTGAGCTACCCAAGCACCCCAAAACTATGAACATTTTAAATATTCTCTAGGACTCACTCAGTTAATAAGCAAACAGAATGCTTCAATTATTTCACTTGAAAAATTCAACTCTATAAAATTTTAGAACCAGCAACAAAGTGTTAAATATGACCACATAATACAAAATAAAGGGGAGAAATCATGGACTGAATGATTTTTCAGAGACATTAAAGGTAGATTCAGTGAAGTACTGAGCAATGATATGAGCAATGATCACTGAGCAAACAATAAGATACAGATTAGTTTAGCTAGATAAATAGAGGCTTGTGGTAGATGAATATAATAATCTGCAAATTATTTTTCTATTCTGTGTCTATAATAAATAAGTAAATACATGAGTATTATCAATTACAGCAATAAAGAAACATCAAAATATTCATAACTAGCATTGCCACTTGGCAGTCTAAAAGAAAATGAAAGAGGTAGTAGCATATAAGGAATTGCAAAAAAAAATGAGGCACAATTATTCGCAAATGTTTGATTCTCAGATGCAACATCATAGTGAACTGTTAAAAGAGAAGCAAAATTTAAAACGGGGACATTCTTATAAAGAAAGAAACAGAGTAAAAGTTTTCATTATAATTTAAGGACTTCAGACAATACAAGCAATAAAGTTCTTTGCCTGGGAATCATGTTTTATTTTTCCACTTGCCAAGTTGATTTTTAAATTCTATTCTGTGGGTCTTAATAAACATCATAATCATAATACACCAATAAAATTGGCAATGCCTATAAATCTATAAATAAATATATCCACCTCATTTGGGAATTTAAGTTTGATAATAAATAAACTATGTTAATACCATTTCTCAAAAATATCAGGACATTTAAAATAGATTCAGAAAGAAAAACCTTCCACTGAACTCATAAAGCAAGAGTTTTTTGCTTCATAAACACAATTTAATTATATATTTATTTGATCATGACTGTTAATTCAGGTATTTTTTAAAACTTTCATCCAAGAGAAATTTTCCCCTAAAGACATTTTTTTTTGGTAAAATTAAAAAAAAATACGATGTACTTCATTTCTCCAATTAAAATGTCTATTTTTCTTTTTTTTTTAATTTTTTTAAATTTATGATAGTCACACAGAGAGAGAGAGAGAGAGAGAGGCAGAGACACAGGCAGAGGGAGAAGCAGGCTCCATGCACCGGGAGCCCGACGTGGGATTCGATCCCGGGTCTCCAGGATCGCGCCCTGGGCCAAAGGCAGGCACTAAACCGCTGGGCCACCCAGAGATCCCCAAAATGTCTGTTTTTCATCAGAAATACTTGTGTGACCTATGGGAAGTCATACATCTATGGCATGATTTTATATTTTTAATTTTATGGCATTATTTGTTTTTTTTTGAGATGAGTAGCAAAACATATGAGTAACACATGCCAGGGAGGAAGAGGAGAGGCAGACTTAAGAAGAAAGGCTCCAGTGTTATAGATGAAGGCCATTTCACTCTTAAGTTTCCATGGAGCAAGTGGAGGCATGGGTAGGCTAGTACTAAGTAAATAAATAGAACAGGAAGCAAAGGCTTTAAAAACCTGAGATCCATTTGGCAGCAAATTCCAGCCTTCTATGGACTCAGACACTGATTTCATATGGTCATCAAACCATCATGCTGGCCTGATGGTAGTCCTCTCCGAATATTCCAGATGGATATGGATGGTGTCTGCCTAGTTCTCAAGACCCACTGACTGTTCTGAGGGTCAGATGCTATCCAGGGGCTTCTAACAAGGTTCTTCACTGCTAAAGAAATTTATGCTCAAGGGATTCCAGAGGTTTAAAAATCAAAAGGAGACTGCAATGGATGGAGGCTTTAGCCTTGGTGAATGGAAGGGTTCTTCTTTTGCCCTGCTCATCCTTAATATATTACTTGGCATGTCATAGGTATTAAAATATATATTTTTTATGAATATATGAAAATATGAATGATCCTAGCCCCAAGGATTTTCCCCAGTGTACCCTTCAGCCATATTCTAATTTTTCATTTGTTTATAATTATTGAAAACTGTTGTTTACTTATCACTTTTATTTCCTCTTGTATAAAAGTTTAATGACTTTTATTTGCTAAACCTTATTTCTTAAGGGAAAACAACTAAGAATTCTTTTTAATTTAACTATCACATACTTTTATTTTATTTTTCTTCAAATAATTGTAAAAGAGGCCTGACACTCTTTCTTTTTCACATGGTACAATTTGACTCCTCTTGCCTAATTTCATAAATGTATGGCTGATTACTTAGGGAGATTGAGTGTCCTCTTGAAAATGTGACCAGACCTCTCTATTCCTTTTTCAATATCATACTGGAAGTCCTTGCTAATGCAAGCAAGAAGTCAAGAAAAGGAAATGAAAGATACACAGATTAAGAAGGAATACATAAAATTGTCTTTGTTCTCAGATGACATGAACATTTATGTAGAAAATCTAAAAGAATTTCCAAAAATAAAGACCTCCTGGAACTAGTGTAAATGATTTTAGCAAGGTTCCAAGATACAAAGTTAATATACAAGTCAGTTGCTTTCCTGTATGCTAGTAATAACAAAGTGGAATTAGAAATTCAAATCATATTTATATTAGCATGCCTCCCAAAACAAAATACTTAAGTGTAAATCTAACAAAATATGTAAAAGATCTATATAAGGAAAACTACAAAAATAACAAAATCAAAGAGCTAAATAAACAGAGAGCGATTTCATGCTCATGGATAGGAAAACTCAATGTTGCCAAGATGTCACTTCTTCCCAAATTACTCTATAGATCCAATGCACAACTTACGCTAAAGCTATAAAAATCAGGAGAGTGTGGTGTTAGCAAAAAGAACTAGATAAATAGATCAATGGAACAGAATAAAGAGTCCAGAAATAGAGCCACATAAATACAGTCCCCTGATTTTTGACAAAGAACAAAGGCAATACAATAGGGCAAAGATAGTCCCTTCAACAAATGGTGCTGGAACAGCTGAATGTCCACATGCTAAAAATATGAATCTTGACAAACCTTATAACTTTACAAAAGTTAACTCAAAATGGATTATGAATTTAAATGTAAAACCCAGAATTGTGAGATTCATAGAATATAGCATAGGAATGACCAGGATCACCATAGGTATAATGATGCCTTTTTAGATACAACAAAACAAGCATGATCTGTGAAAAAAATAATTAAACTGGACTTCATTGAAACTTAAAAACTTCTGCTCTACAAAAGACAATATCAACAGAATTAGTAAGCGAGCCATAGCCTGGAAGAAAATATTTGGGAAAAAACCCCTCATCTGATAAAGGACTATTATCCAAAATATACAAAGAACTCTTAAAACTCAATAATAAGAAAATAATTAATGACCCAAAGACCTTAACAGATACCTAAGCAAAGAAGATATGCAGATAGTAAATAAATATATGGAAAGATCAGATGTCACTAAGGAAGTGCAAATCAAGACAGCAAGGAGATACCACCACACAACTATAAGAATGGCCCAGATCTGGAACACTGACAACATCAAATGCTGATGAGGATGTGGAGCAATAAGAATTCTCAGACATTGCCGGTAGGAACACAAAATGGATCTCTCTAGAAGACAATATGATAGTTTCTTACAAAACTAAGCATACTCTTAATAAGCAATCTAGCAATCACTCTCCTAGGTATTTAACCAAAGATGGTGAATAATTATGCTCACATAAAAACCTGCACGCAGTTTATAACAGCTTTATGTATCATTGCCAAATCTTGGAAGCAACCAAATGTCCTTTAGTAATGAATGGATAAATAAACTGTGTTATATCCAGATAATGAAATATTATTCACTTCTAAAAAGAAATGGGCTACTAGCCATGAAAAAAACATGGAGGAATCACTAATGCATATTACCAACTGAAAGAGGCCAATCTGAAAAGGCTATTATATGATTCCAACTATATAACATTCTAGAAAAAAGAGAAACTATGGAGAAAATAAAAAGATCTGTTGTGGCAGGGGGTGGGGGAAGGGAATGAATAGGCAAAACAGAGGATTTTTAAAGACAGTGAAAATACTCTATGACATTACAATGATGGATATATGTCATTATACTTTGTCCAAACTCATAGGCTGTACAACACCAAGAGTGAACCCTAAGGTAAACTATGGGCTTTGGGTGATTATGATGTGTCAATATAGGTTCATCCTTGGTTAAAAAAAAATGCTATGGTGACTAATGTTGATAACTGGGGAGGCTATGCACAGGTTGGGCAGGGGATAAATGAAATATATCCATGCCTTCCTCTAAAATTTGTTGTAAGCCTAAAACTGGTGTAATAAAACTCGAAGTCTTAAAAAATAAAATCTCCATTTACTGTAGAGAACAAACTGAATGTTGTTGGAAGGGAGGTGGGGGGGTGCGGTGGTTTGAATGGCTGATGAGGATTAAGGAGGGCACTTGTTATGATGAGCACTGGGTGTTGCATGAAGTGATGAATCACTAAATTTTGCTCCTGAAACTGATTTTACAATACATATTAACTAACTAGAATTTAAATAAAAACTCGAAACAAACAAAACAAACAGAAAATCTCCAGATACCTTAACCAAGACTTACTTTTTAACTTTCATTTCTTTCCCCTTATTATTATAACTTTTTATTATTAAAAATACTAAGAGTGTTTTCTTCAAGGCTGCTTTTCCTTAAGCATGCCTAAGAATTGCCTAGATGGATATTTTGAGATGCTGTTTTTAAAATACAATTAAATCAGGAAATTGATTAATATTTCAGGAGCCATTCAGGTACATGAATTATGATTAGTGGGGTCGTAAGTCAAAATAGAATTTGTTGTAATAAAGAAGGAGAAAATTGTCTATTCGTCTCAATTTTACCTATTAAGGCAGGTCTTCTGGAGAATGCTCATGCAAAGACAGGATTTTGATGCCCATAAAAAACTTTGAACTTGATTCAGAGGCCTGGGATGATATGGGACATTAAAGCAAGTCTGAAATATTCGTTTTAATAAATATTAATTTCCATTTTTCCTCTAGATATAGGTCAATTCATTATATGGAAACAGAATGCAGTCTTTTAAATTCCATTGCCCTCAAAAAAAAATTCCATTGCCTTCAAATTTCATTATCTTACAATTTTGAATTTTGATTATTTTTTCTTAACAAAGTAAATGAGATGCCATCAACGCCACCTTGCATTGAATCTCCCTAACCCTGGAGATGTTCGTTCCCCCATTTGCTCCACTTTTACTTTTTCCAATCACACTTACTAATTCCTAGAATGTAATACAATTTAACTGACTTTATTACTTCTTGTTTGTTTTTTCCTACTAGAATGTAAGCTACTTGAAAGCAGTGATAATGTGTGTGTGTGTGTGTGTGTGTGTGTGTGTGTTTGGTAATTAATGTACCTGGAGTACCTAGGGACTCTGGCCCAAAGGAGAAACATACTTAATGAATAAATATTTATTGAGACTATGTTTAGACAGTGATCAAAATACAACTAATAATATTTTCTATTTCCATAGGATGAAAAGTTTCAGTGTGATATCAAGGATCGGGATACATTTGCCACCTACTCAGCACAACTTAAATTATGTGTCAAAAAAGCTTTAGCTTTTTTATTGGTTATGTTGTTGCTGTTGTTACCATTTCAGTGATGATTGCAGTTTAAATCTCATCTAAGTTTGCAATAAAATTCCACCATCTGGCCACATTCCTAAATCTATATTACATGTTTGGATAGCATAGAAATTGGTCATAGTACAATCTGAAAAAAACATCAATATTATGGGTTCTTAGAATTAGAAATGATAATCGAAATCATACAATCTCTTATTTACCTGTGTAAAAACTATATTTACATAGCAAGTTAGGGATAGATAAAAAAGAATGAAACATATATATTTTCTGTATGTATAAAAATGTATTTGGTTTTCTTGTTTCACTCTAAGTGTCTGTAATCTATGTGACATGTGAGTAGCTTATATCATACAAAGAAATTATGTTTGATGACTGTACAAGGTCATTTTGAACTTTAAAACTGAAATTTGAGAGGAGGGGCAGGATGGCGGAAGAGTAGGGTCCCCAAATCACCTATCCCCACTAAATTACCTAGATAACCTTCAAATCATCCTGAAAATCTATGAATTCGGCCTGAGAATTAAAGAGAGACCAGCTGGAATGCTACAGTGAGAAGAGTTCGCGCTTCTATCAAGGTAGGAAGACGGGGAAAAAGAAATAAAGACACAAAAGGCCTCCAAGGGGGAGGGGCCCCGCGAGGAGCCGGGCTGAGGCCGGGGCGAGTGTCCCCAGGACAGGAGAGCCCCGTCCCGGAGGAGCAGGAGCTGCACCGACCTTCCCGGCGGAAAGGGGCTCGCAGGGAGGTGGAGCAGGACCCAGGAGGGCGGGGATGCCCTCGGGTTCCCGGGGACAGTAACAGACACCTGCGCCCCAGGAGAGTGCGCCGAGCTCCCTAAGGGCTGCAGCGCGCAGGCGGGACCCGGAGCAGCTGGGAGGGGGGAGGGGGCGGCTCCGCGGAGGGGGCTGCGGGGCGGGAGCGCGAATCCAACAGCGCAGGCTCCGGAGCACAGGGCGCCGGGACACAGCCCAGGATCCCGCCTCCCCCGGGACAGGCAGAGGCCGGGAGGGCCCAGGACAGCGAGGACGCTCCTGCCCCAGCTGAGCAGATCAGCGGCCCCGCCCCGGAGCCTCCAGGCCCTGCAGAGGAGTCACTGCGGGGGCTGACTCCAGGTTTCCAGAGCTGGCCCCGCCACTGGGGCTGTTCCTCCGGGGGCCTCACGGGGTGAACAACCCCCACTGAGCCCTGCACCAGGCAGGGGCAGAGCAGCTCTCCCAAGTGCTAACACCTGAAAATCAGCACAACAGGCCCCTCCCCCAGAAGACCAGCTAGACGGACAAGTTCCAGGGGAAGTCAAGGGACTTAAAGTACGCAGAATCAGAAGATACTCCCCCGTGGTTGTGGGTTTTTTTTTGTTTTTGTTTTTTAATTTCTGTTTGCTTCCCCCACCCTTTTTTTCCCTTTCTTTTTCTTTTTCTTTCTCTTTTTCTTCTTTTTTCTTTTTTTCTTCCTTCTTTTTTCTTTGTCTCTTTTCTTTCCTTCTTTCTCTCTCTTTCTCCTTTTCCCAATACAACATGTTTTTGGCCACTCTGCACTGAGCAAAATGACTAGAAGGAAAACCTCACCTCAAAAGAAAGAATCAGAAACAGTCCTCTCTCCCACAGAGTTACAAAATCTGGATTACAATTCAATGTCAGAAAGCCAATTCAGAAGCACTATTATACAGCTACTGGTGGCTCTAGAAAAAAGCATAAAGGACTCAAGAGACTTCATGACTGCAGAATTTAGAGCTAATCAGGCAGAAATTAAAAATCAATTGAATGAGATGCAATCCAAACTAGAAGTCCTAACGACGAGGGTTAACGAGGTGGAAGAACAAGTGAGTGACATAGAAGACAAGTTGATGGCAAAGAGGGAAACTGAGGAAAAAAGAGACAAACAATTAAAAGACCATGAAGATAGATTAAGGGAAATAAACGACAGCCTGAGGAAGAAAAACCCACATTTAATTGGGGTTCCTGAGGGCGCCGAAAGGGACAGAGGGCCAGAATATGTATTTAAACAAATCCTAGCTGAAAACTTTCCTAATCTGGGAAGGGAAACAGGCATTCATATCCAGGAAATAGAGAGATCCCCCCCTAAAATCAATAAAAACCGTTCAACACCTTGACATTTAATAGTGAAGCTTGCAAATTCCAAAGATAAAGAGAAGATCCTTAAAGCAGCAAGAGACAAGAAATCCCTGACTTTTATGGGGAGGAGTATTAGGGTAACAGCAGACCTCTCCACAGAGACCTGGCAGGCCAGAAAGGGCTGGCAGGATATACTCAGGGTCCTAAATGAGAAGAACATGCAACCAAGAATACTTTATCCAGCAAGGCTCTCATTCAAAATGGAAGGAGAGATAAAGAGCTTCCAAGACAGGCAGGAACTGAAAGAATATGTGACCTCCAAACCAGCTCTGCAACAAATTTTAAGGGGGACTCTTAAAATTCCCCTTTAAGAAGAAGTTCAGTGGAACAATCCACAAAAACAAGGACTGAATAGATATCATGATGCCACTAAACTCAAATCTGTCAATAGTAACTCTGAACGTGAAAGGACTTAATGACCCCATCAAAAGGCGCAGGGTTTCAGACTGGATAAAAAAGCAGGACCCATCTATCTGCTGTCTACAAGAGACTCATTTTAGACAAAAGGACACCTACAGCCTGAAAATAAAAGGTTGGAGAACCATTTACCATTCGAATGGTCCTCAAAAGAAAGCAGGGGTAGCCATCCTCATATCAGATAAACTAAAATTTACCCCGAAGACTGTAGTGAGAGATGAAGAGGGACACTATATCATACTTAAAGGATCTATCCAACAAGAGGACTTAACAATCCTCAATATATATGCCCTGAATGTGGGAGCTCCCAAATATTTAAATCAATTAATAACCAAAGTGAAGAAATACTTAGATAATAATACACTTACACTTGGTTACTTCAATGTAGCTCTTTCTATACTCGATAGGTCTTCTAAGCGCAACATCTCCAAAGAAACGAGAGCTTTAAATGATACACTGGACCAGATGGATTTCACAGATATCTACAGAACTTTACATCCAAACTCAACTAAATACACATTCTTCTCAAGTGCACATGGAACTTTCTCCAGAATAGGCCACATACTGGGTCACAAATCGGGTCTGAACCGATACCAAAAGATTGGGATTGTCCCCTGCATATTCTCAGACCATAATGCCTTGAAATTAGAACTAAATCACAACAAGAAGTTTGGAAGGACCTCAAACACGTGGAGGTTAAGGACCATCCTGCTTAAAGATGAAAGAGTCAACCAGGAAATTGAGGAAGAATTCAAAAGATTCATGAAACTAATGAGAATGAAGATACAACCATTCAAAATCTTTGGGATGCAGCAAAAGCAGTCCTAAGGGGGAAATACATCGCAATACAAGCATCCATTCAAAAACTGGAAAGAATTCAAATACAAAAGCTAACCTTACACATAAAGGAGCTAGAGAAAAAACAGCAAATAGATCCTACACCCAGGAGAAGAAGGGAGCTAATAAAGATTCGAGCAGAACTCAACGAAATCGAGACCAGAAGAACTGTGGAACAGATCAACAGAACCAGGAGTTGGTTCTTTGAAAGAATTAATAAGATACATAAACCATTAGCCAGCCTTATTAAAAAGAAGAGAGAGAAGACTCAAATTAATAAAATCATGAATGAGAAAGGAGAGATCACTACCAACAGCAAGGAAATACAAACGATTTTAAAAACATATTATGAACAGCTATACGCCAATAAATTAGGCAATCTAGAAGAAATGGATGCATTCCTGGAAAGCCACAAACTGCCAAAACTGGAACAGGAAGAAATAGAAAACCTGAACAGGCCAATAACCAGGGAGGAAATTGAAGCAGTCATCAAAAACCTCCCAAGACACAAGAGTCCAGGGCCAGATGGCTTCCCAGGGGAATTCTATCAAACCTTTAAAGAAGAAACCATACCTATTCTCCAAAAGCTGTTTGGAAAGATAGAAAGAGATGGAGTACTTCCAAATTCGTTCTATGAGGCCAGCATCACCTTAATTCCAAAACCAGACGACCCCACCAAAAAGGAGAATTACAGACCAATATCCCTGATGAACATGGATGCAAAAATTCTCAACAAGATACTGGCCAAGAGGATCCAATAGTACATTAAGAAAATTATTCACCATGACCAAGTAGGATTTATCCCCGGGACACAAGGATGGTTCAACACTTGTAAAACAATCAATGTGATTCATCATATCAGCAAGAGAAAAACCAAGAACCATATGATCCTCTCATTAGATGCAGAGAAAGCATTTGACAAAATACAGCATCCATTCCTGATCAAAACTCTTCAGAGTGTAGGGATAGAGGGAACATCTTAGCCATCTACGAAAAGCCCACAGCAAATATCATTCTCTGGAATGAAGCACTGGGAGCCTTTCCCCTGAGATCAGGAACAAGACAGGGATGTCCACTCTCCCCACTGCTCTTCAACATAGTACTGGAAGTCCCAGCCTCAGCAATCAGACAACAAAAAGACGTTAAAGGCATTCAAATTGGCAAAGAAGAAGGCAAACTCTTCCTCTTCGCCGATGACATGATACTCTACATAGAAAACCCAAAAGTCTCCACCCCAAGATTGCTAGAACTCATACAGCAATTCGGTAGCATGGCAGGATACAAAATCAATGCCCAGAAATCAGTGGCATTTTTATACACTAACAATGAGACTGAAGAAAGAGAAATTAAGGAGTCAATCCCATTTACAATTGCACCCAAAAGCATAAGATACCTAGGAATAAACTTAACCAAAGAGGTAAAGGATCTATACCCTAAAAACTATAGAACACTTCTGAAAGAAATTGAGGAAGACACAAAAAGTTGGAAAAATATTCCATGCTCATGGATTGGCAGAATTAATATTGTAAAAATATCAATGTTACCCAGGGCAATTTACACGTTTAATGCAATCCCTATCAAAATACCATGGACTTTCTTCAGAGAGTTAGAACAAATCATTTTAAGATTTGTGTGGAATCAGAAAAGACCCCGAATAGCCAGGGGAATTTTAAAAAAGAAAACCATATCTGGGGGCATCACAATGCCAGATTTCAGGTTGTACTACCAAGCTGTGGTCATCAAGACAGTGTGGTACTGGCACAAAAACAGACACCTAGATCAATGGAACAGAATAGAGAACCCAAAAGTGGACCCTGAACTTTATGGTCAACTAATATTCGATAAAGGAGGAAAGACTATCCATTGGAAGAAAGGCAGTCTCTTCAATAAATGGTGCTGGGAAAATTGGACATCCACATGCAGAAGAATGAAGCTAGACCACTCTCTTTCACCATACACAAAGATAAACTCAAAATGGATGAAAGATCTAAATGTGAGACAAGATTCCATCAAAATCCTAGAGGAGAACACAGGCAACACCCTTTTTGAACTCAGCCACAGTAACTTCTTGCAAGATACATCCACGAAGGCAAAAGAAACAAAAGCAAAAATGAACTATTGGGACTTCATCAAGATAAGAAGCTTTTGCACAGCAAAGGATACAGTCAACAAAACTAAAAGACAACCTACAGAATGGGAGAAGATATTTGCAAATGACATATCAGTTAAAGGGCTAGTTTCCAAGATCTATGAAGAACTTATTAAACTCAACAGCAAAGAAACAATCCAATCATGAAATGGGCAAAAGACATGAAGAGAAATCTCACAGAGGAAGACATAGACATGGCCAACATGCACATGAGAATATGCTCGGCATCACTTGCCATCAGGGAAATACAAATCAAAACCACAATGAGATACCACCTCACCCCAGTGAGAATGGGGAAAATTAACAGGGCAGAAAGCCACAAATGTTGGAGAGGATGTGGAGAAAAGGGAACCCTCTTACACTGTTGGTGGGAATGTGAACTGGTGCAGCCGCTCTGGAAAACTGTGTGGAGGTTCCTCAAAGAGTTAAAAATAGACCTGCCCTACGACCCAGCAATTGCACTGTTGGGGATTTACCCCAAAGATACAGATGCAATGAAACGCCGGGACCCCTGCACCCCGATGTTTCTAGCAGCAATGGCCACAATAGCCAAACTGTGGAAGGAGCCTCGGTGTCCATCGAAAGATGAGTGGATAAAGAAGATGTGGTTTATGTATACAATGGAATATTCCTCAGCCATTAGAAACGACAAATACCCACCATTTGCTTCAACGTGGATGGAACTGGAGGGTATTATGCTGAGTGAAGTAAGTCAATCGGAGAAGGACAAACATTGTATGTTCTCATTCATTTGGGGAATATAAATAATAGTGAAAGGGAATATAGGGAAGGGAGAAGAAATGTGTGGGAAATATCAGAAAGGGAGACAGAACATAAAGACTCCTAACTCTGGGTAACGAACTAGGGGTGATGGAAGGGGAGGAGGGTGGGGGGTGGGGGTGAATGGGTGACAGGCACTGAGGGGGGCACTTGATGGGATGAGCACTGGGTGTTATTCTGTATGTTGGTAAATTGAACACCAATAAAAAATAAATTTATTATTAAAAATATAAAATAAAATAAATAAAACTGAAATTCATATTTTCTTACAGGTTCTTTCACTACTTGAAATTTATAAACCATTTCTGTAAATTATAAATTCAGCTTATTAATAACTACCTATCAGACATTCATAGAGCAGATCATCTTTTCATAAACCCCTCCTTAAATATCACAGTATCATTTTGTAAAGAGAATTGTGAGACTATTTTGGCATTATTTCTCGCATCATTGCAAATCTATAGAACATTAACTTATGGATCAGTAGCAAGAAAAACAACTTAAAGTAATTCTTGTGTTTAGTCACTTAGTCAATTTTATCCAATTAAAAATAGTCATGAAAGGAGTCTAGTGAATTTAGGAAAAATGGAATACAACTTACTTTGCCAAATAACAAAGTCTATATAGTCTATGCATTTAACGTATTTGCCAATAAATAAATAAGTAGTAATTACCTTGCCCAGGGCTTTCCCACCTTTTTGAAGGGGAAGTGGTTTAGATGTTTTACTAAGAGACATTCATACTCCTGACAGATTCATAGTCAGAATAATGATGGGAATACAAAGTAAATCATTATTTTATGCTCCAGACTTGTTTATTCTTTACATGAGAGAGAGTATATGTGATTGAGAGGGTGGAGTGTGTTCTTGTCATTGTTCCTGAATCATTTTGGTTAAACTTCCAGTAGGAAAATTACGCATTCTCTGAAAAATAGGGACCAAGGAAACAAATAATAGAAGAACCCTTGTTTGGAAAATGAAAAAGTGGTCAAAGAAAGAAAAAGAAGCAGGGAGATAGAAATAGAATCAAGAAGTGCTTGTAGCAAAAAGTAGAAAGCGTACCACTCAGATACACCATGAAATTAAATAATCCATTGTGGCATTGAATCTCCACATGACTGGTTTTTGTACAGTCTAGTTTATAGTTGACATTACTAAGTATTATGCAAGAAATAAGCATACATAATGTAACAGGCTCGCCAAACATTTGTATTATGCAGAAACTTTGGTTTTGATTCAAAGTTACAAAAACACAAAAAAATAAAACAAAAATGAGAATTCTAGTACCCACCTTATTTATTTCTGTCAATGTGAAGATAGTTTGATATGCCATTCATAATCTGGCACTGTTGAAAGTTTTTTAGCCTTGAAATACTTTTGGAGCTTTAGCAGTAAACTACTTTTAATATTTTTCATTTTTTTTCTGAGTAACATATCTTCCAGCTGAATTTTTAGGTATTACATTTTTGTGAATTATTTGCTAGAGGGGCAGCCTGGGTGGTTCAGTGGTTTCACGCTGCCTTCAGCCCAGGGCATGATCCCAGAGACCCGGGATCGAGACCCTGCATGGAGCCTGCTTCTCCCTCTGCCTGGGTCTTGGCCTCTCTGCATCTCTCTGTGTCTCTCATGGATAAATAAATAAAATCTTTTAAAAAAATTATCTGCTAAAAAGTGCACAAATTAAAAGTTGAGGCCTTTTAAGATTGTTAGATTATTTCCTTCTCCACATACTACTTGTGGCTAAATTTAATGGTCTGACAAAATTCAAAAGTGATGCTGAACACTTTTCTAGAGAGGAAATGGAAATGTATGGCTCAATTCAAACAAACATAAATAACGTAATTGTTCAGTCAGGTATTAAAATACTAGCCACCACTCAACATCCTTTCTTTCTTTTTGCCTCAGAAAAACAGTCTATTTTGGGAAGCAAATCACTCAACCTAAGGATTACACTTTCCAGACTTGTTTGCAATTAGTGATTTCCACATTTCCAAGTTCCGGACAAAGAGATGCAAGTGAGAGTGTTGTATAGGCCTTCATAAACTGGTTAATAGAATCCTGAGGTTCTTGCATGCAATCTTGGGCTTGGAGTTTATTCTGCTGATATCTGATGACTTTCTAGCCCTAAGATCTGATGACTTTCTTGAGTAGCCATATCACCAGAGAATGCTTTCACTCAGGGTTCTCTTAGGTAAGAGGATACAACTTTCTATGTGTAAGCCACAACTGATATATTGTGCGTAAGCCATTGTATATAACACATTGTGAGTCACTGTTACAGTTCTGAGATTGCCACTCAGGAGGACTGCACTAATAATTGCCTTCAGTAATACTTTATATATGATATATTTATTAGAAAAATAAATGTGTTTTATAGAATTAATAGCTAGCAATATATACCTTAACTCATTTTTTCCAATTATATACTGAAGATGTAATTAACTATGAGGAAAAGAAAGTCAGTTGAAAAAACCTTTTAAAGATTTTATTTATTTATTTATTTATTTATTTATTTATTTTATTTATGAAAAGGCAGAGACACAGGCAGAGGGAGAAGCAGGCTCCATGCAGGGAGTCCGATGTGGGACTCTATCCTGGGTCTCCAGGATCACGCCTTGACTCAAAGGCAGTCGCTTAACCGCTGAGCCACCCACGTGTCCTGGCGGTTGAAATTTTTAAGAACCTTGAAATGTAATTTGTGTAACCTTTGATTCAAAGACTTCCCAACTGTATATAATGTTTAAGTAGTATATAAATCTATCTTTATTATATAACATGTGAAAATAAATAAAGACCTAAGAGTTTTATTTATATCTGATAAACAATTCACTGGGAAACATCAATCAACAAAATTTTTAAAAAAATCCTTTTTATACAAAGGATATACTATCTCTTTTGAATATATAAGACAGTAGGAGGGTCATTTATTAATTTAACTGCTTTATATGTGAGATTAGGGTCAGATTTTAAATGGATACAAGTAAAGCTCTTATGGAAAATTCAATTTCCGGGGATCCCTGGGTGGCACAGCGGTTTGGCGCCTGCCTTTGGCCCAGGGCGCAATCCTGGAGACCAGGGATCGAATCCCACGGGCTCCCAGTGCACGGAGCCTGCTTCTCCCTCTGCCTGTGGCTCTGCCTCTTTCTCTCTCACTGTGTGCCTATCATAAAAAAAATAAATAAATAAAGAAAAAAGAAAAAAAGAAAAAAAAGAAAATTCAATTTCCTAATATGAAAAAAGAAAAAAACAAAACAAAACAAAAAAAATGAGTACTTTGAGGCCAGTGGTTAAGTGGATAGTTTCTTTCATGGATGGGTCCAGATTCAGATTCCAATAATTAATTTGCAATGTAGAAAAAGAGGTTTGAGGAAGCAAACTAATGAGTTTAGTTTTACACATTCTGAATTTGAGGTGACTGCAGGACACTGAAGGTGATGAGGAGGCAATTGATTACACAAGTCTAAAAGCCTTGACAAAAGAATCTTGAGGACAAAGACTGCCACAGAGGTTTGAGAGTCATTAGCATATAGATGAGAATGTGGCTATCCAAGCGGGCTGTAAAGTTGAAAGAGCAGTGGGCCAAGAATTGCATCATGGAGATTGGCAGGTGAGGAGATACCCATAAAGAAAAGTCAGCATGGGCAGGAGAAAACAAGGAGAGTTGAGTCACCTCAGGCAAGAGAGCAGAACTTTTCCAGAAGGTAGTAGCCAGTGGTGTTAAACATGCCAGGGAAGTCTAGTAGTACAAGGTCCAACAAAAATCTATTGACCCCGAGACAATTGTAGTTATGGGGGAAACATCTTGTGTCTGAGAAAAGCTGAAGATTGGAGAGAGTCAATGATTAAGTGCATGATAGGAAAATGGAGATATGTAGTTGATCCTGTCACTTATGAATAATGTTAATTTTCTTCTTTATTTCTAATTCTTATAATTCATATTTCTTGTTCTACTTACTGCTGCCATCAGGGTAATACTAATAAAACTGCTTATATCCACGGGTTTTGACTTGTTTCTACTTTGAAAGAACTACTTCTAAATTTTCATCATTTAGCTTGAATTTTTTTTTGAGTTTTTGATAGAAATCTTTGTTGGCCTATGATACCCTGTTCAGATCCCCATTTGGGAATGAATGGCTCATTTTCCTAGCCTCTAGGAGTGTTGCTGGCAGATTACTCTCAGCTGTCAAACTCCTATCTGGATTGTCTGGTTTACGAAAGCCACTTGGCCCAAAGTATTTCCTCCTGGAACACCCTGCACCAAAAGTTAATCATTATAGGGTGAATCATTATAGGGTGTAGATGTTAGACTTGCTCACATTCCCATCAGGAAGACCTTGACAAGAGATCTCAGCTTCAGAACTCATCATACGATCAGCTGAAGCTTCCTTCAAGATTCCACAGCTCAATTTTTCCCTTTGCCTGATCCCAGTTTCTTCTCTTCTTTCTATAAGAACTAATTATAGGAATTCACCCCTAACACGATCATCTCTGTCCTGGAGTTGGCTTCCTAAGGAAACCCAAGCCACAACAATATTCTTTATCAGATTATCAATTTTTCTGTTATTACTAGTTTCCTAAATACATCTATTATTTCTTTTTTATATGTTAAAAACTCATGGGTGATTCTTAGACCAACCGGCAGTATATATTCAAACTTCGCTTTCTGTTATGGTGAAGTTCTGGAGTTGTGTTCTTTCACAGGAAATAAATAGGAATTGATGAAAGGGACTCCATATTTGCTACCTAACACTTATGAGTTTAAGGCACGCACATTTCTTTTTTTTATTTTTTTATTTAAATTCAATTTGCCAGCATATACTATAAACAACCAGGGCTCATCCCATCAAGAAGGCATGCATATTTCTGACATGGGAATTTTCTCTTTGCTCTTTCATGTACAACTCTATATTTAAATGGTTTTAGTTATATTTGATCCTGTATGTTCATACTAGGGCAGAAGCTTCTGAATTATTTCAGTCCACCATATGTTTCAAACCAGAAGTACCAATATTCCTTCCTGGTCTGTGTTTTATGTGAGAATGTAAACACACACACGCACACACACACACATACACTCAGTGGGTTACCTATATAAAAGCATTTTTTTTTCTGTATCATGGTAAATTTTGAATAGTTATAGAAAACTTTGAATAGCTACTCCTTGCTTTAGGTCAATTCCGCAGAAGCAGATCCTGAGACTGGATATGCCAGTGATTTATTAAAGCAATGCTTCCAAAAGAAATTGGGAAGAAGTGGGGAAAGCAGAAAAAGGAAGCAAAAGTCAAACAACTGCGAACTTTCAGGCAAAAATCTCAGCTTCAACCTGATTCCATGCTGAACTCTGAATTACCCCACATTGTTTGAGCTGCTCAAAGCAATAGAGTCAGTTGGACTTTCAAAATCACTAACCTGTTAGTTACTTAATTGAAAGCCATCCAGAAGGACACAAAAATCCCAAACTCCCAAACACTATCCACTCTCTATAGCACAGGAGTATTTCTCCAAGAAATGTGCAGATGTAGTCCAAAAGGAAAGCATACAGAAGTTAGCAGCAAAAAAAAAAAAAAAAAAAAAAGTTAGCAGCAATAAGGTTAGATAGATAGATAGATAGAGATATGATATAAAATAAAATCTAAGTATATACCTAAATATAAAATGCAATATAAAAATGAATATATATAAATTTATATAAATAAATATATATTATATATATAAAATACCAAATTTTACATATAAAAATGGAACTCATGTTTTCTAACTAAAGAGAATATTAGTGATCTTAAGCTGATGAAGAAGAGAAATTAGGTGTTCTTATCTATATAATATAAACTGCAAAACTGTAGTGGGAAGATAAAACAATTATTAACATGCTCTCAATATAATCTCTGTCTCTCTTTAAAAAAACGGGAGTAAGATGAAATTCAGAATATTATGAAAATGAGATTGTGGCAGTAATATATACCCAAATTTCAGGTCTTCTATGTGAATAGTGCCTGAGGGGATAGGGTGAGCACTATGGCTGCTTCGACTGCTTTGGAAGTTTCTAGGAAAGTGAAGAGGAGATATCAGAAACAAAACGGTAGGTCAACTGACCCATGGTTTGATCAGTGGTCTGCAGGTGTGGCTCAGAGTGTAAAAGTAATGATGAGCAGTTACCTTGGTCTCCCGACTGAGGTCGTGGAAGATCCATACCTATATGATCATATAACGAATTTACAGAATGAGATCATTGATTTCTCATCACTAAAAGAAATCAACAGCAACTCATGTTGGCTCTGAGTACTTCTTCCATATGCAATATTTAAATTAATATGTTTATTACTATATACACGCACATGAACTTAATAATTTAATGAAGTTTGTAATTAACAAAAAAATAACAAATAGCATTGACTATGGGGATCTCTGGGTGGCTCAGCAGTTTAGTGCCTGCCTTTGGCTCAGGTCATGACCCTGGGATCCAGGATCGAGTCCCACATTGGGCCCCCTGCGAGCAGCCTGCTTCTCCCTCTGCCTGTGTCTCTGCCACTCTCTCTCTGTGTCTCATGAATAAATAAATAAATAAAATCTTTTAAAAAAATAGCATTGACTAAAGTACCCCCTGCAAGTTGTGATTTTTGCTTCTAGAAAAATATTTAAAGAAAAGTCTGCATTACTGATTTTATACTGAGATGGTCTATAGTCGATATCTATCATGTACTACTGAAATGAAATGTATTGAATTTTCTTCAATAACTTTGAACATAATAAGGTCTTTTATTTTATATTATATTTTTTAAGATTTTATTTATTCATGAGCAACACAGAGAGGCAGAGACACAGGCAGAGGGACAAGCAGGCTTGACACAGGGAGTTCCATGTGGGACTCGATCCCCAGACCCCAGGATCACACCCTGAATCAAAAGCAGATGCTCAATGGCTGAGCCACCCAGGTGTCCACATACTAATGTCTTTTAAATTAAGGGTGAGTGGTCAGCCCCAGTGGCCCAGCGGCTTAGCACGGCCTTCAGCCTGAGGTGTGATCCTGGAGACCCAGGATCGAGTCCCATGTCAGGTTCCCTGCATAGAGCCTGCTTCCCCCTCTGCCTGTGTCTCTGTCTCTGTCTCTGTCTCTCTCTCTCTCTCTGTCATGAATAAATAAATAAAATCTTTTAAAAAATAATAAATTAAAGGTTAGCTATATCAAATGTCCAAAATACCAAGTGTTCCACAAAAAAAATTTAACTTTAAATCTCAAATTTTTCTGTGATAGAAATACATGTTTCCTCAAATAGATTAAGTGGAATAGAATATTAAAATTCTAACCTCATCTTCCAATCCCTCAAGGTTCCTGAGAATCGGCTCTTTAACTAATAATAAGACAGAAGATAAATCATCCTCTTTTTATATATATATATATCTAAGTCTTTAAAATGAAAATCATATTTTAAAATGAGATAGCTGAGAAAAGTCTGTCTTAATTTTTAAGCATAAACTCCTAACAGAACCTTTTTCTCAAGGTCACTCAAAATTATATCACAGGAAGTTAAAAACCATATTTAAACTCTTAAGAAATCTGAGAGCAAATTCTTGTCATCTTATTTGATATAATTTCATAAAGCAGCAGTGCCCCCTGGTTGCTATTTCATCCACCACTTCTGGCTGGAAGTGAAACATAGTTGGTCTTTGAACAATATTAGGGTTAAGGGCACTGACCCCCTGCACACTCAGAAATCCATGATAACTTTTGACTTCCCCAAAACTTAACTGCTAATAGCGTACTCTTGACCTTACTGATAACATAAACAATTGATTCACACATATTTTATATGTTAGACGTATTATGTGCTCTGTTCTTAAAATAATGTAAGCAAGAGAAAAGCAAATGTTATTAAGAAAATCATAAGAAAAAGAACATGTATGTACAGTAAGGTACTGTAAAAAATTCCATGAGTAAGTGGACCTGCACCTTAAAACCTGTGTAAAGGGTCAACTATACTTTTAATCCTGCATATTAGATAAGCTTCATTAAAAGAGACACATTGCATTGGAATGAATGCATTTGGATTATAAATGTTTTAAAAGTTGGCAATAGTCTAAGCATTATAACATGATGGCTGGCAATTATTGGTTCATTGCATATTTAATTTTTTTTTTTGTATTGGAGATAGTTTGCTTTAAGTATTGAATTTCAGAAGAACAGTTGTTTCCAATTTTACTAATGACTTCCACATTGATGAATATGGATTACTGTAGAGTTTGGACACAATTAAAGCACTGATAGTTTTCAGGATAATTCAGTTCCTATTTTACTTTGAACGCCTTGCTTTATTCCTAGAATATGAGAAAGATAAACATCACAAATAGGGACTGATAAAAGGAGAAAAAGTATCACTTTTTAAAGTTGTGCATTAAATACTTGTGTTGTCAAATAAAAATAATAAAGTAATGCTTCACATAAAGTGAACAAATAAAAAAGTAGACCATTAATATGAATTTTGTTAATCAACAGAATTCTAAATTAATAGGGTTAACCATAAAGATTATCTGAAAATGTGTTAATGAATTAATCATGTTGTCCATTAAGATAAAATAATGAATTGAAGAAATATCAGATGGATTATTGTGCTCATTTTTCATGTTAAATAAAATATTGCTCATTTATTAACATCTCCATTTGAATGATAGAAGAAAGATAATTTTAGTAGATGTCAGGAAAACAAAAACAGTAAAAGATTCATGCAACCTTAAATTAAAGCTATTCTTACTATCACACACACACACACACACACAAACACAAAGTAAACTTTAAAAACAGAATTCAATAAGCAACAGACAAAAGTAGACTGCAGATAACTGTCTCATGGACACTTGTTTAACATTTGAAATGTTCCTTTCTGAAAGTATGTATCCAATCAAATCAATATTATATCTGTATTTCCTTTTTGATTTAAAATCATAGCAATAAATATGTCAAAGTTGTTAAAATATAAAAGAGGCCATATTCAATCAACCCCATTTCTTTAGGACGTTAGTAATTTCAATATTAGTTTATATGACTAATTAAACAATAGTATTCATAGCTAAAAATTCACCAGACTTCCAGACAATAAACAAAGAAACAAACTAGCAAACCAAAATCCCAGTCAAGAACCTGTTCTAATTCAGTAATTTACCCTCCTGGAGTTTGTAAACCTTTTATTGAAATACCTGCAATTAACCAATGCTCACCCAATGACACTGACCAGAAATATTAATAACAGTAAACATGCAAAAGAACCCCAAATTACTCATCTGTAGAATAGCAGATATCAAAGTGAAAGATTCTAAAATGAAATAAAGATAAATAAAATTATTTATTATAAACCTTGAAAGTATGTGACTTGAAAAAACTTAAATTTCAGAAAGTTTGCTATGTACATTGAGCATATTAAAAAAGAAAACTTTTTACTGGAAGCATCAATTAATTAATATTCAAATCCTATTCCTGAATGTTGTATTTTCCTCCAGGGTTTCCTTTAGATGAAAAGGCAGTTGTTAGACAAAAATGCTAACAAAGTGTTATGATAAACCCATCTGTGAGAATTCCTCAGTCGCTAGTACAAGAACAATTAGAAGAGCTCACGTGAGCAGCTCTGCATCATTTTTTGGCTTCGACAAGCAGCCGTGCACACAAGATTTCAACAATATCCTCAGAGGGAGTCATTTCAGAAACAACTGGGAAATACTCACCAAAGATGAAAGTCTGGCGAGAAAGTACTCCAATAAGGAACTTGCTGCTTTAGACTTTGAGGCATAAAACAGTTTCAGGACTGGTTTGACAATTATAGCATCAAAAAAAGGAAGGGGACATGTAGGAGAATACTTTTACCATGTCATTCATCGTCTCCAATTAATTTATTCTCCTAAGTCCTAAGTTATTCATTTCAAAGTGCATACATAGAATAAGAGAAAAAATAGTCGATAAATTTCTTTTCCCCAAAATCAAAATCCAATTGTGAAATGAATTATAAAGAGTAGTGATATGCTAAGGACCCATGAATAATAGAAATTTAATAAAGTGAATAAAGAAGTTTTTACAAATGAAATGTTTATGGGATCATGTGGTAGAGAGAAATTAATGCTTTTTCTTGATCTGAAATGGTTCTGCTGATTTTTTTTCAACTATCAATAGAGTTGCTCATCACACCCTCACCTTGTCTCATACGTCCTGCTCTGGATTTTGCAATTTACTAGAATCGGGAATATCATCACCATAATCAGAAGGTGAAAATAATTTCATTTCATAGCGTGCAATAATATATTTTATAGAGGATAAAGTACAGGGTCAGTTTTGTGTTATATGATGAAGAGCTTATAAATTCATAGAACTGTAAATTGAAGGTCAAAGCCAGTATAAATGAGTAAGACTAAAGTGCTAAAATGAGCTCTGAGGTGACTGAGCATATTATGTTTGCTAAATTTTCCTATCTCAGTTTTTTAAAATGATCTGATAATAAAGCCAGTCTGTAGTATAATATACACATCAAATGCAGTAGATAATTCCCATTCACATAAGCCCAATTTATTTAGGCCAAGATTATACTCAATCCTCTTGCTTAATCACCCAGACCTCTTAGTCAATAACCAGTATTATAGATAAGGAAATAGCAAAATCTAAAAATTGCAGATCTTTCCATGATGAGTCTTGTGTGGCCAGCTTCCTGAAACGTACTATATAGGAAATGGAACATTTGTATTTCATTGGAAAGTTCACTTCGATTAAATTTTATCCGTTACTTGCATTTGTCATTTCCATGATGACTTCTGTTATGTTTATGTATTTTCTCTCTTTGGCTTCTGTGCCAGCTCTCCCTGATTTCTGTTGACAGTGGATTAAGGTAGCCCACATTCTTGTTAGCACCAATAAGTGCTACAGGCACTTGGGGGCAGCCTTAAATGAAGACGGATCACCCTCTGCAAATGCAGTGTCTCTCTAATCTGCAAAGCACAAAACTGTCTTAATGTTTCAAATTGAAACAAGAGAAAGTTTAGGTAATTTGTCTGCAATCCAACGTAGGTGAACTGACTGAACTATCTTAGTGTTTGCTTAAGGTATCATCTTATTACCGTTTCAGCTAAGATGACACTTTTAAAGGTTGACTGCATTCAATATCCCTAAGTGGAACTTATGCCTGTAAAACATAATTTTACTTCTAGATATTAATTCAGTTTAACTTATTTCCTGTAGGATCTGGTCAGTAAAGAAAATACATACATTACACATTTGGTATATAAGTCGTTTCGAATCAAATTTGATTTCTTAAAACTACTATTAAAACATATCAGGCAAAAAAAATAAATAAATAAATAAAAAACATATCAGCCAGATCATGAAAACTTCACACACTGATTTTCAGTGTGATCTAAAATATTTCATTACCTTCATTAAATCAAAATGGAATTTTAATTTATCACATATTCATTGCTTTTACCACTTAAAACAATCGTAATCCAATCCTTGAAAAATAAAATATAATAAAATCACAAAAGATAAAAAAAAAAGTGACTTTGGTTTATATTAGGTTTTTTTTTGTTTGTTTGTTTGTTTTTCAAAAAAATAGATCGGATTCTATTATCTACAGAAAAAAGCAATGGCTAGAGGGAAGACCCTGCCAATGTAAAAGGTAAGAAATTAAGAACAACATCTTTTTCTACTATTTAGCTAGTATCTGGGGACAGGAATGAGAAGAGTTTGCTGTGGAAATTGCCACCTAACAAAGATTAAACAGGTTTCCGGAGAAGTAGAAAAACAAGGTGCAGTCATACAGTAAGACACAGAAGTACATTATAAAAAATTAAAGAAAAGCAAGAAGGCAGAAAATAGTTAAAAGGTTTTTCAAAAAAATTCTATAATGATATATGGTGATGGATTTTAACTAGACTTCTTGTAGTCATTTCACAAATATCAAATCATTATGTTTGATATAATAATATTTATTACTGATAATATACTATTAATATACTTTTTGCATGTCAATTTTGTCCCAATTTTTTAAAAAAAGTTTTTATGTGTGATGATCCTATTGAGGAGGATGAATGGGAGTAAATTTTACACAATCTTTCTTTTTTAAATTTTTTTTTAAATTTTATTTATTTATTTATGATAGTCACATAGAGAGAGAGAGAGGCAGAGACACAGGCAGAGGGAGAAGCAGGCTCCATGCACCGGAAGCCCGATGTAGGACTCGATCCCGGGTCTCCAGGATCGTGCCCTGGGCCAAAGGCAGGCGCCAAACCGCTGCGCCACCCAGGGATCCCCTTACACAATCTTTCAAAATCATTTCTTCAGAATGTAGTTTCCAAACTTGAGTTAACTGGATTAGCCTGCATTATATGCAGCTCTTTGAAGGAATGGGCTAAAAATTCTGAAGCTACCCTATATGTATTAAGAAATTAAAAAATTGCTTGGTTGATATGATAGCCAGGATTCTCAATGTTAGAAAATAGAGTTACAAGTATGGAAGGGAAAAAAGGTTAGAATAAATATTGTCCAGTTGAACATGAATTAGAAATATGAAATTATGGTGTGTGTGTATATGTATGTGATACATATATCATATATACCATATATCCATATTTAATATAGATATATGTTCCTTTTAATCAAAGAATAAAGGAAAAGGACACAGAAGTCAGCTTGTAAAGGACCCCGTTGGTTAAATATAGGGTGTTTGAGCAACAGAAATAATTATAGTGATATAATCCATAGAATAAAATAAGTATGTGTGAGTTTACATTGATATAAAAGATAAATGGAGGATAGAGAATGCTCTTATAGAAAGCACAATAGAAACAGAAAGTTTTAACTTGGGAACCACTAGGGCAGTATTAATTGTTTAGATCAGAATCACCAATGGATGCTAAGATTAGTGGGGAAAAGCATGATGAAAATGCAATATTTGCAGGGTTTTATAGTATCTCCCCACAAGATAATTATTGACACAGTAATTTTACATTAGAGAAAGAGGGTGGATACCAAGTTCACAAAGTATCACAAACATTTCAAGTAATGGACAAATGAACACAATGTGTCTCCTAGAAAGAACACTGCACCACTTCCATGACATTCTTGGCAAATATGCCTCTACTGAATGTAATTATAAACACACACCCAAATTGTGGGGCAAAATATCTGCTCTGAATTCTCCCGAACTGCAAGGTTATAAAACACAAAGAAATGTCGAGTAATTCTTTCAGGTTAGAGGAGATGGAGACCAGACAACTAATATGATCCTGAAATAATTGGTGACATTTTAATAAGGCTGGTGGATTACATATAATAATGTATCATTGTTAATTGACTGACTCTTATAACGTCACTGTGGTTATAAAGACAATACCCTTATTTTTTAGAAAATCACAGAAAAGTGTTTGCAATTTGCTCTGAAGTGTTTCAGGAAGGAAAAAAAGCCAGTGTTTGCCAAGAGTCAGAAAACAAATGCCCTTGGCAAATCTGGGTGAAGAAAATCTGTGCCCTCTTTATTTTATTTTTATAAGTTGAAATTAGTTTTTACAAAAAGTTTTAAATAAATAACATCCTAGGAGACTGGAATGGTTGTACCTTGGACCCTGATCCCTTGGCAGAATTAGGACATGGTTGGGGAAAGTCCTGAATGACAGTGTCCCAAATGCCACGTAAATGAGTTCCTAACGGAACACGTATGAGTAATTATCAACGAGTAGAGCAAATGACATTTCTCAGGCCAGATGGCAGATGTCTCCCATAGAGAAGATTTCTTGATTCAGTAATTTGGTGATCATTCTCAAGATAAACTTGTGGACAGGTAAGGAAATATATTTACAGATAAATGCCTATCTGCAGCTTATTAAAAACAGAATTGTAATGGGCGCTGTTTCTTAGAGCAGTTGTCATCTAAATGTAGCCTAAATTTAGAGGAAGACTCTTGTCTGTGAGAAAAACAAAACAAAACAAAAAAAAACTTTGATTTTAACACAGAGCTGTGGAAGCATTTTTACAATTTTGATGTGAAGAATGAAGGTACAGCTATCACAGTGGCTTCTGACAAAAGTTTGAGATAGCTAATATGTTTGATGACAACACATTTTAAAGAATTAGAAGATTGAAGTGTTGAACAAAAAAAAAGAACTATGATAGTAGAGATTAATTATTGTTTTCGCATTCAGTGTAAGAATAAATACAGAGATAGGACTACTCACGAGATCCTACTACAAAGATGACTCAGGAAGAGAGAAGAAGTTTTGAAGAGGTTAATGTGGCTCATTTTAGAATACCCAACAAGGCGAGACACATTACTCTTAGTTTCTCTTACATACACTCATGGCCTCCTGGATTCCCGGAAAAGCTCCACAAAAGACAAAGGCCGACCTGGCTTCTAGATGTAAGAAGAGCTTATTAATCTTAATGTGTTTCTACTAACCTTGTGAAAACAGCCTGTTTCAGAGTGACTGATTGCATCTGAGTTCAGATGGTGCAAACTTTTAACCCTCAGTTCTATCCTCTTTCACTTTTCATGGAACTGGTCACTTAAGAGCTTCTGTACTCTGGATGTCTTGGCGGGAGTCTAGGTATTTGAATGCAACATACAAAAAGGGAAACAGGTTATACAATGTTTCCTCTTCTCACCTGATTTCTTGGCCTTACCCCAGATATCTCCAAAGTTTATAAATATTTCCAAGGCGGAAAGGGTGGATGCGAGGTAAATGTTAGAATAAGTACCAGGAATTATTGATAAGTAGACTCAACTTTCAGCAGAAACTTTGGAAAGAACAAGGAACACAGCCTTGTTTAAGCCTTCACATCTGATGATGTGCGCACGCCCCCCACACACACCCACATACACCATAGATTTAGCACCAGATAACCATACCAAAAAAACCTCTGTTTATTCTATCTCACTAAGACCAGTTATCTCATCTGCTGTATGAGAACTTTTTTTTTAAGATTTTATTTTTTTATTCATGAGAGACACAGAGAAAGAACCAGAGACATAGGCAGAGGGAGAAGCAGGCTCCATGCAGGGAGCCCAATGTGGGACTCGATCCTGGGACCCCAGGATCACGACCTAAGACAAAGGCAGATGCTCAACCACTGAGCCACCCAGGTGCCCCCGTATCAGAACTCTTTAAAGGCAAACATTTCTGTCCTAAGATATAGCTACTGGAAATAGTCACAAGATGCCTACCATTATCAGCTTTTAATAGCTGATTAATAGCTTTTAATGTCAACATAATTTAACCATTTAGGAAATGTTATTTATGACTTTTTTTTTTCTGAAATGCCAATTCTGGCAGCCAGAACTTATATTAAAATGTATATATTATCATACCAGACAATTGCTATTTACCAACCTAATGTTTAGTGATATTCATATTAAATGAAAGGAAGAGGAGAAATATCTCTATCTCCTTAGCCTGAATAGGACTGAATTATTTGTTTTGTAGAAGTGATAACCTCTTAGTCTGTCCTTCTCTAATATCCTGATAATTACTCACCAATGCCCAGATCTGCAGGCATCCTGGTAAATGTTTGCCTTATTGTCATTATGAACTTCCTCTCTGCTAAATCCTAGGTCATATGATATTTCCTAAAAGTATGATATTTTTCTTTTTTTTTTTTCAGTTCTATTTCCAACTTCAATCAGAACCACAGATTTTAACAGCCTCCTTCTTCCTCTCTCACTATCAAAAGTGGGAGAAAAAGTGTCACAAGTGGGAGAATATGACTCATTAAAAGTAAACATTTAAGAGCTTGGTACAGCAATTTTCTATTTTTTCACAAAAGTTATGTTTCCTCGGAGTGCAATGGACAGGGGTATAAGGAGCACTATGGAGCCCCTCCTTTGAAGATCGATAGCGTACAACACATTAGATGACCTTCTACGTGACTCTGTCCAAACATCAATAGAGATGGAACCCGGAGTATTGTCTAGTTGTGACAGTTGTGAAAATGGAATAGATTATAATTAATGCCACTGAAATCATTCTGTCTTCTGCTAAAAGCCTGCCAGCCTCCTAAGAGTGTCACTGATTCTGAGTGTTCAGATTCTCTCTTCATTCAAGTATAGAGATATTTGATGCTACAGATTGCTATCCAATCAATGTGATGGAAAACTATCACCTGACCTCCTGAAGACATTAACATTTTATAGAATGCTTACAATTTAAGGATAAATATGAAGTTTATAGCTCAAAAGCATTTACCTTTGGAAGCATAATTTATGGAAATCCACACATCTCAAGCTTTGAAACCCATTTGTGTACCTAGGAACTAATTAATGGAACTAAGATAAATGAGCCCAAGAAAAATGATATTTTGATCTCTTGCAATACAGTAGTCCACTCAAACCCATTAGAAAATGTTTTCGCCCCAAGAAAATGCATCCAGCCAATGACGTAGCAAAGTTATGATGAGGAATAGTTATTTCTGAAATTATGTAACAATATACTCCTGTTTTGCTTGTAAATAAAAGATAACATAGCACAGCTGATGCTTGTTTAAACTTTGCATACAAATATGCATGATGCCAACTGGATTCAATTTATCCTGTCTTAATTTGAATTAACTTGACAGATCTTTTGACACATGCTGAACAGACTAATTGTTGCTTATTTGGGTGCACTGAATCAGTGAACATGGCAATCAGAATCCAAGCAGATGTTCATAGTTTCTGTGATTGCCCGGAGCCTGAGGGTGGAAAAAGATGGAGAATCATTTTGCTGATTTACTTTTGTTAGTATCTGTCAAGTCATGGGCTGCATTACAAATACTATTGTTAAAATAAGCAGATTCTGCTAAAGACTTGTGAAGAGCAGATATGAATGCTAATGATAATTTTACCTTTAGATGCATTTGAACTTACAAAGTCCCTGTAATCAGAATTTGCTAAGGGTGAGATTGCAATAGCACATTTTTCTTCTTCTTGCCTTTCCCCCCAATATCTTTCTTTTCTAAATGTCATTAACGTATTATGACTAGTTTCCGGAACACAGAAAATTATAGGGGAATAAAGCAAACAAAAGTATACTTGCTACCCTTACTGCCCACTTTGTCAAATCTTGTGTTGTGCCCTATTTAATACATTATTTTTTAAGAACAGGAACATTACAGATCCCACAGAATCTTCCTGTGAATGAATGAAAGAGATAACAAGAGTTGGATCAACTTCACACACCCTTTAAAAATTTGTTACATTGTTTTGTGTTATCAATTTTCAGTAAAATTTGCCACATACATTTTCAAAAAATAACAATGAATTAATGGAGTAAAATTTAACAGAGTAGAAGTCTAGAGTTAAATAGTTCAGAGATTGTTAAATGACTTCTTAAAATGGTTGAGGTTCCATTTTGGACATACTTCTGGTTCATTTGTATTTCCTATTCTATAATTTTTTCTACATGTCTTGTCTATTTTTCTACTGGAAATTCCATCGCTTTGTTTAGATTGATTTGTAGAGTATGCACTTTGGGCACTAATCCTTTGCTGGCCTACGTGCTACAAATACAGTCTTCCAGACTATGGGGTTCTAATTTTTCTTTGCAGAGAAATAATAAATTGCCCTATCAACGTTTTATCACTATTTCTTTAACATTGCTTTTTGTTTTCTTTTCTCTATCCTCTTCTTCTAAATTTCCTATTAAAATATATGAGATTGTCTCATTCTTTTTCTGCATATCTATTGGCATTCTCTTTTTTCTCATCATTTTACCTCTCTATTCTTTATTAAGTGTAGTATTATCACACCTAATTTCTGGCTCATCGATTCTTTTTTTTCCACTGTGTTCATCTGATTATCTATCACTACATAAATATGTGAATTATATAATTATATTGAGTTATAGAACTAATTCTCATGACTTGTGTTTCTAGAAGTACCAGTAAGTCCTTTTTCAAATCATTTTTGTTATATCTTGTTCTTTCTTCTTCCTTTAATTTTAGGCTTGATTTTACTTGTTTTTTTTTTTTTTTCCTGGGAGGAGAAGGAAGTAAGAGAAATTTATTTGGCATCAGTGATCTATTAGGAGGTCTCCATCTAAAGTTGATTTTTTTTCTTTCATAATCACAAACTATAATTGACTTCTCATTATTATCTAAACCCACAAAAAAAAAATAAAAAAAAATAAACCCACACTACATTCTCCTTGGTCCTCTGCCTTTTTTAATATGTGCAAATTACTGTCACTTAAAGTAATATCTGAGAAAAAATTTACCTTAATTTCCCCAGAAATGTATCCATTTCTCTCCCCTACACTGATTTCACCCCTGAAACTCTTCACAAAACTACCTTAGAATTAAGTCCTCAACCCGGTAAAGGCCACTTGGAGGCTGTTTCGGGGGCCAGTCAGACACAGAAAGTTAGGCCCCAAATCTATAAGATCTCAAAGTGCCTGATGAGGGGAAGTGGCCGCAACTCTAAAGGAGGCAGATCTAGGAGCCTCCCCAGAGTCTGGGCCACAAGACAATGGGTCAGTGGCTTATTTGCTGTGCTACGTAGCCTTGTGGTTTTTGCCAAGTCATCTACACGCTACATACCTATTTCTTCATTGATAAAATGAGGATAAAATCACCAATCTCAGTGATGATATGAAGGTTAAAAGAAATGACAACAAAGTGTACCAGCATATAAGAATCCAAAAGTTATAACTTTATTTCACTTTTTTTATAGCCCTGCCATCTTAGTTGTGTGGCACTAATTCTACTGTTTATTTTCATTTCTGTCTCTCACTCATCTTGGTATCTTTCAGGACATTTTTCTCTTTTTTTTTAAAGGATATTTTTCTAACTTTGGACTGACAAGTCATTTTCCAGAAACTCTTCCGTGTGAGAATCATGTATACTGAAATGAGAATGTGTCCCATAAGTCAACTGTTGTATTTCTTTTTGCCAGGTCAGGTGAATTACTGGTGTAGATCAACTCAATAGTAATAAATCCCTACTGGGGAAAGTCCATGGTTTAAAAGTCTCATGAAAGGTTTTTGTTATTGTTCTTGTCCTAACCAAAGCTCAAGCCAAGACAGACAACTTTCTGTATGGTATGCTTTTGCCAATAGGACATTTTTAAATTGTCTGCTTTTCACAGAAGGTGTAACATTTAGAGAACCTAACTTCATGTAATGATCTCAACTCTAAACCCATAGCTCAGGCTGGTCTAAGTCTGTATTTCTTGATTCCAAGTGAACATTAAGAGTGTGCTACCATTTTAAAAGAAACAGAAACATCTGACTTTATGCTGATATAAAAATGTGCAACACATTTTCTTTATTTTGGAAACAACATATATTGTTTCCATATCCTGGCTCTTGTGAATAATACTGCAACAGGCTATAAAAGAGAAGATATATCTCTGAGATCCTCATTTCAGCTTTTTTAGATATCTGCCCAGAATAGGATTGCTGGATAATATGGCAGTTCTATTTTTAGCTTTTTGAGGAACCCCTATATACGGGTTCAAATTTCTCTTCATCTCACCAACATCTCATTATTTTTAGGTTATTTTTAGAATTGCTATCCTAGCAGGTGTGAGGTGATATACCTCATTGTGGTTTTAGCTTGCATTTCCCCAGTGATTAGAGATTTTGAGCATCTTTTCATATACCTATTGACCATTGGTATGTCTTTGTTAGGGAAATATTTACTCGGGTCCTTTGCCTATTTTTAAGTCATTTATTTATTTATTTATTTATTTATTTATTTATTTATTTCTACCGAATTGGGGAATTTCTTATATATTTAGAATATTAGCAGATATGTGGTGGTCAACTGACCTTCAACAAGGGTACCAATAATAGGCAATGGAGAATAGTCTTTATCTTATTTGTATTTTAGCTGCATCTATAAATAGTATTATTTGTGTCTCTATGAGATATATATGCATATATACATCTCATAGAGATTTATACACATCAAATATATATATTTGATATATATATACACATCAAAAAATATGAAATTATATTGCACTTATTTCTTTTAAACCTTGCTTACTTTAGTCAATACCATGTGTATAAGATGAATCCACAATGGGATACCTCAGTGGTTGAGCATCTGCCTTCAGGTCAGGGCATGATCCAGGGTTCTGGGATTGAGTCCCACATGGGGCTCCCTGCAAGGAGCCTGCTTCTCCCTCTGCCTATGTCTCTGCCTCTTTCTCTGTGTCTCTCATGAATAGTTAAATAAAATCTTAAAAACAAAAGATAAATCCACAATGCTGTGTAAAGGTGTTATTTGTTTTTATTAATTTATATTATTCCACAGCATATTTATTTACTCTATTTTTAATGGTCTTTTGGGTTGTTTCCCACTGGAAACTAATATGAACAATATTAGTATAGTTTTCTGGTAAATTTTTCCTGGTTTCACTGGAGAAGAGATTCGTTAAGATTTATATACAGGGCTAGAATTGCTGGCTATATACATTTCCTGAATTTTATTTGATATTACAAGATAATTTTCAAAGCAGCTGCACCAATTTTCACTATCACCAATAGTGTATGAGTGTTCCACATCCTTGCCAATAAGTTAATTGGATATCTTTATTCATGTTTATTGAAAATTTATATTTAATCTCTTTTTGGAGAACATATTTAAGCCACTGGCTTATTTTTCAATTTATTTTTCCACTCTCTTAATGATGTTTTGAGAATTGTTTTATACATTATGGATATGGGTTCATTTTTGTGTCCAGAAAGAAGAAATGAGCTTTAGTCCATAGATAAGACAGGTCTCACCAATCTTTTCATTTAAAATATTATTTTTCCTCTTTTCCTCACTTCAGGCACACACACAATTGTTTATTTTGTTTCTTTGTTCATTTTCTTGGGAAAATACATCATTAAACCAGTCTTAAACATACCGCTGAATCCACTGTTTAACTTTAAAACCTTAATATCCTTGGCTTTCTTTGTCTTTAAAATCCTATTTCCCCCTATTTGGGGGTACAGAAGGAAGTTGGCAGAAGGAATTTGTGGTTTCAAATCTGCAAGATCCCAAACTTCAGAACTCCACCTTTCCATTTCACTGAAAATCAGTCACTTCTCTCTCAAATTGCTTAATTTCTTAATTTCTTGATATAAGTAGTAAAGAACAACAATTTGTATTTTCATTCTGAGTCTTTCTGTTTCTCTTGGACATATGGGCTTAGGGAGGACTTGATCAGCTTTCCAAGTCATCTCAGGCAACATGTTATTGAATAAGTTGACATCATCATATTGCACAGCTCTCAAGCTTGCCAATCTGTTGCTTTGTCCCACCACGCACACCCATCCACTACTCCAGATGCTCATATTACTGTTAGAGGTCCCTCAGTCCTGCATGTTTGTTACAGTTTTGGTAGTTTTTTAGGACAGGGATAGCTGTTGAAACGGACCTCAAACAGATTAGTCAAACACAAACATATTATCGGTTGTAGGCAAGTTGGTAGGAGACTTTTCTCCACTTGGTGATTCAGAGATTCAATCTCCTCTTACCAGTGGCAAAATTATCTGGTAGGAACTTGTTATTTTCTGCATCTGGTCTGCAAAATGACAAAGAGCATGTGGTGAAGAGACAACACTTCTCAAATTTTAGGACCGTAATTGATGTGCATTAATTTTGCTCATGTTCCACTGGTGAGACTTCAGGCACAAAGAAACATACAAATGCAGATGAGATGATGGAAAATATAATCTGTGCACCCAGAAGGAAGAGGAAATGGATTTTGAGTCAATGGATAGCAGTTTCTGCCATAAATTTCTCAAAACAATTTATTGTTTGTTTATTGGTCTTTTGCTGGCGGTTTGCAATTCTTCTTCATATGTACACAGGGCTGTTGAGAGTTCATTTTTATTCCATTTGTCTATTTGCCTATACTCTAAGCCAGAACCACATTATCCTGTTTATTATACTACTTATTGTAAGTCTTGATAGCTACTAGGACAAATTTTCCTATCTTCTACTGAATTAAACCCTAGCTATTCTCAAATATATTGCTATGTGAAGTTAGATGAATATTGCTAAGTTTTACAAGCAAAACAAGTTAGGGTTTTAAGTGGACTGTCATTGAGTTTATAGATTATTGAGAATTAAGAAATTTCAAAACATTAAATAGTTCTTTAATATATTGGCTCATCAACCTAAATGTTATAACTCTAAATTTGTTTAGGCCTAATTTAAAATATCCCAGTAGAGTTTTATATTTCCCATAAATATGTCGCACTGCTGTTGTTACATTTATGTTATTTTTAAGCAGAATGGTTGTTTTATTTTCTAATTGTTGCTATTATATAAAATACAGTATTTTTGTATATTATTTTATATGCAATGACCTATTATAATAAATTAATGGTGGATTCATTTGATCACCTAAGTATAAAATCTTATCACTTGAAACAATGAATTTTTTTTATCTTATGTGTTGTTTGTTCATTTATTTAGTTTTTAAAAAAGATTTTATTTATTTATTTATGAGACACAGAGAGAGAGAGAGAGAGAGAGGCAGAGACACAGGCAGAGGGAGAGGCAGGCTGCATGCGGGGAGCCCAACGTGGGACTCGATCCCAGAACCCCAGGATCATGCCCTGGGCTGAAGGCTGGGCTCAACCCCTGAGCCACCCAGGCGTCCCTAGTCAGTTTCTTCTATAATGTGTCCTGGCTTACTTGCTGGGGAATTCCAGGACAAGAATAAATTGTATTGTATACATGCTTTGACAGGTTAAGCAACATTCATTTCATTCTTAGTTTGCAATATATAATTATTAATAGACCTTAAATTTACATGAAATGAATTTTTCTTCCTCACATTGAAGAAATCATATGGGTTTCACCTCTAATATGCTAATGGTATTGATTCATTAGTGGATTTTGAGTATTAATAAAATCTTGATTTCATGAAATATACCTTATTATGCATATTACATATAATATAAATTTGGTTTTCTAAAATTTTCATTATGAATTTTGCATTTATATTCATAAATAAGATTGACTTGGAATTTCCTTTTTAATGTTTTTTGTCATATTGTTGTGGTTTCAAAATTTTGCCAACAATTTTTAGAATTACTACTTCTATATAGTAAGTATGGAAGTTTTGGCTGAATAATTTGATTCAATTTAGTTTCTTTCATTGTTTTTTGAGTATCCTCGTTTTCTGTTCTTTTTTTTAATTTTTTTTAATTTTTTAATTTTTAATTTTTTTCGTTTTCTGTTCTTTATTAAGTCATGTAAATGAATGCATTAATTTTTACCCATCTGTTTATTTTGAAATTTTAAAATTAATTGATAAAATATCCCATAATATTCTACTTATGAGTACCTGAAGCATCTGTATTTTTTGTCTCACCACCCTGCCCTCTTTTCTCTTTCCTGAGGTTGATTATCAGAGGCTTCTTCATTTAGTTGTTCAAAGCAATAATGTAGCAATCAGTAGATTTTATTCATCCTTTCAAAGAACCAACATTTGCTTGCATTGAGCATGAAATTGTCAAAAAAGATAAATATTGGTCTCTGCCCCTGATCCCTGACACACAGTCCATAAGACCTTTGTAATTTCCTGAGTGACAGGGTCTGACACAGAGGTCCTAAATCCCTTGGAATTTCTTGGGTGTTAGGAATGCCTCTTTTTGTAAAGAAGCAACCATGGTGTATTCCTGGATGTGGGCTGGTCACCAGAAAAACTAAGCCATAATGAGAAGCTTGAAACTCTTAGCCCTGTCTCCCATTCTCTGGAGAGGGGGGAGAGGCTGGTAATCAAATTAATTAACCATCATTCCTATGTGATGAAGTTTCTATAAAAATCCCAAAATATGGGGTCTGACAGCTTCTGGTTTGGTCAGTGCATCCATATTCTGGGAGAGGAGAGCACCCCAACTCCACAGGGACAGAAGTTTCTGAGCTAAGGACCCTTTTGAACCTCACCTGTGAGAATCTGCATCTCTCCATTTGTCTCTTCATCAGTATCCTTTATTATATCCTTTATAATAAGTCAGTAAATGTGTTTCTCTGAGCTCTGTGAGTCATTCTAGCATATTATTGAATCCAAGGAAGGGGTAATAGGAACTCTAATTTATAACCAACTAGCTATAAATTAGAAATACAGTTGACAACTGGGGACTTGCCATGCCAAATGTTTCTGGAATGGGACAGAAACCTTAAGTGGTGGGATCTGACACTAACTCCAGGTAGTGTCAGAAGTGAGTGTGAACAGAGAAAATTGTTTTCTTCATATGTTGAAGAATTACTTTTTAATTAGTCAAATTGTTTCTTTGCTTATTTGTTTTAACTTACTGCTGTTTTTTGCTAACTGCTCAGATGGATGATTGTTCATGGATGATTGTTCATTAATATTCATTTGTTTTTTCTAATATAACTAATATACTAATATACTCTACTATGCCTGGGTAAGATATAAATTTTTCTTTAAATATAGCGCTAGATATACCTCACAAATTTTGCTATGTAATATTTAAATTATTACTCAATTCGAAATATATTTTATTCCTTATAATTTCCGCTTTAGCCCATGGGTATTTTAGAAGCGTGTTCTGATTCCAAATATCTAATCATTTTCTAGGTCATCTCTAAATTAATTCCCAGCTAAATTTCATTTTAGTAAGAAAATGTACTCCGTCCGTATGTATCTAAGTGTACTTAAAAATAATGTATATTCTGAGGTTGTTTGTGTGGTGCTTTATTAGCATCCATTAGGTCAAATTTCTAGCGTGTTCAAATCTCTTTACTCTTATTTTTTGAGAGCATGTTTCACCTTACAACTATGAATGTGTCCTTTTCTCCTAATTCTGTCAAATTTTTGCTCTCTGCATTTTGTATTATGTAAAAGCAAATTTCAAAGTATTGTTGCTCTGGTGAATTTAAATTTCTGTCATTTTAAAATAACCCACTTTATCACTAGGATGCTTTTGGCCTATATCTATTTTGTCTGAAACTAATAAACTAATTCCTACTTTTTTTGGCTAGTTTTTGAATTGTTTATATTTTTCAATCATCTACTTTCAACCTTACCATTTAAGAGGGTCTTTCACCGCAATATACATCTTAATTTTTCACTTAGTTTCTTTTTGTTTTTAAATGGAACATTATATCAATTCCTACTTGCCATAATGAGAAACGTACTCATATTCCATGCTATTCTTTCAAATCTCTTCCATATTTCTTTTTCTCTCTTGGGCTTTCTCCATCTTTTCCCCTCTAAGTAACATGGAATTTACATCTATTTCTTAGGGATATCTTACAAATTAACAAATCTCACTTGTCTTATCATGAATGAGATTGTTCTATGATTTTATAACTTTTAATTTTTTTTGCCAGGTTGTTTATATCAAGGTCATACGGTCTCATCAAGCATATTGGCAAATGTTTTTCTTCCCCCTTGATTTTCTTAAAGCCTTTGTGTAAAAGTTTCTCAAATGTTTGCTAGTGTTCAGCATTAAAAAATACCTTGTTCTTGAGATTTTGTTTTCATTTTGAAATGAAATTTTCATTCAATTTCTTTAATTAGAGATAAAAAAAACTCAGATTTTGATTTACCTTAGGTCTGTATTTGTAAGTTTGTTTTTCAAGGAATTTATTTCCTAAGTTGGTGAATTCATTGGTTGCTATAAAATTGTTCTTATATTCCCTTGCTTACTTTTTAATTTCTGTAAGATATGTAATGATGTTCCATTTAACTTTTCTAATGTGTGTAATTTCTTTCTCTACTAAAGTTTTTAGATTTATTTAATATCTTCAAAGAAACTTAACTTTGCAATCTGCTTATTTACTCCCTGGTTTTTTGGCTATTTTCTAATTGATTTATACCTTTATCTCTAGTTGTCCTTCTCTCTACTTGCTTTGGGTTTAATTACTTCCTTTCTTATTACTTTTTAAGGTAGAGACTCAGGTCACTAATTTTTATGATTTTCTTTTCTATTATAGGTATTTAAAACTACAAATTTCTCTCCAAATCAAGCATCCCCAGAATAAATTCCACTTGGTAATGATGTGTATTATCCATTTCATACATCACTGGATATTGCCTGCTAATATTTTTCAGAATTAAAATGTATATTTTAATCTCCATTTACAAAAGGAATACATATATGTAAATGTAAATATGTACTTGTTAACTAGAAGTGAATAAAAGGAAATGATAAGCTTGTAATACTGAAATTTTAAAGTAGAGTGGAAAGTAATTAAAATCTTCATCTTGTGCAAGAAAAACTGATGATAAGAAGAGTATGTTTTGTTTTATTTTTCTTCAGGGACCATCACTAGTCTTAGGCTTCTTCATTTAAAAAACATTTCCAGGGGCTCCTGGGTGACTCAGCTGGTTAAGTATCAGACTCTGGGTTTCTCATGATCTCAGGGTCATGAGATTCAGCTACTTGGCAGGGCCCCCGCTGAGAGTGGAGACTGCTTGAGATTCTCTCCCTCTCCCTCTCCTTCTTCCTCTCTCCCACCTCTCCCCTCCTCTCCCATAAATAAATAGATAGATAGATAGATAGATAGATAGATAGATAGATAGATATTTTTCTTTTAAAAAGTCATTTCCAATTCTGTCCACCACTGGAACCCAGAAGGTACTAGCAGACTAAAAGTTTCATATGTCATCCTTCATGTATTTTAGAAATGGGCAAAAGAGGGACAAAAAGAATTGTCCAGGAATGTATACAGTGTTACTTTTTCCAACATAAAAGGGACTATCAAGTTATAAAGCATTAAAAGTTGCATAATAACACTGATTTCCCATACATCTGTTTATATCTTTAGCTTATGATTTCAAGGACATCTAGAGCGCCTCTGTGATTCTTTTTGTAGCTAATTTTAACATAATAATTAGAGTTAATGTGTAACTACACCAGATCTCAGCTGCTCCTACACGGTACACTGGTGTACCCTGTGATTACAACTTAAACACGCCAAATGAACACATGAAAAATTTATATGTAATTAATTATACAAATGTCATTTAATCAATTTTTTCTAAAACTAGGCAATATCTGTTTCTAAAAGAAAATAAGGGAAATAAAACTATCAAATGATATAGTTGTGACAAGTGGAATTTCCAATTGTGAGTGTTTAATAGTTTTTTTTTTTTAAAATAGTACAATATAGTCCTTTGTAGTAATTGTTTTCCATAACCTCTCATATTCTGGGTGTCAAGAAAAGCCTTTAACTATATTTTCACTATTAATGCATTATAAATATTGGTTACCTAATTATCATGTCAATTAACTATATGGCACTTCTTTATGGTATGGAGCATATTTTTCTCATAATTGAACATCCCCATCCCCCAATGCCTTGCTAAGTGCTTGCAGAAATTAAGTATTGAATAAGAGTCTTGTATGAAGGAGGAATTAACAAAACAGGAGAAGGTGGTTAATCATGTCCTGAAAGCCTAGAAACTCTTCCAGGCAGAGAAATGGACCAAGGGCACTTGAGGTAGAGAAAATTGTTTGCAAAGGCAAGTAGATTTTATTCATTTAGTCAACAAATATTTATTGAGTCTATTATACATGCTAGGCTGTTGGGATATAATCTAAGGCAATTACATATATGGTCCCAGCTTCCATGAAGCTTATGGCTTATGAAAAAAATGTGTTCAGCTAATAAATCACTCAAAAATGTGTTCCTATAAGCCAAAATAAGTGTATAAAGCAATATAAGTGTATGTAATAAACAGAATTAATGCCTTCTTCTGAGTTAATTGAGCATGTTTTATAATCCTAATTTGTCTCTACTCTGGAATTATTTATAAATTTAAAAAATTAGTAGTCATTCCTATGGTTGAAGCCCTTGCATATAGTGTTACATTATATGTTATGTAACATTAATGCTGTCTACTTATGTATATTACATCACTTAATATGTAGAGCAAAATGCTTATAGCTAAAAGTATCAATTCTTCCCTCTAATCCCATGTACTATTTAGGTCATATATTTTACTTTTAACATATGCTTTAAGCATACAATATATCACTATTTTTGCCTTAGACAAAGCTATCTGTTCTAGCTCCTAAAAGTAAGGGAAAACAAACTGAATTCAATGTTTTTATTCTTTTATTCCATATCAGGGATCATCCCTCTTTTTAGTTTAGCCACCTTTATGTCTAGTTTTATATTCTTTCTGCCTAAAGAACTTTGCTTTATATCTCTTGGAGTGCAAGTCTACTAGAAATAAATTGTGAGTGTGTGTATGTGTGTGTGTGTGAAAGCAGGTATTTTCCTTCACTTTGACAGCTATTGGGGCGAGGTATAGAATCCTATGTAGGCAGTTTCTATTTATTTTTCAACCCTCCAAATACTAATATTCATTGTATCTGGCTTGCATGATGCCAGATGAGAAGTGTGTTGTAGCCTCTTCATGTAATGTGTCCACATTTTCACGTATTTTCAGTAGTTTGGATGTAACAGGGAGGCATGGGATGTGTCTGTATGTGTGTACGTGTCCTAATTTCAGAAAACCTGTTGCCATTATTTCTTCAAATATTTCTCCTCTTCTTTTTCTTTTTCTTCTCCTTCTGGGATTCCAAGAATACATTTATTAAACCAGTTGGTATTGTCCAATAGCCCTTTAATTCTGTTACTTTTTTGTTGTTGTTTTTTACCTATCTTTGAGGTCATTAATTTTTTTTCTTTTATTCTTTTTTTAGGGGAGGATATATTGAGCACAGGGAACATTTTTAATTGGCTGTACTGGGCATAAGCATGTTCAAAGCATTCCTTATCTTCATTACTATTTTTTGTTTGCTTCTAGCATTTTCATTTGTTTCTTTCTTATAGAGTCCACTTCTCTGCTAAAATTACCCATTTCATCTTGCATGCTGTCCACCTTTTTTCATTAGAGGTTTTATCACATTACAGTTGAATCTTGAATAAGTTGAGAGCCAACACCCTGTGCAGTCAAAAATCCACACTTAACTTTTGACTCCCTGTAATAGTGTATTCTGGTTTTTTTTATTTGTAAATTCTTTATTTTGGCTAATATTGACTGCAATCACTACTACCACAGATTTATAATGGCTGAGAGGACTTATTCACTAGATATTCTGTTGTTATTAAACACTAAAAATTAAGAAAAGACTGGAGGGTATTTAGAATGGAATATGGAGAGGAGAGCAGAAGCTCAAGGGAGAACATGACGTCCTACCCAGCCTTGTTATCCGAAATGAGTAACCACATCAAATATAACTAAATGCCAGCCTCTACAAAAAGGTTTACAGAAAGAGGTCGTATAACTATTACTGACAAAAAAAAGTCAGTGTTTCTAGAAAAGATCTTGACATGAAAGACCCAGCTTATGAACAATTATACATAGTACCATGACACAGCTGGGATCACAGCAGCCTGGCACCAATTAAAATGCTGTTGTGGACACATTAAACTGTAGAGGCTGGTTCCCATTCACAGATACGTGTGATGTTTTATAGCATAGGGGTGCAGATGGTTCTCTCCTGTGTATGTAGATGTCATCTGGAGGGGACTTCCTCTTGCTGCCACATTCAAGGAATTTCTTAATTGTAGGAATATTACTTATTTTCACTGTGAACCCTTGGAGGTGCAGGGAGGATATTGGGGATATTCTCTTTTAGAGCCAAAATGGTTTGGAGCAGAATCACGTCCCCAGAGGCTCAGCTGATTACCAACAAGAAATCTTTTGCCTGTGATCCCTTAAATCTTTTCAAACACAGGCAATTATCTAATTGTAGCCTTCTAGGCCATGTTAATCACTTGTGTTTTTTTGTTGTTGTTGTTTTTTTGTTTTTGTTTTTTTTTTTTTTTGATCATCTGGTTTTAGGAATGGACATATGATAATAATTTCCAGCAGGTCTAGCATCCCCTACATATACATGCAGGCAGCTAAAACCCCTCTTGCAGATTCCATCAGGCATCTTCTGCTCTAATAGAGGAGCTTGGGCTTCACAGCCCTGATGGGCTTTTAGGCTTTCTGGCATTCATTTGGAGCAGCCAGAGTCACCCAATGTGTTCAGCAAGCAGCCTGTGGCCCATAGCCTGTTGTTGACTGGAAGTCTTATCCATAAGGTAAACAGCTAATTAACACATATTGTGTACATTATATGCACTATACGGTGTATTAGAATAAAGTAAACTGGGAAAAAGAAAATGATTTAAAAAGATCATAAGGAAGAGAAAATATATCTATAGAAATGTACTGTATTTAAAAAAAAATTAAATGTTTTTGATCCATATAGTTCAAACCCATGCTGTTCAAGGGTCAACTGTATGACATTGATTTTAACATTCTGCTCATAGCTTTTCAATTTATATGTCAAATATGAGCCTAATTCTATTGATTATTTTTTGTCTCTTGGAAATGCATTGTTCATTACTTGCTCTTTGATAAACCTTATAATCTTTTGCAGAAAAAAACTAGACATTCTATATAAGACAGTAGATACCAAGGTAAACAACATGTGTGGGGGTGGTAGAAATCGGCAAACCTTTCATTCTACTAGACTTTTATTTTGTGGATTTTGAAGCCATTGAAAGAGAAGTGGCTTTGGTTTGGGTTGTTTAGTTGCTACCCTCTACCCTCAGAGCACCTTGGTCACCTAATTGCTTTGGAGATAATGTGTGTTCAGGATGGGGATGGTTTTCTTTATGGTTTTATCATTTCTGATTCATCCTCAGCTTTAGTAGATCTCCTTGACGTGTGCCTGAGAGAGCATTTTTCTCCAGTCTTCCTCTATCCTGGTCCTCTTCCAGGAGAATCGTTCACCTGTTACTCATTTAACTTACAGTCTGGTAGTAGAGTGTACTCACCCATCCTCCAGTTGTAGTTCTGGGCTAGCATTCATTTGATCCTTTCCTCACTGTTTTTTCACTAGGTTTCACTAATGCCCAATGTGTATTGCTCTTCTACCACACTAAGTAAGTATTGTGAGCAATTTGCAGAGTTTTGTCTTGAAATATTTATCTTGACTACACCCTGGAAAATTAATTAAAAATCATGTGGGTAGACCAATGGGGAGATATCACAGTTGTCCAGGTTGGACAAGATGGGCCCTTGGAATGGAGAAATAGGGGTGGATATGGAAGAAAGACATCTGCTGAAAATAACAAGAGAAAGAAAGAAAATGAAAGAAAGGTGGACTTTTTGAAGAGTCTGACACTTATGGAGAATAGTGAGGCATTCAGGGTGGCTATTACACGGGATCATGATAAGACTTTAAGGAAATTAGGCTGGAAATGAATTATGATGAGACCGGAAAGACCATGTAGGCCATGCTAAGAAGGCTGTATTGATTTCTTCTATATGTACTAATTAGATCACAGTAGGCTTTAAGCTGAGCTGTGACATGATCATATTAGATTTGGGTAGATATGACTTAAATCACTAAGTCATGATCTATGTAGATGGAGTATTATTACATTCTTAACCATAAATGCAACATCTCTGTTAGTATAAACATATATTAAAATGGTAAAGCTAGACAATAATAATCTTTACAAACAAATGAAAAGAGTATTACAATGAACAAAATTTAGTTTTCTTATCACCATCCACTGAGCAAAGTAATCTGTCAGTAAAATATATCAGTCATGAAACAGGAATCATAGTCAACATAAAAGTTGATTTATAGATGAAGATGAACCAGTTGGTAGATCAAAAAAGTGGTTATATTTGACAATTTACCTTTTCTTTTTATGGTTCAGGTAAAGTATAAATGAAAAATTCATTATATCTTATATCATAGCAAATTTATAAATCCTGGTTTAAAGGACAAGCATTCCTTACATATAATTTTCCTAATTTTTAAATGTTATATTAATAGAGTCAATCATCCAGCCACTTATGTGTTTAAGTTCTCAATGAGCACATATTGGGCACTGAAAGGCTCCGTACGGTGCATGCAGGGATTCCAAAAAATTAGATGACGTGTTCTCAAAGAGCATCCAAAAAAGAAACAGACATTGCTCTGCAGTGGAGTTAAAAGCTGAAGAGTGCAGAATAAGGATGGAAGTACCAGTGACCCTATGAGGCAGGGTGGGGGGCCTTATAATGAAGTAAATAAGGCAGGACTTTTTGTTAGGCGTTCAGTTCAAATCATTTCAACGAAGCGTTACTCAGTGCTCTGTACCAGGCCCCGTGCTCAGTGTTTGGGCTGCAGAGATTGATAAAATACAGTCACTGATTTCAAGAAACTAATAATCTAATGAGAAAGACTGACATCGTAACAACCAACTACGGTATCGAATTCTAGTAACAGTATAAACTACATGGAATTAAGCCAAAATGAGAGTTGGAATGAGGGTTCACTGAGGAAGTGATCAGGAAGGAGAAGTGGAGAGTAACTTGGGGAGGAGTGCGATGTTAGGTCAGTACCTCCTTGCAGAGGACAGGACAAAGGGCTAAGGAGTTAGCCTTGACATCCTGCTCCCCAGGACAGGCTCTCATGCGGAATTTCCATGCACCGCACACCAATCTTTTTAAGGAATAGGCATCACCAACTGCCCTTTGTAGGTGTGAAATCTCTGACCCTAAGAGGTAGGTAGCTTTTCTTAGATAATGGCAGGCTGCTAGGTACCACCTACAGCTATTCCGTTTAAACATCCATGCGATCAACCATGGTGTGATAATGAGTGAAATTACGTGGTATCAGAGGACTGTAAGCAGCTCAGCACGGATGAACCACATGCAAGATTACACATATTTCTTTTCTTTTCATATCTTACCATTCCCATTTGGGTTCTTTGGATTTGGCTACTCCTTCTTTCAGGCTTATCATTGGAACTTCAGCTCCACCAGCCTGCCACATACTGACAGATAGCAAAGCTTACCTAATCTGCCTTACTTGGGGTCATGAGTAGCTGGATGAAACCCCCAGCAGGCTGCATTATGGATCCTAGATACTGCAACCATTGCTTCTGGTCCATCCGAATGTTGCCTCCTCTGGCTCTCGTGAAACTTTGTTTTTCAGATTTGGAAAGGTGCCTTGCTGCAGGCTCATGTTCTGGGCCCCAGTGGTTACTCTTGCTATTTTCAGATCCTTTTCCTTACTAGCCTGCTTCCCTGCTGCCCATCCTTTTCCGCTATTCCTTGTGACACTGAATTCAACCAACTATTTTCCCAGCTCAATGGGAAGAAGTCCCTTTCTATAATTATGTCATCTCAGTAGGGACAAAGGACATTTTCTGTTTCTTTTTAAAGCCATGAATTAATGTTAATAAATCCGAGCTATAACCTTGGTGATTAGGCCCTATCTTATTCTGCTTTTATACGAATATTTACAAACTGCAGTTTGGTCCGTAATTTACCATTCCCCATTTAGCTCTGTATGGTCAAATCAAAGAGTATTTTTAACTTAGCATTTTGTCCCTCTAGATTTTGAAGCCTGAAATGATCCTTTCCTGTTTTTAAAATCTGTCCCATCTGGCCTTCAGTGGACTCCAGAGTCTGCAGAACAAGAAGACATCCTACTCACTTAAAAATGAAAAAAAAAAAAAAAAAAAAAAGAAATTTTACCTTTCCTACCATCAAAATTGTTTTTTCCTATTAATCAGAGAATCTGTCATAGAGCCCCTAACTATTTAATAAACTTTCAAATTTTGTTAAAAATTTGTCTTTCTCGGGCAGCCCCGGTGGCTCAGCGGTTTAGTGCCGCCTGCAGCCCAGGGCATGATCCTGGAGCCCCGGGATCAAGTCCCACGTCAGGCTCTCTGTATGATGCCTGCTTCTCCCTCTGCCTGGGTCTCTGCCTCTCTCTGTGTCTCTATGAATGAATAAATAAAATCTTTTAAACAAAATTTGTCTTTCTCTATTTGGCCTGCACTCTGGATTCATCTCTGTTTTCCACATTACATTATTTTTTTCCTTAACTAGGACCAGTGTTTATTGCTTTGTCACTAGCAGCTTTATCATTAAGTACAATATTCGTGCGTGTATTTGTGTGTAGGCTTTTCACAAGCCAATCCCCTCAATCTATCAGAAAGTATCAGAAAGCATAAAAAGTAATATTCAGAATCGTCAAACATGTCATACTTTATGATTTTAAATTTATTAAAAAAAAATAAAGAACAACCTTGATGTGACTTGTACTACATGTGGCCCTGCTTCTTGAGAACAAACGTATATTACAAAAACCCAATCAATATATATGTTAAAATTCTGCAAGTGCTTAACTTTTCAGTATTCTCCCCATAATGTGCTCTTGGTCATTATTTTAATATAAAACAAACATACAAAATCCATAAAACCATAGCAAAATTGGGATTTGTTGTAAATTTTCAAATATCTGAATGAAGTAAAACATAGTTGGCTGGTAACTTCCCATTTTGCATTTGTTGAGATTGAATGATCACCCTATAGATAAAAGCCTACATTCACTCACAACAGATTAAAGTTATCAGAAAACAACCTAGTTCCCTGAAGTTCTTTTCCTCCACTCGTTCTGAAGCATTTTTATATCTTATAATTTTCTCAGTTATGTAATAAATCTCCATAGTCTTTTATTAAAACATTTAAATACATACATATATATATAGTTTCTCTAATAGCAAATATAGCCAATTTTAATTGTAAATCTGAAAAATGTCTTTCTGATAGAAAAAGTAGAAGGCATTCCATCAGGACCTATTAACAGTTCAGAAGTCTCAGAAGCTGGGGTCTCGTGATAAAAATTCTAATAAAAAAACTGAGGGATGCCTGGGTGGCTCAGTTGGTTGAGCTTCTGTGCTGGGCTCAGGGTCCTGGGATTGAGCCCCGGAGCAGGGTCCCTGCTCAGCAGGGAGTCTGCTTCTCCCTCTGCAACCCCTCTCCCATTGTGTTCTCTCTCTCTCTCTCTCTCTCTCTCTCTCTCTCCCTCTCTCTCTCAAATAAATACATGAAATATTTTAATTAAAAAAAATGAGAATTTCAGCTTTGGGGAAGCCACTCAAGAATCAGTTTTTTTTTTCAGATTATACCACCACATGAATGTACTGTCCTCCTCTACTCTGTTGTTGGAGTGTACCCAGTCTAGAAAGAACATTTCTCACTAATCAATTTTATGCCAAAAAAAGAAAATAATAATGAAAACAACCTATTTTATAATAATGCTTTATTTCAGTTTTATCAAGACTGATACCATTCTGCTCTCAGCAATTATGACTCATCCTAGACATGCTGCTGCATAGCGATCTATCACCAGCTTAACAGTTTATAATAAAACACATTTCTTATCTCATGATGTCAGTGGTTCAAGAGCTGCGGCACAGCTTTGCTGCATCCTCTGCTTGGGGTCTCACAGGCTGCAATGCGGGGGCGGGGGTGGCAAGTAGACTTCATTCTCATCTGGAGCACTGACTGGGAAAGAATCTGTTTCCAAATTCATCCAATTGTTGGAGGAATTTGTTTCCTTGTGGCTGTATGACTGAGGGCCCATGCTTCTTGCTGGCTGTCAGTGGAAGATTCTAGAGGCTGCTGCAGTACCCTACCACGTGGCCTTCTTCACACCAAGTGCTCAGTGTGCTTGTTCACCTCCTCAAGCCCAGCAGGAGAGTTTCCTGTATACTAATCTGCTAACAGAATTTCATAGAACGTGATGTTATCTTGGGAAAGACATCTCACCACCTTTGCCGTATAAAGTAACTTAATCAAGGGGTTGATAGCTATTACTTTTTCCACATTCTGCTTTCTACAAGCAAAACAGAAGTCCTGTTCTACTCAAGGGGATGAGATTATATGGGATTCAACACCAGGAGATGGAGCTCGTGAAGCTACCTTGGAATTTCTCCTACCACACTTTTCTAACAATCCATCAATTTCCCTTGGAGAGGTCAAAGCCATACCCTGTTTTAAGGATGAATTTTTATTATTTGCTTATAATTGTACTAGTAGAAAGATCATATTCCAACTTACATAAACCCTGAAATTTCACAATAAAATCTTACCCCATTGATCACAGTGTATTTTTATAAACAATAAATCTGAACAGTGAAGTCTTTTATCTGTAAGTAAATGTATTTAGCAAAGTTATTTTGGAAGTATTTTCACTTTGAAATTTTAACTTAGGACCGGTCTCCCCCTTGGCTAATTTTTAATGGTAATACAATGAAGACAAACTTTTACAATGGGATGACCTCTTACATTGGAAATGTTTGTCATTTATCTAATTCCCTTGGTTTGGAGGCCCTAGAGATATAATTCTTTCCAGTGATTTCTTCTATCTCGGAAGGTAGAGCTACTCACAGAGGTATCATTTTTTCTTCCTAATTTCCCTCTTACCCTCTTAGTCTCTCTGATCACATTGATTTTCTCAACTGAGAATTGGAATCAGGACTCAGGTCAAGCGCTAGAGATTTGTCTTCATTCACTACTAGGCCTCTTACACCGCCCCATTGGAGAAAGATGGAAGCCTCTTTACTGCCAGTTGGAAGTGGAAATTCAGGCTCCCGTGGGCTTCCCTTGATAACACAGGGGAGGTGGGGGTGCAGTAAAGGCCTCATTACCAGCCAGTAGAGATTAAAGGTTCAAGTTGACTGGTTGGTCTTTTCTGACACTATTCCAGCAGGGATAATGGGGACCCCAACCTCATAAGGATAGGAGTTTACCTTACTCATTGCTTATTCAGACTTTCATTGTGTCAATATGATATAGGGCCAAAGGTTTTGGTTAGACTAGAGCAGTTATTGTTGCAAAGTGTTGTACCTTGCTAGACTTCCCCTTTCCTATTCCTCTGGGCGGAGAGGACAAGCTTTTTTTGAGTGGGGGGTACTGTTGCATAAAATCCATGTTCACTTAGAACCTCAGAATATGTCCATATTTGGAAATAGGGTCTTAGTAGATATAATCAAATAGGTGAGTTCCTCTGGATTAAGGTGGATCCTAGTTCAATAAGACTGGTATCCTATAAGAAGAGGAGCAAACACAGACATGAGGAGACAGATTGAAAAGGAAGAAATAAAATTGTCCTTCTGTACAGATACGATGATCATGCAAGTAGACACTCCAAAAGAATCTGTAAAAATAAAAATCCTAGAACTCATAAATTAATTCAGTAAAGTTGAAAGATAAAATGTTAACATACAGAAATCAACTATATTCCTATAGACTAGCAATGAGCTCATGGATACTGGAATTAATTTAATCTACTGGCTGGGAACGAGGTCTTTTCTGCACCCTCACCTCATCTGTGTTGTCAAGAGAAGCCCACGGGAGCCCGAATTTCCACTTCCAACTGGCAGTAAAGAGGCTCCCATCTCTCTCCAGTGGGGCGGTGTCAGAGGCCTAGTGGAGAGCGAAGACTTTCACCATTGCACAACAGTAATTAGATCACTGCTTTGCTGTATCAGTGGAGACTGATGTGGAGGGGGTCCTGATTTCTCACCCCTATCCGTGTAACATTGTGTATCTTCTAGATAATTTCTTCTTTTGACCCTTCACAATCTCTTTACATTTATTTTACATAAAATGTATAGGGTTTTTCAATTGTGCTTAGTGGGAACAACAGGAAAAAGTAGCTCTACTCCCATCTTTCTGGTGGCACACAAGTCACTCCAAACTAAACTCCAGAGGAATTTCAGAGAACTTTTCTGTTTAACCTCCTTTTTAAGTTTCTTCTTTTCCTCAAGAAATTTTTAGGGAAGACATAGTAAAAAATAAAATAAAATAAACATATAGTAGACTACATGCGATGCCCCCTTTCGGATGTTCGGCACAAGTGGTCTTGCAGAGCACTGTCCCAGACCGGGTGCATGATACTCCATGCCAGTCAATGATGCCTGATTTCTCAGATTATTGGAGAGGTCATCTGATATGCCATGATGCTGTCTGTGTTAGAAGCGCAGCCAGTAGTCCAGGCAGTTATATCTAGATTGGTCCAAACTCTTACACAGGAACCCCTGAGAGGATCTGTTTGTTTTTTTCTAGTTCAAAGTTTTATATTTCTGAAGTTTCTTTATAAACTTGGTGATTTTCTTTATAAAAAATGGTGATTTTTCTTCTCTCTCTTTTTACTTATACTGATTTTATCTGAGTCTAAAAGAGTAACAGCTTGTATCACAGGCTGTAACTGTATCACAAAACCCTATGAAGGACAGATACTCAGGTTATTCCTTATGTGTGAAAGTAATATTTTCTCCTTCATGATATTGTTTTTTGTCTCTGGCAGAAACTCTTTCTAAAGTCTTTTCAGGTATTTAATGCAGAGCTAAATAAACTAGGAATGGTCCAATTTTAAATTCCTGATCACTTCATTTGCAAAATATACTTTTGTGATGCTTAATTTTATATGTCAGTTTGACTAGATCCCAGGTGCCCAGATAATTTGGTTAAGCATTACTTCTGGGTGTATCTGTGAGGATATTTATGGAAGAGACTAGTATTTGAATAGGCAGTAGACTGAGGAAAGCAGATTGACTTCCACGGTGTGTATTGACCTCACTGAATCTGTTGAGGGTCCGAATAGAACAAGAAAGCAGGGAAGGGAGAATTTTTTCTCTGCCTGTCTGCATGACCTGAAACACTGATCTCTTAGCCTTGGAATAGGACTTAACACCATCTCAACTCCTGCTTCTTGAACCTTTGGACTTGAACTAAAACTTATGCATTGGTTCTTCTGGTCTCTTCCCTATTGGTTTTATTCTCTAGAGAACCCTGACTTACACAGTTTTCATTATAATGCCATTATCATGTGGGGTCAAGCAGGAGAGGGCAGTTTTGTAAGTGTAGCTTTGATGGAAACTGTTATCAACTGAATGTGCTTCCCTCTAAATTCATGTGTTGAAGTCTTAACCTCCAATGTGTATTTAGGGATGGAACCCTTGAGAGGCAACTAAGGAGTGCTGAGCTCATGAGCTCCTAGAGTCCCAGGATCGAGTCCCACATTGGGCTCCCTGCGTGGAGCCTGCTTCTCCCTCTGCCTGTGTCTCTACCTCTCTGTCTCATGAATAAATAGATAAAATCTTTAAAAAAATAAAAAAATAAAAAAAGCCCTTGTGATAGGGCTACTGCCCTAATAAGAAGAGACACCAGAGAGCTCCAGCATATAAGGGCACCGTGAGGAGGCAGCAAGTCAGAAAGAGGATCTTCACCAGAAATCAACCATGATGGCATCCTGACCTTTTACTTCCTGCCTCCAGATCTGTGAGACAATAAATCTCAGTCGTTTAAGTCACACAATCTATGGTATTTTGCTACAGTAGCTGGAGCTAACTAATACAGACTTCTACTTTGATAAGCTTTTCTAGGTACTTGCATGCCTTCATTCTGGATGAAAGAGCATAAATTATCCCACGCTATGGCCTATTTTATCTCTTTGCTTTATGTCTTACTTCTTGTGAGATCTTATTCCCTTTCTTTGATATTTGAGTAATCTTTCCTATGTCTCCTGAAGTAACTAATACAACTATTTTTGGCCTTTGCTTCTTGTATGGGCAATAAACTCCCTCTCCGGTCAAAATTTCCTAATCTCCATCTTTTATTACCTCTTCTTGTTCAAAATATCAGTAGCAGGTTTAGGAGTCAAATGTCTTGGAAGGCCAGCCCATGTGAAGCAAATGAGAGAGCAGCAAAACATCGTGGAGTGCTAGCAAATTAGTGAATGTGTGCCCCCATCGAGAAGACGAAGTGGGCCCTTATCCACATTTCATCAGCTCCTCTAAATTTTCAAGAGAATATAGAAATTCAAGTTTTTAAAGGCTAGCAACTAATTAAAAAAAAAAAAACTTAAAAGGATGGGGGCACCTGGGTGGCTCAGTGGTTGAGCATCTGACTTCAGCTCAGGTCGTGATCCTGGGGTCCTGGGACTGAGTCCCACATCAGGCTCCCTGTAGGGAGTCTGCTTCTCCCTCTGCCTTTGTCTCTGCTTCTCTCTGTATGTCTCTCATGATTAACTAAATAAATCTTAAAAAAAAAAAAAAAAAAAAAGGATGGATGTGAACCAATGTTATTCAGGCCAAACAACACAGGTCTGGGGGCCAGAATTGGATCTTTGGCCCCAACTGAGGACTCCTATTATAATCTCTTTAATGATTCCTCCCAGGGGTGTATTTTCTTGGTGGCTCCTGTTAATATCCCTTATCTGGCTTGGGAGACCAGACCAATTTAAGTCCTGCTGATGGTGGAACCATGGCTTATGTCCTTTCACAGCTCCGTCTGGCAAACAGCTCCCCCTGGCTCAAAGAAGTGCTGCCCAGCTGACTGCTGGCAGTGGAGCTCGGCTCCTCCAAAGAACAGGACACAGGAGAACTGCCCAAATCGCTCTGTCCTGGGGATGAGTCTGTCTATATTGAATAGTTTATGATGCCACAAGCTGGTATATAGCTCTGCAGCCACCTCTGCTGCGGCGGGCGAGTGCATCTGTCACGCAGAATCTGCAGACATCAATACTATTGTTATCTTAGGCACCAGGATTTTATTTTCCTCAATACTTTATTTACTTCATTGAACAATATTGAATTTTCTTCTGCCCGAGTTAGGCTCTGAGACTAAATCATCGGCAGGTGCTTTAAATCGTTCTCTTGATGATTGCCTGTTTCTATTTCTGGTATCGTTTTTATCTCTGAAGTACTGGGTTGGATTTTCAATTTTGGTGGTCAGACCTGTGTGTTTCTCTTCACTGCAGAAGTTGAAGCAAGTCTCTGAGGCATGTCTTACTATTTTATTCCTTGTTTCTAGTGTGTCAGTCCAGGTTGGGCAGCAGCCTGTGGGAGGTGGGGCGTGTTTCTTGCAGAAAGTTTCAGAACCACACACTAGAACTTTATGGTGTGGGAAAAGGAGGAAGAAAAAAAAATCAGCTTAACCATACTAAAAAAAAAAAAAAAAAAAAAAAAAAAGAATTATGTTCAGATGGTTTTATCTTCCAAGATTTTTTTTTTGTCCAGATTCATGATGTAATCGTTCTATTTCCTTCATTTAACCCACTTTCTCCCTTTCACTGTCATTGAGATAGACAATTTCTGTATAGAAATTCTTTGGGTCGCATTTACTCACAGGTACTTCCCTGGGTTTCTATTAAAGTTTAGAACCCCTGCCGCAGATGACCTCTCCTCCCTGCATTTTGCCTATCACGAAATTAATTACCCATTAGTATTAATTTTTTTAAAGATTGTACTTATTTATTCATGAAAGACACAGAGAAGGATAGAGACATAGGCAGAGGGAGGAGAAGCAGGCCTCCATGCAGGAGCCCAATGCGGGACTCGATCCCGGAATTCCGGGGCAAAGGCAGACGCTCAACCACTGAGCCATCCAGGCATCCCTACCCATTAGTATTATTATCATTGTTATTAATTTTTAATTTTGTTAACATATGGCTTAACTTTAAGGTCTCAAAGGCAAGGAGGTTATGTTGGTCTCATTCAGTGTATCTCCCAAAGAAGAAATAAGTAACATTATGTCTCAGCTAAATCTATTCCACGTTCATATAACTGTATCCATATTCAGTTTTTAATTTCATTCAGATTTTGTTTGCCAATCATTATTCTATAGGGGCACAGAGCAAAATAGCCCACTTTGCTTTCCAAAGGCATACTTACTGTTCATCTTTGCTCTTTCCATCTTCATTTGTTTCTTCTCATATCTAAAATATAAGGTAGAGAATTCAGTTTAACAATTCAAAGTTTAATATTGGATGATGCACCCTGAAAACAAAATCCCTTGGTTTGTATATGGTGAATGTATGATCCAGAAAATTTTAAGTTCCTGGGAATTCAGTCGAAATTTCTCTTGTCCAAGAGCAGGGAATTAATAGATTATACTTATGAATCTTTCATCTATTCAACTAATCAAGCTACTTATTTAATACCTCATTTTAGATGACTAAGCCTGTTCAAACAAAGTGCCACAGACTGAGTAGTATAAATAACAGGAACTTATTGTTAATGGTTCTGGAAGATAGAAGTCCAGGTGGTGGTTCCTTCTGATCGCTATGAGGGAAGGATCTGATCTGGGCCTCCCACCTTGGCTTGTAGATAGACGGCTGTCTTCTCTTGTGTCTCTTCACATTGTCTTTCCTCTACATTTGTCTGTCTCTGTGTCCAAGTTTCTTCTTTTTATAAGGACAATGGTGATATTAGATTAAGACTCACTTTAATGAGTTTTATTTCAACCTAATTACCTCTGTAAAGACTTTATCTCCAAATAGGATCACATTCTAATGAACTGGGGGTCCGGAGTCCAAGCTATGAATTTTTGGAGGACACGATTCAACCCATAACATACCAATTGTATGATTAGAAGTAATTTTTAGACTCCGGGGGATATGTATTTCATACTCTTGTGGGGTAGGCCAAACCAAAACTCATGAATAAAAAGTGTGTGATACAAAGAACTATGTAACTAGGGCTAAAATTGTGTGGAAAGTATGCTATGCTGTAGGGGCTCAAAAATAACAATAAATAAAAATACTAATGTGTACTGGAATAATCAGGAAACAACTGAGATTCTAATAAAAAAAAGGGCTTAGTAAAAAAAGAAAGCTGGACTTTAATAAAATGGAATTTAGATAAGTATAAGGATGGAAAATAGCATATAAGGTAGGAAGTAGGGGTGACAGCACAAAGGTTTGAGTGATTAAAAATGCAAGACATATTCACGTCATAGTAGGTAGAGGAGCTGGCTCAGAGCGAGCATGTTGAGGAAAACTAGAAAAGAAAGTTAAGTTAGGTGGGAAATGAAGGGTCTGCTAAATGGAAGCACTTAGTTCATTTGAAATATTGGTAGCAGAGTTGACAATTGATCAGTTATGAAACAGGTAGTGGCTGAAAGTTTCTGAGCAGGAGATTGACAATAATTGTGGTAGAATGAAGAAATCTTCACAATCTCTCACCCCTTCCCACATTCATGAACTTTGTAATGTGACTTGGCAGGCCCTCCCAGAAGGAGGTGAAGGCTGCTTTCTCTTTGCAATGAATACACTAGTTTGTGATTTACTTTTACTAATAGAATGTGGCCCGATTGACATTACAGCAGTTTTAACCCTGGTCTGAAATTAATGGTTGTGTACACCTTCTCCCTCTCTGTCTCTCTCTTTCCCTCTGTCTCTGTCTCTCGCTTGTGATCACCTTTGAAGAAGCCTAGTATAGTCTGTTGAAGGATAAGAAACTGTGTGAAGGGAGTCCACCACAAACGAAGTCATTTTTCATCATGAGCTCTCAGAAGACCCTTCAGTGGCCTGTAGACACACACATGACCCCAAGCAAGCGAGATCAGCCTAGCCAGATCTAGCAGGTCAGAAAATTGTCCCATCTAACCCATAGACTCATGAGCAATAATAAATACTTAATAATTATTCATTAAGTTTTGCAGTTGTTTGTTAGTATTATTGTAGTAGAAAGCTCAAACTGTGGCATTTGAGTAAAGAAGGATGAACCTGGCAGCAATGGCAGTAGGGAGAGGAGTTCCTGTGTGAGTATATGGAAAGTAGAGGAGGGCAGTTAGAATAAATAGTAAAAGGAAATCGATCTAAGAAGGACCTCAGGCTAGGATACTCCTAACTGAGCTGTACAGTAAGGGAGTCATGAGAAACATTTTGAGGAGAAAACTGGCAAGCTTTGTGAATTTAAAAAAAAAAAAATGACAGGGAAGAATTAAGGAATTTTATTTGAGTTTCTACCGAATACTTAGATAAACTTTAGCTATTTCCTTTAAAAATAGTTCTAACGTGATTTTCTAGGCTCAAATGAGAACTTTCCATAAGCTATTTCTTTCATCAGTTTGTCTAAATATACCTAGTAATTTGGGGGGTTCTAAAAATGGGAAATTCTATAAAATATATGGCCACTGTTAAAGGTTTCACAAAAATAAAGTCTTCGCTTGAGATGATGGGTTTAAAATATAAACACCAAAGATGTTGGTGCTTCTTGGGAGAGAAGCTTGACTTTTTGCTAAGAGGTTGCATAAGAACACTTAGGTCTTTCAGTGAGGAAGATTTCCAATTGTTCCAGTTCCAGAGCATGTTCACAGATAAAGCCAGATTAAACAGTCCTGCTGTCCAGCTGCCAAACTCATAGTGCTTGTTTATACCCATCTTCTAATCTAATCTACATCCTTGTTTCAAAGGATGTGCCATCCTAAGAAGGAGAGATCTTTTAAGACAAGCATAGGAAGCACATGACCATAAATAACAGCAATGAAGACAGGAGTCTTTCTTTCTTTCTTTCTTTCTTTCTTTCTTTCTTTCTTTCTTTCTTTCTTTCTTTCTTTCTTCTTTCTTTTCTTTCTTTCTTCTTTCTTTTCTTTCTTCTTTCTTTCTTTCTTTCTTTCTTTCTTTCTTTCTTTCTTTCTTTCTTTCTTCTTTCTTTCTTTCTTTCTTTCTTTCTTTCTTTCTTTCTTTCTTTCTTTCTTTCTATTCTATTCTTTCTTTCTTTCTTTCTTTCTTTCTTTCTTTCTTTCTTTCTTTTTCTTCTTTCTTTTTCTTTAATTGTCAAGGCTAACAAGAACTGAAGATAAAATTTTGAACATTTGGTAGCTTAATGGTCATGACTATGTCAAGGCCAAAAGAATGTCAATCTTAGGTTATTTAAAAATACCTATCATCAGATGATCATTTAATTGTATTTATACAGGTCTATGTTAATGTATATAATATAAATTTTCCTTCACCAAATTTCCTTAGAAAATTATATTTTGCTTATAAAAAGCTCTTTTCAGACAAAGCATTCATTAAGAGAGAAGACATTAGGAGTACCTGGGTGACTCAGTTGGTTAAGTGCCTGCCTTCCGCCCAGGTCATGATCCCAAGGTCCTGGGATGGAGCCCTGCACCACATTGGGTTCCTCTTCAGCAGGGGGTCTGCTCACCCCACCAGCTTGTGCTCTCTCTCAAATAAATAAATAAAAATTTTTTAAAAATAAATAATAATAAAGAAGTGTAAGAGAAGACATTAAATTTAGGTAAAAATAATTGAGTGAAGTGGAACAGATACAGAAGAAATGATGTCTTCTTTGTCTCCCCTTGGTTCTTTAGTTCCTGGGATGCTCTGAAGACCTGTATCTGTATGTCAGCTTTACTTCTGTTTAACGGGCATGTTCCTTAATGGTGGCAACAATGTGGAGACATCAGGAATCCTAGTGTTCCAGATGAGAATGCATGTAACACATACAAATTTGCGTCACTGTGAAGGATTCTTGCTGAGAAGCCTTACATCCTTAGTAACAGATGCCAGTGTGCTTGCTAACCTAGCACCAAGCCTGCCTCCACACGCTCTAATTGAATGAAGTCGCTAGAATTAGCTTAAAGATCTTCTGGTTTTAACTTTTGGTGTTTATGAGTCATCTTTCCTTTTAGTTACAAATGAGAATTTTCTGTGAAAGTAACTAATTGCCATGCCTTTTGCTGATGACAGGACCAGGGTATCTGTGCGGCTTGCTCCCAATATATGATGACTAAAAAAAGAAACACAGAAAGAGTGGGAGCTCCATTTATCTCCAATATAGGAAAGATCATCTATCAAAGTTGATGCTTTCTAGACTCTTTGATTTTTTTTTTGTTTAGAAATACATTAGAAACAGCATTTCATATCATTAGATCTTCAGACACTGCCTTTACCAAATTTCTCATTCAATCGACAAATGTACTTTTACCTTTAAAAAAAAAAAAAAACAGCCAATTCCCTAATGGTAGTCATTTAGATTTTTTTTCCACTTTTCCACTGATATTGGATAGAGTATTGCAGTGAACATGCGTTTTAGGTAAAATCTTGGTATATGTAACAGGAATATAAAATGTAACTTACATGGTGATGTCAAGTCACCTGTCCTTAGACGAGAACAGAGTGAACCATGGTGGACAGAGCCCAGGTATCGTGATCTCCCTGTGCTCAGCTTTTGCAGAATATGGCTCTTTAAAGGGAACTTATACAAGGATGAGTGCAGAAAAATAGGGAAGCATCTCAGCGGGTCTTGCTCAACGAGTTAAGGTGTTTGACCTTCATACCGTTGACGAGTATTTTCAAGAGTAAATAATTTAACATCTTAATGGATACAACGGATATTTTCCGAGATGAAATACAACACCATAAAACGGAATACTATAAATCAGGGTGCACCAATAAGAGTTTGAAAAATGTTATTTCAGTTTTATGTGAGGTGCCTGTGGATAAAAGAGAGAGAGAAGAGAGAGAGAGAGAGAGAAACAGAGAGAGAAAGGTTGAAATGTGGTTTTCATGTGTAGTAAAACAAAATAAAATTAAAAAAAGAAAGGCAGTGTTGTCAATCATGGAAAGCCATGGAGAAATTTTACAATTGGGAGTAATCTGTCTGTATTTGCACTTCTCATGAAGAAGTCTTTTTCTCAAGGAGGTTAGATCTGGGAATAAAGATACCTTGGAAATAGGCAATTATATACCAAGCTATGAAAATTTTGTGGTGAAAAACCATCACTACCCAAAGTGAGGCAGTGATGATGAAGATGAAGGGGATCCACAGTGTGATGTTTAGGAAGGAGAATTGACAGAAATAGATGACTGCCTAGACAGGATGGCAAGCAATTCATTATGATTCTGAATGTCTTTGGCTCAGGTGATTGTGTGAACAGAGATGTCATTAACTGAGATTAGGAGTACAGGAAGGAGAGCCAGTTTTGACAGAAAGAGTTATCATTTCTGAAAAAAAAATATTGAAGTTGATGGATATTCTATTCTTTGTGATGTTGAGAAGTTTCAATATAGTGCAGGGGATGTCCTGAATTAAAGCATAAATGCCAGATAAGAAAGTAGAAACAATGTCTACAAGCTACCTATAAAAGTTCCACCTTGAGGGGCGCCTGGGTGGCTCAATTGGTTGAGCATCTGCCTTCGGCTCAGCTCATGATCTCGGGGTCCTGCAATCCAGCTCTGCATCGGGCTTTCTGCTCAGTAGGGAGTCTCCTTGTTCCTCTCCTTCTGCCCCTCCCTCCATTTATGCTCTCTCTGTCTCTCTCAAATAAATATATAAAATTGTTTCTTAAAAATTCCATCCTAAAAGGCAGGCAATATAAGATATATAGATATTTCTTCATTTGTCTATTTACATGTTTAAATATATACTGTTTACCTACAATTCCCTGATCTTTTTACAGCTAGATGGTATTTTCCATATAAAAGATCTATAATTATTTTCATACATTTGCTTATTCCTTGTCCTAATTTTTACTTATGAAAATTTCAATACCAGAAGATGCAATTATATAATAAATTTTAGCAGTTGATTTCTCTATAGATGTGTATCTTCTGTGGTTGATAATGTACCTGAACTTGTATTTATACAGGAGACTGGTGCTTGCCTGTGGTGTTGCAAGCACACATTGTTTAAGCATAGCAAGTTATTTTCATATGCACTCTGCAGTAGTGTATGAGGTATGATAGGAGATGCAAAGCCATTTGATAGAGGAGTGCCAGATGTCATTTGTTTCACTGGGATCCATTGGCTCTTCAGGTTTTAGTAAATATAACTTTTCTTTTCTCTGATTTTATGATTTACATACTTAAAGGCTAGGCAAGTATAAATTATTTTAAGATGTATCTGGTAAATGGCTCTAGAAGATTTTTTTTTTTTTAATTTTTATTTATTTATGATAGTCACAGAGAGAGAGAGAGGCAGAGACACAGGCAGAGGGAGAAGCAGGCTCCATGCACCGGGAGCCCGACGTGGGATTCGATCCCAGGTCTCCAGGATCGCGCCCTGGGCCAAAGGCAGGCGCCAAACCGCTGCGCCACCCAGGGTTCCCTCTAGAAGATTTTGAAGTGGTAAAATATAGTAATTTCTTCTTTCCGATTGTTTTATACTTGTCCTTTCCTTTTAAGTCATGCAAGTATTATTATTGTAATACAAATCTGTGTTATTGCCCACTTATATTTCAGCAACAGCCTTATGGCACTGGGTCCCTATCATCTGCCTCAACTAATAGATCCATCCAGCATAGGATGCCCACTATGCAGGTTCTGAGAAACTGCCAAAGTAGTCATTCTAAACATGACAGTCATTATGACTTTGTCTTACTCAGCAACCAATGTTCATTCTTTATTACCTACTATGTAATATCCAGGCTCTTGTGTATGACTTTCAATCTATTATAACCCAACCCTAAATATAACACTTGGCATTACACCACATGACTGGGGTTGTATTAGACTCCCTGTCCTCTTCATGTTCCACACTCACCTATGCCTCTGGAATTCTCTCCTGGGTTTCTGCCATAAAGTGGAATTCCTTCTCCCCCTCATCTATGCACATCCAGACTCTACGGACATTTTGTAGACCTATCATCTTTCTCATGAGGCACCCTAACAAACCAACTTTTATTTTTCTTTCAGTTCTCCAACATCTGTAGAGTCAGAACCTTGATTATAAACTGTTCTTTTAGATGTTATGGTTTTATTTCTTTTATTAAACTGTATATAAGAGTATAGTGCAGATCATTTATGACATAATTCTTTTGTAAAGTTGATATATATAGAAACCCATCCTCATCATGGTGCTAAATTATATACTTGGTCATTGATTGATAATTAAATGACTCAAGAGTTCTGACATCAGTATTGGCTCAAAACCACTTGACTCTATCTTTAGAAAAGATCTACTTACAAATTCTACCCCTCTACCCCTACTTGATCACCTTCCCTCTACTCTATCATGTTCTACCTACAATCCCCCACTCTCTTCCTCAGGTGGGGGTTGAAGGGCCAGAGTGGGGGTGGCAGGGTCTGGAAGCCAGGCAGGCCCCTGCACAGAGAAAAAAAATCTGGTGAGACTTTCAACTCTTTCACCAAAAATCTAAAATAAAATATAAACTTACCTAGTCATATCAATTTTCTACCTTTAGTTAAGTATTTAATACCTTTAGGATTTTTGCTGTTGTCATCACTGGTTTTCTTTTTCCACTCTTGTTTTTCTCAGTAGTGAGGTAAAAATCTCTACAGCTATATGGAAATAACTAGGTAATACTTTATCTAACATGTGAATGTTGTTTATAGTTAAAGACACTTTACTGACATAAAAATGCAATTCGAGTTTCTTAATAGATTTTATTTATTTGATGGAGAGAGAGAGAGAAAGAGAGAGAGAGAGAGAGTGACAGAGAGTGCATGAGCTGGGGGGAGGGGTAGAGGGAGAGGGAGATGAAGGACTTGATCCCAGGACCCTGGGATCATGACCTGACCAGAAGGCAGATGCTTAACGGACTGAGCCGCCCAGGTGCCCCCAATTCAGAGTTTTAAAAATATCTTCTAGTAATTAGCTAGGATAATTTTTATTCAGTAATTTCATTTTCCTGAAATAGATAAGATGCCAAAACTCATGCCATTAAAGAATTGGTTACACAGATCTTTCCACCATATTGATCTGAGGAACCTGTAAATCCACCTCTTTCTTAGAGGACTTGTTCATTTCATTTCATTCAGTCTGGCTGTCCCCTTCAGGGTGAGCACAGAAGTGTATGTCACTGCAGAGAAAAGTTTCTTCATGCCTTGAAGATATTTATTTCCCTCAATGAGCTGAAAAATAACAGGCAAACATTTTATTTATACCAGAGACCCTAAAGTGATGGTGAATCAAGCTGGAAGACTCATTAGCTTACTTCATGCCCTCTGTTGTCACTAGAATAAGATCTGTTACTTATATGGCTTGCTCTTCAAAAGTTTCCATTATGGAAAAAAAGCCTACTTCCTTATAGGCATATATAGGTAATTTAAAAATAGGAAAGTATTCTTCAGTGTTTTTGTGTAACTTCATATGAATAGTATATTATACGTAGAAATGCCATCACAGACTCATTATAAAATAAGCCCTAGTTATTGTTACATAAAACATTTTTGATGCTATTTTGATTTATGTTTTTAGAGAGTTAACAGTGATTCTGTAACTCCTTTTTAACCTCGGTTTTGATCATTACCAGTCTCCTTATAAATATTGACTATGGATTTACTAGATAGAAAAAATGAGGATCTGCAAGGGTTGCTATGTACTAATTACTGAACATGGAATGCTTCTAACTGGATATACTTCTGCAAGATTTTCAGCTGTAAATAATCATGTCATCTCTGGATCTCTGAGAGGCAGCTGCATAAGGAATTATTAGTTGTATAACCATTACACTAATAGAGAACGAGCAATGGGTAAAATTTGAAAGACTCTAAAGCCTACTAAACTCATCCTTCTGGAGAGCAAAACACATCCTAGTAAAAGCGGATTTGAGAAGCTGTGTCAGATGGATGTGCCATTCCTGGGTATTTGCATGGCTTATGCTGCTGCTCCTATTTTGTATCCTTCATGACTCATTTGTAAAGCTTATATTTTATGGGATCCTATTTGCTAATTTGGGCCTCTGTGATCGTGCAATTTGTATACTGTTTTACATTTTTAAAACTAAATCTTTATATAAGTTTGGTGATGTAAATAGTGCATGTGTTACCAGCTGTTTTAGAAAGGAACTTAGTCTAAGGTGATGATAGTAGCAGTAGAAAATCCAGAGCAGTGGCAACTATTTACTTAGCTTTTGGTGTGTATCAGTGTGCTAGGCCCTTAATTCATTTACTTTACAATTAGTCAACATACAGAAGACTAAGCTTCAGGATCCTTGTCTTTATTGGACCCCATCTAAGCCCTGAGAAATCTGCTAGAAATATGTTCTCAAGGTCATATAATTGGTAAAATTTGCCCAAGTGAGATCCTTTAATTATAATCTTTTAAGAATATTATCTTCCCACTCCAGCTTCTCTTTGGCATTTTTTTTTCTCATGTTGGGTGGTATGGAAGGAGGCAGCATCGAGGAAATTCAATTAGGGATTCATTTATTCAGGATTTATAGAATAGGTTTACATGATGAAGTATAATTATATGGCTTGCAGTTATTTATATAAAATTATTGCAGAAATCCTAGTGTAGGAATGTCTTTCTGGAATAATCCTATCACCCATTGTGTTATAACATAAAAAGTATGAAGACAGAGTTTGTATCATGGCATGCATGTGTCTTTGGTGCCCAGAGGCTGAAATCTATTGGTAGTGGAAAGAAAACAAGGTATAAAATGTGCAGAATCAGAAGCTAGCCTGTGAAAAATTCTCACAAATTTATAGTACATAGATGAAATAAATGGAGAGAGCTTTTCCTAGATTTAAAATAACCTGAAAATTTAAAAATACTTACCAATGACAAAATGTGAAATTGAAAGAAACAGCTCTAAGCTATTGATAATAAGAAACATTTTTTTTAATCTAACATATTAGAGAAACATTCTTTCTACTGGAAATTAGAATATAAAATTCTCATAAGACACTCAGAGATTGAAGCCAAAAATAAACAAATGCACAGAATAAAAGGATTATAAAAGTACTTCAGAGAACTAGTGAAAACATTGATTTTTTTTCCAGATTTTCTGATACTTTTGGCATGGGTCTAGTTTTTAAAAATTAATAATTTGTTGAAAGACCTTTAGTTATTCAAAATAGTAACTTCTGTAATATTTTTGCATTTATTTTTATTTTTTAAAGATTTTATTTATTTATTCATGAGAGAGAGAGAGAGAGAGAGAGAGAGAGAGAGAGAGATGCAGAGACACAGGCAGAGGGAGAAGCAGGCTCCATGCAGGGAGCCTGACCTGGGACTTGATCCCGGATCTCCAGGATCACACCCTGGGCTGAAAGCGGCGCTAAACCGCTGAGCCACCTGGGCTGCCTGTATTTATTTTTTAAAGAATTAAGCCAAATTTTATGTGTATCAGGCCCAGGATCTACGCATGCCAGGATCTACCCAGAGTCAATGGTATTCTCCAGAGTTTATACACCCTTGGGCCAACACTAGAGAGAATGTCCTTTAATATGCTTTTTTCCTTTCCACTGAGCTTTTCTTTGTTCATATTAAATCATTTATGTAGGGTGCCTGGGTGGCTCAGTTGGTCAAACATCTGCCTTTGGCTTGGGTCCCAATCCTGGAGGCCTGGGATCAAGCCCTGCATTGGGCCCCCTGCTCAGCAGAGTCTGCTTCTCCCTCTCCCTGTGCTCCTCCACTCTGCTTGTGCTCTCTTATTCTCTGTCAAATAAATAAATAAAATCTTAAAAAAAATCCATTATGAGGGAGAGAAAAAAAATCCAATGCTATGCAGAAGACTATATCCATATGTGCAAGGAATAGAAAAAGTTAGGCAATTCAGTTATTTATTCATTAATTCTACTGAGTTCTAAATTGGAAGCTGTTTGTTAAAATGGGCAAATAATGAAGCTTCCCCAGGGCAGGTCAATATGCAAAATATTCTCTATGCCTGATGTATAGAATTTCTCTTGATAGAAAACGTAACTTTCTATATAATTTAGAGACTATATCAAAGTTCTGGAAATATTTCTAGTGCTGAAATTGTGAACATATGTTTGAAACTTTGCAAACTGTTTAATTATGAAAAATATCTTTCTGAAATTTTAAATATAGCCTACCTTAATTTTGTAAATAGAGTATTACCATGTGGTGTTTTTATTTTAGACATGTGGGGAATTTAAACAACTTATTTCTGAAGGAGAATATTCTTTTCCAAAAGTGTAAAACTATTCCAATCTGGATGGTCAAGAAACAGAATTGAAAGCCTTTTCAACAATAGAGAGTAATTTGGAACCTATTTAAGAAAGAGAATGACCAATCCAGGTAGACAAGACTTGAGTTTATTTATACGATTCGTATCTCCCTTCTTGAAAGGACATTTACAAACTTGATTTCAAAAATAAAGAACTTCTGAATGACAAGTGTTCACGTTTTAATTCCAGTATTACAAGTATGCTCTTTTGTGATAAATTATCAGTTGAAAATGTTCCAGTGAAATCTGGTATCAGTTAATTTAACACTTCATATAAGAAATAAAACATTTATTTTCAAGTCTTACATATATTACTTAAATTAGATACAAAGTTCAATTTGTAACTTTCAAATTTTACTGCTATATCAAGCTACCTGGGAGAAAATACCTTAGTGGAAAAAAATGTTTTGATTGTTTTAATAAGTATGACTTTTAAAACAAGCACTGTTAGTAACAATCCACCCATATGTTATTTAGGAATTAGGCAGGTCAAATAATGTGTGATATTATTTTGAAAGAAAAGAAATAGTATTTGTTGGGCAGGTGCAGGTAAAATAATATTTGAAGACTATTATAATACGCAACTTGGAATCAAATTCAAGAAGTTGATTGGTTAATAAGAATAACATTGAACAAATTCATAAATAACTGCTTAGTTCCCATCTTTTAATATTAATCCGCACGACTGAAGCACACTGAAAACAATGAAATGAGATAAAGTCGTAAAAAAATTGTACATCTGATTGTTTCCTTGATGGAGGCATTGATTTGTTAAAATAGCTTCTCATACACATTTTCCTGTCCAATAATATAAACTTGCTTGTTTTCCATATATACAAGTATCCTGTGAAATCCTGGACTCCAAAAAGAAAAAGGTTGAGGTATAGCATTGAATAAAGCATCAAAATGCATGATATTTTTGGCTGAAATTCAGCAAAGTTACTGTCAGTAGAGCAGAGTTGATCCAAGTGCGCTTCCAAGAGTCTTCTAGGTTTTTGCCCCTCTGAGAAATTTGTTGGCGACATCAAATAATTGAACTCTTCAACATCAATATATACAAAGGCATTTTATTATTAATCAAAGAAAGGGAATTAGAGCCATCAGAAATTACAACTTTATTTTTTTTCATAATACATATATTTATTGCCATCATAGTTCTGCAATTGTCATAAAATTAGAGTCAGATGGAATTCAGAGACACGTGCAAGTTTTGGAAATGGACACATAGATAACAGTATAGAACTGTACATAAAATAATTACAATTTATTAAACACATTGTTTTAGCACATCCTTGATGGATGGGAATGAGCACCATATCTTTTATGAATATATATTTTTCTCTTCTTTTTTTTCTACAGCACCAAAGAAATCCAAATAGGAAAAGGAGAGATGAAAATTGGAAATCAAGAATAAGGCCTGTTTCCATCTCAGCCACACTATCTTGTATTTTTATGATTTTCGAAAGTTTTTTCATATAAAGATTCTGGCCCTCTCACGAGCACCAGTATTTTTAATCGGAACATATATACGTAGCAAGTTGCTTTCTATACCATCCTTATTCAAAACTTGCATGTGGCATAAAATGGGTTGGTGGCACCAAGGTATTTTTTTTCTGTTGATTTCATATGTTCTTTGTCCTAATCTTAGCCAAGGAAACAAACAGGACCAACTTCAAATCCAAACTTCTGATTCTGATCACCAAAGTCATTGATCATTACATCAACGATAGGTACTTGATCAATTTTCGGTGTATTGATTTCAATCACAGTTTTGTCATAGCCTTTTCTGGACTGTAAAATGGAGCAGAAATAAAGAGTTACACAATCATTTTATAGTTTTAATACATATGTTATTTTTTTCTTACACCTCTGAATGGAGACAAGAAGGTAAGAAAGACAAGAGTAAGAAACAAATTTGTCATTATCTACGTGTAATTAACTCTTGTTTTTATCACTGATGTCATAGATAGTTTTAAATTTTGAGTGTTTAATATTTAGCTGTTATAGCTGTTACTCAACTATAATATTTGGATATATTGCACAGTTGAAGAGAATCTTACTGAATTGAAAAATACCATTTAAGATGAAGACTGATGCTAGTATTGAGTCAGGCTCCTACATAATAATATATTCCCACCATTGTAATCATACTAGGTATATATACAAGGTTTCTTAAGACACAGTATACAAGTTATAGTGCACGAGGTCACTTCTACTGTTATATATTAATTTTGTGAATGATTATCAGTACATTACTATTGGGAAATCCAAACACTTGCTACTTTTAATATGTTTTATTTTCTCTTCTTTGATCTGTGGATACCTTACTCATTGGTGAAGTCATGTGCTTATTGCTTTGTAACTATGACTTCTTTAGTCATCAGCTAAAACAATGAGTTTTTTAGTGTGTTCTCTGGGTCACTTTCTTAAATGGAATTCCCACTGTGTGAAAATGATAGTTCCAGAGGATAGAAGTAACAAAAAATGACAGTAACTGCCTAAACCACTATAGTATAGAATCAACAGACAAGCTCCTTACAAACAAAATACAGAGGTAAGAATTATCTATAGTATAAATGGTATAATGCCAATTCCTTTACCTGTCATTTTAGATCCATGGATGAAGGAGGCAAATGAAATTTTTTTTTTAAATTTCAAGAATAACTAGCTATAATAGTATTCAAATATCAGGAATAATTCCATAGAAGTAGCATATGATCTAAGATTAACTTCTGCTACGGCTTTTAAAATATGTCTATATGTATGTTTCATGGTTTGTGTGTGTGTGACTGTGTGTGAATATTAGTGGCTTCTAAGACACCGTATTTCAATGCCAATGTTAAGCATCAGATCTTAATAACAATTGCTATTCATTTCATGCATTTCATGAGAGAAACCTGGCTTAGGGCCAAACTGAGGTGGTTACACGCTGCCTCCCACCCTGCGGAAGAAGGCAAGCGATTTCACTCACCGCACAGCCATCATACAGTGCTTTGATGTAAGGGTTGTTGTCGTAGGACATCTCCTCATCATTTGATCCCAGGAATCGAAGTGCTTTGTCGTAACTTCCTGATGACACATCATACCAGGCTGCTGATTGATGACAGGTGTAGGTGAAATTCTGCCGAGCAGAGGCAGTCAGCAGTTTCAGGAATGTCATTTGCACCATATTAATGGAATTTCCTTCAACATCTAAATAGGAAAGCTGGGAATAAAAGAATAAAAAGACATATAAAGATTCTTTTACTCTTTTATGTTATAAAAGGATAAAATCGCTGTTGACGTTGAACTGTTACCCCAGAAGCATTGGATGAATCAATCAATGGGCCCATTTTCAGTTAGGGAAAGAAAGTGGGCACGGAGGATCAGAAGACCCAGAGACAATATTTTCTGAAATTGTATTCCCACCTGAGTTACTATAAGCACTATGTATCTTGAAAAAAAAATCACTTTCTTCCTATGCTTCATTGTCCTAATCATTAAAAATTTCCCCCAAAATGCTTTTGTTTCCAAGAGAGCTTTCATTATATTTGTGTATCTTTTTTTTTTTTGAGTTTTTTTTTAATTTATTTTTTATTGGTGTTCAATTTACTAACATACAGAATAACCCCCAGTGCCCGTCACCCATTCACTCCCACCCCCCGCCCTCCTCCCCTTCTACCACCCCTAGTTCGTTTTTAAATTATAAAGTGGAAAATAGTGAACAATGGGAACTGGGGAATCTTGGTGCAATGCAAAGGTGACCAATTTAGCGGGGTTTTACTTTTTTTTTTTTTTTCCAGAGAGAAAGAGTGTATATGCACTGCTTGCACGGGTGATGGGGGCAGGAGTAGAGCAGGAGCGAGAAAGAGGGAGAAACGATTTCTAGTGGAATCCTGCCTCTATGAGCACAGAGCCCTAGGCATCTGGATCTCTTGACCCTGAGATCTTGAGTGGAAACCGAGTCATCACTTAACTAACTGAGCCACCCAGTGCCCCTTCATTTTTTTTTAATATCACCTACTTCTTTAAAAAATTTCATCGTATAAGCACTTGACCCACATTTACTTAAAGATTTTATTTATTTATTTATGAGAGACAGAGAGGGGCAGAGACACAGGCAGAGGGAGGAGCAGGTCCTGGGCTGAAGGTGGCGCTAAAGCGCTGAGCCAGCCAGGCTGCCCTTGCCCCACATTTTAAAACATGTTCCTGCAGTTTTTTATTTTGGGGCCATAGTTTTCTAAGGTGTTTGGTCTTTTATTTCCAGGACAGACTTGCCCGTTTGTTCATTCTTAGATGATGCACTTATTCAACACTATGTCACTAGCACTAAGCATAATGTCCAAGATGACACAAGTGAGTATTTGTTGGTCAGTAAGCACTTATTTTGAATTTACAGCAGGTAGTTTTAATTGAAAATTATTAAAGGTCTTTATTAAATTCATAAGTCCATTGGGTGTAATTCAAATACTAGGGTCAACTGAAACATATAAACCTAGAGTTTTTAAAAATTGAGTAGGAAATTTACCTAAAGATTTAGTCAATGTAAAGGTAGTTATCTATGGCTCTCTTCTTTATTGCTGAATCTACTCAATTCTTACTGATTAACAGCTTAGATAGTGAGGAAGCTTGTTTGGTTGAAGAAACAAAGACCACTTGGGAAATGCACACGAAGGAAAACAAACCAAAACAACAAAAAATAACACCACATACAGAATTCTGTGTATGTATTTTTAACTTCTACATTAGTAAGAATATCACATGGATATTTTATGGAACTTGAAGATTGAATAATTCTGTCAAGTGGAGAACTTCACTAAAGTTGTTAATTAATACGTGTAGGTTCCCCTAGGATGATAACTATAAAACAGCCATCAATAGAAAATAATAGCTTTTTTAAGAACATCAAACAATTGAATAATTATCTAGGAAAGTGAGAAACTTTCATTTAAATACATTCTTATTAATATTTTAAACACATATATTTTTAGACAGCTTTTATAATACAAATTTAGTTTTGGCACCTAATCTTAAAATACCTATAAAAATTATCAATAGTGAACTGGCAATTGTATGAAAATATCTAAATGAACTTGTGCTATAATCCAAATAAAGGTTAGGTCAGTCAGTTCACTTTATTTCCAAATGTAACAGTCAGAAAAAAAATTTCACATTCTAAAAGTTTTTACTGAAATAGAGAAATGAATATATGTATTCTCTATACTGGATATTTCTAACATAATCAATTTTTATGATGTCTATCAGGTGCTTAGTGGAATGCATACTTTATCTGATCACATTATTTTAGTAAATTTAGTATATTTCCATATGCTATTAGCATACTAGCATAGCACATTTAGACTTCTCTAAAATACTACAGTGATCTAAGATAGATGGAGCCAGCCGGAGAACACTTGGAATCCTTGATAGTAGAATTTGGACTTTCATAGTCAGTGTCTAGAGATATAGAGAGCTTCATTTATGAAGTTTAAGATAAACCATTTCATGGTAAGGTTATAACATACCAGTTTTCCTCTCTTAAATTCACTAAACCAGCTTCCTGGTTTCTCCTTTGGCCAAGATGATATTCTCACCTGTTGCAAAGGAATAGGAAAATTAGATAAAAATTGTGAACAGCATTGTTTAGATATGTATCAGTAATTTTCAGTAAAACTAAAATGCCAAAGAGGTTTTAAAACAGCCTATCCTGAACTACAGAAAATGAGATAAAGAGCAAAATTTGAGAGAGATCTTGGGAATTCCTATTTAGTGAAGATGGAGTCATTTTCTTCCTGGTTTTTTTTTTTTAATTGCTCAAAAAGAAGGGTGTGGGGGGGATAACCTACAGATGGCATAATAAGAGCTGTAGGGGACATTGGTGGAACTCTTAGGTAACCCCTTGGAAAGGAACACCTCACAATACCAGTTGGAATCAGCCAGCAAGGCAAGTACCATCAGCATTGCACAGTGAAGGGAAGCATCCGGAACACATTCAGCCAGTAACTATTCAGCCATGCTTTGGAAAAGTCACTGGCAGGAAGCAAGCCTAATCATCTTCTGCTGACAGGAATGTTTAGAATCTCCTATAGATCTGCATTTATTGTTTTGCTTTGCTAACATCAGCAAACTATAAGGGTATATAAGATCTCATGGTAAGGAATCTGAGTTATCAGTGTAAGGGAAGGCATTTTCCACATTCCCTCATTTCTTTGGGGGCTACACGAATTTTATTATGCTTCGCCACATGCCATGTTTGGGAAACAGAAGTTGCTTTGTCTCCTGCCCCTACTACCCATCCTTTTCTCACAAATTTAATTTCTTTCCTGAAGAGATTAGCCACACCTAAAGCTACTTGTCTTGCCTTAAGGACTTTCTTTGCCTCTCTATACCCATACCATTTACTAAGAAGAATGTCATTTATTAAAAGATTACAAAGACAACATTTACCACCAGAAAATAGTTGGAGAATATAATTAGGCTAGGGGAAAAAATCTTTCCCTATATTAGTAGTTTACCTTTATAGCTTTAAAGATAGAACTCAAATATATTGATACTGCTGGGTGAAAATCAAGAGATGTTTTTGAAGGGACTAAACATTTTAAAACTATGCAAAAAAAATTAAAACTATGCAAATGCAGACAGTGCTCTTATTTTATGTAAGATATTATAAATTGTGTATTTTGAATATCATATACAGCTGTGAGTTCTATCTCATGGTAAGTGGAATGAAGAATACTATGCATGCACTAAAATTTGGGAATCAGCTGTGCTGTGTCATGGAAAGCCATAGAATTTTAGAGCACAAGCAGGTGCATAAAGAATACATCTGGGTAAAAAATAAAGGAGAGAAGTATTTGTTAACTCTGTGCATCACTTTGGTGTCTTATTCATGTTTATGCAAATGAAATGTTCTAATTACCCTGTAAGAAAAGCAGATAAATGAAAATATGACAGTATAATTTTCCTGTTTAGTTCAATATTGCAAAAACATGGCAAGAACTGTCAACAGTCACCACCAAAACAGATTGGTACTTACTCCTTCAGATTTTTTGTCTGGATAAATGCAAGTCTCACCACCAGATGTGAAATTACAGTAAACTTTGAAGGAATCTCCTGAGCAACCTTGGTTTGGGTCAATCCAATATTCACCTAGAAGTAGGAAAAAATATGTCATATACAAATACATTTATATAAAAAGTCAATTGCATTAAGTATCAAATTTTATTAGAGAAAGAAAAATTAATATTGATGGATCTTCTCCCATGAGAATCACTTTTATGCTTTTTGTCATATTGAGGTATGTGTTTGAATAGTTAAAGAGTGACCCTTTGTCTTCTCTGAATCAAAGCTTTGCCCATAAACTCTTGTGGAACACACTTGTTCCTAGCACATCTGTTATTTTTAGATTTCAGCTTAAATGCCACCTCCTCAAATATTAACATTCAATTTACCCATCATAATAAATTGCATGGATATTGGAATCAGATAAACTTAACCCTAAATCTCACATGTATTACTACTTAAGTGGTCGGAGTATAATAATCACTATATTTTCCCTTGGTTTATTCATCTGCAACAATGGAGGTGATAGTATCTACTTAGCTTCAATCGTACTTTTGCATTACTTTATGGCACAAACTTCTTGTAGTAAAGAATATTTTACTACAAGAGAAATTCTAATTCCCTTTGAATTAGATTTTAAAAAGAAGGTCCATTTGATATATTTAAATGTAGTTTTCTATTAAAGTCATTATCCTGTGGTGCAGGGCAAATTTTATCATGTGGATGACTATGACCATTAATTTATTGTTAGATGAGTAAAGATGGTAAGTAGTAGAAATAACATAAAATTTTTTTAAAATAATTGACAATACACCAACAACTATTGGAAGACAGTATTGGTACACATACTTTGGTTCCCTCTTACCATTTTTTATGCTGTCATTTCATTTTAAATATTAGTCTGAATTATGTGAATCTACTGGTTATTAACTTTTAACAATCTGAAATCTCTAACTGCTTAGCACTAGAACTCTTGAAAATCCAAAACCAATCTGCTTTACCTTTTACTACTACTGTATATAAACAGGGAAAGTACTCTTTTTTTTTTTTTGGAAAGTACTCTTATAGTCAATTAGCTTCTACTATATGTCAGATCACTTGAAACATTTATTTAACAAAATCATTTACATTTTTTCTGACTGCATCATTTATAGATTCATGTCTGGAATGAACTGAAATTCTCAGGAATAAAATATACAAAAAAAGTTAAAGATCATCCAGGATTTCACAAACCAGGATAACCACTCTTACTGTTTGATATATCTTATGGATTTTAGAAATACGTAATTTCAAATTCTGTGGTATTTTTACCTTGATTTATTCAGTTAATATTGTCATTAATTTTTTTTCAAAAACATAATAATAACTTAATTACTAAGACACCTTCATCGTCCAATAAATTCAGTGTACTATTGGTACCATGTACAACTTATCTCTAACTTATTCATTTCCTGCTTTTACTGTCAGATCTCTAAATCAAGTCATCATAATTTCTTGACTAGATTAATCCAGTTTCCTTTGATTCCACCTCACTTCCCTCCAAATTACTTCAAGTAATTTTCCACTTTGCTTACTACTGTTTAGCCATAGAGATCTTTCAGTTCCTTGAAGACACCAAGATCTTGTCTTCTTCAAAGCTTTACCTATATCCTCTGCCTGGAATACCCTTTTGATTCTTTGCATGACTGGCTACCTCCTTAAAAGTTTCAGCTTAAATGTTACCTCATCAGATATTAACTCCCTATATATCCAAAATGGAATCATCCTTTGCTTACCTAAATACTCATTTTTTTACAGTACCTGTCATAATATGCTATTATTAATACTTATGCTTTTTCCTGTCTCTATCATTTGAGAACAGCAGCTCAAGGGCATTATTCCTTCTGTGTATCTGTGAATCTCTGTCTGAAGAACAGTGCCTGGCTGTTAATTAATTAATTAATATTCAATTAATTGATTGACATTTAATTAATATTTAATCACAATTAATTAATACATTGAAGAATTACTAATGCTAGTTTATTTATGAGGAAACCACAGGGAACTGTAGCCCATGGTGAACTTCCCATTCCCAAAATTTACAAAACTTTTTCTTGACTTCTCAGGTTCTAAGTCATTATATGTTGTCTTATTAACTCATACATGTTGTAATCTTTTACAATAGAATTACAATTATGTATGACTCTCTTAGCGACATGAGAAGTCTGAATCATTCTTATAAATCACTGAATTACTACTGAATTAAACTTGCATTTCTCAAATATACATACTGTAAACTTGGATATCAGTTTCTATGAAATCCTTAATAGTTTTAGCCTGTTTTAGTTTTAACAGGCTATGCTTGAATAAGATAGGAAGATTTTATGATATTCTTCTTTTATGGTGGTGACTGTTTCTGAATCACATTGAACTTTTCTCTCTGAACGGAGTTATTTAGATCTCAGTTATAACATTCTTGTATGATTGACAGTGCAAAATTATTGTCCTAAAAGTAAAAAGAATGACAAAATATTTCCACATAAAATGGGAGATTTAAGATCACATAAAATCTGTCCCTTGTTAGGTATGTAATTGTGAGAGTTTATTAGCTAATTCAGGATACTTGAAACTCTTGCTTTCTCAGGATGGGTATGTAAAAGTTTGTGTTAAATGGTAGGTATAATAAATTATCCTGATTATTATTACAAATAAATTGTTCACAGTTCCAATTATTTGTGGATCAATGACATAAATTTTTGCCCCAAGCTATCCTAATTCTCAGTCTGTTCAACAAATCATTGCTAAACTAATGGGTCAAATATGATGTAGTATGCTATTAATCATGTTAACTTTACTCATATCGATGTAAAATAAGTTAGATTATAGGATATAAATAATTATACATTAATGTGTACATGCACGGACACATAAAGCCCCTTCTATCATAGTTATTACATGGAAAATGCATTTATGTTATCTATAATCATCCAAAAAGATCTTGTCATAATTTAATGAAACCTTATATAACCGGCAAGGATTCTCTGAAGCAGATCTTGAATTGCACGGTGTAAATGACTTTTTCTGTCTACAAGATTGGAATTAAATCACCTGCTTTAGTTTTATTGAGATTCTATATTAAACATTTAACTAGAATTAATGAGCTGACAATGTGCCTTCATAACTTAGAGGTTCAGTACACTTGCTGTGTCATGTATTATTAACATACCATCTGGGAAGTCAGGATGGCTGAGTTGCAGGTCTTTGCAAGTTCGGGCTGGGTTAGTCTGAGTACCCATTGGAAACTTCATATGCTCGATGTCTTGTTTCAGGGAATTGAGAGAACCAAATATTTCCTCCATTCCATCCGAGTAATCAAGAATATTATCCCCTGCATCTGCTTGCATGTTTTCAGCATGTCTTCTTGTTTTCTTGGGTGACAAGATTGGTAAAGGCTGAATGACTTCCCCAGGTGGACCCTGTGAAAGAGATAACGTGCATGTAATTGCTTCTTAAGTAAAATATTCTGTATAATTATTACTGGTTATGTCATTGTTAGGAGAAACTATAGCTAATTTAGCTTTTCAATGTGTTTCCTATTTTCAATGTTTTCTATACACATATACATATATAAATATTTATGTAGAAACTGTGTAAATTCTATTCTAAAGAATCTCGTGAGCATATGAGGTAGATACAAATCAGATAATTTCTGTACCTTTTTTCTATATAAGTAATGTAACACAGACTGGTGTGGACATATGTATGTTACTTTCTCATTTATTAATTAATCCTCATTTACGTGTCCTATCTCTGCAACTAGATTTTAGTCTCTGAAGATTAAAATATCATTTTAAAGTTATTATGCTACCTAATGAGTTGTCTATTGTGCTTGATAATAATTTATATTATGAAACATTAAGCTCTTAATAATACACAAGTTAATACACATTAACTTGTTTCAAATAGAAGTTAACATTGTATAAATTTTAAAAACTTAAAAAATGCAGCCAGACTTGAATTTGCAAGAGTAGAACTATACCAAATAGTTAAGTGCACAGCGATATGGATTGTGTCCCACAAAATTCATATGTAGAAGTCCTAAGCCCCTGTACCTTAAAGTAAGACCTTATTTTGAAACGGGGTTGCTGTAGATATAATTAATTAAGTAAATATAAGGGCATTCTATTCCAATATGACTGATAACCTTATAAAAGGAGGAAATTTGGGAATAGAGACCCACATAGACAGAAGATGATGGGAAAAGACAGAAGACAGCCATCTATGAGCCAAGGAGAGGGTCATGGAACAGACCTTCCTCCAAGACCTTGGAAGGAGCGGATGCTTCCCATAGGTTGAACTAGGACTTGTGGCCTCGAGAACTGTTGGACAATGCATTTCTATAAGTTAAGCCACCTTGTTTGTGGTGCCTATTACGGCAGCCCTAGCAAAGCAAATCTATCACTTAGTAGTTACGTGAAGACTGGAAAAAGTCCGCATTAATAAATATTAGAAATTATTGTTGCTTTTAGGATGATCATTATATTTAGTAGGAAAAAAATGTCAGTTTTCTAAACTTTTGTCTTTATTCCTGTGTGGTCAGACATATATGCATCTTTGTGGCATACAATCAATTGCTTTCACAAAAATGTGACATAAGAAAGGATATAATATTCTTCAGAAACAAATAAAAACAAGATTATCATAATATGTAGTTAATGTATCTTTTTATTCAATTGAAAGAAAAATATTGGCATGTGGACCTGATCATGTAATTAATCTAGTTGCTATTTCCTAGAAAAATCAGCACAAAGACATTTGACAGAATGCCTTTTTTTTTCACCCTTCTTATAAATTCAGATAATTCATTGGCAGTCTCAGGATGCTAATTGCCAGAACATTACTCTTGTTACTCTGCACTTACCGGAGGTCCTGGAGGCCCTGGAAGACCACTGTCACCCTTCTGGCCGGCAGGTCCCTTTTAGGAAAAAAAAAAGGAACAAGATAAATAGAGAACAAGGCATTTAAGTGGACTTCCCCCAAAAAATAAAAGTCCAAAGGCAAAAGTACTTACAGCAGAGCCTTTGGTTCCCTTTGGACCTTGAGGACCCTAGAAAAAATGCAAAGGCAAAAGATAAAAGATAAGATAAAAAATCTGGAGAATTTATGACTTCAGTATATTTGTAAGTTTACATTAAAAAATTATTTCATCTTGCACTTACTGGTAAGCCTGGAGGACCAGGTGGACCTATGGGACCAGCAGGACCTGGAATTCCCTGTAGAGAAAATCATCCAAATTAGAGCTTTCCTCAGCTATTCTGTTTCATGTTTTGCATAACAGCATACACTGCATACTTTAGATTATGCAAGAATATATAAGAATAACCTAAAACTTTCCACTCTGAATCTAACAAATAACTTTTCAAGATAATCTGTTTTTTCCCATGTGCTTCAGTGTCTATACCTTTATAGGAATAAAGCAGCTTCAGAATGATTTGTATGTTTTGGGGATTCACTAAATTTTTGTGTAATTAACTGTTGAACTGTAGTTTTTACGATTTCTAACTTCTCATATTTTTAATTTATTACTTTAAGGTTAAGTAAACCTCTTTTTGAAAACACCATTGACTTAAAGAGGTTAAAGATGCTTTAAATCACCTCATTGGTCACGTTTAATGGAATGTGTGCAGGTGTGTGTGTGTGTGTATGTGAGTACAACTGGAAAGGAGTAGGAGAATAATTTATATCTTTACTCACTCCATCCCCCTTTGCTCCTGGAGATCCCTGAGTTCCAGGGAGTCCTCTGTCACCTTTTTCACCTTGTTCTCCCGGAGGTCCAATCAGGCCAATTAAACCAGGATGTCCCTTTAAAAGGCAGAGAAAAGAAATTTAACAATATGTAAATTACAATCATCTATTATAGTCATAAAATAATTACACGCTAAATTTATGAAACCTAAAAGTAAAAGAAAAAGATAAAAAATTTAACCCTTTCTGAAGGATATTTGGATTAAGAACCTGTTTTCCTCTTACCTAACAGGATCATTTACTGCTTAAGTGAGATTTTTATCAGTGAGGAGGAGTATTAGGGAACAAAGTGCTTTCTGAAAATATTTTTAGTGTTTCATTTACTTAAAAAGAATTCTCTCAACTAAGAGACTAACAATGACCATATATAATATTGATGAAATAAACAACTGAAAAGTCATTATTTTAATAAGCACCATATTTTATATGAAATGATTTTTACTCTTGAGACTTTGTAGTTTTTCAGAGACATTTGGAGATTTAAAAATAATACAGAAACATTAGTGGCATTCTAAAAAGGCTTATTTTCTTTCATTATTTGGTGCGACTCAGCATACATTCTGGAAGATCAAGTTATTATTTCAAAGGTATTCTAGTTTAAATTTTTTATTTTCATGTTTAAAAACATAAAAGTGGACATTTTGTTATTCCATCTGTTTATTTTCTGAAGGGTTATTTTAGTATAACCATATGCTTTCTCCGTATGGTTCCTACAAGGGGACATTGAAAAAATATAACACTGAATTCTGATACATTTTTCACTATGACTTTGTATATTTTCTCTTCTCTAAATTCATCTGGGAAACAGAGGATTGACAGCTTTTTCCTTGGTTAGAAGGACAAAGATATTCATTGAAATTTCCTTTTGAGTGATCTATATCCACAAAGTTATTGTCTCTACTATTAGGATGTCAAAATTGTAATAACTTGTGCTTTTATTCTCACCTTCTCACCCTTGGAGCCGGGGTCACCTTTGAGACCAGGTAAGCCAGGAGGTCCCTAAATAATGAGAAATAATAAACATATATAGAGTGGGTATGAGTTAGAGGATCATTACTCTCCACAAGGAATGTTTGGCTTTGGTAATCTGACAGTTTTCAAAAACAATAATGTTTAGTGTTTATTTTTCAGGATTCTAAATAATTTTGCTTGTTTAAAATTCCATGGCTTAATATTTAACTATAGTTATAAAGCATAGTATCGATAGGTTTGACTACATAAATATGAAATTAGGAATAAGACATGGTTTATATGGTCTTTAAACTGAAAATGGAGGATAGATTTTTAAATACCCTAATTTTAGAAGTGATTTCCAAATTATACATCAAATCAACCAAATATTTCTGTGCTAAACTCAAATACATTACAGTATTTCCTGTAAAATTAAAAAAAAAACTCAGTAAATTTTTAACACTCATCTGACTTTTGATAACTACTTTTCCTAATCAAACTCCCAAGATGGTATTTTAAACTGTAATTCCTGAACAATGTTTTATCTAAATGATTTGTAAATTTAATAATAAGGCAATTCGTTTTCTTCATATAATCATCTTTATTTTACTAATTTAACCTTTTTTATGGTCCAATGATAAGACATTTACTCATTTATGCTGAATTATATTTTGATGAAAATCATGGTATGACTTCAACTTACTCAGTCCTGACCCCTACCCATGGAATTATTCATATTGATGACTTTTTAACACATTTTTTAAAGATTTTATTTATTTATTCATGAGACACACAGAGAGAGGCAGGGACACAGGCAGAGGGAGAAGCAGGCCCCACGCAGGGAGCCCAACGTGGGACTGCCCTGAGCCACAGGCAGACGCTCACCCGCTAAGCCACCGGGCGTCCCTAACAAACGTTTTTATATAAAAGTCAGTGTATTCCATATCAAAGGCATCACAAAATATGACCCTTCTTGTGAAATTAATGACAAATGAAACTGCAGGCTAGAGATTCTGTCGGAAGAAACGTAACTGACACTAAAGGATGGATAGTAAGGGTGTGATTGATGAAATCCAAGTCAAGATAATGCTACAGAATGTAGGTCACTACTACCTGCAATAGTGAGGCATCCAGAAAAACAAAGCAAAATATTTCTACAGTTTCTCTATTTATATTGAATTGAATTTCAGAATTATAATTTCAGTAACTATTTTTAACATGGCACTTAGAAAACAAAAGGCTTTGACTTTTACCACACTATACCATGAGTGTTCACTTTTTGTTGTATCTTCTTCAAGGCTACCATGAGTAATTTTTTTTTCCTTTCTATCCAGACACTTAGAATCTTCAGTGTGAGAGGAGCATGTAAGTCCCAGTCCAACATTTTTGTGAATTTAAAGTATGAAAAGCCATGGATCTGATCCAAGTTATATGATGTAATATAAAAAGTATGGGCTCAGGATAGGATAAATTTAGGATAGAAGCCCGTGTCTCCTATTAGCAATTTAAATTAGCTAACCAAAAAAAGCTGCAGTTATCTCATCTGTAAATTGAGGATTATGATTCCTGTTTCATGAGATTGAATAGATGAGCCTTTTCCACTCCTTTCTCACATCTACATCTTAAACTGAATTTCTGATCATCAGGGGAAAGTCAGAATGTGGCTAGTACAATTAGTACTGTGTAACAACAGTATTTTGGACTATTATTATATATAATTATATTTGTTTTAATTCCTGAATTAATTTGAAATTCTGTAAGTATTGATATAAAAGTGAACAATTTCCCTACATCATTCCATTAACAATAGATTCAAATTATTTTCATAGAAAATACATGCAATTTTAAATGTGCCTAATAATGTTCTTCTACTAAGGAGAAAATAATCCTCAGACAGAAATTTATTTTAATTCACCTTAGACCTTCTTTTGTGTAAAATAATCATGCTACTTTGTTCAAAACCTGACTGACAAAATGTAGATGACAAAGAAATTACCAAGGTGTTTTTTTTGAGAATGTATTTTTTTTTTGAGAATGTATTTTTTATTGGAGTTCGATTTGCCAACATATAGTCCAACATATAGTATGGTTATACATATAATATAATTCCCAGTGCTTATCCCGTCATGTGCCCCCCTCAGTGTCTGTCACCCAGTCACCCCATCCCCCCACCCACGTCTTCTTCCACTACCCCTTGTTCATTTTCCAGAGTTAGGAGTCTCTCACGTTCTGTCTCCCTCTCTGATATTTCCCACTCATTTTCTCTCCTTTCCTCTTTAAATCCTTTCACTAATTACCAAATTTACTTCCAAGTATGTTCTAGGGCTGGGTTTGAAAACTGGACTTTCATCTTATTTACTCACACCCTATCATAGTGAACCTCAAAGTGTGGTCCTTAGACCAGTAACATTAGCATTCTCTGTGAACTTTTTATTAGAAAAGCAAATTCTTGGGTTTCATTCAGACCATCTGAATCTGAAATTTTGAAGTTAAGAGACCAGCAATCTGTTTCATAGATTTGATAACTCATTACTGTTTGGGAGGCATGGTTCTGTGGCATTAGGTCCCAAATCGGGTTAAATCAATATTCAAATCAGAAGCGTATAAAAGATCTCATATATGTTAAAATATGAGCATTACCTATTTGGTTCTACTAGTTCAATAATTTTTAAATTATAATTATATTTCATATTTATTATTTTCTGATCGTATCAGAAATGCATGATGAATCATCAATTAGGAAAATAATGTTGCCCAACAGCACATTTTAAAAGGATAATATCAATGATTAGTGGAAACACTCAAATAATTTCCTGAGACCACGTCACCATCAGGATAAATGCAAAAGATTCTATATGTTACAACAAGGTGGCATAGAATAGTAAGAAAAAATAGTTTTAATAAAAATATAACTGCATGAAAGAACCATATACTTGTAGCAGTAGCAGAAATCTTTTAAGAATATTGGTTAAAACTGACATATGTAAATTAAAAGTAAATACATTCTCTAGACTGAAAATATAAAACTATGTACAGGCCAGACTTTCTTCATGTCTCATTTTACATTCAAACTTTCTTAGGCATGTAATATGTTACAGAAACTTTGGTCTATGCGAGAGAATTACTAAGGATGTTGCTTGCTGGACAACAATATCCTAATCACTGCTTCACTCAGAGTCTTAAATCTAACCACATATTAGTTGGGTGATCTTAGATATATTACTTACTATCTCTGAGTTTCATTTAAGAAGGTAATATGTAATAACTGTCATAGTATTCTAATAATGGAAGAAAAATCAGACCTACAAAAGTACTATATAGACAGTGAAGTATAATATAAATTATTAACTTTCATTTTTGAATTGTTACAAATAGTTCTCAGTCAGCTTTCTCACCATATTTTAATAGTATAAACTAAAATGGGGAAAAAAGAGAAGGAGGAGGAGGTGGAGAGGAGGAGGAAAAGGAAGAGGAGGAGGAAGGAGAAGAAATACTGGAAGTCTAATTACTCAGGCGTAATGAGAAATACACTAGATATTATTTGTGTTTATACTGCATTTTAAATCATTTCTATAAATGTATATAAAAGAGTTAGAGGAAATGAGGACTAATTCCTCTAAGCTAAGAATTTCTTATGAACTTGCAAACTTTATCTGAGGACGGATTTATCAGGCAAAATCAGTTTCTTATCATTTTCATCAGTTGGAAATAGAAATTGGTGAAGTTATGATATTGATAGCAGTTGTAAATAACCCTCTGAACTTGGAACATATCAGAAATATCAATTCTGCATATAAAAATGTTATTCCAAGTACATATTTTCTGTTTCCTATTTGGGATATTGTAAATTGGAAAACCCCAGGGAAATGCATAATTCATAAGTAATAAAGTGAAAAGGAAAACAGGGATGATAGATTCTTAAGTGTCTAGAATACACAATCAAACATTTACCCCTGCAGTATTATTCTTTACAGAATGTTTGCTTTGATATGCATCTCAAAACTCTAGTGCATTGAAGTTTAAAGAAACTGTAAATCCTGCACTTTATTTAGAATGTAATATTGTGAAATAATTTTTAATTTGGTGAAAAGCAAATGCTTTGTTGTTTGAACCTGGTTAATCATTATGGAATGCTACACATCTCAATCTTGTCTACAGACAGTTCAAATATAGCATAAAAAATTAGAAACTGCAATTCAGTAATCCATCCTACCATTTTTTCAGACCCTGATGGTTTGGAAAATTATGCCATCAGATGTTTTATTTATCGGTATGTGTAAAAGAAGGCATGCATGATTATAGTATGGAAAATTTCATCTCTTTTTCATGTTGACTACTCAAAAATTTTATTCAATTTTTAAAAACCTTTTATTATTCTTTATATAATATCATCATTGTCCTCGGCCTTCTGTTAGCTCCCCTATGTAGTATTTATCCTCAGTTCCATATGGTGATTCTAAATATACAGGTACATAAAATTTGTGCATATATAGGAGTTTAATTTTTACCATGAGAAATGTCTTTTAAAGTGAAAAATAAATACTTTACCATATCTAACTCTAGTAGAGACGATTACAGGTGGACAAACACCAAACACATATCATTTTAAAAGTTTTGTTATATTTATTTATTCTTAAGGTTTTATTTATATTTTCATGAGAGTCACGGAGAGAGAGGTAGAGACATAAGCAGAGGAAGAAGGAGGCTCCCTATAGGGAGCCCGATGTGGGACTCGATCCTAGGACCTCAGAACCTGAGCCAAAGGCAGAGAGGTTCAACCACTGAGCCAACCAGGTGCCCCTTTTTAAAAAGTTTTAAAAGATCTGTTTCACTCTCACCCCAAAGAATTTCCACTCCAAAGGTTAACATGATTATATATAAAATACCTTTATAAGTACAGTAAGTTTATAAGCAAGCATATAAATATTCTCTAATAAAAACAAAAAGCCACAGAAAAAGGAATGGCACCCATACTGCTAACTGCTCTGTTAGATAGAGTGCAATTGTCTAGTTAGTTAGCTGCCTAACTGGAGCAATGAAAGTTCAGTAAGTTGCACTTACTGAACAGCTAAGTTGTATATAAAAGTTGGGGAAAGGGGAATGTTGTGGTTTTGTCTGACTAGTGGACCCTACAGCAGGAAGTTTCAGGCAAACTTCGGGAAGGAGAAAAGAGACCCAATGGGTAGCTGCAGAAATGCCGTGATTAACAGACTTCTGAAGCATGTGTAGACTTGGATGTGGGTGTGAATACATTTATAATTATAATGAGGAAAAACACATTATGGAGAGAATATTCAGATGAATTTCACGTGGATTAATTTCAGAGACTAATTCAAATTTATATGAGTTTTGAAACCTCTTACTTTTACCTCCCACATTTTTTTTAAGCCTTCCAACCACCTTTAAACCTCTCTTTTCCTTCTTTAATAAACTTACCATATTCCTGATGAGGGAAAGGTCCCCAGAGGAGATGGCATTTTAACAATCTTGCTCTGAATATATTTAGCATTCTTTGCTTAATTCTATTATAGTACTTACTTACTTACCTTAGACTCTAACTGCTGTAAGTCAGCATAATTTGTTAGTCCTTTTCATTTGCTTTAATAGTCAGTGTCTTTCAAACAAGTTTATTGATGATATGTATGTATGCATGAATGAGGTCAAATTTAGTGACTTTTTTTTTAAAGTAAACTCTACCCCCAAAATGGGGCGCAAACTCATGACACCAATATCAACAATATTCCACGGAGTGAGCCAGCCAGGTATCCCAACTTTAGTTACTTTTCACTAAGAATATGAAATTGTTTATTTTTCAAAACAGTATTTCATTCAATTAATCATTCTTTATTTGATGCACCTGGTACCAATGAATGGTCTAAGTGTTTTACATATAACTTATTTAATTAACATAAGAACCCTAATGAGGTAGAAGATATTAATATCTCATTTAATTCATTTAAATTTCATTACATCCCAAGAGATAGATGCTATTGGTATTTTAATTTTACAGATGAGAAACCTAAAGCTTAAAAAGAAAATAAATAGCTTTCCTAAAGCCATCCAACAAGTAAGTAGTAGTGTTTGTTTTTGAAACCAGGGAGCTTAGCTTTGAGAGCCAATGACCTTAACCAATAACCATGATCAAAAACTGCCTACTAAAATAAATTTTTCTTGGCTGAGTTGAAAAGCTCATTGAATTGCCATAAAAAGCATGGTTTCTCTGCTCATCCTCACTTCATGAGGATCAACTAGCATTTTCATTAAAATTAGATATTGTCAAACTAATGGATGCTATGAAAAAGCTCCAATATATTCACATTATAAGTGCTCTCTGATAAAACGAGTAGCCAGAGAAAGGCATGGCACTCATATTGCTGAATTCTGATGCTTTTCACTTCACTCTGCCTAAAAGGGTTTGAGTTTGAGATGTTCTGTCCCTTGCTCTGTAAACTCACATTTACCTAAGGGTCAAAAATATAAACTTTTACAAGCTGGAATCAGGTGATACATCTGATGGTTTTATTTTTAATATTATCTGAAGGAAATCTCCAGTATGATGTTTCTTTTTTTTTTTTTTTAATTTCATCTGGATAAAGGTCAGAATACTTATTGGAAAATCTGAAATAACAAGAAAAAAATCTCTGGCATATTTTAAGGTGACATTAAGGCAAATTATTATTTTTTCCAGACTCTGACTCTAGAATTAGGAGCTTACCATATCTAAGGAGAATATTCCCTAAATAGTGGCACAGACTTGAAGCCCACTCTGCTTCAACCAGGGCCCCGTGCCTATGCTGATCGGGTCATGTACAGATTTGATAATCTCCTGATGAAGGTCATTCAAAATTTGGTGACTTTTATCCTGATACTAAAATAAATGATATTTAACTTTTCAGTGAAAGTTTTAAAAAAAAGTCTCTTGTAATACGAAATTCTTGGTATATTTTGTGGCATTTTTACTAAAAGGAATGGCCAAAATTTCTCCTCAATAAATAAGATTATGAATCCCAGGGTTTTTTTAAATAAATCTTTTTTAAAAAAGATTTTTTAATTTATTCATGAGAGACAGACACACACAGAGAGAAAGGCAGAGGCAGAGGCAGAGGGAAAGGGAGAAGCAGGCTCCCTGTGGAGCAGGGAGTCGGATATGGGACTCAGATCCCAGGACCTCAGGATCAAGACCTGAGCTGAAGGAAGATGCTCAACCGAATGAGCCACCCAGGTGCGCCTGAATCCTAGTTTTGATGGCTTTCTGAGAATGCATCTCTGAGGTAATTAATATATTCATGATAAGAGGTACTTTTGTAAAATATGAATTGCTCTACAGAAGCATTTGACTTTTTGAACCAACTTGCATCCCACGTGCATAATGGTATGCATTATTGACTATTTTGATTAATCCCTTTACATGCAACCATTTCTGAACAATGAATTTCAAATACCTCTACCATAAAATAGAATCTGTCACCCAAAAAACAATGATATTAAAGTCAAGACTTGCTTTCTCACCTATGCCAAAATTCAGTTGCGAAGATAGCCTTGGCACCTATAATACACTCCCATCCCATGTACAGTGTGCTGGTCAACTAAATGCTCTGTTGCATATCTCAAGCATGTTTGCACACAGGGTTTATGATAGTAACCAAGCTTCAGTTGTAGTAATGATGCCTTTCTTCACTAATGGAGGTTAATGTTTTATCTTCCAGCACGTATGACTCATTGAAGAGAACAATTTATTTGGTGAAGGAATCACTATATGCCTGTGCCAATGTCATTCTTTTAAATGAAGTGCCAGGAAACTAAGTGTAATTGCATGCATTTGGGGGAACTGTCCACATTTAGAAAAGAACTGGCGAGGCTATTAGTGGCATTTTATTCAGAGTGGAAATATTTTTTTTTTTTTTTATCCAAAGGACATAAGAAAGGAAAGATTTGATCAAATGACACATTTTCCAAATAACCGATCAGGATTACTTTCGTCTTTTTAGATCTAAGTAATGCACTTCCTTGAATGTTGGACAAAGTATAAGCTAATTTATAACATAAAACTTCAGAAATTCTTGCTTATAAATAAATTTGTTTCTTGAATTCTCCCTCTAAATAACAGAAAAGATCATACTCACCATAGGACCAGGAGGCCCATCCTGGCCTGCGGCTCCAGGGAGACCTTGTTCTCCCTATGGAAAAGAAACAATTGATTTTTTTTAATTAACAAAAGGATACATACATTTTTTCTTTCAATTTTGGAAATACAAAAAGAAAGAAAGCAAACATCACATGGGGAATATCTATGGTATGCTATAAGCAATTTTCAATCTTTCTATTTTGTGTATGTCTATATGGATGCATGTATAAAAACTGAACATCTTAAGTTCATAGGATTTAGTTTTCTATTCTGCCTTTCTCTGTTGGAATTTCACCTTGAACTTATTAAATAAATGACATATCTAAATATCTTAAGAGTATCTGACTTTAATTATTGCATAACATTTACTGAATTCCCATAAAACATCCACAAAATACCTCATGAAACAATCCTGGCATAAACCTTTTCATTCTTAATTTTTTTGGAAATAAAATATTTTCAAATGACATCGTTTAGCACAGATGCTCACCACTGGGCCAGGGATGCCCCGAAGACCCTCTGGCCCAGGCTTTCCGGCAGGTCCCTGGGGACCGACTGGACCAGTTTTTCCAGGAGGACCCTCGGCACCTGCTTCTCCCTGTTAGAAGAAAAAATATGTGAATGCATTAATAATGAGGAAAGATAGTTTTATATTATTAAAAGTATTGCAATAGATGTTGTTCAATTTATGTATAAGCCATTCAAACATGTATTTTACCTTAGCACCTTTTTCACCTTGTCTTCCCTCTGCACCTGCAGCTCCAGGAGGACCCTATAAACATAAAATTACACTTAAAATATATATTGCATATAAAAATAATATAGCTGAGGAATTGCTCACAACTACTCTGGCTTAATTTGTAACAGAATTCTAATAAACAAAACAAATTCTGACAAACTGTGGTTGTCTATAGCTATTTAGTTTAAAGCATGATGAGAAAAGAAAAAAATCAAAACCCTTTTATATAAAACTTTCATTTAAAATATTAAAAATAAATTAAGCACAGATTGACAGATAAGCACATCATGTCAGTGTAAAGAAACAGTCAAGATAATTTTTTTTAAGAAACTGATGACTTAGTCACCTTAGTATTTTAAATTCTCAGGTATCATGTATTATGTTGTAGAATTAGGATCTAAGTGCATCTATCAGATTGCACTTCCATCCTAAAGTGTGGTTCAAGATTGGCTCCTTTCTCAATCTTAGAGCATCCATATGTTATGCATTCTTATAGGATCATCTTCAAACTAGGGCAGCACAACATTTAAAATCTTGACTATCAGCAGAAATTTTCATTTTCCCCGAACTATGCAATTCACATAAATAAGTTACATAAAAATAGTTATTACTTTTAAAACCTAATATTAGAGCCAGAGCGGAAAAAAAAATCTTCACACTCCATATGTTATCCAAAAGCTTATGAGATATTCTGGTGTTTGCCTGACTTTTGCAGAGCTGCATAGATTGCTATGGAGAGATGCTAATTATTAATCTGTTTAAAGCTATTCATAATATTGCTTCTCGACCATATTTGTATTTTTGTAAGATATCTGTCAACCCAGTTCTCTTTTTCTTTTTTCATTGGCTTTTTGATTTTTTACAATTTATTAGTATTCCCAAACTTCAGTTCTTTCATCCGTTAAAATATTACCAAGAAAAATTTTCTTGCTACAGAACTGTTGTTAAATTTAAATGAGATAACACATGTAAAAGTATCTTTCAAGCTTTCCAGTGTAGTAGTATCAAATACAGATATGGAATCTGGTGCTTTAAGAGCATAAAGCCTGGACTTAGACTGCCTGACTTCAAATCCTGGCTCTGCCACTAATTAGCTTTGTGATCTTTAGGAAGTTATACACCATGGCAGCTCTTCAGTTTACTTCTATGCAAAAAGTGGAGAACAATAGGAGCTATTTCCCAGAGTTGTCATAAGAACTCAATGAATTGAGAAATGTAAATGGCGTATAACAGTGCCTGGGACATTAAAAAAAAAATTGAGCAAACATTGGCTATCGTTACTATCATTACTACAATTATTAGGTATTCTTTTATACATTAAAGCATTTTACCTATATTTTTCACCATGTTGGCAACCTAAGAGTCAGGTCAAACAAAATAGTCTCTCAAACTACATTTGTAGGCACCATGTCAACAAATTACTTTTTCTACCCATTCTGTCTATAATACCTGAAAAATATAAATTCCATGTTTGAAACTACTTATTTTAACTGGAAAATTTTGAGTTGGCTAAAAAATGAGATATAATATAATCCTGAAATATATAATCAGATTTTGAAATCTGATACTCATATTTCCTTCTTGCATTTGCATAATCATCTGTGAAATATAACATGACATTTCTAAATCTTATAGCAAAATGAGAAAAGAATCATTTATAGTACATAATACAACATCCAAGGTATCAAAGAAATAATGAATTTTTCAAGCTAAGACATTATAATTCTCGGTATATCTAAATTTTATTTCCATTAATTACACTGGATCATCACTTATGCCATTTCTTAATATCTTTCAAATCAACAAAAAAGGGCGCATTCTATTGTACCTGTACAATAAGAATGCTTTTAGCCTATAAAGCTACCCCCAATATATATTTGTAATAATTTATTCTAAGACATAAAATTTACAATTTAAAATAATTATAAAATATAAAATAAAATATTTCACTTCCATTAGTTAACTGAATCTTTTATTATTATTTAACAAGCATTAAAATTCAATCTAGTGTTGAAATTTTCTGCACAAGTTCAAACAGAAGTACAAACAGTCTAAATAAGAAACTCCATGATCTCTAAAAAATTACATTTCATTTTCCCCCAGTCTCTCTTGTTTTCCATCTGTTTATTTCAATTTTTGCAATGCATTGTACTCACAACAACTGTGATTGAGGTTGGAGGTTGGAGAGATGGTGTTAATTGGCAAAAATAAGGTGAGGCAGGAGGATGACTTTCTCTCTTTCAGATGCCATATTAATATGCTAATGGTGAGCACATGCTAGTCTTTCATATGGTCTTTTAAAACCACATTGAAATGAGTATCAAGCACTTCATCAAACTCAGAGCATTCTGTGAACTCATTTATCTCAGAGAGAATCAATGAATATAGCCTTGGTCATTATTTTCTCAATATCATCACTGTAATGCCATATATGATTAGACACACATTGTGCCTCAACCCAAAGGAAGAAATGTACAAATTCTGAAGCAGTCTCCTGAGGCAGCAGCATTATGTTAACAGTAATACATGCTTAAAACTTAAGTGTTTCTTTTTAATTTTCTGCTACTATGCGAGAGGATTTTGGTATAGAAGCATCAGTTTCAAATAATTTCCAGTGTTAAAAATGTTGTCATAAATTATTTTGGTGTGATGTTTGAAATAATAACATATGCAAACCTAAACAACCATAATGATTACGATTTTGGAAATAGAAATTATGAGATTCAGCTGAACAATGAGCTTTTCCTTATTCTATTAAGGTTTTTCCTTAAACTAGTGGCATAGAGATATGGAGTCTTTCCAAAGAATTGCATTTACACTCCTGGATATATAGAATAGAAAATTTATAAACATCTAGCTTTACAAATAAGCAAGTCATTGGCTGTCTAAAATTGTAACACAAATATTGCTTTTACTGTGAGGAAGAAAAGAAAATCCGAGTTTGAAGAGCCTAGAGAATTTAAATACAAGTAAACTACAACACAAACACAAAACTGTGATTCAAATAGAGTTTCTCCATCCCAAAAGAATTTCTTCCCTCTTTGAATGAATGCCTATATCTGTCATGGTGGAAATCCATATTAAATGGATTTTCTCTGTTCTTTATCTCATTTTTCCCAATTTCATTTACTTATATTTTTTTTCCAGATGGCACAGATTCTTTTTTTAAGAAAGACTGGGATGGAAACAGAAAAACACACTTTTTCTAGGAGAATAAAAAAAAAATTAATAATGCGTATGGACAAACTCTTGTTTTAGTCATTTATTTTTCATATATCTGCATAAACAGATGATCAAGGACTTAACCTAGCAAACATTACACTTACTGTACTTTCATGAACTAATGAGTGTTCTCATTGGAAAATGCCTCCTAAAACATGAGAAAATAAAGCGGGCCCCCCCATTAAAATCTCTACCAGTAGCCACTGTTACATGGGATTTTCTTCATCATGAGAAGTATACTTCATATAAAACACAAAGCATAAGTCTCTCTCCACTATTCACATTTTGCAGTATTATTCTATAATTTGTCTATTCTTCCATTCATATAAAAATATTTAAGTTGTCTTTACATGCCAGAAATGTGCTGTGCATGGAGAATACAAAAACAAAAACAAAAAACCCATGAAATCCTAAGGAGTTCATGAAGTTTAGTTATGAAGATGGACATCAAAATTAACAAAGACAGTACTTTATAAAATATGCAAAGATGAAGTAGGCATGTTCTAGTTTGACAGTAGGGAAGGCTTTCCTAAGAATGTCATCTCTGATCTGAATCGTAGTATTGGGTAAATGTGGAAGGGGTGTTTCCTTCTAGTTCTTTATTTTTGACCATTCACATTTACGCATACAGGCATAGGGATAGAAAGAATATTTAATAAGAATATATGCACAAACATAATAACTTGTGTATATGATAAGAATATATATGCATTAAATGGTGTGTGTATAGATATATACAGATAGTTTTTTTTCTGTATTTCTACCAGTTAATATCAATGATTTTAATTTTTTATCATGGACTTTCCACTGGCAATATGAGCCGAAGTCTTTAAAATTCCATTTAAAAGGTACATTTTGTGCATTTTATAATGTTTAAATTATTTTAGTGATCTCTAGAATTTTTTTCAATATAAGAGCATGGAACTAGCTCTTGGTTTCAAAAGGCTATAATGATAACTTGTATTAAAATTCCATGGTTTATTGACACAAACTGTACAATATTCAAGTGCCTTGAGGAAATGTACATTTTTCCCCAGTATTACAAATACACGACAGAATGCTCGTGTACTACAAATGACAACTTAATTTTCCTACTTGTTCAATAACAGTTAGAATCTTGTTTCTCAGTATCACTGCCACTTGCAACATTCTGATCAATATTCTATTAGGAAGGTTTATTATCATCTACTCATCCATCTAGAAAGTTTTAATGGCATTCAGACTGCAGGCAAAAGTAGGCAAGAGATCTCAAAAATCATGTTACACTTTGTAATTACTTTCTAAGAATAACAGCCCAATGGTTGGTTTGTAATGTATTTTTTTTCCCACCCAGGCCATGCTTTGGCGTTGCCAATAACAAAACAAAACAAAACAAAAATAATATTATTTAGAATATTGCCAGAATCTGTGCTCACTTCAGCAGCACATAAACTAGAATATCGTTAGAATGTAAGAAGAAGGGGGAAGGAGGAAGGAAAAAAAAAAAGCACTTGGTCAGTGAAGAGAAAACTGTATTCAGAGATGATGTTTAATATAAACAATTCATTTCTGGCAAAGACAAATGCTTATAAATATTAACTCAAATTTATAGTGCTGAGGGACAAAATTAAAATCTGTTCACACAGTATGTATATGAGGATGTATAGTATGCAAATCCCCCTAAAACAAACTACCATTAGAAAGCTGGGTGTATATGCAACTGATGAATAACTGAAACTAATATACTACATCTGAAACTAATGATGTACTACATATTGCCTAATTGAATTAAAATTTAAAAAAATTAGAAAACATGGGATCCCTGGGTGGCACAGCGGTTTGGCGCCTGCCTTTGGCCCAGGGCGTGATCCTGGAGACCCGGGATCGAATCCCACATCGGGCTCCTGGTGCATGGAGCCTGCTTCTCCCTCTGCCTGTGTCTCTGCCTCTCTCTCTCTCTCTCTCTCTGTGACTATCATAAAAAATAAATAAATAAATACTAAAAAAAAAATTAGAAAACAACAGTGATCCCAGGTATTCTATGCCTTAGGATTACTGAAAGGAGAATGAACCTAAGAAATATATTTTGATGTTTACCACATATTTTGTTTGCTGGTAGGTCACAAAATAGACTAAAGGTGGTGCAGAAGAACAATGTACATTGATGTAAGTGCCGCAAGAGGCAGGTCAACAGAGTTTTATAATGAAAATAGTACAATCTTAAGAAAAAGGCTGTTGAAGTAAATCTCCCAAGATCCCCTGGAGCCAATATTTTGAACAAGATCTATTTATTTCTATTTTACTGTCCTCTTTTGTTGAAATCCTGCCATGTTTCCAAACCAGAGAAGCTGGACCATGTGAAAGCAAGCTAACACCACATGGTAACTGAGTCCTGTGCTCTTTCTATTGATGCTTGCATTTAGGTTTTTACAACGGTTTTAGCTAGTGCTAGACTGCAGCATCTCATCTTCCTGTAGCCCACCAAAAGTGGGAGTTCAGGATTCCATACATCTTTTATAACAGCCTACATTCATCCAGAGGGAGACCTCAGCTCAGAGGAGTGGGAAACTACTGTTCATTGTGACAGATTAAATCTGTCCATGTGTGTTCTATTTTAATAAGAATTTTGACAAACAAAAGAGATTACCCTGTTCTCCATGACTTATAACTTTCAGCATCATTGTAATGTACTGCCTACAGCTTACAAATATTAAACAAATGTTTATACACAGTAGATAATGAGTGGATGTTTCAAATAAAGAATTTCAAAAACTTACCCTTTTTCCAGGAGGACCTGGTGGGCCAGCCTCACCAGATGGGCCAGGAGGACCCTTGAAAATGTGAAAAATACCTTTTAAGTAATTGAGCATTGTTTTATGGTTCATAGCATTTTTCCACACCTGGACTGAAACTACGCTTCTTTCTTCTCCCCATATCTACCTTTCCTGGATAATCTCATTTCTGTTCCAAATACCTAAACATTCTCTATATATCCATAATTAGAGTCAGTACATTCAGATGGCAAACTCTTCCATAGCTGGAAGAAAGTGAATCAAATTTCTTCTTCTTCAACTGTTCTTTTAAAAAGTGCTAACATATCTGACAAGCAGCTAGTAGACCTACTAACGAACTGAACCATATGATGAATAACTCTACTCCTATCAAATATATTTGTGAAACCATAGAATAATTACTTCTAAATTTCTTCTGGTACAGAAGTAGCATTTCTACGCCAAGGAGTACTCAGCATGTTAGGATATAACCCATAAGTCCTATCTACACAGAATAAGCCTACAAATATTCAGTGGGGATGGTACCAGAGACAAAGTTATGTTAGGGGTGTGATTTGTCTTTGGCCCCTTCTTAAGTTAGTGCCTTCCTTTACCTCTCCCTAAATAACCATAAGTGGCTAAAGCCCCTACTCAGTCATTCTCAAATTAAAAAAAGAATAGAGGGCAGCCCCTGTGGCTCAGCAGTTTAGTGCCGCCTTCAGCCCAGGGTATGATCCTGGAGACCCCGGGGTCGAGTCCCATGTCGGGCTTCCTGCATGGAGCCTGCTTCTCCCTCTGCCTGTGTCTCTGCCTCTCTCTCTCTCTGTCTCTCAAGAAAAAATAAATAAAATCTTAAAAAAAAAAGAATAGAATAGAAATGTAGTCCAATACAATGCTGAATTTGTTTAGGTTAGTAACTGAAGTACAATCACACTAATGATAGGCTGATAACATGGCTGTCTTAATTTCAGTCTTATCTGTGTTTTTAAAAAATCTTTTTAATTAATACAAATAGTTTTATTTGATATAGTATGATAAAATAATTAGTATGCTATTATTACTTTTTTATTACAAAGGTGCTTATATTTCTTAAATCACATCAAGTAACAAACTCCATGTAAGTTTGACTTTAAATTGAAATTCAAATATAACTTATAATCCTTTCAGAAAAACATATGCCCATATAGTTATGTTTTTGAAACTCTGATTATTTCTTTAAAATGTCTTAAGACTATGTAAAGATCTAATAAAAATAGTGTGCTTACTTACCGGTTGACCAGGATCTCCATCTTCACCCTTGTCACCACCAACACCATCTTGACCCTGTAATGGGCAATAGAAAGTGATCCCATATATTTCTCACTATGAGCTCATTTTATTAAAACAAAAATGTATGATATACTCTCTGAGTCCTTGAGATAAATTATTACTAAATGGACAAATAAAAGTATTACAAAAATTGTTCAGCTCTATTTTAAGGATTGTGGTATATCTCTCACTCTTTCAATAAAGATTTGTGAAAATCACACCCCATCAAATTTAAAATACAGTATGCTGTTCATATAAGAAAAGGAGGAGGATGTAATTAGTATACAAGGCCAGTGTATCCCTGCACATGAACAAATATAGCACAATTGGAGATAGGATTTACATCTTAGGAGAGCCTGAAATAAAAACAAAGATGCTGTAACTTTGAAATCATAGTAATGCTGCTACTTAAATAGTACAACCCAGCAAAGTGTGGAAAACTGACCCAAATGAAGAAAATAATCATGCAACATAGATCTAATTGTTTTCAGCTATATGGATTTTATTGTTGTAGTTGTGATTGCAGTTTACATTTTCTTTTCCTTTCTATTTTTGGGGGATCCACTGAAGTCACCAAGAATTTTCTTTATTAATAGTAGAGACACTGGGAACCTCCCCGTCAAAATAGTTCCCTTATTTTCCCGTAATACTTACTGCAGGGCCAGGTTCTCCAGGAGGACCGGGATCACCAGGAAAACCAACAGGACCCTAGAACGATGTTTTTAGAAGAAAGAAGATAACTAAAAATATTTTTTATAAAGTCATGATATTCTGATGTTCTTAAGAGCTAGGTATGGCAAAACCAAATGAGAATATTTCCCTTCTGCTAGAAAATTTTTTAAAATGAAATTAATGGATAATGTTTATGGATATATTAAATGATGAAAAGTCAGCTTCACCAGCTATGGGCCAGAGCTTTATGATTTCTAACCTTTCTATGTAAAAGCTGAGTGGCTTTGACATAGTTGTCACTTCAAAGGGGACCAAGCTCACTTACCGGGTTACCCTTAGGGCCATCGTCACCTGGTGGTCCCTTGGCACCAGGAGGTCCAGCAGCACCAGGCGGGCCAGCCTCTCCTTTCTCTCCTCTTTCCCCTTTGGGGCCCTACAACAACATAAGAAAAAGAATGATTATCTTATAAGCTTTAAATCAGAATTTCTTAGCCTCACAGCATATTGGATCAGCAACTCTGCTGTGGGGGGCTGTCTTATGCATTTGCAAGATGTTTAACAGCATTTGGTCTCTACTAATTTGATCCCTGTGTGTGACATCAAGTGTGACATTCCTCCAAGTGTGACAACCAAAAATGTCTCCAGACATCGCCAAATGTTTCCTGGTGGTCAAATTCAGTCCAAGTTAAAATCAAACAAAATTAGAATGAATACAATCTTAATTCAATTCATAAATGCTTATTTGATTTAGCAGGGTTTTCTCCTTTTATGAACAGTCCACCAAAAAAATGTATACACGGCTTATAGTTTTAATGCTCTAACTTAGGCAAATGTCATTTGTTTTTCAATTTCTACGTAGAGCAAAATATACACAGGATATGCAAAATTATTAAATGAAAAGGCTCTGCATTTGTGATTATTCTTAATGGGTTGGAAAGGAAAAGTAAATAACTGAATTACAGCTAGATTTAAGTTACTAGTTTAAAAGACTCTAAAAGGAATTCTCAAACTGTTAACACCCCGTATGGACAATAAGCTAGCACTTACGCCTGTGCCTGCTTCCCCAGGAGGCCCCGGGTTCCCTGCTTCTCCAGGTTCACCCTAGAAGAAAGCAAATGAGCTTCAAAACTCAGAAATGACAAAAACAACAGCATAGAAATTATGTTTTTTGCAGCAGAAAAACTGCCTTCAATGATGAACACCATGACATTTTAGACTAGACCTTAAATCATTATATTGTTTAGAAGGTAGTAGAACTGGGTGTTATACTATATGTTGGCAAATTGAATTTAAATAAGATATTTTAAAAATAAACAAATAAAAGGCAGTAGAAGACTTTATTAAGAGGAAGGAATTTTTCTAATTATTGGCTTCAGTATTTTTTTTCTCAAGTGAGGAGCCAGAAGTATGTAGGCTGAATATGACAATTCTCATCAGCGACTTAATAGTTATAGCCTTAACCTCAATTTGCCACCACACCACACAAAACAGACATCTGCATGTTTCCTAACAAATTTTGTGTTTGTGCTGCATCGGTATTCATACTATAATTTAGTTTATTGATTAAAGAACCTTTATTCTTAACTAAGACATTAATTTGCTTTATCTTTATAGTAGCAAATAAGTAAATCATTTGGTGGTATTTTGAAAATCCTATGAAACACATTTAGTAGAGATCTAAAGACATAGAAAAATACTGTATTTCTAAAACACATAAAGATACTTAGATAGTAATTGAAATTGCTCCTTTTGAGAATATACACATTGTAAGTTCATTAGCTTTTAAGATCTCCCGATATAAATATGGATGGATAATTTCTACCTCAGCAGATTAATAAATAAACCTCCTAGATTAGTAGGTTTTAGTTATGAAGATCTGTCACTAATTTTGTTATACTGAAAAATGAATAATATTTGATTCAGCAATCATCCAAGTGAAATAAGACTGCATTCACATGTCATGTTTCTACACAAAATCAGTGGAACCTAGAAATTCTGAAGTGGAAATTGTTTTAAATTTCAAAAAAAAAAAAAAGAGAGATCTGAATTCCCTTTAATTTTTAACTCTGCTATTTCCAATAAAACTGGTATAAACTTATTGCTCATAAATTGGTTTGAAATGCATTATATTAAATATAAACTCCAGAGGATGTATTATTCAGTGTACATAATTTTTTATTCTTTGAGAATATTCACATATTTTAACTTCTTGAATTATCTGCATAATGATGGAAGATATCAAGTATTTCCTGGGAATTTATTAGTAGTAGTATTGTGTGTAAATTATTTTCTCTCTCAAGATGAGTAGCAAATATTACCTGTTATTTTAGATAAATCTTACAAGTAAAATATTGCATTTACATTATTTACAAAGCAACAAATCATCTATCTCAGGTTGATGGAATTATATATATATATATATATGTATATATATATACACATATATATGTAATATTTTAGTGATATTTTAAGACCTATTATTCATATCTCTGAAATAAAACTAAAGCAGTTTGCCATTCAAATCCACTACAAATGTCCATACTAAATGCTTTGTATTTTAAACATACACAGTATACTGCATGATCTCACTTATATGTGGGACTTAAAATAGCTAAACTCATACAAGCAGACAATAGAATGCTAGTCACCTGGGATTGAGGCGTGAGGTACATGGGGAAATGTTGGTCATAGGTTACAGAATTTCAGACACACAAGATGAATAAGTTCTGGAGATCTAATATTAGCAACGTGAATCTAGTTAACAATACTGCATTGTATGCTTGAAATTTGCTAAGAGAATAGACCTGAAGTGTTCTCACATCACATTCAAAGAGATGTAACCTGGGATGCCTGGGTGGCTCAGTGGTTGTGCATCTGCCTTTGGCCCAGGTCATGATCCCAGGGCCTGGGATGAAGTTCTGCATGGAGCTACCCAACCCTGCTTTTCCCTCTGCCTGTGTCTCTGCCTCTCTCTCTGTCTCTCTCATGAATAAATAAAATCTTTAAAGAGAGAGAGAGAGAGAGAGAGAGGAAGTAATGTGAGGTAATGAATATATTAATTAGCTTGAGTGTGGGGGTTATTTCACATTGTATACTTATATCAAAACTTCTAATTGTACACTGAAGATATACAATTCTTATTTGTCTTTTATACCTCAATAAAGCTGGAGGACAAATAAGGGTCATCTATTGACCAAGTACAAAAGGTCTTCTTATGAATGGTGGTATCACAGAAGTTGGAACTAGAGGGGAAATAACTATACTTTTTTAGTCACACCTGTGTATTTTGTGGTTCCCTTTTAATCCTTGATCATTATAAAGAAAAGTTGATTCCTCAAGGACTGTTTCCATTTTAGTGAGGAAAATGATAGGTGATAAAGAGATGGAGTTCAATAATTGTCTTTTTTATTCTTTTATTCTTTTTCCTTCCTCCTGTATGTTCATGTTTTGTTTCATAAATTCCACAGATGAGTGAAATCACATGGTATTTGTCTCTCTCTGACTGACTTATTTCACTTAGCACAATAGTGATGAATCACTAATTCTACTTCTGGAAGCAATATCGCACTGTATGCTAACTAATTAGAATTTGAATAAAAAGTTTGAAAAGAAAAATAAAGAAAAAAATAAATGTTAAGATTTAAAGACAAGGTTTTAGTACAAAGTATCTTCACTTTGAGAATAATGCATTAATATTCATTTGTTAAAAATACATTTGAAAATAACCTTTGAGTATATTAGAGCCAGTGTGCACAATATAAATAGCAATTACTTAAGATGAAATTGGTATTATTTAAAAATGTTCCATATTGAATCTCTTGAAAGGAGGTGGGACAATATTACAAGTAAAGAAAGAAAATATTGCAACAGACCGCTTATATAGATTGAATCTGCATTTATAGCATCACCAAAGCTACACTATATTCATTTGAAGAATAATAACTGATAATCAATGATATACATTCTGTGAAGAAAAATGGCATAGGAAGGAGATTCTAGATTATAAATGTATTATTACTTATCATGCAACTATTTTACCCCACTCAATCAGTTATTCAGGTTAAAACTCTTTTCAGAAGGAACAGCAAATTGTATGCCCAAAGTCATAAGGTATACATTATATCTTAAGGTAATCATCTTTGTTAGGTAATACCTCCTTGTTTTAAAGAAATAATTTAAGTGGAAAATCCATCTGTAGCAAATATTTATTACATGGAAAGCAGGTTAAACATATGTAAGAAAGTGCAGCATGACTAAAGGCTATTAGTTTTCTTTTCTCTCTTTTTTTTTTTTTCATTGAATTTCATTGGATTTTTTTTTTCATTGAATTGGTGACTGGGAATATATTTTCTAAAATAGAAGTGGGGAAGCATTCAGCCAGAGTCAAAGTTGATATCAGAAATCTATAATCTACTCCAAATTATATTACCCTCGATTCTGAAGACAAAATTAAAATTAGAATTTTATTTCTATCGTATCACATAGAAAAACAATTTTAATAGGAAAAATTAAAACTGTTTTTCAGTGTAACAAATTTAGATCAGGTGCATTTTAACTGTAAGAAGTTAAATCACCATCTTGATTAACTGAATCATTTTCTTAAGACTCAAAGTTAGCCAGGTATTACCAGATAGCCTTTATGCAAATGGAAACAATATGGAAAAATAATTTTCCCAAAGTCCAAAACTCTGGCATCCATGTTTATCTTCAAGAATAATACAAGATAAAACCATAATTGTAACTGAAGTACTTAAACCTGCTCCTACTGTACCTGGGAGCTTTAGGAAACTGTAATATAAACTGAAAGGGCTTTTAAATTTAGGATATATTTATTAAGGATTATTTCATATATTTCCAGGTGGGCAAAACTAAAACTAGAGACCAGTTCTCACAACCATCTAGGCAACATTACAGCCAAAAGGGGATGGCACCAAGGGAAGAAAGAGCAACGAGTCTGTCTTCATCTATCTCATAGTTTTGCCATCCGAGACCAGTTATCTCTGTTGCTACTCTTCCTACGACAACTCTACTCAATGAAAAATGTTCTTTGAATCCGACCCCAACTAACTTGCATGTTTTCAACACAAAACATTACATTTAAAAATATAAACAGAGCCAGTAAAAAAAAAAAATACTTGACTATTTATGCAGTAAGAATTAGGTAATAATTTTAAAATGCTTCTAATTTAGTAATGAAGAAATTAGTTGAATAGTTGACCATATCGGATTAATTATAACCAAAATTGTAGACTGTGTTTAGCAGATATACACATGAAAATACTACATTCTGGGAAGCCCAGGTGGCTCAGCAGTTTAGTGCCGCCTTCAGCCCAGGGAGTGATCCTGGAGACCCGGGATCGAGTCCCACGTCGGGCTCCCTGCATGGAGCCTGCTTCTCCCTCTCTCTCTCTCTTTCTCTCTCATGAGTAAATAAATAAAATCTTTAAAAAAGAGAAAGAAAATACTACATTCTAATCCTATCGCACTTCTTTTATCTGAGGGTTAAATCTTTTACTTCAAATAAATAAACGCAATATGTGATATGTCAAAACTCTTTGAAACCAAACAACAGAATCGCTTTTACAATTAGGACAAGTCTTCTGATATCATTTAGTTAATAACTAGAAATTTCAGGAAATACCTGCATTTTTTCATTGTATAGTATTTATGGAATGAAATTTAATTTGTATCCCTCAAAATTGGTAAATAACTATTTTTTAAAATTAAGACCAGTGTCAATTTTCTTAAAAATTCTATTAAGAAATGAGCATGAATATTCTTTCATAAATAAGAATTTAAAGAATCATTTTGACATTTTCATAATAAGAAACAGAAGATATTTTAGATGAAATCATTTTCATGAAAAAAAAAGAAGCTATACATATGAGCCCAGATGTTATGGCACATGCCAAGTATTTTGAAAAGTGCCAAAGATGGGTTATATTATTTCAATGAAAATGCAACTCCAAGTATGACAAAATGAATGATTATTTCTTTTGTAATTTGAAAAATTCCTTTTTACTGTTTGAATCCATTATATCAACCAATCTTCTTTTTCAGGAATGAGTGTTATTAGAGACACTTAGTCTAGTCAGACTTACATAGGAGTAGATCCTGACTTACTTTCTAATGACAAAACTTTGATGAAATTACTGAAATTCTTTAAACTTCAGCTGTCTCAGCTTAAAAATGTGGATAATAATACTATCATCAGAGGTGATTGTGTTGATTAAAGGAACTAATCTAGGGATCCCTGGGTGGCTCAGAGGTTGAGCGTCTGCCCTCAGCTCAGGGCATGATCCTGAAGTCCCGGGATCAAGTCCCACATCGGATTCCTGTGAGCAGCCTGCTTCTCCCTCTGCCTATGTCTCTGCCTCTCTCTGTGTGTCTCTCATGAATGAATACAATCTTAAAAAAAAAAAAAAAAAAGAAAAAGAAAAAGGTAAATAACCTATGTCCAGGACTCAGCACAATACCTGGCAACAAAAAAATGTGGTGTCTCAAAATCACATCATCACTAATATTTAAGTACTAGAGTGGATTGGCTGGGATTCATATAACTATGTGTAAAATACTTAGTACTATTAGACGTACTTAAAATATTATCCAATATCATCAAAGTCTTTACTTCTTGCTGGGTCAAACTGTATATCACTACATTCCTCACCTTTTCTCCAACACCACCGACTGAACCAATGGATCCTGGGGGTCCTTGTGGTCCCTACAGTGTAGAAAAAACAATATAGTTATCCTCATTCTTGTAACAAATAACAAATTCATAAACATATATGGTAGTTCTCAAAGAGGGAGAAGCATACGCAAGAATATTCCAAGTCATTTGAAGGATGGGACAAAATGATGTCCGTTATTGTCAAATTTACTGGATAGCAAATAATTTAATTACATTAAATTGATTTTCAAATTCACCAGAATTTCAAAGATACGCCAGAAAACTTTCCAACTCTAATCATGTTGGTTGATATGCAGAAGATAATTTCAAAATCCTTGCCCATTGCATAGGGAAGAATAGAGGGTGATTCTGTAAATTTTTGATGTGGATCAAAGTATGACTCTGGTTAAGAGTTAGGTGATCCATGCAGAAAACAGTATGAACCCTCGTTTAACCTGTATATTACTTAAGGAGAATTAAAATGCAAAAGCTCGGTACGCCTGGATGGCTCAGCGGTTGAGCATCTCCCTTCCACCCAGGGCGTGATCCTGGAGACCCAGGATCGAGTCCCGCATCGGGCTCCCTGCATGGAGCCTGCTTCTCCCTCTGCCTCTCTGTCTCTGTGTCTCTCATGAATAAATAAATAAGTCTTAAAAAAACAAAACAAAACCTAAAAGCTCTTTTTACATCTATTCCTAGTCTATTTTACCCCATTCTGGCCTGAGCTAATTAAAAGCAGGCATAACAAGAGCAATTGAAAACAAGAATAAACGACTTTTTCATTGTGAAAAGTTGAGATCAGAGGAGAGATGACATCACATTCTGTACATTTGCTAATGGTAACAGTAAGATAAATGTGGCATTACATTTCAAATCCTGTAATATTGTAGCAGTGGGTCGATTATTAAGCATGGGGAAGACTGTCTTTACACAATTGAGCGGAAACATCTTACATGGTAAGAGGTGCACATACTATCTTGCATATAATTCTCTAATATATCTTATATTGAATGTGAACTATGAACCTCTTTTATATGTGAGGTGACCAGTTCCCTATAAAGCCTATTTATTTTCCTATAAAATGAAATGTAGTGAGTAGATGATTTTTGAGCTCTTGTCCACTTAAACATTTAGCAATAGTGCAATTATCTTCATAGTGTCTTATATACCATCTGTCATTAAATAATACTGACATTTATACAACTTCAAAATAATTAACATATATTTCACAGTTCTTACATCAGCTCCATTGGGACCTTGAGGACCTCTTGGGCCTGGAGGACCAGGTGGACCCTGTAAGAGATGAATATGAAGGTTTATGAGGACCAAACACACTATATTTCTGACATCTTCATTTTGCAATCAAGAAAATGAAACAAAGTTTCATGCTGTAAAATCATAACTAGTGAACCATAGCAGGGTTATAAGTCATTGTTGATGGATATAGTATCATGTTAGTAAATGAGTCTCTACACAAAGCTAGGAGGAAATTAGGACTGCGGGCAAACAATTTGATTAAAAATTAGAAAATCAGGCTATTGCTACTATCTGGTACAATGAATTCATAATACAACAGAAATATGTTATACTAGAATATGCTAGAATGTTGGTTTAAAAAGGAACACAAAGTTGGAACAAGAAATGGTGCTTGATTAGATTTAGAATTTATTAATTCTATAAAAGTATTTTTTATTTGTATATTCTGTTTGTGTGTGTGTGTGTGTGTCAGCTCGTATGTTCTACATGTTAGAACAGAAATAAGATTAACTATTTAGTTGTCTTCCTAAAAGAGATGTTCTTTCTCCGGTTGTTCACTAAAAAGACCTCAGGGTACTCCTTACAAAATACTGATGTCTGGAACCCCTTACCTCAAGGTTGTGATTAAATTAGTCTGTAGTGAATACCAGGGCATTAGAATTACTTTTAAAAGTCACAGTTTATTCTAATATCATTGTTGAAAACTTCCTTACTAATAGCTATTATTATTAGTAATGTCAGAGAGAAATCTATTAATGATTGAAGGAACCTTAGCAATCACATCTAGAAAGGAGCTATGTACCCGATGCTGCTCAGAGTATTAGTTGAGTCAGCAATGTTTATTATGTTCCCTGTTTTTTAAGTTTGCTGTGATGTAAAGAATATTTCCTTATTTGAAGAAAATAAAATCTAAAATGCAAGTGTAAAAATTTCAAAACATGTATTCTGAAGGAAGTAAGAGATGGGGGCAATGTTTATTGAAAGGAAGGAGTGATTAGTAAATTTACTCATTACATTTCATTACAGATTTCAGTTACCTTGGATAATTGTTTCCTTATCCAAAGTAATGCTCAAGGAACAAATATGTGTATTTCAAAGTTTTAGTGAACTCTTAGATTCATACTTAAGAGCAGAAAGCCAGAATCAATAAGTGCAAATTATCTTGTCATATCCTTCTAATTCAGATAGAATTCCTTATTAAATTAGGAATTTGTTACAAAGTATAGTTTTGTGCTAACTTTTGCTAATTATCCAAATCATAGGTGACTATTTCCTCCTCTTTACCTGGTGCACTTCAAAGTCGGGAGCTAAAAACTAATAAAAACCTGAAGTTTGGCAGTTTATATAGACAAAAATAGTACATATACTTAGAAACAAATCAGTAATGCCGCATGTGCATATACCATTACTGCAAAGTGAAAAAGGGAACAGAAAGAGAGGTATTTGCTGAGAGTGACTCCAATGGTCACAGACACAGGTTGGGTGGGAAAAGGGGGAGGCAGCCATCTGAAAAATCATGGCCTTCAGGACTACTTTGTTCATATTACTAGATCTGAAGAAAGATATTAGTAATAGGAAAATTCACAATAACCATAATATCCTAAAAGATACAAACTTACCATGGGACCAACATCCCCATTTTCACCTTTTTCACCAGGCGGGCCTGGCAGTCCCTAAGAAAACATAATAGGAAGACAGGAAAAGTCACTATGTATTTAAAAGGAAACTTTTGGCCAATTTCTAATATAAAATCAAAATTAGATATAATGCCAACAGGAACATGAAATTAAGATTTAGAAACTGTCACCTGTCGAAATACATACAATGCAAGTTTTAACTGCATATAATAAAATTTCATACCTACGTTTTCAAATAAAATTTATGCTTTGTATAATATTATACTGTTTGATTTTAGTTACACAAACTAAAACCATAATTTAATCTGGGAATTCATGAACACTTAATCATTTGCTTCATCTTTTATGAGAAGTATATAGGACTGCCATTGCAAAGATTTTTCTGAAAAATCCTGTCTCAAATGATTTTAGGACACCCTATTAAAGTGAGGTTTTCATAGTTATGTACCAATTTGACAAAACTCTTTTGAAAATAAGCATTCCAGGGGCGCCTGGGTGGTGCAGTTGGTTGGGCGACGGACTCTTGATTTCTACTCAGGTCATGATTGCACAGTCCTGGGATCAAGCCTCATATAGGGCTCCCTGCTCAGTGGGGAGTCTACTTCTCTCTCTGCCTCTGCCCCTCCCCCTGCTCGTGAGCACAAGCGTGCTCTTTCTTTTCAAATAAATAATCTAGTATAAGTTTATCTGTGAAATATGCTTAAAATAGGTATAATAATTATTGGACAGAAATAGTAAAAGTGGCAATAGGTTTTAATATGGTAAAATTATGGATCGTTTAATATTTTTAATGTTTTTAGTATTATTACCATCATTTATTTACACCTTATACACCCTATACATACTTTATTTTAAATATGTGTATAGTAGTATTTCAGACACAATTTTTTAAGAAATAAAAATACACAGCACAAAAGCTATAAATCTGTGCTGGTATTTTAGTAAAATTATTGATTTGGCACTACACTGCAGTGGCTGCAAATTATTTGACCGTGACCCAAAGTAATAAATATATATCACTTATTACTCCCTAATGTGCACATGCAAAATAGCTGAAAGATGAGTTTCAAAAAATAATGTCCTTAATGCACAGATGATGATCTTTGATATTTTTACCTTGTCCTGTTATATTTCACTTTTTTAAAACCCTGGTAATAACCCACTAAACTATTTTTATGACCTCCTAATTCCACATGATTCTGTTTGCAGAGAGGCTACTTATTGAGTATATCTGTAAACATTTTTTAACATGGCATTTATTTATATAAAAATAAATGACAAAGTCTTAATTACTAATTTATAATGGACAACATCCATGAAAATTTCATTTCCTTGTTCTCAAATGTCACTTGGATGTCTAGGAAAATAATCAGTTGCATGTACATCCCAAACGGTTAATATTATTTGATAGTAGCTTCTAGAATTACTAGGGAAGTTCCTGGGATGACATAGCCAGGTAGTATTTTAGATTTTAGCTTGCCTAAAAACTAGCTGGGAAAGATTGCTAAAATTTTAGATTCCAAGATGTGCAACCTTGGAGATTATAATTCACTGATAGAGCACACAAACTCAAATTCTTGAACAGGCAAGTAGATTTTAACATTTAATATTTCATTTTAAATCCATGTTGTTAAGTAGCACGCATTGCAACTTAAACAAAAGTAAATTCTTATAAACACCATATAAAATAATAATCACCTTCCTTATTTTTTTTGGTCCACATTTCTACCTCATTTTAGCATAGAGTGAATCTGATTTGGAATCCTCTAATTGAATAGTATATAAATAATAGCGTTCATAGTTTTCTTTTATTTCTGTAGCAAGCACAGCTCTGTATTACCAGCTTCTTTTTTGTGCATGAGTATTCCTAATATTAGCTCAATAGGGACCTCCCAATAAAAAACACTGAAATATTTATTTCTTTCTGATGAAATCTGGTTATAGCATAAGTTGATTAAGACAGAATGTTCTTATCATTAAAATTAATAGAGACATAATGAGTCAAATTCTTTTGTTGCTGGAAACTAAATGTGCTAAATAGTACTACAGTGTTAATCAGTTTTCATATCCCCCAACTTTCTTCTAAGGAATAATTAATGCATGGAGATATTCTGTTTAAAGGTCTGTCAACTTAAAATCATTGGTCATTTAAGTGATAAAATTTAAAAAAATGAATTTACGCCAAGAACTATTGTTCTATATGTCTCCTTCATATGCAGATAAATTGTAAACCCCAAGTTGAAAAATCAAGTCACTTAACCAGAATATTAGATTATTATTATTTATGTATTATAATTGCTAATATCTATTCTGCTATGAAGACTCAATTAAAGGATGCAGATGCAATTGTGAACATGTTAATTACATTAGCATCTTTTCAGATTCCTGATTTAAAGAGGTAGCTGTGGGGAAATATAATCAATTTTGCAGTGAACTAATTTCTTGAGTCACCCTCATCAAAGAGCACATTTCTTACATTGTGGAAATGAAGGTAATTTTTCATTTAATATTTTATAAATATAAGCTACAAAGCATCTTCTTTAATCATGAAGAACTAAACTCCTAAATTACAACCTTATAGAATCAGAGTAATCAGTTAAATGAGAAAGAAGAAAATGAATGGTAACATATCCACTAGCAATCTAATTTTGAATGCCTTGTTGTTTTCAAATAAGTGTGTTTCTCACACATTTTGATATTTTGTACTCAAGATTGCTCATTTATTTTTGTCTAATAAACATAAAGGAAGTAAAAACATAAATATGAACATGAAGTTTTTGCATTTCCCAAGTCTAAGAAGAATCATTTTAGCATTAAAAGCAGAAAATTATAAAATAAAAGCATATTCATTGGATGTCTAGGAAAATAGCCAGTTGTATGTACTTCTCAAATGGTTAATACCATCTGATAGTTGTTTCTAGAATCTACTATCCAATGAGTGTTATGACAATAATAACTATTAAAATAAAATTAATTATATTATTTAAAATATAATCTGTGTGATTATGTACATAAGTTATTTGATATTAAAAATCAGTATTCAGTGACTTTACTTATGAAAATAAAGGTAAAAAATTAACTTTATATAAATTCAACTTTTATTTACTTTTTTACAACTTCACAAATTGTTAAGGACAGTGAACTAGATGATTTAATTTAACCATTTCTAATTGCTAATGTGGCATAACTCATATCCCTATGTTACCCAAATATCACTACAAACAAAATTTTATAATTTTCTGGAGGATCACTAGGTAGGTGTAGAATAAGCATGTGAAAGAAGAGAGCCATATGTTTTCAAAGTTTGTAGGAAGCCGTAAACATCACAATGAAGAGAATGGAAGAACAACTCAGAACAGGAGATGTCTACTATGCAAAGAGTTACCTAAGAGTCTAGTCATAAGATATATTTGAATGAAACTTTGAGTGATTTACAAATCCCTATCTCTTGTCCTGGATATGCCTCACAAAATGCAAATTATAATTTAAAAGAAGTTATTTTAAGTGATCAATCTATTGTTAATTATTTACCTATTGTTGCTTAACATCTGCTCTTGGCAATGCTGTTGGTGATTGGGACTGGCAGTTTGCTCTTTCTCAAAATGCTTTTAAATTTTCTTAGGCATCTGAAGTATCAATTTTCTCACTTATGAAACCTGCAAGAGCATCCATCCAACCTCTCACTTTTAATGATCAGTCTTCAAAAGGGTTGTCGTTCATTTTTAAGCAAAAGGAGAATGACAAAAGGAGGCATAACACCTAAGGTGGGGCTAACATTTAAGTAAGTCAGTTACTATGGCTAAACATTGTATCCAGATTCCTACATAGAAGGAAGGGAGGCTACTTGGCTTGACATCCACCAGAACACCTGGTGTGAGAAGAGGGTGGACATGATAGAGTGCACGATGTGGAGAGCATCTTACCTGAAGACCTATGGGACCAGGAGGTCCTGGGAAACCTCTGGCACCCTCATCACCTTTTTGTCCAAACATGCCCTGCTGACCTCTGGGACCTGGCTCGCCATCACCTCCCTGGAACAGAGCAAGGAAAATGATCATAAACTGGAAAAATCAGGATTCTGATACAGGTCATAAAAATATAGCCATTTCTAATTTAATCAGAGCTGGCCTATTTATAAGTAACACATAATCTTTAAGATTAAATCTTAAAATTTAATTGAATCGTTTAGGATTAAACTTCCATTATCTGCTACAAATACACCATTGTTTGTTTTACAGCCTTTGTTTCTGGAGTATGACTGAGTTTGATTTTCTCATGTATGCCAAGTAAAGTAAAAGCTGCCTAACCAGGGGAAAACAATGTTCAGAATTTACTACAAATTAAGTACTTTCAACTGTTTTTTTTTTTTTTTTCAAATGAAGTCACAACATCTTTTGTTTATAAAGATCAGCTTAGCCATATTAGATCATTTAAATTTGATTCAACATTAAACGTACGGACTCATCATGACACAAAATCAACTGGTTATGTGACAGTTCATAAATTTCATCAGGGAACCGTGAGGACATAAATTTGCTGAACAAAGAGGAATACTTACAGCAATTCCAGGGGCGCCAACAGGACCCTGAAGACCTGGGGGACCAGGAGGACCCTGCCGTGAGATAAAAATCAGTAATTTTGAAACTGAAGCCTGAAGAGTCTCAGCTATAATAGCACAGAAGGTTTCGTTGATCATAATCTATTATGCGTCTCTACACTTCTATGGAAAAGAAAAGAAGCCTTTTGCATTCAGTGCAGCCAACCGTTATTTGTTTTACTTCTTGAGACTCAGACTTGCATATTTGCAATCAGCTTTAAATTGGTAGTTATTGAAAGCACTCTCATTTGTAATGTTGTGGATATTTAAAAGTGGATTTTTATGCTAAGGCATTGAAGTTTCACATTTGAAATTTTTCAAAATGCCAGATTCCTTTAATGGGATATGCATGAGTCAGAAAGAGCACTTACAAGATTTGTCTATACATTATCTTCTAAATGAATATTGGGATTGGGGGATTCTGTACAGACAGAATGTGGTAATATATACAAATCTAAATTTCCTTCATGTGAAATACATGCAAACTTAGTTTATGTATATCAGAACTCCTTATTTTGAGCAGTAGATCTCGATAAGTCTTACATGCATAAACATTTCTTCTTAACGGTCTTTTTTTTTTTTAACATAAATAACTGTTCAGTCACTATAAAAGACCTGAGCACTAAAGAAAAAGTCATTGTTTGTGGCAGTAACTGCCACATGCTGGGAAGAGTATTTAAAGCAAAGGTTCTGAAAGCACAGTTCATAGACCATCGGGGTACCTGAGACACTGTCAGATTTCCACCAGGTCAAAATCCTTTCATAACCACACACGACATTATTTCTCTTTAAATTACAGGGATATTTGAACTAATGATGCAAAAGTGATGGAGCTTTTAGGTTGGAATGATTGCATAACTTAATACGTAATGTCAAAAAGGGGTTTAATTAGAATTGACTGAATCCCAACTGAATATCTGCCAAAGAGGTAATATAGTAGCATATAATAAGTAGGTAATGCTATGGAGAAATACCCATGGTTAATAGCAAAAAAAAAAAAAAAAAAAAAAAAAGTTGAATGAGCAATGCTCCTCAGTAAGAACTAGGAAGCTTACATTTTCTCCTTTGTCACCCTTGCTGCCCTTCTGTCCGGGTTCACCGATTTCACCCTGCGTTGGAAAGATTTAAGTTAAAGTTTATGTCTAACATGTCATGCCCGCCATTGCAATTGTCATCACTATCATCCCATTATCAAATTTTACTTTAATATAATTGTATGCTAGTGTTTAATGTCACTGTTTAAACTGTAAAATCCTGGGTTTTCTGCTTCTCTCTTTCTAGCGTTGACTAATAGACAACCAAAAGTCAATTGAACTTTGAGGAATATTGAAACTAGATTTTTAATTCACAAAATCAATTTTGTCTGAAATATCATCACTGTAAACTGATAATGGAAGTACATTGTTTCATTCAAAAATATAATTATGCATTAATAAAAAATTACTTAATTTTTTCTCCTGGTTTTCCAAATGCTAAAATGTTACACATTATCAGATTACTGGTTCACAAATTGTGTTATGTATGGCATTTCATAAGAATATTAGAAGACACATTAAATTCATACACTTAACAGGGCAGCCCGGGTGGCTCAGCGGTTTAGCGCTGCCTTCAGCCCAGAGCGTGATCCTGGAGATCCGGGATCGAGTCCCACATCAGGCTCCCTGCATTGAGCCTACTTCTCTCTCTGCCTGTGTTTCTGCCTCTCTCTCTCTGTGTTTTTAATAAATCAATAAAATCTTTAAAAAAAATCCTACACTTAACAGCTCTACATTCAGAATCAAGAGCTTAGAATCTTTACTTAGAATCTTGGGCAATAGAGAAGTACAGGATTATCAGATAGGTAAGGGACCCGTTCTTAAGTCTTCCTTTGCTGTATCCAAGATACTTGAAGTATATACAAGCAATTATTTAAATTAGTTTCACATTTATTTCAGAAACTATATATTTGAAAATAAACACACAATTTTGGCATCTGCTATTTTCCCCCCTACTATTGTGTTTGTGTTCCCTTTTTTGGTTTATATCCCACATACTATTTGTGGATAGGCAATATTACTCAAACTAAATTAAAACTTTGGAGCACATGGAACATGTATGAAACTTCGAAAAAGCTATCTTAAGATATGGTATCTAATCTTAAGAAAACTTCAATCTAGGATTCTTGATTAAAAAATTAAACTTTCACAAGAGGTACTAACATGAATAGAAAATACTAACCTTGTCTCCATCTTCTCCAGGGGAGCCCGCAGGCCCAGCAGGCCCTGGGAGACCCACAGGACCTTGGACTCCATCTCTCCCTGCAGGGCCTTGGGGACCTTTTTCTCCCTGTATTGAAAATCCAGCAGACCATTACTTCACTGTAAGAAATCTATAAGGTAGCTGTTTATTATGAATTTTATGTGCAGCTGCAATAGTCATACTCTGGATTCCATATTTGATAGCAAGAAACTATTTAGTGTTATTAAGGAAAAAAAATGTGCTCAAGTAGCAAATGATGGCACAAAAGATCCCCACATTCTTTCTTGACTGCAAATACCATCCTTGTTAACAATTTATAAATCTCAGGCTATGGTCCATTAAAGTAATTAATACTCATCTTAGAATCTTTCCTTCAAACACACATTTTCTAATCAAGAATTATACATTGACAAATCAGATGCTAAATGTTTACGAAAATTCACTGAGCTTTGATTCTTCTTTGGTGGAGTTACTGAAATAGCTGTGCACTGACTATAAAGCCAAAAAAAAAAATCATAAAGTGCATTTGCTCATATACTCAATTTTAAAATAGGCTTTATGTGTCAACTTTTTCTCTTTTTAACAAATGTGTCATGGATTTTCCTAGATTTTTATATTTTAATTCATTGTTGCTTTGACGGATTCAAAATGACAAGGCCATTAGTTTTCTTTGTTTATTTTTTGAGAGTGGCATTATTTCCCCGTTTTTAAATTTACCTCTATCATGTAATTTAAGAAAATAGTGCCTTGATAATGACATTATTTTCCATTGAAAGTTCTTTCAGAGTTTAAAATAAATTATATCCTAAAAGTCAAGATTTCATCAGTTTTGCATAAGATACATATACCTGATTGCTCTCAGTGACTCTCATTTCTCTTATTATAGGGTTTGAGAATCCACAAGTCATTAGCTCCCACCTTTGTGTTACCTGCTCCTCCCCTCTCCCCGCACCACTTCCTGTCCCTTCACAATGACTAAATTTTATCTGTCTTATCTCCCGAATATATTTACTTCACTTTATCTCTACCACTAACACCTTATCTCCAAATACTGGTAGCCTTCTTTTGAATGATGCAAATAACCTTTTTCCTTTCTCACCTCTATTCTTACCTCCAAACTATTCCCCATGCTGTAACCAGAGAAACAATCAGATCATCTTACCAACATTCTTCAGTCAATTTACTTGTCTACTATCCCTAACATAAAGACCAAGCAGTTAGTGTGGCCTACAATCACTGGCCTCCTCCTACATGCCCAACAGCATCTAGCCTGCCTTGTACTTGCTCTCTACATTCCAATCCCTCTAGACCTTTTTTTCAGTTAAACTTGATTCCATACCCCTCTTGTTACCTGGCCTGAATATGCCTAGGAGGACCCTTCACCAGATAATTCCTCTTCATCTTTTACATTCCACCACTGGCATCCTGTCTAAGGAAAAGACCTGACTCCAGCTCAGTTCCCTCTGTTACAAGCTGACATTTCTTTCCTATTACTAACCAGGGTTTGTAATTATACACGTACTTAGGGATTCTTTGCTTATTATCTAATGACCCCGTCAGACAATAAATCTTATGAGGGCAGAAACTATGTGTGTTTTTACATTCCACTGCATCCCTTTGGCCTGTGGCCCAGAGTAGCCAGTTAGGGAATATTTGTTGAGTTAATTACTTAATGACAACAAAAATAAGAAAATATCTATAAAGCAAAGTTAACTTGTAAACTCTAATTTATTAATTTCCTAGATTCCATATGCTCTTTCTTCCAAAACCATGTCTTAATTATCATTTAAGACATACCTCTGATGTCAGCTTGGGGATCTTTTATTTCCTTTAAGTCAAATATCTCAAACCTATTTATACTTGTAAGATGTGCTGTGTTATTCATAGTGAACCTTATGGTTTTAAACACATCAGCTTATTCAGATACTTCTTAAATTTCCTTTAGAGCCTAACATCCAAAAATTGATTCTTTTATACAAGAGCATCCTTAAACAAGACAGATTAATTCTTATCTGCCTTCATTATAGTACACATGATCTCCAGCCAAGAATCACCTGCCATTTATTTCTTCTGATTCTAGTCTGTGTGGAGTCAGGAAAAAAAATCTTTCAACTGCTCTATACCACACTAAATCTAGATTCTTCATTTACAACTCTGCAAGATGACAAACTCTTCCTCCATTATGTATGCATCTCCTCGCCTGCAATCTACAGGACTATCAGAAACATCATCCATCTTTCCTTAAGCAGTCTTTATTTCATCCCTTCTATCTCTTCACTAATGTCAATAGCTGAATCTCAGCTTACAATTTTGATAGAAGCAGCTACTCATCCCATGTCCTATGTTTGACTTGGCATAATCTTGTATTTAGCTTGGATCCCTATCCTCAACTTGTATCATAATTCAGAATCCATCCCTCCTTATTCAAAAGCCAAACTATGCCTTTATTTACTGGCTATAATCCATCCTTTTTTATGACAACTCTGGTCCACACCCATGATGGTGATGATGGTTCACTGCAGACTTATTATCACAATTCTACAAAGTAATTCAGAACTACAGGTTCATCTAATCCTCACAAAATATTGTGGTTACCTTCTTTTCAGAGGCTTTGGGATATTAAATAGCTTAGCCAAAATCTTGAACTAAACAATTAGTAGACCTGAATTCCCAGCCCAATTCTGATTGGCTGAAGCTGGAAGCCCTAGTCTACTCTGACACCCTTGACTTCCTCACTCTTCACTGATACTTTCCTTATTATTGATTAAGTGAATAAATATATGTGCATTATCTAATAAGAAGCAATGATTCAATTCTGCTTGTACTTCTACCTACTGCCCGCTGTTTTTTAGCCACATGGCCTACTGGGTTGCTCACCATGTACCTACCCCACTCCTTTATCATCTGCCTTCTTTTGAACCCCACTGTAATTACCCAGAGATCATAAATGCCCAACAGGCCAAGTCCTCATCTCTCCTTTTGCTTTTATTTGGTTTTCCATATTCTTGATCTTTTACAACATTCAACATAGGAGACTCTTACTATTGGGCCTACATGATGGTATGCCTTGGATATATTTTCTATCCCTCATGGGCTCTTTTTTTTAAAAGAGTTTTTATTTAAATTCCAGTTATTTAACATACAGTATTAATATTAGTTTCAGGCATACAATATTGTGATTCAACACTTTCATACATCACCCAGTGCTCATCGTGACAACTGCCCTCCTTAATCCTCATCATCAGTTTAACCCATCCTTCCCTGCAACCTCCTCTCTGGTAACAATCAGTTTGTCCTCTAGAGTTAAGAATCTGTTTCTTGGTCATGGGCTCTTTTACTCTTTCTCTTACTTGATTCTTTCAAAACTCTGATCATTATGATTCTCCCTAAAGGAGTGTCAGACTATTATTGCTTAATCCATTTATGGCTACTACTTTGTCTTTATTGTGTTTTGGATCTAGCATTTTCTCTCCATTTCTACAACTGTCTCCCAAATATATACATTACCAACATAGCTTCTTATCTGTACTCTTTGAATCCAGTACCTCCTTAACCAAATAGTTTTCTTAAAGAATCATTTCCCCCATCAGAGTATTTCTATTAGGTGAATGGATAAAGACGATGTGATGCGAATGTATACACACACACACACACACACACACTCACACACATAATAGAATATTACTTAGCCATAAAAAAAGAATAAAATCTTGCCATTTGCAATGACATGGTGGAGCTAGTGTGTATTATGCTAAGTGAAATGAGTCAGTCAGAGAAAGACAAATACAATATTATTTCACTCATAGGTGGAATTTAAGAAACAAGACAGATGAACACAAGGGGAAAAATGATGGCGGCAAACTGGAAACAGACTCTTAACTATAGAAAACAAACTGAGGGGAGGTAGGAGTAAGGATGGGTTAAATAGGTGATGGGGATTAAGGTGGGCACTTGTGATGAGCACTGGGTGTTCTATGTAAATGATGAATCACTAAATTCTACACCTAAAACTAATATACTGTATGTTAACTAACTGGAATTTAAATAAAAACTTGGAAAAATATTTTTATCAGGTCAGGGAGAATAGATTTCAGCTTCTGGAAAAGAGAGTATTCGACGTGCTTCCAAACACCCCATGCTCAGTTTCTAGTCTGATTGATTAATTTGGGGATAGAGATTAGGCCACAGTTGTTGCCCCAAGTAAGTCATGTGGATATTCCTGGCTATTGTTTTCCATTTTCTTCCTTCCAAGGAGGCAGACTGGTGGTTAAGTCAGCCAAGGACTTGCCTTACACAAACTCCCATCTTATCTTTTTCTTTATGCAAACCCCCATCTTATCTTTTTCTTTATGCAAACCTTAGCTTACTTACTAATAATCACGTAACATTTTTCTAACACAAGTTGCTCAAAGGAGTTAAGATCCCAAATTTATATTTGGATTTAGGAAGAAGTAAAAGACTATACTTAACATCTTAGCCAAAATTTTATCAGGTTTTGCTAAGTTTCTGCATGGAGGTCAATGGGTACTTTCACCTTTTATCATCTTTTTATGCTACTTTTCCTAGACACCTTCTTCAAAAACACTAATACAGTGCCCAGCACTTAGTTGCTGTCAATAACTATTTGTTGAACTAAAGAAAAACAGAATGACATCTTCGAACTTTTGCTGGTGGTAGGAAAATTTGAGAAAGGACAAATGGGAAGAGCATCTTTTTCCCCTTCTTAGTCAGGGTATTATCAGTCACCAGTGAGACCCAAGTCCAAATCTTAGCCCTTACAAGGAAGGCCTTCTGTCAACAGTATCTTCTCTATTTCACAAAATTAACTTCTTATTATCACTTTCACTACTTTTCCATATTCTTCACTTGGCTTCAATATTTTCTTTTTTTTCTTCATAAAACCACTTTATTTATTTAAACACTTTAAAACCCAGCATTTCAGTATATTATCTTCACAGAATCATAACTTCTCTAACTAGTATATTCTCAATTTGTGTAAGAAGAAATGTATATTCTTTTATTTTGTATGTATTCTTCACTGTGCTATGCCAAGATATGCGTACCCTGGATTTTTGAGTGAACTTATATGAGAAGGCCTAAATCTGTCTTTTCTATCCCCCCTTCATGCACTGTATACTATAAAAGTTGATGAGAAGTTAGAGTTTGTAAAAGGGAGGTAAAGAATAGTTTTTCCATAGTTGTTAACATTTCAGAAAATAATGTCTACATTTTCTACATATTTACTAAGCTGGAATATATTGCTTTAAAAGTTTTCTAATTAAAAGTGCTTTTTTGGTCACAAAAATATCTATGTACAAGTGGTATGGCTCTATTCTAATATTTTAGATACTTCTGAAAGGTAATATTACACAGAGCATTTTAATTTGGATATAATGGAATAATATCACAAACAGTAATGAGAGAAAATGCATGGACAATGAAAGCAACTCGCTAAAACTAAAGTCTTAGTGATAAAGACAGTATTTTGTAAATTTTAGGTTTAAACTAGATTATACATTTTAAGACTTAAATATAATAAAAAGTATTGAACTCTTATTTTTATGTATTATGGTCAACATTATACCATTTATTGAATGAGTTTGTATTTTATTCTTGGAAGATAAGAATTTTTAAAAAATTAATATGATTAAATCAAAACAAAAACAAAATCTGAGAAGAAATTTTGACAAACATAAGCCTAATGAATAGAATACAGCCTACAAACATTTAAAAATAAAAAAAATTAAATCCAGTAAATATAAAATAAAATAATTGGTTGGATGTTTTCTATCTCATTCACTGCAGATCAAAACTCAAATTACATGAGAAGGGCAGCCACTTTCTATGGGTTTCATTTACAGACTTTGGAAATACTGGATATGAAGTTGTAATACAAGAGGAGTAAAAAGTGCACACTTTTCTAATATAAAGCTGCAAAGTGTAGTTTTAATCAAAACTCCAATTTTATTTTTTAAAAGGAGCAAAATCAGAAGCTTTTTACATTAATAATATCCAACTCCCTCACAGGTCTTAGAGTTTCATAAAGTGTGGGAAAATGTCATCTTATTTAATTGAATTTGAAATTTTCTCTATTATAAATATAAAAAGAAGTGTGTTTATATGCCAGGCACATATGCAGAGAGAAGGCAGTGGAGTATGAAGAGCTAATATCCTTGAATAAAAAGTAATAACTTGTGCAGAATGGCAGTATAATATATTTTCTCCTTGAAATTACTTACAGGAGCACCTTTCTCTCCAGCTGGACCAGGAGGACCCTGGGGTCCTGGACGCCCTGGCAAACCAATTGGGCCAGCTGTACCTGCTGATCCACGTTCTCCTGGTGAACCCTAGTATGTGGGGAAGAAAGTATTCTGTTATTAGTAATGGGAAAAAGTCATAAGGCTTAAGAATCATTTATTTAATAGTGGAATCTTAAAGTACAGTGAATAGTGTAAAAGTCACTTTTAGACAATTGGGAGATCTCTAATAGGAAGAGTTGTACTCATTATTTGAGTGATTAATTTCAAGCCCCAATATTAACCACAGATATTGAGTTAGAAAATATTGATAAGATGAAAAATTTTAATTTGTGTATCTTTAATACTTTACAGATATCATGCTTTTTGAAGTGTTCACAACTGTTCATAATGCTTTCTAAAACATAAATCCAGTAAATAGGTTATATGATTTTCTCCCTGTATTATTATGGATTGGCAAAAAATTTTTCTAGACTAGTGTTTCTCAAAGTGATTTCTGGGCTTCACCTCAAACTTGCTGAATCACAATTTCAAAGTCCTAAAAAATGAGTTCAGATATTGCCACTGCATTAGGTTACAAGTATAACCTGTTAAAAGTATAACTTTTTTTAGATAATAACATTTGATAATCATCATCCCAGAACTTGGACTTTTTTCCCAGAAAATAAGTCCTTAAAGTTATCTTAGAGTCTGACAGGGATCATCGGATTTTATTATGAACACTGGCAATATAATTCATATAATTAGGTATGTCCAATTGAGTTTCAAAGAAGACACCATATATTTTCAACTAATTTGCTTTAAAAATACTAAATATGTAAAACTTAAAAAAAATAACAGTGTGGATTCTACCTCATATTAATTACATCTATCAACAATTTAAGAAAGAATTATTTAAAGGAAGAAGAAAATAAATGCAAACCCATTTACTAAGTCATTTAAAGCTCAAATGTTACTTATTTACTATTTCCAATTTTATTTTATTTTATTTTTTATTTTTTTTAACTGATTAAGACTCTTCTTTTAATAGATGTGTACCTCATTTTACGTTTTTTTTTTTAAGATTTATTTATTTATTTATGATAGACACAGAGAGGGGTGGGGCAGAGACACAGGAGGAGGGAGAAGCAGGCTCCATGTCAGGAGCCCGACGTGGGACTTGATCCCGGGACTCCAGGATCGCGCCCTGGGCCAAAGGCAGGCGCCAAACCGCTGAGCCACCCAGGGATCCCCTCCAATTTTATTTTAAAAACATAACAAGAATGTTGTCTTTCAATTAGATTTCTAGATGGGTGGTTAAGTTACGATTTATCATTTTCTTTCACGATTGAACTAAGTGTGAAATATTAGGAAACATGATTTTTCATAGTTCTCCTAAAAAATTAAGATGTTTAGATAATATCACCCTTTAAAAATTCATAGAAGAAATGACTTATAAAATTTGTAAAATACAATACTTTAGCACTTATTTTCTCATATTTACTTCCCATATAATTGAAAATCTTTTTATTATACAAATATGAATTAGTGACTTTGTTCTAATTTATATTTTATGAGGTAGAGAACCAATTACGTATAAACACAAGAACAGTGATAAAAATGAAAACAATTTGTATTGACACAGTTCTTGACAATTTATAAATCCACTTCACATTCATTTTGTCACTTTATTCTCACAAACATTCCATAGCATTGAATGTGTAGTTGTAGCCTGTCAGTGGTAAAGGTGAGAAACTGTAGCTAGTCAAGAGAAACCCTGACCTTGGGCTCCTCTCTGTGCTTTTGCCACAAAGCCACCACTGCTTCTCTCTAATGGAGACATCAATGATTCCCAGGGGATATTTAATTATCAATTATTTGAATTCAATGTTTCTGAAATATCAGTTGATTACAGAAAATTATAAAAATATTTACTACTTAATTTCCTGATATTATTTTTCTGGCTAAATTCACAAGGTACATAGAATAATTTTTATTTAGCCAGGCATCTGAATGTCAACACAATTAAATGAATTAAGGGAGTACAGATTTGAGATTATTGGTAATAATTTAAGAGTGAAACTAGAAAAAGTGATTTTATATATTTTTGTTTTATTACAACTGTTTTTTTTTTAAATTTTAGGGTACCTTAAACTTAGGAGATAGAAATAATTTGGAGAAACTTTACCAAAAACATGGTTAAAGAAATCATGAAACAACTTGATATAAACAAAAAGTGGCATTTTTGCTCTATAAGTATATATTTAAAGTCAATCGGAGAAGGACAAACAGTGCATGTTCTCATTCATTTGGGGAATATAAATGATAGTGAAAGGGAATATAAGGGAAGGGAGAAGAAATGTGTGGGAAATATCAGAAAAGGAGACAGAACATAAAGACTCCTAACTCTGAGAAACGAACTAGGGGTGGTGGGAGGGGAGAAGGGTGGGGGGTGGGGGTGAATGGGTGACGGGCACTGAGGGGGACACTTGACGGGATGAGCACTGGGTGTTATTCTGTATGTTGGTAAATTGAACACCAATAAAAAAATAATTTATTAAAAAAAAAAACAAGAACTCTTCCTCATATTGCATGATAGTTAACCAAGAGTTGTTTGAAAATTAAATTTTACCAATTACATATTTCAAATACTAAATAAGAAACAATTACAAAGAAAAATTGCAGTTAGTATTTTTTTTAGATAATAAACACCTATCCCTCTGTCAAAATGTTTTTTGAAATTTAACAAAAAATGTTTTATGCAAAAAAATCAATCACAAGTGGTGTAATTGTTGAGGTAAAAGACTTTGAATGAATGATTTCAGAAGCCAATGCAGAAGAGAAAAATAAGAGTAGAGTCCTCTAAGTGTTTTGCATTCAGGACCACTGCCCTAAATGTGAAAGGAAGGTAAAGACTTGTCCCTATTGATTAGAGCAAAAGAGGTGAGAAAGGAAGCCTGGAGGGTGAGGGTGAGCACAAGGAGGAGGGAGAGAAAGGTAGTGAAAAAGGAAGGACAAGACAGAGAGAGACAGGAAGAAGGAGGAAGACAAGAGGATTAAGAACAAGGACTCTGAGACAAATGCAAAGGTGTTTCTTGAATCACAAAGAGATAAAGAAAAAGTTCAGTAAATCAAATACTCTTTTTATGTAATATAAAAATATCAAATGAAGACAGCATACAACGTGACATCCTTAAAGATAAATCTCTACTTCTCCGAAAAACTGGTACAACATCACTGCATTACATTTCTGTTTTACCATTTCACTTGTAAAAATCTCAGAAAAGGATTACTACCCATTAGCGTTATCAAATCTAAAGCATCCAATTTAAGTGCTGAGATATTTTACTTGTAATTGACTATACAAAATGAGATGCAATTTTGACTTTAGGCCATGAAGTCTCTCTTTATTTCTGTTTTACATTTAAACACCAACTGTGTTGGTGGAAGACTACCCGAGGAAGACAACACGTAGACTGTGTTGAAGGAAACAGCTATGAAACTAGGATGATAAAAGGGGGAGACTCACTAGGAGCAGAAACATATATTAAAAAAACGTATTATTTTCCAATTATCAAGCCTATTAAACAAATAAATTGTGCTTAGTACTCTGCGTATGCAATATAATTTAATACCAATACAGTTTGCTTATTTTTCAGGTAAAGGCCATAAGAGCTTGATGTGCCATGATTCACACAATGATTCTAGGTTCCGAGGATTTCATGAATAAATGGTGAAAAAAAAAAAAAAAGAATCCCCAATTGTTTGTACCACTATAATTCATACATATTGTGCTAAATTTTAATAAAAGAAACATAGCCATATAACACCATTTCTACCTGAATGAGCTTATATTCATTGAACATTCTGTAAAATGAGAAAACTTCAAAGAATTTGTGGCAATACTTATGTCCTTTGTCCAAATAGCCACTCTCTGTCATTGACATAGTTTGTCATTGACATAAACAGAGTTTGTTAAACAGAGTTTAAACAATTCATTAGAATCTTTACTTTTTGTCACTGTGCTTACAAGTTTATTTTTAATTTTCTACAACAAGGAATTGTTTTTAGTTTTGAGAACAATTTAACACACGTGTGGGACTTTTTTCATTATGTTCCACTTTTGGTTTTAGAAGCTAACTCTTCTTCCTTGTGTACAGAACTCAGTTTGGTTTAATGCTTCTTTTTGAAAATATATTTATCCTTGATCACCCCTCCACCAAATACTCATATACACACACTCAGAAATTTTTTACTTTAGATTTTAGTATTGCAAATTATTTTCTCCTAATGCATCATATCTCTCATTGTCCCTCTAATACAATACGCCTGCTGTTACCTCTGAGTGGTTGGTCACACTTACATACACTCTATCTTGGAAAATCTTTAGTCTTCTCCTGTACTATTAAAATTTTAGCCATTCTTTAGGCCCAGGATAACAACCATCTTTTCTAAAAGTTGTATTATTCTGAGAATTTAAAACATGAGCCATCTTTCTAAATATTCCTTACACAACTTACCATAGTATGCTAGGTTTTCTACCATTATTTTCTGAAGGAATTAATGTAGCATTTGACATACTAAATTTCGTCCTGCAAAGACCTCCATGATTTCTTTACTAATACTTCCAAAGCATAAAATATTTACTATATGCATCAAATAATTACAAATAACAGTAATAAATATAAGAACATGATAACAGAATTAGACCTATACACTGGTCTTTCTACAAAATATATGGACATGATAGATATGTTAAAAAATTTATGATCTAAATGTATTTATGTGTAGTCAACAGAAATTTCCAAAATTTTCAGAAGAAAGAGCATCGATTGAATACATACTTTCCTTAGAAAATGTGTTATAAAAATTAAGAGAAATATATATTTCCTTAGCTGAATATATCATGCCTGAGAAGTTATATGAAAATAAGTAATGGCCTTTACTTAAAAAAAAGATGCTTATTAATTTTCTAGTAAAGTATGTTTAATTTTTAAAATTAATCAAATAAAATGTTCATGTATATCAGGTAGAGAAAGAGAGCTGATTTGAATCAATGACAATGTGTATAGTTTGCAAATACTATATGCTATTTTTTATGGCATAGCTTAACTATTTTAATTACTCCCTTGGAGCATTCATAAGATTAAATTTCAGATTGCCATCTTGCTTGTGGAACCTGCATTAAAATTAACAATAAAAACATATTACTTTCCTGCAGTTAAAATATTGCTCATGATCTTGTCACAGCTCATTAACTTTGAAACAGTGGATGAAAACAATAAGAGACTTTTTGGATGTATATTTGTGATTTAAGCATAACTGTGATTTCTTTGTCCATTAGTTATTTCAAACATTCTATAAGTCTAGATATTTTTAATAACAGCATGCTCTGCAATGATTTTTTTATACTTATACAAATGAAAAGTGAAAATCTCTGATGATATCTACCTATTAAGCAAATGATCTTACAAACATGAAAATCTTTTAAAAATATTCCCAGGCCAACTTTTCAAAGAATAAGCCTTATGAATCCTTTAGTCCCAACTGAACCACTGGAGAAATCTCATTAAAAAAATTAAACCCCATATTAAAAAGAGAACCCATTTTCACATTCTACAAAAATATAGTTAGAATCTACTTTCTCGTGACACTAACTGGGAATACAAAATGAATTATCATAGGTAGCAGCCCTTGAGAGACTCATGTTATAAATGCATTTTTTTCCTACAAAGAGTAGACATTTATCATGATACAAATTATTGCATAGCTCTGTAACTGGCTATAGTAAAGAGCAGAGGGTTTTATAATTGTCAGTAAACATTTACATCTAAAACAAATATGCTTGGGTTTAAACACAGATTAAATGGATAATGATCAGCTCCACAAAGGTACGATTCTTATTTATTTATTTTTCACTGGCCTCCAGAACTTTGGGTAGTTACTTGGACATAGCAGACCCTAAGTAAATAAATGTCTGTTGTATGTGTGATCTTTCCTTTTCCAGGACTGGAGCCACTAACATTCCCATCTTGAGCAAAATGACTAACCACTCGATGGCTCACATTTCTCACCAATATGGTGGGGACAGAAATAGTTTGTCACCAGGTTTTTGTGATATTTAATGTCGTGATACTGCTAAAGTTCTTTGAGCAATGTCTGTCTTCAATTATGAATGTAAGAAATTTCAGAGAACTGTACTTGAACATTCCTATGTTTCAAAAATAGATATGCAATTTCAAATGAGTATAGAGGTAAAATTTTATAGAAGAGAAAACTAAGATCCAGAAGTTTTACGTGGTATATTAAGGATATACTGTTAAAAGAAGAATGGAGATTTTTCCACACTGTTTGTACTTAAGAGCATAAACAGCAATTTTTATGAACTAGAGCTATTCAAGTAGAAGGAGGAAAAAAAATTCTGCCCTTTCTTTTAGGGTCAACTGGACCTTCCCAGCAAAACAATTTGAGGAAATTCCCACTCCCCAGATTACATGTATTTTAGATCATAAAAGCTAAAAATTCAGATAAAATATCAAGCATTACCAGAATTTAAAGTATAAATACTGAATGATTAAGTCAAAGTTCTATAGTAATATCTCAATCTTTAGTCATTGATCTCTACCATCCCAATACTTTGCTCATACCTGGTTGAATGTCATAATAGGTTACCTGGACTCCAATAGACAAAATGTGCTCTATCTTAAAGAGTATAGTATACGATGAATTAGTCAGTAGATATAACCCTACTTAGAATTTATCTATTCCGTGGATTGAGGGCTAGGTAAAAGTCAGTGAAAAGAAGCTTCTCTGAAATAGAACATAAAAACAAAATTAGAAAAAAATAGGAATTATAATAGAAAAAACATATAAAATCCTAAGAAAAATATGACCAAAATAAATAATTAGCACATAAAGAGAAAGAGAGATTCAGAATGATCAGAACATAGTCACGAAATAGAGAAGTCATAGGAAAGGGGTAATGTATGTATGGCACAATTTTGAAATCTTGGACATTTAACTTTTAGAAGCTATATGTTTGATCCCCCTCATACTTTCTCCATATTAACTCCTACCACTCTCAGGGGGAAAAAATGTAGTTGTAAGAATATAAGATTCTTACTGAGCGCACCATTCTATTTTAATCTCCTTATTTTTAGAGAAAGAACTATTGGCAAAAAGGTGGTTCCATATCAGAAAAAAATATACAGAGGAGAGATTATTTAGAGAATATATTTTCTTTGATTTTGTTTTATGAAAATGTAGGTAGTAGGTACAATCTGAGAATTTGGTTACATAATATTTTTATGTATATTGTGTGTTTACATAAATATAAAATGTTTACTAAAGTTTACGTTCAACATGTGAGAAAAATGCTTCACTGTCTTCCTTTCTTCTTTTCAGTCCTTTGTTGCTATCTGCTTTGTGTGTGTGCATCGAGACATCCACTTAGTGGGTAAACCCCCTGAGATCAGAAAACATGCCTGTGCTTTGATTGGCATCTATTACCAGCTCTTGTATACAACATCTTGCACATAGAGAGCACTTGGTTTCTGCCAAACTTCAAAAGCCCAAAGTCACAGCACCCTGTTAGGGTCATTTTGTTTGTCTTCAGTGGGAGCACTAAAATCCATTTCTTAATCACTTCAAGTAGCACAATCTTTAGAAGACTTGCTTTTCATAAATAAAACTGATTTTTATTTACAGCTATAATTAGAACATTAAAAAAATCATTGTTCCCATCTTGTCTGCTTTGTGCTATATTTTAATAGATTACTTATTATTTATTATGTTATTTTATCTATTTTATATCTGTCTTCTTCAGTATACCATAAGCTCTTTGCAAGAAATATCTATTTAATGAATCTATTTAACTTTAGCTTAAGAGATTGGTATATTCAGATATTTATTTAATTATAGTTTTTCTGTCAGAAAAGATTTTAGCAGCTTGCAGGGAAGACATAAAATATAAGATCATATAAATAAAAAAACAGACAAGAAAAAAGAGGAAAGGGAATAAAAACAGATACGCAAATTAAATTTTCATTGGCAAAAGATAGAACTGATAATATTAGTAACCTAAAAATGCATACAATAGACCAAGATTTTTCCCAACTTCATGGGTTGTGAAATCAATTTAATGGGTCCTGTCCAGCACACTTAAAAAATAATTATAATAAAAAATAATTATTATAATAAAACATAATAGATGACATTAAAGTATATCACACATATTGTTTTTGATAGAATTGAACTCAGAAAGTTACAAGAACAGTCATAAAGCAAAACGGAGTTATCTTTTTTATTGGATCTCAATTTTAACTCCATGAATTCTGTAAGTCAAAGCAAAAGAGAAATTGGTTTCACAATTCCTAACAGTTAAAAGGAAAAAAAAAAAAAAAGCTAGCTAACTGCTCAATAAATTACAAAGAGTTTTAAAGCTATGATTAAAAAAAAGATTTAAGGATATTCATAGCAAGGGCCCTGCATCAAGCAATCTCCCATATCCTCAAAAGATCCTTTTGGTTGATATAAGGCTTCACAATATAGTTTCTCCAAACACAAGCCAATGACATCCCAGCTGGACCTAGCAGAGTTTCAGTAAATTCACTTCGGTAGGATGTCATAGCAATGCGACAAAGCTAGTCCAGAGTATATTTCTGACTGAATGGATTATGAATAAAGAGAAGAAATGTCAAAAATATTTATAAATAAACAAATGGGCACAAAGATGGATGGATGACTATGAAATCTTATATTTCACTTTATATGGATAAGCATATATAAAAATAGTGTATAAGGTACATAGTTGTGACATGTACAAACTTTAAAAATCTCACTGTGAGAAAGAACTGTTAATCGATTAAAGCTCTACTTAGGGCTTTTAGTTTTAGTTCATCAATATAGTATGCAATGAGGGAATTTATTTTTCTAGTAATCCAGAAATACACAGCACACCTAGGCTCCTTGAAAATTGTATTCTAGGATTAAGAAGCTAAAGATTCAATAGTGTTCTGAAAAACATCTATAGTCATTAAAGATTCAACCGGTACATCTGTTTAAGCAGTTTGAACTTTCATTCATTTAAGTTAAGCTATGGTTATAAAGACCACATATAGGAATACTAAAGCCAGTTAGCTGTGATACTAACTCCTATAATTCTCTTCCTTTTGATGAAATTGTTCACACGGTAGAGAATGATCAAGAGGACTTGGGAGAATGCAATTGAGAGAGAGGAGGGTAAAGAGGTGAAGAAGTAGAGAAAGGGAGAGTAATGGAGACGGAAGGAAAAGACACTTATTTTAGCAAATGTTGCAGAGTGAGAGGCATACACATTTGGGAATGAGTCTGTATAATGTGTTATCATGACGTTTTGTCTCCTTTTAAGGGACTATGAACTTGGGTAAGGGTAAGTTGTTGACCTTCTCTAAGCCCCAAATCTTTTGCCTTTAAAAATGGAATAATATCTACTGGATCAAGCAACAAGAATCCAATCAAATAAAGATTATAAAGTTCTAGCATTAAGAGTTGAAAGAATCAACACTTTTAACATTAATTCATTTCCCTTCCCTATTTCTTTTACCCTTCACATTCTTTATTCACATTCTTTCTGCAGAGAATTCAACACTTTAATATTTTTTCTTTAATATGAATAGCCAAAATCTCCATTCTTCTCTCTTCTTAGGGATTTCAGTCCTTCACTTACCATGACTTAGTCAATATCTCAAAGGCAAAGTTAGTATGAGATGGATATAAACTCAGATTCATCTACTATAGAATCAAGAAGTTTTACAGGACATTTTTATACCTTTATCCCTCATGACTTAGAATTTCATTGTCTCTCACCAAATGACCAAATATTTTCCTCTGATATTTTGACATTACTCTTTGATCAACATTGCAAAATAGAATTTGTGATCTTTTTTGCCAAAGTCACCACTCCTGATTCCTTGTGTTTACCATCAATTGGAAGGTAACACCATACAAAGTCTTGAACCTCAAGAGGTAAGAATTAACATGAACAAATTTTCTGGGTAGGTTATGGTTTATGTCTAGAAAATCAACAGTTTTTTCTTTTAATCTTTTCATTCGGAATAAAAACTTTTCCAATCAAATTTCAAGTTCACATAATTGCTTTAGATGGAGCAAAGCAAGGCTTGTTTAAAACTTGTTATTGGAGGTACCTGGGTGGCTCAGTAGATTAAGCATCTGACTCTTGATTTCGGCTCATGTCATGATCTCTGGGTCACGAGATTAAGCCCCAGGTGGGGCTCCACACCGAATGTGGAGCCTGCTTAAAATTATCTCTCCCTCACCCTTTGCCCCCCCCAAATAAAACGATAAAAATACTTGTTATGAAGTATAAGTCATCATCATGAACCTTTTTACTATATTTTATAGCAATTATAACAATAGCACAGTGAACTAATAAATATGAATGATGTCTTTAGTTGTTCCTCTTGCATCAGCTTTGAGGAAGAATCTCAATTGGTTGATGCATACAGAATTGGACATGTGAATCTATTATAAGAAAGGGTGTTAATCCAAAATAAACGAACTCATGGTGAGCATCTGTGAAGCATTTCTATTAGCAAAGTCGAAAAACCTTTTAAAATTTCTTGTGACTGCTGAGAGGTTTTGGGTTTTCATGTGAGAGTGTTTTGTCTTTGTTGTTATAGATCCTGACCAGGTAAAATTGCTCCAGGCATGGAAGGTATCACTAAACTGTCATTCTCACAAGGACACAAGCTTGAGGTCATCGCTCAGCTTTCATCTTTCCTCACTGGCCACATCCAATCTTAGTAATAAATCCTCCTATCCTGCCTGCCCAGTGTTTGTTACATCTGCACTGTCCTTCGACTTCCCACTGGCCTCATCACTGGTTCACTCATATTATGACTTTGATCACTGAGCTCTTATGCTCATCAAGTGTCTCCCATTTCTGTCACATATTACATACTAATAATATTTTCCCTAAAATTAAATTTTTTACTCCACCTGCTCCAAAAACGTCAAATCCTCAAATTACTTCAACTCACCATTTTTAGAACTTCAATAATCCATGCCATCTTATATATCTGCTTTAGCTTTAAATTATGTAAATAGATAGCAGTGTGCCTGGATCCTTGTGAGACTTCATCAAATTTTAGTCCTCTCAATGTACTCCACTTTGGTAAGATCAGATTTTCCCTAACACCTTACTTTTTTTCTTGCTCTTAAATGATGCTGCAATCTTTTGCCCTCTGTGAAGCTACCTCCTGAAAAATCTTTTTTTGCTGCTTTCTCATCTCTTCCTCCACCCTTACAGAATTAACTTTTTTTTTGTATGTCATTAGGCATTTAATCATGGACTATCTTACACTGCTGTTTAGTGTTTTCTGTTTTTTGTTTGTTTGTTTTTTTAGATTTTATTTACTTATTCATGAGAGACACAGAGAGAAAGAGACAGGAGAAGCAGGCTCCATGCAGGGACCCAGATGCTGGACTTGATCCTGGGACGCTGGGATCACGCCCTGAGCCGAAGGCAGACACTCAACCGCTGAGCCATCCAGGCATCCCGATGTGTTTTTTTAGAAATGGTTTACCTTTAAGTCACTCTCCATGGAACCTAATAGTATATAGGGAGGTAAGTAGTAATTGCCAAATAAATGGTGTTGAAGCCAACTAAATAAATATTCGATTTTTATATCACATTTAATAGATGATTCTACATGTGACAATTGCTGATTACCATTCTGTTAAAGTATACCTCCTGTATACACTATTCACTCTACAAATACACAAATTGTAACTATCCCAAACACCTGGGATAGCCTTATTTGATTGGCCCCTAAAAAATAACTTTAAACAATTTAATCCTTGTAGTCATGATTCAGGTTTCACACATACGATAACTTGATCTAAAATATAAATATACATATTCCTAAAATGAAATCACTTAAGATCCCGAAGTTCTGATTAAATGGATTGCATTGTGCTGAATAGTTGGAAGATCCTATGCTCAAATAAACTTCTGTCATATTCAACTGTTGTTTCTGCTAGTGCTACCAGCACTAACTAATGAGGATATTTTAAAATGTTCTACATAATTTTATGCACAGAGAAAATCAAATATAGTTACTGAAATAATTATTTTCCTTTCAAAAAATCTTTACTGTATATACCTTAATCACTCTAATATTACATTTCTGTGATCTGCAAATTAAATATGTTAATCAATCTCCCAAAGATTATAATGCCATGTACTCTGTACTGGCTATGCCACATACATTTAACTCCAATATCAAGCTTTCTGATATTTCAAATAGGAAGATATGGAGGGATTACTGTGTGTCAGGCACTATGCTATGAATGTACTAAAATAACACAGAAACTTACAGAAAATAATAGGAGAGATACCAATTACATTCCAAAGTAATTTATAAAATGATAACCATAACTAAGAACACTAAGGGTGAAGAAATTTCACCAATAAATGAAATGGAGGCAAACTGTCCAGGTATGACTATAGAGATTTAACATTTAAGCTTCATCTTTTTGGGTGAGTAGAATTTTTTTCAAGTAGAGAAAGGGAAAACAGATTTCCTGGAAGAAGGGGGAAAGTCAGTAGTATTCTACCTGCAAAGTATAAAAGATGGTGGCAGTTTGAGAAGCATGAGGTTCAGTACATTAAATTAGGTAGAATTAGAGGAAGTCAATAAGGTGAATAAAACAGGCTACAGTGACTGGGACTAAGCTGTGAAGATGACTCGTTGGTCATGATATGAAGTGTGTTTCTTTTTTTTTTTAAATTTATTTATTTATGATAGTCACAGAGAGAGAGAGAGGCAGAGACACAAGCAGGCTCCATGCACCGGGAGCTCGACGTGGGATTCGATCACGGGTCTCCAGGATTGCGCCCTGGGCTAAAGGCAGGTGCTAAACTACTGCGCCACCCAGGGGTCCCTAATGAAGTGTGTTTCTTAAGGCAGTGTAGGACCATGAGATGCATAAAAGCAGAAGAATGGCATAGTTAAGGGTGTGCACCTGTAATTCTCAAACCAGTGGGCAAACCTGAGCTAAGGAGATGGAGTCAGGGCCATGAGTCAGAGCCATGAGTCAAGACACTACTGAGCAAGGAGAGACAGAAGAATCTGAATGCAGGTGGTAGCAGTGGCAATCAAGAAAGGGGAACAAATTAAACATTTTGGAGGGGTCACTGATATGACTTCAACATTTCATATAAGGAACTTGAGAGAGAATTTAAAGCCACTTGAAGCTTTTTGCCATGATGAAAAAAAATGGCGAATGAGATGAGGCCACCAAAATTGGTGAATTGGCTGCTATCGGTAACGTTTTAGAGTACAGGTAAGAATAAAGGTGAACTCATGGGGAAAAATAAAGGCTGTATTCAATTGCTTTCAGAGGGATTGATCTGTATCTCAAAAAATAAGAGGTGAAGTAAAAATCTGATATTTGCTCATTTATCAATTATTTCATAAGGTTATGTTAACTACATAAAGCAATCTAGAGAATACATAAATGAATATATGCCTTTCCTGCTTAGGAGGGTATTTTAAAAGCAATGACAAAATTCAAGTCTTATCAAGTATTCACAATGAGACAAATTATGATTTATTTCCTTGGTAATTTAAGAAGCAAGTTGGCTCCTTTTACCTCCTGACAGCAGCGGTGGAGTAAATATTTCCAATCGTCTAAACTCTTCTGTTACTGCACTCATTAGTGCATGCAATTAGTAGAAACCAGGCATTGACTGATTTGATTGACGTGTGTTTATTTTCTCTCCCACACACTGTGGGATCACAGCATGAGAGTAATGAAAGAAGAGCTATAATTTGCAACCAAGGGTAGCATGGCTATTTATTATAATCATACTTACAACTGGACCTGGTGGGCCCTGGGGACCTTCTCCTCCTTTCAGTCCAGGTGCACCCTGGGAAATGAGAATAAAAACAAAGAAAATTAATCGATGTGAACTGAATATAAATAGGAGATGTATGATTGATAAAATGAAGATGGTAAGAAGTGTTTTTAGACACAAATATACATTGCTATACAGATTATGATAATCAATGCTTAGGCTTACATATTTCCCCTCAATTACTCATGAATCTTAGTTAAGTCCTGAGAAAAATGCTTCTGATAAGTAATCTCATTCACATGCTTTATCTATATGCTGATTATACCTGAGCTCCAGGAAGACCTCTTTCACCTGGGAAACCACGTAGTCCTGCTGGTCCGTCTTTCCCTGAGATACCTTGAGGACCTGGGTCACCCTAAAGAATGTAATACACGTCAATCATAGAGAGTAATTTCTAATGTTTCTATAAGCACAATTGTTATTGCCTCTAACCTGAAAGTAGAGCCTAAATGTCATTCAATAATGAGAATATTGTGTGGAATGCCATATACATTAAAATGAACTGATCACTACCTCTACTAAGAATGTGTATAAATGGATGGCTCTATGGTCAATGGAGCTAAGTAATCTTATGTTATCATTCAGTCACACCTTGAAGTAAAATGAACTGAGTATTTTACTTTTGTCTTTCTGATCCATTTAAACACTGTGCTAACATCTGAAGATCCTCTGGACAAGTGATGAGAAGTGATGGTGAAAAGCAAATGAATGTCTCTGGCCAAGAAAATTCCTTCAGCGTGTCTTACCTTTGCACCTTCTTTTCCTGCAGCACCAGGAAGACCTTGCTCACCAGGTGGTCCAGGAGGGCCAGGATGTCCTCGTTCACCTATTGGACCAGTCTCCCCAGTTGGTCCCTAAATTAGATAAGCAAAACCTCATTAGCTCGCTCTTTTACTTTTGGTAAGGATAACACAAATCCCAAATAAAATATTATTCCCTTTCACAGAGCTTATCATTCTCATTTATTTCCATAAGGTACCCCCCAAAACATAAAAAGCAGTTTTTCTGGGAGGAGTCTGAAAAAAGTATAATTCTTGGTTAGGGCCTGATTTCCAGAGGTAAATTCAAAGAGCTGTTTCTCTTTGTTGAAAACCAGAAGCGCTTCAGGGTGAGGCCAAAGTAAGTACTCTGAAAACCTGTGGTTTTTAACTAGTTTCATCCCATTCCCTCTTTTTATATAAGATGCCAAATGAGTTTAGGAGTCAAAGAGGCATTGGTGCCATATTGGTAGTTACTCAGTGAATCACTGCTTGACAATAAGCCCAGGTTCCCTGGAACCCAAACAACCAAAGTAGTTCTCCTTGGAATTTCCATGACTGGAGACCTCTCTATAGTTAATCTATATTCATTAGACAGAGTCTAGGGAATGTAGCTGGGAGATCCTGGAGGCTGTGAGTTTGGGCTGGCAGTTCCTCCTGGCCAAAGGCTGTAACAAATAACCCGCTGCCTTAAATTGCTGCAGATGCCAAAGTGAAAAATGTCAGGTCATTTATGTGTCCCCTGACTGGTGCTGTTTTGTGGTGCTAAAGTTTAATGAGCTTTCAAGTGTAAATAGAGAATGGTGACCAGTTGCTCTCTATCTCCACTTAGAATAAAGCAAAATGAAGGATTTAAGTTAAAGACATATAAAGGGAAAGTTTTCAGATACTAAGGTTCTTAAACAGTGGAATGTGTTATGAAAGTTGTTTATGTATTGTCCTCCCTTGTTATTTTTCTAAAAAAATGCAACAGATTCTTAGCCTCTGGTCTTGGATAAAGAACATATCTCCCTCATATTTGAGTGTAAATTTCTAGGTTTAAATTCTTTTAATTATGTATTGCTGAAAGTCCCCAACTTATCATTAATGTACAGACATTCCTTCACAAAGGAATTTTTTCTTGAATATCTGATCACTGGAATTTCAATAGTAAGCAATGTAAAATTGGTCCTAATTTAATGGCTATCACCATTCAGACAAAAGTGAGCAGTGATTCACATGACTACAAAAAAATGGAATGAATATCAAATATCAGAATCAATATTGTCCCTTTAAATCACTTCTTTTGTCCTAACATGAAACTTAGGTTACTGAAATAGGGAATTGGATTTTCTCTCTTAAAAAAAAAAAAATAAAGAAAACTAACTCAATGGAAATGCATTCTCAGTAAAACTCCTAATACTTTTCAACAGCAACAAAGATCTCAGATGCCAGATGTCTACATTAGGCAGAGATGAATTTTCAAAAAGGGTAAGGTCCTGAAAAATTCAGTTAAACCCCTTGATGTCTACATTGTAGTTAGCCTTTAATTCTATTTCTATTCATGGATATTGAATATAATAGGAATCATTCTTTAAGTGATATTTTTTTTCACAGAAAATTGCCATGAAGTTGGTTGAAATGAAAAAAAAAAAAGAGTAGCAAATTATTGAGGGAGTATTTTTAAAATTAAAACTGTTAAGCAGTTAAGAGTTCTTCAGCACAGAGGCACCTGGGTAGCTCAGTCAGTTAAGCAACTGCCTCTTGATTTCAGCTCAAGTCATGATCTCATGGTCATAAGACCAAGCTATGAGGGGGGCTCCAGGCTCAATACGGAGTCTGCTTGAGATTCTCTCCCTCCCTCTGCACCTCCCTCCTTGCATGCACACTCTCTAAATAAATAAATAAATAAATAAATAAAATCTTTTTAAAAAGAGTTCTTCAGCATATACATAAAAAAGTATGCCAAAAAAAATCATACATATTACAATTTTAAAATAAAAGAGTAAACAGTATTTCCCTTGGTTCAGGATTCATCTCTGGAATTAAAGGATTGACCAATCCAAGAATTCTTCATTTTTGCCTCTGTTACATATATTCCTAGAAAGAAGATATAGTTTTTTGTTTCTCTGGTTATATGTGTGTTTGGATGTGCTGTTTGTGTGTTTGTGTGTGTGGTGTGTGTGGGGGTGTACCTGAGTTATAAAGTGTTAAGAGCCAATTACAGGCTGAGGAAAAAAACTAAAGTGATTAAATAATTAAAGCACTTATTCAATTGCTCTTTTTTGCTATAATTTGTTATTAACAGGAGTAAAATTCCAGTTTAAATGTGTTCTTTCCATTTAATACCACTTTGCCAGAATAAATATTTTCTATTCCCACAAATTAAATAAATCAGTAAACTGCATCAATTTTTGAGATTCTTTCTGCCACCTATGCTGAAAAAGCTATTTGTCTTTGTCATTATTTAGCCATACTCAAAGGTTACAGACTAATATTTTATCATTGATGGAAATCATTGGTGTAAAGACAGAAATCTTAAGAAACATGCAATATACTAAAAATGTTATAATTTAAGAAAAAAATCTGTGTTCAAAGCTTTATATATTTCTAATATATTATACATCTAAGTCTAACTTTACTCAGGAATCTGAAGTCATTTTGTAACCTGAAATTCTGGGAAAAGATGATGGTCAACCTTTATAATAAAGCGTTTTAGCAGGTAGTGCTGTGGTCAGACTTCCATGTTCACTGTCAGTCTTCTGACTTGACTTTCATAATTTGTTTTATTCTCTTCTATTTAAGGAGCCAACTGAAAAATTTCTTCATCTAACAGTAGTTTGCTAAAGTTTATGAGATAGGTCAGTTGCATTTATTTAAATGTGATGTAAACTATAAAGTACAACATTTTGAATCATAATAAAATGGGCAGATTTTATATAGCATAGAAAAGATGAAAATACAAACAGGAAAATAAATCTTATTAGAGAAAGAAAGTAAAGGGACATACCTGTGGTCCAACAACACCCCCTGGCCCTGGGGGGCCAGTCTTGCCTTGAAATCCCTAAGAACAGAAAGCATAATCTGTTAAAGGTATACATGACAAAAGTATAAGTTAAAATTTGGTAAGATAACTCACATTAAAACAAGGACACTTTTTGGTTAAAAATACTTATTTTTAAAATTTATTTTATTTTATTATTTTTCTTATTTATTTTTGAGGGGGTGGGCAGAGGAAGAGAGAGAGAATCCTAAGCAGGCTCCACACCCAGCATGGAGCTGAACTGAATGTAGGGCTCAATCTCATGACCTGCGATCATGACCTGAGCTGAAATTAAGAGGCAGATGCTTCACTGACTGAGTCACGCAGGCACCCCTGAAAATAAATTTTTAAATGCTTAATTATGAGTTATTATATCCCAGTTTTCTTTAAGTTCTAAATTTACTCTCCTCGCTATTTCACAGTATGGCCCAATGATTACTTTCAATAAACGTAAAAAAGAAAATAAGACAATGGGATGAAGATGGAAGGAAAGCGTATTCGCAGCCCTATTCCACCTGGTCAAATGACAGTGAGAATCGTAACATAGCAATGTTTATGGATGAAATAAATTATGATTTAGACATCCTTGAAACAGTCCACCTGTTCTATAAACAGAGATAAATCTATGATCTGTGATATTAATGCATTTCCCTTTCCTGCATTCCAACATAAAATAAAACAAGAATAGAACCAAAACAAAATAAAAACAAAAATAAAACAGGATGTAGAGTACCTTTATAAAGAGGACACTTTGCATGGTTAGTAATCATTTCAACATTTTGTCACTATTCTTTCTTAAACCCCTCCCTACCCCAATACAGTTACAAATGTACCTTGTAAATAATGCAGCCATTAAAATAAAATCTGGTAGATGTAAGCAGCGTAGTCACTAAACAAAGCTTTTGAGCATATATTTTGGTGTCTATATTTCTCTAGATTCCTGGGTTATTCATTCTGTATGACTGTTTTATAGTTGGCAAATTTCTTTTTCATGTAAGTTAACTTACATTAAACAGTTGGAGAAGTAGCTTCAAAATATGGGGAGAAGAACCTTCTGAACTGAATTAAAGCAAATAGTGTTTGCAAAAGCATTTATGACAACATGAGACTGGAAATAATAAGATTGGAAAGCAAAGGGCAGAAACTGTAGTCCTGTGTTTGTATCACAACCTTCTAGATAACTGATTAAATTATTTATAACAAAATTTTATAAGTAGGAAAAAGGAAAAGAACTTGTATTTGTAATTACTTGACATTACGGGGAAAGAAAACAGATTTCATCTATTCTTTTAATATCCATTAATTCTTATTGCCACCAGGATTTGTCTTGATATACCAATTTTAATAGCAAAACAAAGTAATACAAGGGCAATACATCATAGAATTTATTTAGTATTTTATAAACAAAATAGCAACTTGACTGCCTAATTTTAACTTTTCATCTATTTTTTTGGTTTGGAAATTTCTGCACACATAACCATGTATATATACATATATAAGCACATCTATACTCATGTGTGTATGATGTGTATGTGTGTGTATATATATATATATTTCTTTCTCACCAAGACATAACAGCTTACTGTTATCAATTTGTTCACAGGGTTTAGTCCCACGCCCCACCTACTCCTAGATTATCTCAATAACCCTCATGACCAAGATCATTTTCTATATGCTGATGAACTCCTCTACAACATACTATTTCTCAAACTCTAATCTGCATCGTGCCCTTAAACTCTCTCCTAAGTGCCTACCAGACATTCCCAGTTGTACCTCATGCTCTCTCCTCAACTTAATATTCTCAGTATAAAGCTCACTAAATGAACACTCTCCTCTGGTTCTCCCCCTGTGCTCTCTTTCCTAAGGGAGAGACTAGGTCCCAAGCTCTGCTTCAGTCCTCAGACTCCATGTCATCCTGCTATGTCATTCAGAACTCTCTCAAGTGTGGCTTCTGGTCCTTTGTGTAGGAGACTCTTTTATCTAAACTGTAGTTGCCACTTTCCTTGACCACCGCAGGTTTTCAGGTCAAGTTCATGCACTCATCCACTTTGGCTACATTCACAGCCTCACTAAAGCAAATCTAATCAACTCATTGCTAATCATGTATCATGCGACATCCATTCCAGTTTTTTTTTTTTTTTTTTTTTAAGATTTTATTTATTTATTCTCTATTCTCAGGAGCACAGAAAGAGAGGCAGAGACCAGCAGAGGGAGAAGCAGGCTCGCTGTGGGGAGCCTGATAATGGACTCAATCGCAGGACCCTGGGATCACAATCTGAGTCAAAGGCAGACACTCAACCACTGAGACACCCAGGTGCCCCCATCCTTTCCAGGTTCTATACAATCTGGATCTAGGCTGTCACTCCAGTTCTTTCTTTGCTCTGAAAATATGTTTTACATTCTAGCCATGTTGATTTTCTACCCTTTCTCTGAATAGCCATACACCACATATTTGTATAGCCTGTTGCCCCTGTCTGGATTATCCTTCTCCCAATTTATGATCACTAAGTTTGACATGAAGATATAAATGTAATACTTGAAAAAAAATTAAAATCTTACAAGTTTTTTTTCTTAGTAACTGAGAGCAAGAACAGTACATAAAAAAAAATGACTGTAATAATAATTAGTGATGAAGATCAACTGATTAAAAATCAATGCTTAATTAAGGAAATTCCGTGAAAAATGTGGAAAGAGAAAATTGTGGGTGCTAGCACATCTGCCTGGGTGACAGATTTGGACAGCATTGTTAATATGTCTGCTCCTTTACACATTCAGGGTGTCTGCAAATATCCAATAAATGTGACACAAATAAACCATGTGCATGAAAACTTTCTAATTTACAATGGAGTGTGCTTGTTCAAAATTGTCATATATTAAGACTACACTTGCCATTTAATTTTAGAATAACAAGTTAAATTATGTTTTTCAGAGTCCCTGAAAACAGCAATTTGCTATGTTGGTTCTGCTGTTAGACTTAATAAAAATGTTAACTCCTATTCTGATCATCCGTAAGAAACTAAGTTAATTTTAGGATCACCGTAGGATTTGGCAGTGTGTTCCTGAAACAAATTTGGGTTGTTCCAGCATAACAGAAATTATTTCTAATTATTGCCGGTGGCCTTAAAAAGCTTTGAATTGTAAATGTCAGAATGAAACTTCAATTCAAGGATTTCTAGCTGGGGACAAATCCCAAATATAACAAAAGATTTTCTTCTTGAAAACAAGATGACACATATATAACAACATATAGCTGCTCTAGATTCTGACGCTTTCTTGCACAAGGCAATCCTTTGAATCCCAGTCGGCACAGAACAAGGCTAGAAAGAAAGGTTCCTGACTATAGGATGATTCATTCTTGCTCTTAAGAGTGGATTTGAAATCAGGAATACAATTTTCCAGAAATAATTCTAGCCTTTGTCTATGAGAACCGCTAGAGGAGAATGTCCATCTTAGAATCAATAGTTAATATGATATTTAAATATGCTTTGTTTAAATTTAAATGTTATATATAATAGAGTTCCTCTGGGTACAAGAAGAAGGTCTTGATTAAATTGAAGACAAAAGGGATTTTACAATGGTGATTCTCTAGGGATCTCTTCCTCAAAAGACATTTTGAAAATATTCTAGAGTTCCTCCCACAAAGCTACACAATGACTTAGTTAAAAATGATTGACTGCAAGATTAGCATGAGAGTGCGTTTGCAAATCTGAGTATGGATTCTCTGCTAAAGAGTTTATTTTATGCTCCTCATGCAGATGTAATTCCCGGGAGGAAACCCAAACAATTTTACTCTTTGGTCTCACTAAATCATATTTGATTCTGCTTTTGAAATCCAAGACTTTGAAGTTTACAATCTGACTAAAATGAAGAAGCTATTACACTAAGAATCATCGCTTGGTGAGCAAAACAGGAATTGAGTTGCTGCTGATAGATTGTTTATCCTACGCAAAAAAAATCGTCCTGTTTTCACATCTGCTGCTGTGTGTGCACTACAATGCAACTCCAAATATGTCTTTGCGCTGGCTGCATGCCCTAAAATGACTTTGAACTACATTGTCAAAGCTAGTCTGTGTTATGATTTCCTTAAGAAATCTGGATAAAATTAATCAACAGTGAGATCCAAGAATCAAGTCCAAGGAAACATGCTAAGCTATGATAACTTCTGATTAGACTAACGTCCCCCCGGACAAGCCAGACACATGGTTCTGTAACAGTGGCAGGATAAATAAACAAACCCACAGGGATTCTTAAACCATACTTAGAGCGCCAGTTCCCCCCGCCCCGCCTGTACAAATTATTGTTATTCACATAAGCTGTTCAGACAATTTGTTTAATGTTATATTCCTCATAATTTAAAAATAAAATTCAGTTGTATATTTTCTTTTACATCTTGTTACTTGAGGTGAAAGGATACATTGAGCATAGTTTACCCTTATAGTTCCAACATCAGAAAATATTTCATCTCTTTGTTCCAGATAGAAGAAGGTATTAAATGCATAGCTTAGTGTAATGTGTTTCCTTTAGAGAGGGTATGGGTAATAGAGTTGGATGGAATATATCTCTAAACAAATACTTCTGTAAAATGGTCAAAGCTGCCAACCTTGTAGAGGTGTCCAAAAGATAATGGGATCTTCTCTGTCAGCTCATCCTTAAAGTGTTGTTATTGACAATAAAGACAATCAAATCAAGTAACACTCTATATCAAGTATATTCATGGGTGGTTAGATAAAAATTTGGGTCTATTTATTTTATATATATATTCTTAATAAAAGTTTCTTTGAAATTAATTTCTCCATTGTCCTTAATCTAGTCGAGGAGCTGTTAATAATAAAATAGCTTTCTGTGAAATGATGAGGTGCCAGAGATGGAAAATTTCAGTCAAAAGAATGGAGTCACTTACAGTCTCTCCACGTTGTCCAGGGTGTCCTGGCAGGCCATCCTTCCCAGGGGGTCCCTGAAATCACAAATATTAGATACCACATGCCATAAATATTTCTTATTTTATACTTTAAATGTAACGTGTCAGACAATTTTCGCATCATATTTTCATTAGCTATCATATTTTGATGTTCTGTTAATTTTATATATGGTATTATGTGCATATATATCGCTTTAGGAAAATTCTATCTGTAACTGTGACCAAGAGAAAATAGTGTAACTCCGTTAAGAACATTTTACATTTAAATGATTTCATTAGCATCTGTTTTTTTTAAAAAAGTATTCATAGAGATTTGTATTTTTATTTTTACAAAAAGGTTTAGTTCTTCAGTACTTGACAAATGACTATTTTCCCCTCTTTTTTGGGATCTGCTCCTAATTCAATTTCCTGTGCATCAAGATTGGGATAGCAGAAGGATAGTGTCCTCTAGTGGTGGTCTGAGCTTCTAACTGATAAGAATGAAATACAAACTTGGAAACAATGGCACTTTTTCTCTCAATTGCTTCAAGTAAAGTGAACAAGGTAAGGTGCAATGTTCAATTTCAGAAGTCATCAGGTTCAAATTTTCCCAGTTGGTTTTCTTGAATATCCTCTTGGGCACGTAATGTTTATTAAGCACTGGACAGCAAATCTACTCTGTTATCACTTTCTCTAAAGGATGCTGTCTGTGTCAAGACTGAAGAAATAAATGAAGCAATTAACTAAGTACTTAAAGTAAACAACTCTGTGTGGTTTCTGTGTTTTAGATACTTAGTAGAAATAGATTGCTTCTTCAGTCTGCATTATGGATTATTCACCCCACTCAGAAATCATTAAGTATCGGGGTCAGATTTCAAAACAGGTTTAATGATATAGGCAGAAATATTCTCACTCTCTGAATAAATGAAGAGAAATGCTCATTTTAATAACATTTTTAATGATCATAGATATACCTCTCACAATATGTTAATCATTTAAATATATGAAATTATCTTAGAAATACATTATTTACAAAAATCTATTTTCAAATATTTATTTTTATACTGAATTAGAAAAAAAGGCTTTGTTTCAGAATAAGATAATTTTCACTGACAGTTTTATTCTGCTGGAGTTAAAAGACTTTTTTTGACATTGGCTCCAACAGTTCAGGAGAAAGGCCTCCTGACAGTGCCTTGTTCCAGCTCCGCTCCCTGATCTCATCTTGTCCCTGGTTGCCATGTGAATTAACAGCTCTAATTAAGGACTGCTATTATGACATTTCACAAGATTATTGTTTGCTCAGGAATTTGCTCATGTTTTCCAGGATCACCTGAGTGATTCTAGTGTCATCCTCTGAAAAGACCAAAACTGGAATGTTTGTAACCAAGGCCCCAAAACATTTGTGGCCATAATTTAACCACTTCTTCTTTCAAAACCATATATTACGTATTTATGTGCTAGGCACTAGGTGTACAGTGATGTAAGAGTTAGCTCTGCCATCAGCTTAATAGTGAAACACAGAAATAAAAAGTTGATTGCTAGTAGACTCCATTAAGTTCAGTAAATCAAAACAGTAAATGAAAACAAATTCTGTAGTTTATTACTAGTTTGACACATACAAGAATAAATGTACTGTCAGGTGGGGACAGTAGTAAAAGTTTTAACTAAAAACACACAGTGACAGTTAAAGGCTAGTAAATATGAATCAGACTTTTTTCCCCTACCATACTAAAATGCCTCTCAAATGATGTGTTTTTCCATCAGCATAAACCATTTACATATTTTCTAACAAATCTGTAAATATGAACTTCAAAATGTCATTATATTTGCTGATTTGAGAAGCGTAGGTTATACTTCCATTGGAAAATATTATAACCCTTTAAAACTGGGATCTTAGATCAAAATGACGTCACCTTGGTATGAATGCAACATGATTTTTAATGACTTTCCTACATATCCTGAGGGAACAGTGTTACGAGACTACATAAAGAATTCATAGCATCATCATTTTTCTTATTTAAGTATTTCAAATATTGAGCGATTAATCCTAAATAATTATAATGGTTCCACACTATCCAATAAAATAAAGCAAATTAATTACCAAATAATTTCATGGCAATAATTTTAAAATAATAAATTTACTGGTCAAAGTAGACTGCCCCTTTCATGTTGTTGAAAGGCAGTGGATTTATCTAAATTTATCTAAAGGAGGGTGTGCATATACAGCAAGACAATCTGTGAAAAGACACTTAAAAATAAACGTTAAGGGTATTTTTTCACTTCCCTTTGGAACTGAATTTTGATTTCTCCTCTTCTATAAATAGAATGTATCTCATAATAGTTGTATCATATATCTTAGTCACCACACATTAAAATTTTTCTTACATGGGGTAGCTATATGCTGACATTGGCATGAGATTAACAGACTCTAAACATGAACATTCCAAGAACTCAATACATAATACATGTGTGTATGTGCATCTGTGTGAATCTATATATAAAACCATATACATACACACACAAACACATATACATTTTCTGGTTACAATGAAGATGAACCAATTAATTTGTAGAGAAAAGAGCTTGACTCTATCCCTCTACCCGAATTTCTTCCTTCCATAACAAAGAGATGAAGGCATTTCTGTCCTAAATATTATAAAACTGCATACCAGAGAAATAATAGGTACTTTTATTTCATGCTTTAATGTTTCACTCGTCAGAGAAACAGAGTATAAAAATCATTTTGTTTAGCAGTGAAAGCAATGTTCCTTAACAGTGTCATGTCTCTCCAACTAGACTGCATGCTTCTCAAGTGTAGGCATTTATTATACTTCTAATACTTCTTAGAGACAAAATGCATGCATGATTAATGGCTTAAAACTTGTTGAAAGATACATGAGAGAATGGACTGAAAAAGTCTGAGGAAAAATGGGTCCAATTGGTTTCTTTGACAATAAAATTACATTACATGAAGGAAACAATTCTTAGCAATATGTACAATATGTACAAATATAAATGGTATGATAATGCAGAAGTTATACATATTACTGGATTTTATGTTGCTAAACAATGATCTTTGCATATTGCTTCAAAATACTTATGAAAAAAAAGTCTTACATATACAATCATTTTGGGAACTGTGTTTTTACTTTCCTACATGTGAAATTTTGCCTGACAATATTATATTTGGAAGGAAACTGAGATAGTGAGTAAACAACATTATATGCAGGTAGTACTGATGTTATCTTATTTTTAATACTAACTACTTGCATTAATCCTTTTATAATAATAGAATATAGATAACAACCCTTTTTTGTTATGTTTGCAGTAATAAATCAAAACTGTATCAGAATAATATTTTAAATGGTGCCTAAAAATTGTTACCAAAACAGATTGCTTCAACATTTAACATTTACTGTAAGTTAGTATTTCATGACAAATAATTCATTTTCTAAGGACATGAGCTAAAGTCACATTTGAAAGTTATCAGTGAAATTGAGGGTTATTCAAATCCAATAAAAAATTTAGTTATAAATTAGTTATATTATTACATGAAAAAACATTTGGTTCTCAAATTATTGGCTGATAGTTTTAACTATATTTAGTTTCCTGCTGAGTAGATCATATTTAAACTCTGTTGGTTTTATTTTCAGGCAAAATATTTTTTGCTTTGTTGTTTAAAATATGGCCCGTGCTGCAGTCACATTGGCATCATCTGGACCCTTGTCAGTAATGTCAAGACTCAAGACTCACTCCAGAGCTACTAAATCAAATTCACATTTTTTACAAGGTACCAACACAATTTGCATGCACATTTAAGTTTGCATAGCATTATCTAGCATAGACTAAAAGAGTGGCTCACAAACTTTAGCATGCATCGAACTATCTGGAGAATTTGCTAAACACAGGCTAGGCCCCTCTGTTGGAGTTCTGATTAGCTGAGTGAGGTGGCATAAGTCGAACAAACCCCAAGTTGCTGATGCTCTGATCCAAGGACCAAACTCTGAGAACACCTTTCTTAGACACACGGGTGCTATGGCCTGAAATTCATGTTGAAACCCTAAATCATATGTTGAAATTTTGTATGTTGAAATCCTAACCCTCAGAGGAGATATTATTAGTAAGTTGGGCGTTTGAGAGGTACTTTAGTCATGAAGGCGGAACCTTCATGAATGAGATCAACAACATGAAAGAGGCTTCAGAGAGCTCCCTAGAGCCCTCTGCCATGTGACGATACAATAAAAAGTCTGGTACTGGAAAGAGGGGTCTCACCTGACCATACTGGCACCCTCATCTAGGACTTCCAGCCTCCAGAACTGTGAGAAATAAACTTCTGTTGTTTATAAGCTATCTGGTCTCTGTGTGGTTTTTGTTTTTTGTTTTTTTTTTTTTTGTTTATAGGAGCTAGAGTGGAGTAAAACAGTGGGTAGGTTGATTCTAGTTCTCATAAATAAACTGAGTAGATTGCTAAGAAAAGAAACAGAGAACAATCGAGTGAGCAGTAAGCATATCCTATGTTCCATGAATATTTAAGTATGAGAATAAAGGATTTCAATTAACTTTATGAAGATATTTGGATATCTAAGCAAATTTTTGAAAAGGGGTCTAGGTCAGGAAGGGTTTTAAAAGAATGCATTATAGACACAAAAATAACAAATGCAAATAAACAATTATAATGATATGTAAGTAAAGTCAATGCTAGAGAATGTTTAGGAAGTGATATTTTGAAGGATACATTGGGTGATGGGAGACAAAAGAGAAATCCTGATACAACAAATATTTAAGAATCAGTAACAATTTTTAACGCCATCAATAATATTCATTGCAGTAGAGGAGCATTTGAGAGAATAACACTCATGCATGTTGTTTCTGTCTGTGATATATTTTGAAAGGGTATTTACTAAGATATATTTGAATTACATCAGAGACACTCAATAAACTGAAACTGAATAGTTTGAACAAACTGAAAAATGTACATTCTTTGACATTATTCATTGTAATTTTGTTTTTATTAGAACTTTCATCAATACTTGTATCTAAAAATTATTTAAAATATAAACTATAACTCTCAAAAATTTGAGAATACTGTCCAGTGAAGAAAGATAAACTATGGCACTTACAGGAGGGCCTTTGGGTCCAGGGAATCCAACTGGACCCTGAGGTCCTTGAGGGCCCTGTAAAGAAAAAGTGGTGGAGAAATTTAAGAATATGTTTTGAAAAATACATTTTTGTACCTTATAGTTTATTTCTACAGATGAACCAAAGCTTGGCATACAGCTTCTTCATTATGGCAATGAAACAAGATAATCTAAAAGCCAAATGCATGATTTTTCACATTATTCAGTACTCAAAACCACACACCACATCAATGATCTTTTTTTTTTTTCTTTTAAAGATGTTATTTACTCATGAGAGACACAGAAAGAAAGTGGGAGACATAGGCAGAGGCAGAATCAGGTACCCTGTGGGGAACTCGATGCGGAACTCTATCCCAGGACCGTGGGATCATGCTCTGAGCCAAAGGCAGTTGATGCTCAACTCCTGAGCCACCCAAGTACCCCCACATCAATGATCTTAAATCAAGATCATAAATATTTAGAATTCATATTAAAAGTGAATGGAACATAGATGTATCAAGAAGTTCCACAGATGCTGGACTTTCAACATTGGTTAGAAACATTCCTAAGGAAGCCTATTACAATTCCATAGCCTTCCGCCCAAAGCCTTTTTAAAATTGATTCTATAAATGTTCTGGTTCCAGTCATACAAAACTAAAAGAAAAAATAAGTGGCTAATTTAGAAAGACCTTTAATTTCTATATTTAAAATTTATATTTGAAGATATCAATATCTCATTTTACTCATATAGTAACTTATTTTGTAGACAAGATGAAAAGACTTTATTATATAATCATTCTCATTAACATTCAACCCAAATATACATTTATAATATTGTTCTTAACTTGATGCTTAATTAACTATATTATGCAACACTCATATTTACATATCTTTAAAATACAGAAAGTAGACATTATACTGATAGCAAAATAATTGGTAAAGTTAATCCTTTATGTTCCCAGAACATAATAATTACATTTCTAGAATAAACATATGTAAAATGGAAGATAAGAAATAAGATTTCTTAAGTAACTCAACTAGAATAGGATATATTTAAACTTAAATAAAAAATAAAGTTTACTGAAATTAGTCTTTAATAGAGTTTACTCTCCTCAGTTTATCAGTTTAGCCTTTTCAAGGGAAATGTCATTATCATTTTTAAATCAATACTAGTTCAGAGATCATCACAACTTATCGCTATTACCAGCATCTCATCTTAAAACCAAAAAAGAAACATCAAAGTAAGATATGTCACTAAATAAATAGATAATACAGTTACCAAAACCCCTGGGCAACTCTTGAGACTCACAAATTTTGGTACTCTTATAGAATGAAACTATCATTTTCAATATCTATCATAATAACCTAAAAATTATAAAAGTTTTATTTATATTTTATTTTTAAATATTTTATTTATTTATTTGAGAGAGAGAGAGAGACAGAGCATGAGCAGAAAGAAGATGGAGAAACAGGCTTCCTGCTGAGCAGGGAGCCCTACATAGGCTCCATTCCAGGACCCTAGGATCATGACCTGAGCCAAAGGCAGATGCTTAATTGACTGAGCTACCCAGGCACCCCTGGAAATACCTATTTTTGTCCATTTTAATGGACTTCTTTAGGACTTCTTTAACAATATGTTTATTTGTAAGGACACCTGGGTGGCTCAGCACTTGAGCATCTTCCTCTGGCTCAGGGCATGATCCCGGGGTTCCTGGGTCCAGTCCCACATCAGGCTCCCTGTGAAAAGCCTGCTTCTCAAACTGAATGTTGGACACCCAACCAACTGAAAGTCCCAGGTGCTTCAAAGTTTTATTTTAAACACAAAATTTTTAAAATGGTATTTTTTTAGGTTATGTAGCAAACTTAATTTTTCTAATTTCTCAAAATATCATTTCTTTGCTTTCCAAATTTTGGCTCCTTTTCAGATAAAATTTGATTTTGAATTTAAGTATCTTTACAGATAGCATCATCAAAACATCACTTTTCTAGAGAACACAAAGAAAAGGTGGGTCTTTATAAAATTCCACAAAGAGCATGGACATGTCCTGTCTGTATTTATTAAAATAGTCTCCAAGTGAAGTGGAAAATACATACTCAGTGTAATGATGGTGCTGGAACCCAACCAGGGTTGACAGATATAATACCCAGTGTCAGTGAAATTTGAATTTTAGATAAATAATGAATAGTTTTAATATGTCCCAAATATTGCAAGGGACATGCTTACATCACAAACTATTCTGTTGTATATGTAAAAATTCTAACTTTATTGGGTGTCTTAGTCCTTTTGTTTGTTTTTATTTCATTTTGTTTTGTTTTTGTTAAATCTAATAATCTTAGACCCAACTAAAAGCTATGAACTAAGTCTTTAATAACAGATATCTGTGATCTGCAAATCATGAGTATGAGGAATTATATTTAAGTTGCAGAATATCTTAATGAGTAAATATATAATCCTATATATATATATAATATATTAAGGCATGTTTATAATATGTACATGCAATACTATGTACACTTATAAACAAATATATGGTGGAGGTTTTTTTGGTTTTTTTAAAGATTTTATTTATTTATTTATGAGAGAGAGAGGGGCAGAGACACGGGCAGAGCGAGAAGCCGGCTCTTCACAGGGAGCCTGATGTGGGACTGGACCCAGGAACCCCGGGATCACACCCTGAGCCAGAGGAAGATGCTCAAGTGCTGAGCCACCCAGGGGTCCCCAAAATATACTTTTTTTATTGTCAAAGTACTTTTATAATTACAAAGTAATCATACTGTAGGGCTACAGTGTTATGTTCCAAAGTTGTAAATACATATGGTTAATCATGATATTTTGGAATGCTCAAGCAAAATATGAAAAAGAGAACAGTTTGTGCTTTAAAGACAAAACTCCTGGTTTTGCTATAATTTATGAAATGGTTCTACTCCATTTAATGAATTAGCCATATTAATTAAACTGCATCGCATTAAGACAATTTTGACCATAAAATTTTTCAAATGTATATATTATTAGTGCACTCGGAATGTACAGAATGGACTCAATTTGGGACTAGTTCATCAATAAAAGTTTAATTTAATTAAGGATGAATCAAAGCCTTAATAACTGTAATTAAGTGTTCTTTTCTCACATCTTATGTACTGACATTTCTATCACAAATAGAAACTTTGTTTCCCTCCCAAAATTACTTATCCTCAGTTTTTTGGGGTGTTTTGTATAAACATCACAGATGTTTCTGTTTCTCTTTTGGTGAAACACCTACTGTAAATGTCAAACAATTATATACAAAAATAAATTACTATGACTGCATATACTAAACATTGTTATAGAATATTAAGAAGTGAGTTTAACTTCTTTAACAGTAGTACAGAATTAATATTTAAAATTCTTTCAAGAAGATAGCTTTCAAAAACTCTTGCTACAAAAGTGCTGTATTTTGCCAAAAGAAAACAAATAAAGGGCATGCTTACTCATGTATATTTAGCTTTATTTTATATCAGTTGAAAATCAATTTACTAAATAGTTTTTCTATTTACTGGAATAGATGTTTTATCTTGATTTGAATGTATATCGATTGTGACTTAATGGCTACTGGGAGCTTGCATTTTACCAACATAATACTGCTTCCAGCTCCATGGACAAAATGAATATCGATAGGGAAAGCAAGGGGAATGAAGGAGACGGCCTAGCTGTTACACGGATATTAAAATATATATATTTTGGCTTGAGTTTAAGAGTGACATCATAGGGCAATTATGCACAATATTTCTCTCATTTCTATAACAAAATTAGTAGTACATAACTGATGACGTTTTCTTTTTTTTAAGAAGCAAATTTTAAAAAATAGGAATTTTTAAATTCTGGCTAGATATTGCAAAATACTGTGTGCATGTATTTGCAGACACACGCACCTTTTCCCAGAAATTTAAACACTTGTAAAACATTCATATTTATTTTATATTTCATTACTGAAGCATACTCACTCTTTCTCCAGGAGGGCCAGGAGGACCGTCACCGCCCGAAGTACCCTAGCAACAACAACAACAACAAAAAGAAAGAAAAACAGAAAAAAAAGAAAAAAAAGAAAAATCAGTTTTGATTCCTTCTCCTAGCATTTGTCATCTTCAAGAAGAACTTAGAGCAAACTCAAATGAAACAACTTATAATACCTTTGGGCCAGGTTTCCCGGTGGGACCTCTCGCACCTCTTGAACCTCGAGGACCCTGCAAGTGAGAGAGAAAGATGAAACTAATCTAGTGCCAAGCCCATACAAAAGCACAGAATAGGTTTTTAGCTTTGAAGAAAACGATCTTGGAAAATTAAATACAAAACAAAACATAAAAATCATTATTTTAAATTAAGGCACCCACCGTTGGACCACGCTGACCCCGAGGGCCTGGTTTGCCAGCTACACCCTGCCAAAGACAGTTCAAACAGTTTCAGTATGCAGCGCATCACAGTGAATTGTGTCTGGTGCTGAGAGACAGGTACTCATTCGAGAACATTCATAGTAGATAGTCCAAGGCAATATGTTTATATACCATACCCGTGCACCTTTCTCTCCATTGGCACCTGGAAACCCAGGAAATCCAGTGGAACCCTACAAAAAAATAAAAATAATAAACAATGAGTACGGTAACTAACATTTTTAGCCACGAGCTGTAAGCCTTTTGGAACACACTGAGTCTCACAAACTGGTAATATTTAAATCAGAAATATAATTTTAAAATACCATACAATCTATTTGTGTAATTGAAAATGAACTTACAGTGACATCTGAAATCCTGGAAGCATTGAAAGCATTAATTGATAAAACATATTTCAGTTTTTAACTTTAAAATAATTAAGCAAATGTCATCATTTCTCATATCAGAAAAATTGCAACTAAAGGACATTTTATATAAAATAATTTCGACTTACAATTCTACATACTTGCCTCAACCTGAAAGAAAAATCCTATGTTCCATGAGCACAAATAATTAAGTATTAAAATAGGAATTTCATAAAACAGTTTTCCAGAATTAACATTACTACATTTGTATGTTTATCACTTTTTAGTTTATTTTTATATACTGTTAGAATTAAATAGAACTAAATAAAATCATAAAGACTAAAAATCTTCCTCCACCTTTTCTGTTTGACGCTTGAATGAGGTTAGATCTAGCTGGGAGTCAGAAAGTCTAGCATTCATATCCTTTTTTTTGGAATTCCAAAGTCATAAATTCAAGACTTATGTTTTATCATACACTCACCTAAGTAAGTTGGGTACATAACTTATCCTCTTTGAGCATAGCCTTTTCTTCTGCAAAATGAGGGCACTCACCCAAATTTTATAGGCATTTTGAATGTGTGGGAGGTTAGAATAAAAGAAGCCAGGGTATACAAATGATAATAATAGATTACAATGAATATTGGTTATTTAGAGATGCAACAAGAACAGTAAAAGCATCATGTCATTTCATCTACAAACCGCCACACTTTGCAGATGGAAAATAATTTCCCCACTTCACTTTTTTGAATACGTCCAGATTTTCAGCTGCTCAAAGATTCCTTCGAACATCACTGTCATTGGTTTGCCTCATCATCGTGTCATGAATAGAAGAGATTAAGGTTCAGTTCCTTTCTCCTCAACTTGCTAACTATGAGACTCTGGAAAGTGTGGGAGGGCTTCCAAATACTCACTTTTCCTATTCAGACCACTATATAAATTAAATCCAATAATGTGTAAAATATCTAGCAGAGTAGTAGACATTCAGATTTGATACACTTCCCCTATGTTAATGGAGATATAACAAAGCCTTCTTTAACTTCATACATTCCTTGCATTTTTTTACCCATTCACTTGGATTGGATTATCCCTAAAGTAATATTTTTCTAAGTGATATGTGGCCCCTCTGTATCAGAATAGTCCAGAGTGATTCCATCTTATTAGGATTTATATCTCTGGCAGTAGGATCCAGGAATCTGCATTTTTAACAATTTCTCCAGGTGTTATATTCAACAGATATCAATTTATATTTCCTCCACAAGTCAGGAAAATCATATGTGAAGCCTTATGATAGTCAAAACAATAACCCATAGTATGCACTGCTAATCTTTTTCTTATGACTCATTTCCCAATATAGTTTAGTTCGTATCTATAGAGATTACTATGGGATTCACCTGAGGACAATGGTTAGGTCATGCAATATTCACATAATGGGGGAATAATGTCTGCAAATTACATTTTTGAAGGGCTTTCAAAGCCATTGCTCTTTCTCTCCAGAGAATCGGATTGTTAAATCTGGTAGAGCATTACTATGTGACTACTCTAGGAATTTGACAAGTGAGTATAATCCAATATGGAAATAATCTACTCTATCAGATTTTATTTGAGAACAAATATTCTTTTCTGTCTTGAGAAGAATAGACAACTAATCATATTTATAGAGACTCCATTCAAACAAATTGCTCTATGCATCAATTTTATTTCTCATAAATTCATTTTCTTCAATAGTTTCTGCTCTAAGAAACTTATGGAAAAATAACAAAAATGCCCAATCCACCAACTAAACCATTTATAATATATGGACATAATCTTCCTCTTCTCTCACATACGGGGTTATCACCAATATATAGAATTACCATGAAAAGGCATTATAATGCTTTAAATGGAAAGAACAAACAGTAAACGAAATGCCCAAAAGTCAAAGGTTAATGGTGAGATTGGCTCACTAATGGTGAAACTTTCAAATTTATTTGAATGCTGTTTTAAATATAAAGAATTCTACATTAAAATGCATTTTACTTTTTGAAGTAGCTATCATTGTATAGTACTTATAGTGGTGTGACTTGCAAATAACCATTGTGATTTATATTGCTAGAAAGATAATAAATAAATTATATTGTCTAATTATAGTCCTTAAACATCTTAGAAGAGATTAGCAGCCAAATTTCACTTTAAGTATAGATTTAAATCTATTCAAAATTCATTGGCTCCCACATAGGAAAAAAAAGTGAAGCTATTTTTGATCTTTAATGAGCCTTTTTTTTTCATTTTAGAATCAAGAAACATAAATAATTTTTGATCATACAAAAAATTATTATGAAGAAAAGTAATAAAAAAACAAAGTTTCAGACATTTTGGTTAAAGGTTAAAAAACATTTCTCTCTAGTCATTCTGGTGTGTTTTGTTAACAAAAATAACTCAAAGAATATTGAACAGAGTATTGTCTCAGGAAAAAACAGAAGAAAATAAGAATGTCAAATAAAAGAATATTGTGTTCATTCAAGTAATATGACAGTTTTATGTTTTTAAATCAAAACACCACAATTGCAATTCAACTTTGTAATTAGATCAAGAACTCTGCAAGTGATCTAAAGATACCTTAAAGTTGTGGGTTATACAGTGAATGTCCTCTTTTACTCATAATACTTTTGAAAATGCTTGATATTTGAAAGGAACTTAGCTAGGAGATAGGGCAGTATATTAGGGACAATATTTAAAAGGTAAAACTTATTAATCAGTGTTCTAAATGTAGCTAGAAACCTTTAAAAGATGCTCATATTATTCTTAAATCACAAATGAAATGGATCTCATTCTAGAAGGGGCTTACAGCATTATGTTTACCTCCTATTATACAAGGAAATGTGTATTTTCTAGAGACTCAATGGAAAATTATAAGGCAAAACCATGTGGTATGCCTAATGTCATCACATGACAATGAGCAAACACAAGTGCATGTAGTTCACATGTGTCAAAAGGAAAGATTTTGGCCTCCCAATGATTTGGGAAAGACTTTGGCTTTCCCAATAAGTAAAACTTATTAACAAATGTATGTTTGGGAATTATTATATAAACAGGATTTTTCCTTGTGTCTGATACTTGACAAGCCTAAATGGATCAAACAGAGATAGATAGATGATAGATAGATAGATAGATAGATAGATAGATAGATAGATAGATAGACAGATAATCTAGGTAGTCTTATAGACATATACCCATTTTAATAGTAATAACAAAATGCATATATTAATTTTGTAAACCACTTTACTTAACTAGGCAACACATGAAGTGCAGCCTTGACAAAGTTTTATGATTAGCTTGAGGAAAAGTAGTACACCAAAGTAAAAATATATTTTAAAAATCATCCATTTTAAAATATATATTTTAAATAGTTAAAAATGGAATTCAAGTTCTATAGTGGATTGAATAGTGGCCCCAAATCAATATATCCAATAGTCAAGTCTCTGTAACATGAAATGTTGCCTTATTTGGAAAAAGAGGTCTTTGTAGGTGCAAATTAAGCGAAGAGTCTTGAAATGAAACATCCTGGATTACCCAGGTGATTCCTAAGAGCAAAGACAAGTGTCTTTATAAGAGACGGAAGAGAAGATATAGAAAAAAAAAAATGGTCATGTGGAGAAGGCAGCAGAGATTGCAGTTAAGCAGACACAAACTAAAGGACTTCCCTGGACTACCAGAAGCTAGAAGAGGCAAGGACAGACTCTCTCTCAGAGCTTTTGAGGGGACTGGAGGCTCTGCTGACACCTTGATTTTAGGCTTTTGATCTCAAGAACTGTAAGAGAATAAATTTCCATTGTTTTAAGTCACCAAGTCTGTGGAGATTTGTTACAGTAGCCCTAGGAAACAAAATACTGTGGAAATGAGGGAAAATAAAGATGATGAAAGATGTATTGTAATTCTTTTTTTTTTTTTAAGCAGCAAATAGAAATTCCAACCCTTAGGGTACCAGAAATGAAATTGAAAGCTATTTTCCATCACCTATCATCCTCATTATAACTTCTAGATATACTACGATGTCACCCTGGAATAGTCCTTATTCCAATGACAAGGAAGTAGCTGTCTATGCCTTCCTTTCACGACCTCATCTGATAAAATACTCCAATCCATAATCACCTAGGCTCTCTGAGCTCCATGCACACTGGGTTCCCATGAGCTCCATGCCTTTCCCTTGTGAAATTATATTTTAAGGATTTATCATCTCTATGTTACAAACTGAAATGTAATTATGTGTGATTAATTTCTTCAAAATGTTGATAAGCTATAAAAATCAAGCTAACTGTTTTACCTTTGGGCCTTGTCTTCCTGGGTATCCTGGTAATCCTGGAACACCAAGTTTCCCCTACAGTTAAAAAAATAATAATAATAAATAAAAATTCTAAATTGAATTAAGTTTAAACAATGAGTTTAGTTTTCTGAAAGTTAGGACCACATATCTGAATACTTAAAAGGAAGAGTTGCAAGTTTTCACCACACTTTATTTACAATATATTTCCTCATTTAAATAGGAAAAATATTGCTTTGGACATATTTCTAATTCTATAATGTTTGCTAACTTTGTCTAAGTAACAGCGCCTTCTTTGAGGACACAGAACTCTGAGCTAAAGAGAATTCTAAGACCCTTTCTGAACTCTGAAGCATTAATAAACTGCCTAAGCTTTTTCAGCATTAAAACTATTTAAAGTTAGTTGATGTAGTTAGAACTACATTTAGATTTTATCATTCCAACTAAGTGAATCATCTTTTTTAAAAATTATTTCATTTCTCATTGTAAATATAAAGCAAGCAATCATGAGTTATTTGTTTCTCACTAAATAGTTTAAATAACCATCCAAGAAATTCTGACCTAATTTTTGAGCAAAGTTTTTTTCTTTTATTCAAACATCTGGATAAATCTGGGTTAATAGATGTATCAAATGTTGAGAACTATAACTAAATAACAGTGACTTTTGTGGAGTGTTAATTCCTGCAAGTGGGGACTTAAATGAGCCACAATTTTGTTCCAGCGCAATGAGATTACCTCTCAATCTAAAAGTGCTAAAATAGGGACGCCTAGGTGGCTCAGTGGTTGAGTATCTGCCTAAGCTCAGAGTGTGATCCCGGAATCCGGGATTGAGTGAGTCCCGCATCAGGCTCCCTGCAGGGAGCCTGCTTCTCCCTCTGCCTGTGTGTCTCTGCCTCTCTCTCTCTGCATCTTGTATGAATAAATAAATAAAATCTTAAAAATAATAAATAAAGTGCTAAAACAAATGGTAAATTACAGCAAAGTCCAAAGTTCTGTAACAATACCAAGAGATTCAAAATGTTATACTACCAAAATTGCCCCCTGAGCAAAAAAGCATTAATTTAAAAATACAGGGAGAGAGAACATTAAATTAAATTGAGTGAATTGAATAAAATATGTTTGTGGAATTTTACTAAGACTTATTTTCCTTAAGATTTTATAAAGCACACTTCATATATATTATTTACCAAACTCTTAAACATTAGGAAGCACATAGTATCATTATTCCCCATGTACATTTAAACAAAATAAGAATAGAAACAAAAACAAATCCAAATTACTACATGCAACAATAAAGGATGAGCAGTAACTTTATAAACAATAAACATTTTACTAGATGAATCAAGGCAAGAATATAGGAATATAGTTCATGACCTTGTTATTAGAGATTGAACTAAAGAGTTGTCTGATTCAAGATCAACGCTGCATAGGTAAGCAGTCTTCAGATGGAAAATATGCAAACCAGCCCTGAGAAACATGCTTATAATGATGTCCCTTTAGATGCATTAAGTTATCATATCTGTTTTATGCCACTGATTTCAAGGTTAATGAAATGCTCTAATTATGATCACAAAGCCTTTGTGTTCTATGTTAATTACTGTATTATAATATAAACTTTCATTCACTTTAGAGTCATTTCAAATTCTAGACAGAAAATTTGTTTGCATTTTCAATATGGTGATAGGCAACTTCAGTAAAGGGAAAATACCAATAAAATATTGAAAATGAAGAACTGTGGGGTAAAGTCTTGATGCCTCTGAAGAAATGGCAGAATCATTTACACAGAGTAAAGTGGAGTAAGGATGAGAGGAAGGTCCAGAATAGTCTAAAACCACTGGTAAGGGAGTACTTGAAGTCGAAGGGTCATTCAGCCTAGAAAGCCCTGATTCTCTCCCATTCTTTCTTTCCCCTGCCTGAACACGATGACATATTCATCATTTCCCAATTGGCAACTGGGAGGGTGAAACTGTAGAACCACTCCATCAGGATTCCTGACATAAGGAAATGTTTTCTTATTTATCTAGTCACAGTGCCTATATAATCCTCATATATTTTTCTTCTGAGACAGGATGGCAAGAAGGGAAATTAAAATTTTCTTAAGTAGCTTGGAATTCCATATTTTATAGAATTACAGCATGTTCAATATAGAAAATTCGGAAAGTGAATATACATATTAAAAGGAAGGAAATCACCTGAATTATACTACCAAGAAATAATTATTATTTATATTTTCCTTTAGTGTACATAATAGTATAATACTTGTCATAGATATTTCTAGTTCTTTCTTAACTTCATAGTTACATTTATAAGCTGTTTGCCACATCACTAAATACTCTATGAAGGCATGATTTCAATGCTGTATAATAGTACATGTAAATGTAATGGTTAAAAATATTTTTTTACATACTACATATAGCACAATGGCCCTGAAACCAAAAAGTATTAGAATTACCTGGGGGTTGTTTTAAAACATAGCAATGCTTGGGTTAGCCCCAGACTAACATTAAAATCTCTTGAAGTTGGGTTTGGACAATGGTATTTTTTTAAAAACACTTGTTCTGCAAACATGCATGTTTATATGGAAAAATAGAAAGTGTACATTTTGACTTGAGGAGCAAAGATGACTCCACTTCTCCCAAAACAATAAGTAGACCATCTTTCATTGAATCTTTGATCTTTTGTTAATCACATACAAATTCTTAACTTCTAATGTGCAAAAGCCTGAAGAGCTGCTGACCCTGCAGGGTCAAAGAGAATAGAGGGGATAGGCAACAAGGGAGAGTGAAAGAGGATGTATGTACCCATCTCATGGTTGTACCCGTGACAGTATATGGGTATGCTTGAAATGTAGTGAATCCTCTAGATTTCTGACATGGATGACTATAAGTATTTTTAAATGACAATGAAATATCCTCTGCGAGAGCACCTGTGAATTTAAATTTGTTCACTGACCTTTTCTCCTGCTTGACCAGAAGGACCAGGGTCTCCAGTAGGACCTGCTCGACCTTTGGGTCCTTCAGGGCCATCTTCTCCTCTTGGACCTACTTGACCAACTTCTCCCTGAAACACAGAGTAGCAACATTCTTTTAATTTAAAGTATATTGGAGATTGAATAACAGATTATGGTCTATAAAAAGTCATATTCTCCAACTCCTCACTTGTTACCTCATGCTTTATTTAGGACAAAGAGGTTGGAAAACATTTGACTTCATCAATCTTTCCATTAGGAAATGAACAACTGAATATAGTCTGACATTTGAAAACCTACAGAAGCCTGAGGTTACCATGTTTCATATTAAAGTAATTTTAACACATCTGTGTTGTATAAAGAAAGAAAAAAATGAGGATCAAGGTTAGATAGTGTAGGGTGGCAGAATAATCAACCCCAAAATATGCCACTTGGGAGTGAGGATTATTTTGAGCTGAAGGCACTTGAAAAGTAAATGCAAAGGAAGTTGCTAAAAGCAGGTTACAAAAAAAAAAAAAAAAAAAAAATGCAGGATACAGATTTGCTTAGTCTGGAGCCAAAAGCAGACAGCAGAGGAATAGAGATAACAAACTTTATTAACTAGCCTTTGTCTGCAATCACTTTGCCATATATCTACCTTCCCACAATTTGCAGCCATAGAAATTCAATCCTTTTTGTTGTCATGTCTCTAAAAATTTATTTTTCCTTTTTAAAATGCCATATAAGCCCAAATTCTAACCACCCCTTTAAGTTAATTATCACGGAGTGCTCCCAGGTGTAAACGTGAGGCACAAGCTAAAAAAACTTGTTTGTTTTTCTCTTGTTAATCTTTCTTTTGTCAATCTAATTTTACAGGGCTCCAGCCTAAGAATCTAGCAGGTTAGCAGGAAAAAGTAATTTTCCTCTCTGACAATAGCAATTTTGGAAATCACTGTTTGGAACACAAGAAAAATGTCTCCATTTTAGACTTGGTTTCACCTTTATAATATTAGGGACTGAAATGTGTAAGTTACTGCACACATTCTGGAAACAGGCATTATGTACTTTTTAGGGAAACAAAAATATTCTGCAGTATGCTTCTTTAATTAGATAGATATATTAGGTATTATTATGTTAGATATAAAATAAATCTTCCCAATGAAACATTTAGTTTAGTTGACTTTAGGTAATTCATATTTTTGTTTATTTTCTAAACGTTCATTACCAGAAAAAAGTGAACCACTTTTACGCTCAAAAATTCAAGGTCACTAATAATGGAAGTACAAGAAAGTTGCAAATATATGGTTTCCAAGCAGCATAGCTCACTACAAAATTTAGAAGAAAACTATAAAACTACTTCTTTTAAGGAATTTGATCAATTTAGAAAATATCTATAAAAAATATTACTCAAATTTATACACACATGCACACACACAAACATAGGCTATAGAAAACATGTAAATTTAATATAATATCTGGAATACTATCTTATCCACAAAAAGTAACATGTTTAATCTTCTTATAAAAACCAAAGTCAGCAAAGTGTCAGATAATACAAACATCTTTATTTAACCTGTTCTTGCTATATTTAAATATAAGAATATACACACACACGTACACACATGCACAGACACACACAAATGTATGCTCTGATATGAATTTTCTTCTTACTTACCCTATCACCTTTAAGACCCATATCACCTTTGAATCCTGGAAAACCATCTTCACCCTGAAAACCAAAAGTAATAAAATAGGTGTTTAATGATTTGTTTGGATGAATCTAAAATGTGACTATAAAAATATGAACACTGATAATTTAGGGAAAATCATTCTGAGAATCCTGTTGTGAAACTTCCTTCTCCCTATGCTAACCTTTATCACCTCTATCTTCTCATTTTCTATTATTATTGGCTCTAATTTACTCTAGGAAAGTTTTCTCAAATGTGTCCTTTAAATCTTCTCCATCTTATGGGGGAAAGAATCATTCTCTTATAACCACATATATCTATCCTATGCCATTTGAACAAAGAAAGAGTAAATATTTAAATAATTATCTTCTTAACTTTGGAATACTAGAACTGTGACTACCAAATAAAATGTCTTTACCCTTAATTTGCTAATTCATATCAAAGAATATCATATTATGCATTTTGTACCATGTGCTTTAGATAAATGCCTTCTTACTCAACTTCTGTTCCACATTACAATTTCTTTTCAGATGAAGAATGAGCAAACCAATATTATCCTTTACACATGCATGGAAAATGTTCATTATCTCAACAGATCAGTAATACTGAAAACTGGGCCTCCTTTAATAAAGAGAGCAGAAATTTTGACTACGGAAATGTTTCATACCATTCTTAGTGAAATCTAGACTTTTAAAAGTAAGCTTCAAGAACAAACTTAATGTCTCTTAATTTGAATAAAAAATTTAAATTCCTAAGGAATAACCATTTAATTTTTCAATAACGTTAATTAAGCATTTCTTTGTTCAGAGTACTATGGAATATTTTGAGATTTTTAACAGTAAAAACTGAAGGTAGTATATTTGCATTAATTTTGGTACTAATGGGAAGAATAGGTGTTCAGATTAAGAAAGACGTGATGATGATGATGATGATGATGATGATGACTATGATGGTGGCAGTGGTTCTGGTGGTGGTGGTAGTAAAGCTAGAAGTTAATTGAAGAGGGTTTGACGGGGGAGTTGGTATCTTAATTAAGAGTTAGAGAATGGGGATCCCCAGGTGGCTCAGCAGTTCAGCGCCTGCCTTCCGCCCTGGGCATGATCCTGGAGTCCTGGGATCGAGTCTCGCATTGGGCTCCCTGTGTGGGGCCTGCTTCTCCCTCTGCCTGTGTCTCTGCCTCTCTCTCTCTCTCTCTCTGTGTATGTCTCTAATGAATGAATACATAAAATCTTTAAAAAGAAAAAAAAAAGGAGAGAATGGATGTGAGTTGCAAAGTTTGAGAAAAGGACATGTCAGGTTGAGTTTGTGAACAGAGCTAGGAAGATTGGCACATATACTTCCACATCCTGCTGCCAAATGACCTCTATAAAAAAAAATTGATCACATCAATTTTTACCTTAAAACACCTCAGTGGTTCCAGATTGCTAATAATGAATATAAGGTGCCAACTCCCCTCCCCATCAGACCATGATCTAGTCCTTGTTTGTTCACTTTGGCAGTCTTATTTTTAGTCTGGAGTCTCCCATCAGCCCCCACCCAACACCCTGAGTTGAGTACTAGAAAAATTGAATTACCTATATTTCCATTTGTAATTCTTTTTTTTTTTAAAGATTTTATTTATTTATTTCAGAGAGAGAAAGAGAGAGCTTGAGCAGGGGAGAGGGGCCAACTCCTCACTGAGCAGAGAGCCCCTCGTGGGGCTCAATCCCAGGACCCTGAGATCAAGACCTGAGCCACCCAACCATTTGTAATTCTTGCACTGGTTGTCATTGTCATACACACACCTGCAAATCTTTTACCTTCTGTGTCTCTCTCTGTCTACCTTTAATCTTCTTTCAAGACTCAGTTCATAATTCCACTATGAAGTTCCTCATGACCTCAATCTTACCACTCCCCGCTCCCCCTCCTTAAAATTAAGCCCTCTGTCCTATGTACTCCCACTAAGCATTTATTATTGTAAGAACATGCCATCCTGCACTCGGTAGATCATAGTTTTTTCTTTTACTAAATGGTAAAAAAAACAGGGGATCCCTGGGTGGCGCAGCGGTTTGGCGCCTGCCTTTGGCCCAGGGCGCGATCCTGGAGACCCAGGATCTAATCCCACATCGGGCTCCGGGTGCATGGAGCCTGCTTCTCCCTCTGCCTGTGTCTCTGCCTCTCTCTCTCTCTCTCTCTCTCTCTCTCTCTCTCTCTCTCTGTGACTATCATAAATAAATAAATAAATCTTTAAAAAAAAAAAAAAAACTTACGCCTAATTAGGCTCTGCGCTTCCAGTGCCTAGTGCATATTTAATCCTCAATAACCATGGCATTTAATAAACATCTATCTACCAAACGGATATTTACTAAGTGAACATGTCTGTGAGTCTTTAGCAAAGTATGTTAAGGTCCACAAAATATCAGGTAATTTTGGATATATGAGACCTAAACCTGGAAAAGTGATCCAATCTGGTATCTTGTCCAAACGTAAAAATTCTAAAAGGTCTAGAAATTTCTGCTAAGACAAAAACATGATGTTTTCAACATTCTTGCTATAAAGAAGCTGTGTACGTAGCATTCTGTCTATACTGAATGCAACTGGGCAATAATAGAGGCTTAAAAGCTGAAAATGACCATTTAACTTCCTATTGACTATTGTCTTCATTACCTATCTCCCTAGAGAGAAAGGTAATTACACAGTTGCCAAATTTAGTTTAAAGAACACTGCAATTTAAGTAAAAAAATCAATAATAGTTTTTAGTATTTTTCCAGGAAGTATTTTTTGTTTCAGGAGAGAACATAGTGGGTGATATCCTATTTCTGTCACATTTTTGCTTTCAATACATTCACAATTAGAAAATAAACTAGAGAAACAAATTAGAAATAAATAAGATGACTTAAATTTTTAGGTATATCCTTACAAGTGACACTATCAAGTTACTAAGCTTCCCAGTCCTAAAACTATTACTTCTAAATTAATATTCAAAAAAGGAAAGAGGAAAGAGAGTTTTAGGAGATGCATAAGAGAAGAATTCACCTATGCCATTTGGTTCATCGGTTTATGTTCCTGTAGGTCTAAAGAATTTTGTTTCCTTTAGGTCTAATGAATTTTAATACTAGTTAGGATACTCACTTGCTATTTCACCTTTAGTTAGCAATTAATGTTGATATGTGGAAAAAGAAAAAAGTTTCAACTTCCTTATCTCTTTTGAGATAAATGGTCAATTATAATACATACTCAGAAAAAAAAACAAAATAAATAATAGGTATTAAAATTCATAAATATTTAATGATTCTTCAGAGTCTGAAAATAGGGAGAACTCATTAGAAAAAAGTTTCCATTAACTTTTATATAAAATTTCTCTAAACTAGATTAGATAAATAACAGGTATTAAATAAAACAAAAGTTAAAATAAATATGAGCAGTTTTTAAGGACAATGTCCTCATTTTAACAGACTCAAAATTAGACAATCTGTCTCAATTTACCAGTGTAGTTAGTATGAGAATAGGATTGGAACTGATAACTTTTAACTCTCAATTTAAATATTAATTCTTTTTCTCTATATCTTCTTGTTGCTTCTGAGACAATACACCATTCAAAACAACAAATAATCTCAAATTATTTTTCTACATATAAGCAATTTATATTTTTCAATGAGTTTATCTTCACATGTAAATCATCAGCTGTAATTTTATTCACCTCTGTCATTTTGCCACTACCTTTTTTGGTAAGTTCACAATTTTCCCATCTCAATTAACACTTTTCCTTTAAACAGGGTCAATCCTAAGAATCTAAAAAAGACACTTATTCCAGAGAAAAATTTGGATTGATACTTAAATATCTTAATATTAAAAATTCCAGAGATAATAGATATATGTGTGCACATATATAATTATATATTTTTTCGCATAAGCTATCTGCAAATAATTACAAGTTCAACTTTCTCCAATCAATCGTTGTGTTCAGCTACCAACTTAGTAAGACATTACATTCTGAAGTTCATCTCTGAGGATAAGAACTGGGATTCTCATCAAAGTAGCTGAGTTCATTTCAAATGCATGACATTTTTCATACAGTAGAACTGAATATAGTTATATAATGTGACAATGCGGCAATATGTTACTCTTTACTTTTTCAGAAAAATAAATTACAATGGATGTAAATCCATCCCTTCTGTTATCCATTCCTTATTGATAGCAAGTCCACACAAAGTGCTTTATTATTTATTTATTTATTTATTTATTTATTTATTTATTTATTATTTATAAATGTTATTGCTTTTAATAACATTATGATTATGGAAATAAAGTTATCCTTAAAATCAAAATTTATGTTCCATAATTTCTCAACAAAGCTACATTTTATTTTAATCCTTATTTTTTAAATGTAATATTATAGTAAGAATTAACAATACTGACTGTGAGAAATGTCATTTTATTTTAACATAATTACTGAAGGATTTGGGGGCTCTACACTGACAAACATTTACATTAAAAAAATCTCGATTTCAGTTTCTTTGTCCAAAGACAAACTACAAAAGCTCTATAAAAAAATCCCGCATTCTTCATCCCTTTCTGCCTAGTTTTAATCTTTATTTCCTTCTCATTAATAGTTTTGCTTTGCATACAGTCTAATGTATAAAGACTTCCTCTTCCTCAATTGATTTAGGGTATTTCTAACTCTTGCACTGCATTTTAGCTTAAGCACTTTGGAGATTTTAGTAAAGAAAGAAAGGAATAAACATCTCTCTGTTGTGTGTACAATTGGATATTTTATAAACCCTGTAGCTAATTTATTCATAAAGGAACTCTATGATTTATAAAAGGTAAACACATGTAAGAAAAAAGGGATATAGGATTCTGTTTATTATATACCTTTGCTTCTGTTCTATAATTCAGTCCTCACTCGGAGGTATAATCTTTTTTTCAAAAAAGTTTCCAGGATACACAGTACAAAATCAAGCTTGCATTGTAATGTATCAAGTAATCACTTAAGGGGCCTCTGGGTGGCTCAATGGTTGAGTATCTGCCTTTGGGCCCAGTGGTGATCCTGGGGTCTTGGGCTCAAGTCCCGCATCAGGCTCTCCCTATGGGGAGCCTCCTTCTTCCCCTGCCTATGTCTCTGCCTCTCTGTCTGTGTCTTTCTAATAAATAAATAAAAATCTTAAAAAAAAAGGGCAATCACTTAATATATTGGGAAATGAAATATCTGTTGAATAAATGCAAATATATGGCAATTAAAATCACCTAAATAAATTGTATTTTACCTTTTCACCTTTAGAGCCCTTGAGGCCTCTGACGCCATCTGCTCCCTATGGAATAAATTAGAAGAATTAAATGATTATAATATTTTGCATTGAAATTAAATGGTGTGAGAAAGAATAACATTTACCTTTACTCCTCGGGGACCAGGGTAGCCAATAGGACCCTGTGGACCAGGAGGACCCTAAAAAAGACCCATTGCAATTTAAATATATAATACATGGAAAGCGCTACTCATTCACACACTATAATTTTACCAAATAATCTAAAAGAATATGGTATTTTTCTATTATTGATAAACTTAGGGAGTTTTTCACTTGTTCTACAGTCGGATGTGATGAACAAACTATGAAACTAGCTCTACCTACTCCAAATTTTTTGTATCATATATTCATGCAAAACTAATATAAACATTATATATGATGTGAATGATTCTATAATTAATAACTAACTTTCTAAACCTGAAAATATCTGGTGTCCTCAATGTCTACAATAAACAAACATTTGTAACAGAAAATTGGCATAACTTTTGTAGAATTCACTTCATCAAAAAGATTATCAAAATTATACATTTTCCATAGCTGGTTTCATTTAATTAGTTCACCTAAAGGAAATGATTTTCAAAATATGACATAAAATTTCTATAATAATTCTGTCTTTTAATATTATGTTACTAAGAAGCTAAAAGTAGCAACTCTAAACAAAATGATCCTACCCCCTTCTCTTGTAATCCAAAATAGTATTAACAACAAATAAGCTCTCATTTTAATAATTTTTTTAGATATTTTGATAATCATTAAATATTTACAATATAAATATAAAATCATTACAATTAAATCTCCTCTTGTTTATAAGTTACCAGAGAGTGATAAGTAAAGATAATATAGGAGTGACATAAACAGTTTATTTAGTAATTCTTAACCAATTTCATTATTATCATTTATTCCACATTTACTACATATGCAGAATTTGGATTTATCTCTGATCATGAAAACATTTATTTAAAAAATAAAGAATGTAATCTAATTTATAAAATTACTAATACAAAATTAAAAGTTATATAAGACATCTCTGTTTATTATACCTTACACAAAAAATAATTACTAGATCATGATTTATATTTAAATGATAGCAAAACAATCTTTAGAAAGTAAAGACATATTTCAAGGCAGATACAAAGTATTTTCTGGTATTTACTTTCTAATATTCTTATCCCTAAGTGATCATAGAAGATATATATATATCATAAAGATGACCAAAGTAAGGTATTTTCTCTTAGACATAAAGTGACAGGACATCTACATGGATACTTTGTAACATACCAGAGCACCTTTTTCTCCAGACTGGCCTTCTTTTCCAGGATGGCCCTATATTTAGTAAAAACATAATAATAGTAAGATGCAATATTAATGGTAGTTTATATCACTATGAAATTGTTCCCTTTTTTCAAATCTATTGTGTCAAAAGATATTGAACATTTTGAATCAGGGCTTATGGCTTTAAACAACACTGAAAATTGGATCATTTGGAAGGAAACATAATAAGCTTATATTTAATGGATATAAGTTTCAGCAACTACATAATGTATATGAAAGTTTGAGAAAAGTACACAAAGCAATACAGATCCTTCATTAACAATTCAATCCCAGTATTAATCATAGTTCTTACAGAAAGTTAATTATTTCAGTCTGACTTCTATTTTGCTTATTGATCAAACAATCAAGCATACATCTTCAAAAGGCAGCTAAGCTATATGAATGGGATGTTTGAAAATATACCAAGATCATAAATACTAAAAGTTAATAATAAAATTATGGAGAGTCAGTAAACAAAAATGTATAACTCTGTCACAATTACACCCACTCAAAATTTTGTATTCTAGCTCAAAAATCTATGCAGTTTGAGAAGAATAAATAACAAATTTTTAAAAATAATAACTGCAGAGATTACATAATTACATTATGTATTATTATGCACTGGTGTATAATAAACATTGCTATATTTCTAGAAAAGGTAAAAATCTCTGAAGGTTGAGGAATTTTCATGGAAGATGTTTGAGGAAATTTACTTGTGGTGAGAAATTACTCATGGACCTTCAGGAACATACTTTGAAAAGTAAGAGAGAATGGAGAACTGGTTTCTATGGAGAAAAAAAAGACCACAGGAAAAGGTATAGAAATAAAGACATTTTGAGAATGCTGAGAGAAAAGTGAGTGGATCTGTTTGCCTGGATCTGATAGTTCATGAGGAAGTAGGAAGATCTTGAGATTCTGATACCAGAGTACTAGAATGAGTTTATCCACTGCATGATCCTTAGACTTTGCAATATGGAAATGACATGATGAAATTGTATTTTAGAGGTATCAATGTTTAATTACTGGCTCAATTTGTTTTTATTACTGACTTAAGAAAATCACTTCTAAAACACATGTAAAATCTATTTTTGAAGATAATACAAAATTTCAATGATGACTAACTATGACTTACAGGAGGCCCATCAGCACCAGGAAGTCCCGCAAGCCCTGGTTTTCCTTGTGGTCCCTAATCAAATAGAGAAAGAGAATATTTTATTTTAAGACATGAGAATAATGAAAAGTCTGACTTTTACATAGGAATATACTATTAATAAAATTCTTAATGAGTCATTGGCTTTTATCTATAAGCAACAAACTGACTTTTAAATGTATGTAGGAAATGTTATACTGAGATAAATGAAAACCAAATTTGACATATGTCAAAAACATGCTCACTTTTGGCCTGCTTAGTAGTCCTAAATGTATCTTTTTAAAAAATTAAACAAATTAGTTTTTGCATACCAATAAACTAGAGCTTAGAGAATAAAAAGAAAAACAGTATAGGTCAGGAATATATGGATTTATACCATTGAAGAAGTAAACACTGCACATTTCCATCAAAGATATTAAGGAGTGCTAATTCAAATAATTATATGGTAACTTCAATGAAACACAACTAATTATTAAAATATGTTAAGAAATATGCTATATTGTGACAGTTATTCATGGGACACAAAGGAAAACAAATCCAATATTTTGATGTCAAAGACATAATCTAATATGCAACTATTAACACTAAATATTTATTTAACCCATTACTCCAATTTCTTTTTAACCATAGAAGATTTCAAATGTCTTTCAACATGACATTAGTAAAATTGGAACAAAGTAAGAATGAGCACCAAATTCTTGTAAACTCTTTCTTGATAGGAAGATGGACATTCTGCTGAGAATAATTAATTTATCAAGCTTCCAGAGTCCAAATAATTACTACTTACTAGTGATGAAATTAGGCATAATTTAAAAACAATTGAAGGGTAAAAGATATATATGTGAGGCTAGATATTGGACACAATATCCATTTCCATTCTCAGAGAGTATTTAAGAAAAGTGTAGTATATACACACACACATATATACTGATAATCTAGAATTTACAAGAGATGTAACTTAAATCACAACAGAACAACAACAAAAAAAAAATCAAAATAACCTTTAAATCGAACAATAGCTGCATCTCATTTAAAGGTTCCAAATGTTTCAATTTGTCCTTCTGCAAAGTCATTTTCAGTCAAGTAATCTAACATTATATAATAACCATTGTAAAACACTGTATTTTTAATGGCAGTGTCTGGCACATAAATCATCTTCTGCTCTCAAGACTATGGTCTTATTTCTTCAAAACAGTATGTAGAGCACAAATGCAGAACTATTGTATTAATTTTCTTATCAGCAGTTGTGATATTCATATGACAATGACCTATGGTCAGTACTACATGGCTTTTGTTGTTGTTGCTATATTTAAGGGACTAGGAATATTAAAAATCTTGTAAATAACTTTTTATAAAATTAAATTAATCATCCTGGCTGGTGTGAGGTGGTACTCATTGTAGTTTTGATTTATATTTCCCTAATGATGAGTAATGTTGAGCATATTTTCATGTGTCTGTTGGCCATCTGTATGTCTTCTTTGGAAAAATGTCTATCCATGTTTTCTGCCCATTTATTAACTGGTTATTTGTGGGGGGTTTTTTTGGTATTTGATTAAGTTCTTTATATACTTTTTATTCTAACCCTTTATTAAATATGCCATTTGCAAATATCTTCTCCCATTCTGTAGGTTGTCTATTAGTTTTGTTTATTGTTTCTTTGCTGTTGCAGAAGATTTTTATTTTGATAAAATCCCAATAGTTTATTTTTGCTTTTGTTTCCCTTGCCTCAGGAGACATATCTGTAAGAACCCAATGTTTATAGCAGTATTATCAACAATAAGCAAATTATGGAAAGAGCCCAAGTGTCCGTAAACGAATGGATAAAGTAGATACACACACACACACACACACTAGAATATAAGCCATAAAAAAGAATGAAATCTTGCCATTTTTCAATGATATGGATGCAGCTAGAGAGTATTATGCTAAGCAAAATAAGTCATTCAGTAAGAGAAAGACAAATAACATATGATTTCACCCATCTGTGGAATTTAAGAAACAAAACAGATGAATATGGGGGAAAAACAAAGAGGCTAACTGAGGAACAGACCCTTAACTATAGAGAACAAACTGATAATTACTGTAGGGAAGGTGAGTGGAGGATGGGTTAAACACATTGATGGGGATTAAGGAGTGCACATGTCATGGTGAGCACCAGGTGTTGTATGTAAGTGATCAATCACTAAATTCTACACCTGAAACTAATACTGCACTATTTATTAGTTAGCTGGAATTTAAATAAAAATTTGGAGGAAAAAACAAGTTAAAATCAGTCCATCTGTTTAGAATGGAAGTTCCATGATAGCATAATATTTTATCTTCTTTCTTAACTACTTGCTGTTTCTCTGGAGGGGTGGGAATAAAGTTGAATGAATGAATGTCATAGATTTTTAGATTTTAATAAAATAATGAAAATTATTGTGTATTGTGTTTCTATGAATTATAGTGATTTATAGATAGGTAGATAGATAGTCCTTTTTTTTGATATATAGTCCATTTTAAGTCTCAAACAATTCCATGAAATATCATTATCTAAAGAGTTTGGGCAAACTAATGTTAGTAAGTGACAGAGTTGCAGTATAAATGAACCTAGGTCCATATCTATGCTTCAATGTTCTTGCCTTTAATATTTATTTTGTGTCTTGTTATTTCATTCTTAACTCAAAGAGTTATATAATACTATTTGTTTTCTCTAAAGCAATTAATATATGAGTGATGTCAAGTCCGACATTATAAATCAAATAACAGGAAGCTCAGTATATTTAAGTTATCAAAATGTCAGGATAAAGAATATAGCTGTTTTATCCAATTTAGTTAACTAACAAACTTTATAAAATATTTTATCACAAGTAAAATAAAAGCACATATACATCATACAGAAATGTATGATGATACATCATAAAGAAAAGTAATATAGATGTAAAATAAAAAATACATCATAGATGCAATATAAATAGAACATGCTTCTCTCATGTTCTTGAGTTCCTTTCTTCTTTTGATAAAAGCAGACTGTCTTTGAACCCACAAACTATATATGTTCAGATTAGAGAAAAAACAGATTGTGCTCTCTTCTTACCACAAATACAATGAACCAGTTCCCATATTTTACCTTTGACTTTACAAAGGGAATTCAGATATACTAGTTTACCTAAGAAAATTCCTCTTAGGAATCCAATGCATGGGCAGCCCCAGTGGCTCAGCGGTTTAGCGCTGCCTTCAGCCCGGGGCCTGATCCTTGAGTCCCGGGATTGAGTCCTGTGTCAGGCTCCCTGCGTGGAGCCTGCTTCTCCCTCTGCCTGTGTCTCTGCCTCTCTCTTTCTCTCTCTCTCTCTCTCTCTTTGTGTGTGTGTGTGTGTGTCATGTGTCTCATGAATGAATAAATAAAATCTTAAAAAAAAAGTTAAAAAAAAAAAGGAATCCAATGCATGGTAGAAAATTTAATAGGCTTATGCTCAAATAATAGTATGAATATAGTAGGGTCATAATGAACTAATCTAAAGTATGGCAAAAGAGGCCCAAGGTAATTTTTCTGATCTAAAGTAAAGATCTGAAATTGCTTTTGGTACATCTTTATTTCAAAGGGCACTTTCCAATAGATCTCTAATACCATACCATACAGATAATACACACAAAAGAGTACGTTAAAGGCTACTTAAATTTGATGTTAACTCTCACAACCTAATAATAAAATAAATAACTCAATCAGAATATTACCAAAATATTTGAATAGATATTTTACCAAAGAAGATACAGAAATAGCCAATAAGCACATGAGAAGATACTCAACATCACTAGTGACTTGGGAATGCAAATTAATACCACAGTGAGATACCATTTCACACTAAGAAGAATGACCATAATCAAGAAGAAAAGCCAACATTCATGAAGATCTGGAGAAACCAGAATCCTCATACCTTGTTGATAGGAAGGAAATAATGGTGCAACTACTTTGGAAAACCGGTTAGAAGCTTCTTCAAATATTCAGCATTAAATTCATCATAAAACCAGAAATTCCACTTCTATGTGCTACCCTAAAAAATTCAAAATATGTCCAAAGACCTCTATGCAAATATTTATAGCAGCACTTTCATAACAGCTGAAAAGAGCAAACACGTAAGTCCATCAGCTGCTAAATAAGTAAACAAAAAGTGGCATATTTCATTAATGAAATGCAATAAAAAGGAGCAAAAGTGTTGATGTATGCTGCAACATGAGTAAACCTGAAAACTTTATGCCAGATGAAAGAAGCCAGATACAAAGGTCACATATTATATATTCATTTATATGATTAAATTCATATTTTAAATGCATTCATGTATTTCATTCTAATGTCCAGAAAAGGTATATCAACAGAGAGAAGAAGATTAGTGGTTGTCTAAATCTGTGGGTGGTACAGGGAGTACAAATCAACAAAAGATTTTTTTCTGGGGTGGTATAAATATTCTAAAAAATTTTATTGTGGCACAACTCTGTAAATTTATTAAAAATCATTGAGCAGTACACTTAAAATGAGTGAAATTTTATGATGCAAAATTATACCCCAATAAAATTGCTTATTTTTTAAATTATACGTTCATAGAAATCAATGAAAATAACAGGAAGAGATATTGAAAATGAACCAGCTAATATTGTACTGTAACTACAGAGGACAGAAACTATTACTTAAGGAATCTGGACGAAGATATCAGGGAGAAAGACATCTCTTTAATTAAAGATTTATTCTTGTTTTGATACAGACACTGAGTTATTAACAAGAACATCCTTTGCCATTCATACATGAAAAATGGTGGGAATGATAACTTCACAATTTCCCTTAATCAGATCTTGCTAGAAACCCTTTGTTACAAGCAAACCTAATGACATTTTTTTAAATAATGAGAAAGAAAAGGAGAACCAAAATGAAGAGAAAACATTCATTCATAACAGTACATTTCTAAAATTAATATAGCTGAGAATGTCACATTTGGAAGCTATCCAAATGGAACTATGTGAAATCTTATCATTTATAGTTCAGCGAAGTATGAATGACTTCCCCTACACACTGTACTCTCAAGGTTTTACTCCAGATTAATTCCTTATGTGCTGAGCCATCTTATCAAAAACAGAAGGCAGACCTCGCTTCTGCCTAAGGCTGACAACCCAGAATTGGTGAGCAGACATTGCCAGAACAAGAGAGTGACTTACTTTCTCGCCAGGAGGACCGATTGGACCTTGTGGACCAGGAAGACCCTATTTTAAAAGAATTTATTTCATATGTCAGGAATCACATCACAAGAATACATTTTCAAAACAGAAAAATAACCTTCTATTTCACAAGAAATGAGTTATGAGAATCTATATACATTCCCCACATTTCCCAGAAAGTTTTGGAACACTATGAGGCATTTTACACAGGCTACTCTTTTGGCAGGGTGACTGTAATGTGATCCTATTCAGAACCCTTCTGCAGGTGTGGCTATTCGTCCTGGCATTCCATGAACACTGAATGACTCATTTTATTCTTGGACAAAAAAGGGGCCTCTGCAAATTTGCTCAAATTAAAAAAAAATTATCTTCCTACCGTTGCATTGCAAACATTTTTAATCCTACACAGAAAATTTTGAGGCTGTCAGTTTTCTCATGAAAAGATAGCATCTTACCCCATTACCTCAAAGGAGCTGCGGCGGCTTAGACTTACCTGAGGCCCTGGATTCCCTTGCTGACCTGGAGGTCCAGGCTCCCCTTGGGGACCCTGCCAGAGAAAAATATAAAGAGTCTTTAATAGAGCTATTTCACATATTTTTTTTCTTCTTCTCAATTGAAAAACAGTCCCCAAATCAGTTTCCCTATGGAGAATCTGGAAAATCTTGCAAAACATTAATGCTAGCAGAAGCTAATGGGCTTTGCAAAACGTTGCAAGAAATTTTTATTTTAGATTTAGCAACAAAAGTTGTTGGTTAATACCTAGACTGCAGAAATGAGTTATGTTACAGATGTTTTCTACATACCATGTTTCCTTTTGGTCCTGGGGGGCCATCAACACCTGCAATACCCTTCAATAAAGAAAAAGAAAAAATATATATATATAGATGTTTAGAAATTTAAATGCTACAACAGAAAATTAAAACAATAGCATGACATCCACTGGCCTAGGGTATCTAAAAATCATTTTAGGATTTAGAGATGAGGAAAAAGGCAGGGTCTATACTTTCCTCTCCATGTCCACATTGGAGACAACCTGGCAGCATTTTCCACTATGTACTGGAAATTTGATATGAAATAATAAAGTAGATAAACTAAAAGGGAAAGAAAGGGGTAGAGTGGAGAATAATCCATCTACCGATGGACAGAATCATTATGTCTTAGAACCTAATAAAGCAGTAAAGACCTAGCTGTCTACTGAATCCTGCCATGGCCTTGAGCTTTAAAGTGTCTGAACAAGCTTTCCCTAGAAAATTCTGAATATTTCCAGCAATACATACAGGCTGCCCTGTAGGTCCTGGAGTTCCCCTTGGTCCCAGCAAACCTCGTGGACCCTAGAAGGAAAAAAAAAATAGCATGTCCTCATAAGAAATGCCCTCAAAATATACTTCCTCCTCTAAAGAGATTTTAATGTAATGTTGAGAGTAAAAATATCTGTGCATCTTCTATTAACACACTGCCGATTGTGTTTAAAATGCTATCTTTATGTAACACAAATATCTCATGTCTATACTGATCTAAAACCCAGAATGGATAACAGGTAGTTTTAGCATATAAACTGTGTACCTTTGATTCTATAAATTTACATATGAATCAGTAGGGGAATTTTCAAAATGGGAAATGGCTTAATATTTTATGTCAGTTTTGTGTCATTTTCTGCTTTAAATGGCAACACTGAAAATTATTAAATCTTATTATTCAATCATATAGAAAAATCCCGATTTTCTTCTTTTGTATTAGGTGAATTCCTTTCTTCTTAAAAAAGATTTTTATTTATTGAGGGGGAGAGAGAGAGTGAGCGGGAGAGCACAAGCAGCGGGGAGGCTCAGAGAGAGGGAGGGAGAAGCAGACTCTCCACTGGAGCTGGGAACCCAAGGCACACAGGGCACAGTCCCAGGACCCTGGGATCAGGACCTGAGCCAAAGGCAGATGCTTAACCAACTGAGCCACTCAGGCGCCCCTAGGTAAACTCCTTCTTGAGACAATATCATGAAGAGAAAGAAACAAACTACTGTTTAGATAAACTATATATGCAGATTACACAAACCATTTCTCTGAGAGATTTTTTAAAATTATTATTCTTTAAACTTAATTTCTTCTCTTCTTTTTTCCCCCTCCTTCATCTGCTCCATCTTCTTTTCCTTCTTTAGAAAAATGAGTACAGTAATTTACTGCCTCTCCTATTCCCTTGAGCTCTTATGCCTTTGAGTTGACAGGCTCTGTAATGTGACAGGCTAGGACTGAAATTAAGAAGACTGGCTCTAGTATGGTTAGAGTCTGGCCTGGCTAGTTTTGATTAGCTAGCTTTAGCTAAACTTTCCCAATTCAGTTTCCTCATTTGTATAATTCGGTAGAAAAAAATAATATAATCTAGCATATTTTATCCTTATATCTGACATAAGAAAATCAAATAAAACAAGGACACAGCAATAAAAACTAAGTTTTTTTGCCTGAAAAAAATATTCTATTCTACATTTCTTTCCTCTCAATTGTCCAAGACTTTCTGTATATCAAAGAGTGCTATCTCTTCTTTTAAAATGCTTTCCCATAACAATTACCTGGTTAGTTAGCTTATAATTACCTGAGTTTATCATTGACTTTATATGTAAAACACCAGTCACTATTCTTCCAAAACAGGGTATTATTGAGAAAGAAAGAAAGTTGCTTACAGCTTCACCTGGAAGACCCCGTGGTCCTATTTCTCCATCTTCTCCCTGTAATTGACAAGAGGAATGGGAGGGAAGTGCAAGCAGACAACACATCAATTCAACATGACTTTGTTCTCTTATGTTTTCATTTTAAATATTTCTTAAAATAAATGAAGTTTAATATACCCTCATTCCATCTTCTCCAGGAGGACCAGGGGGGCCTTGGGGGCCCCGTTCGCCCTATTAAATAAATACAAATATGATGAGAAAATGAAACAAGGCAGAATTTTTAGAAGTGTTTCCTATAGCTATCCAGTTTGACAGGAAAACTTATACTTTCTTTGTCCTCCTCAAAACACTGTGGAGATAAATCATAATTTTACATTAAATGACTTTATACATTGCTACGCTAAAAAAAAAGTTCCTTCAATTAAAAAAAAAAGGTTTGAATAAAATACCTAAAATAATCTTCAGACACTTAATATAAATTAAATCATTTAGAAAATTATTTTACTGAAGATTGTCTTAAACAGGGATACACTTTGGTAATTTAAATTTAACTTAAATTATTTTCTGTTTCTAAGAGATTCATAATAAATCAGCACAATTCAAGATAACTAAAGACATTTTTAATTTTTTAAAAAACAAAATTGTGTATTTCTCCTGACATATGGTAGGTATATACTAAATACCTTGCTTGACATCTCTGGTATTCTCTTTTCTTTTACTCTTGTCTTTTTATATTATTTGTGTAAAGTTTTTCTTATCTTCATTTCTTACTTCTGAAGAAGGGAAATGTGAAGATCCAAAGCTGTCCTTTGCCCAAGAGACAGCCTCTTTGCTTAATTTCCCACTAAAAATATCCACTGGATTCCTGTTCAGCATGGTGCTTTGTTTAGCTTTTGCAAATTATAAGCTCTTGCATTGCACTGCAAACTCATATTATCACAAGAAATAGCTTGTGGTGTCTCTATCTTTGGGCACCATGGAACAGGATAATAAAATACAGTGCCCAGTATATTGTTAGAGCAATGACAGACTGTCTAAAGGGGCCTCTATTAAGTATAGTTCCATAGACAAATTATAAGAGGCACATTAAGATGATTGGCAAGAAATTAGAGGCAAAATGCAATCTCCATGCTTGGCTTTGTATAAATATAATATTTTCCACATACATGTACATAAAGATTCTACCTGGATTTATATTTACATGATTAATGTCTAAAAATAATGAACTTGTATTGATACTGTGTGTAATTCTATTTATCTTTCTTAAAGTAGGTAGTAGATGCAATACTTTGCTAAATTATTGGATTCATAAATATTTAAATTAATTTTCTTTTTTTGACTTCTTAAAGCCTATCAATTTTAATATATTTCATAATATCCCTGTATTTTCCCTGTATGCAAAGTAACAGAATGGTATACCTTACCCTGTGACCTTTGTCACCTGGCAGACCTGGAAGTCCATCAAATCCCCGATCTCCCTGTAAAATCATCATCATCATCATCATCATCATCATCATCATATTCCCAACTTAATTATATACTGTAATTTAAATGTGAAAGATTCATTCATACAGGAAACTCTGTCATAAAATATAACATTTTCAGGAGTGAACTAACATACAAGATCCAAATATAGAAATGTACAAGCTCCTGACCTTTGCTCCAGGTTCTCCTGGCATTCCTCTTCCTCCATCAGCACCTGGACGACCCTGGTAATGCCAAGAACATGACTAAGTATAAAGGATTCCTATCGGCACAAAGTAAAAGGAAACAAGGTAACTGATGATTTCAGATCATCAATACAATGAAAACCAGTCCTACCCTTTTTCCAGGTTTTCCCGTTGGACCAGGTGGACCTTGAACACCACGAGGGCCCTATATCAAAACATTGAAATTTATTCATTTTATGGAATTTTTGGTCAATGCACTGAATCACATTGAGATGGTTTTAGAAATTTCTATGTTCTTAGCTTTCCCTTAAACGTTTTGGCATAAGAAAATTATTTCTTACATAAAAGTTCACATAAAACAGAAGAAAATCAATTTTTCTAAAAGGTTCCTCGCAAAAAAAAAAAGAGGGCCACATTATCTTCTTAAGTTTATGGAGATCTGATTACATTTAAACAAAAGAAAGTGATATTTTAATCTTTAAAAAAAATCCTCACTCATTTTGATCCCGAAATCTTGGGTTTTACATTTCCCTTGACTGAAAACACTCTTAACCATCCATCTCATTCGTCTTTTCTTTCCAATCCTCTTTCCTTCACCTTCCCCTTCATTTTTTAGAGATCCTCTTCTACATATTTATTCTTTTATTCAACTTATCACATGAATTATAATTGTCTTTTTTCATAGTTGAATCTCCCACTAAATTGCGATCTGCTGTGGTTTTAGACTAAATCAGCCTTTTCTCCATTATATCCCTACACCTCAGCATAGTGCCTAGCACATGTATCTTTCTATCATCTACAAAATGCTGGAGGATTATTTGGGATCTCTAATGCAAATTATTGCCTGGCACCATGCCATATCATATTAAAGGTGAAAGATTCTCAATATGCATCTTTCTTGAAGTAGTGCAATGTGATATTATGTCAATAAACAATGTCTTATGTGAGGATTGATACACATGTTTTTTTAAATAAAATTACACAGTTAATAATAGATCAAATGTAGTCCTAATATAAACATTGCATAGGCCTTTATATTTAATTAACCATATCCGTTTTAAAGTTAAACAGTATGTATATAATGAGTGTGGTAGCAAATGTAACACGCATTCAAAATTACAAATAACTTTTATCTTCACTGTACAATGTTGATTATGGAAATATGAAATTAAAGTTGTCTAATAAACAGGGTTTAAAGACCACAGCTTTTTTAGAAAATTATTCTTGCAAGATGACTTTACCCCGTACTCCAGCCGGAAGGCAAAGAGCAATACTAACAGCACAAATCTCAGTTTTTAATGAAAATGATCCTGCTTCATCTAATACTGTATCTCTTTGGACTTGAGTCAAGGAAAACCACAAAATCCATGGTGACTACTACAAAATGTCTTTAAATTAAACTATTTTGTAAAGAGATGATGAAATAAATTATAAATTTTTCAAAAGCTTAAACTCTCTAGATTTCATATAGTGACATTTCAGTAATTTTATGCAATTCTCAGTTAAGTTGCAATGTTTTCCAACCTTCCATGGCAATATTAACCAAGAATGAAAGATAAGACTGCCATAATTTGAATCACCCAATTATGTTTCTCAATTTTCTTTGATTTATTTTCTAATTCCAAAATAAACTGCGATGTATCCGTATAAAGGAGTACTACTAAGCAATAAAAATGAACGAACTATTGATGCACTCATCAACTGCGATGAATCTCAAGGCATTATGGTGAATGAAAAAACCAGTCTCAAAAAGTTACATAATACATGATTTCATTTGTACAGTATTCTTGAAAAGATAAAACTGTAATAATAAAGAACAGATCAGTGATTGTCAGGTATTAGGGGTGGTGGGGAGGATATGACTGTAAAGGGTTGGCTCCAAGAAATATTTAAAGTTATAGAACCATTCTATCCTGATGATTATGGTGGTGATCACAAAGAATACATATTGGTTTTAAATTCAATTTCACCTTGTAATTTTGAAAAAATAAACCCAATTTTATTGTATTATTTTTTAAAGATTTATTTAATTTTATTTGAGAGAAAGAGAGAGTAGGAGCAGCAGAAGGGGAAAGAGAATCCTCAAGCAGACTCCTTGATGAGCAAGAGCTGCCTGCAGGAATTGATCCCAGGACTCTGAAATCATGACCTGAGCTGAAACCAAGAGACAGCCACCTAACTGACTGAGCCACCCACATGCGCCAAATAAAACCAATTTTTAAAAAAGAAAAAAAAATCGGTGACTGGCCACTTGAGAGTTCCTGTAGCCAATCTGAATTTCTATTTATTGAGTATATCAGGAAGTATTTTCATTTAAAAATAAATTATTTTTAGGGGCTCCTGGGTGGCTCAGTTGGTTAAGCTTCTGACCCTTGATTTCGGCTCAGGTCATAAGCTCAGGGTCCTGAAATAGAGCCCTGCATTGAGCTCCATGCTCAGTGCAGAGTCAGTCTGGGATTCCCTCTCTATCCCTCTCCCTGCTTGCATTCTCTCTCTCTCTCTAAAATACATAATTAAAATCTTAAATCGATAAATAAATGTATTTTTTAAATGTCACATTTTTACTATTTTCTAGAATAAGCATACTTCACAATGTTCTTATGTTGAATGTTTCTATCTACTTATTATCATTCAAGAAAACATAATACTTTAAATTTGGTACCATGTAAATATAATCTAAAACCTTTTTAAAAAATTTCAGCTCAGCTGTTCTCAATTCTGATAATTTCCTAGTTCTTAAAAAATGCTTAAAGTTAGCTACTTTTAAGTATGTTAAGTATTGTTTTCTGAAAGTATATGCTAAATTCACTCTCCACAGAAAATATCGTGGGTTTGAGGCAGGGCCACTAAAAAATACCATTGCAGTAGTTCTGCTCTGCTCTGTAAAATTTCAAGCCAATTTAATATTCTAAAGGCCTATTACTATCAAGCCTTTCCCATCCTAGCTTATTATCTTCTTTTAATATTGTTTAAATTAGTCAAGTCGTTGGCAGTCAAATGGTCAGTAGGGATTTTTCAATTAAAGGAGGTGATATGAACTTAAAAGTAATGTAAGTAATTTCTTTCCTCATAAAACAGATGGCAGATACTTCAATTACCTCTATAAGATAAAATGAAGTCAAAAATAAAAGAAGTAAAATAGACTATTGTTTTTACCTGAGGACCTGGGTCACCACTCTCACCTTTGGCACCAGATGAACCAGGCCCCCCCTGTAGAGAAAAAGTAAGAATATAATCATTTAACTGAGTAATAATTCCCTAACTACTTTAATCTTACCATTTTCACATGAAATAGTTAAACACTATTAAAAATATATTTCATCAAATTAGTATAATTTTAATACAATAAAATTTTCAAGTCCTTTGAAATACATCTCTTCTCAGATTTATTGTATTCCAGTTGGTAAACTATATTTAAAAGTCTCTATTTTACACATAACTACACAGAAGCCAATTTCATCAAGTCACATTGAAATTTTCTTTACTGTATACCATTACAGTACTTACGATGATATTCAAGGCATTATTTATTATTATACTGTGATGTAGTACTAGAGGCAACATATTTTTACTGAGTCAGGTATACATTGAATCCATTTATACAGCAAGGACTTGGCAAAATGTTGTTGTTCTAATACTCAGAAATTTCTCAGACACTGAATTCTATAGCAATAAAATGTCAAGAACAGATGCTACAACTATCATTTTAATTGTCCTGAAATAATGTCAAAGCATTTTTCCCCAAAGTGGTTTGTTTATTTCCCACAAGAATAAGCCCTTATGACAAAAATCTCTTACAAATGTTTACATAATTCAAAAAGTGCCATAAAAACCTGGCACATTAACTGGAAAAAATATAAAATCACTTTATAAAGTGTTGTGAGTTTTAAAATAAATACTAGGCTGTTCATTCCCCTAAAAAGCTTTAGGACATTAAAATTGAACATGGTGATAATAATTAACTTCAAACAGAAGTATACTTTGGGTGTTTAAGAAGTTTCTGGTTTATTTAAATCGATACACATTCAAATGATGGTGCATTGAATCATTATACAAAAAAAAAATTGTGCTAAGTCTGGAAATGTTAGCTATCTAGAGCCTCCTGGTGGCTCTAAAGGAAAATAACTATTAATCTGACTCCTAAGAAATATGGAAAATCAAGTAACATGAATATTCTAACCTTGAAAATTAAAGAATAGCCTTCACGTTTTTAATTAAGATTTCTCGCAACTAAATTTTTTCAAGAGAAAACCTAAGGGTTCTATATTAAATCAGATTATTAATCACTGAATTGAAAACAATTATAGGACAGTCAATTTCTTTTTAATCAATTTACTGCATTACATTCTCTGTATATAGCACTACCTACTCAACAAATTATAATTACTCTGTCCAAACACTTTAAAAATCATCATCTAATAATTGACAGTAACAGAATAAAATAACACAATATTTTCTACATTTCCTGTACATTTTATAATATAGGCCTCCATTTGTCTAGAAAAGCAATTGGAGAAAACAACTGAATAAGGAATTTTTCATTGGAAGAATGTATATGTTTGTATCTGAATATATTGATGTAGACTTTGTTCATTTTATATAAAATAGTTTTAGATTCTAGAATGAACAGATATTTGAAAATCTATCATAATTTGACATTTTGGAGAAAGAGATAATAGAAGAGAAATGGTGAAAAGAAGCAATATGATGTTTTTCTCTCAACACCTACTTTTAATATTTAAGGAAGCTAAAAGTTCCTAAAGCAAAGACTTAAGGAGTGAAATCAATTAATCTTGAATCCAACGTATGACATTAAAAACGTGTGCACGTTTGCCAATTTTTGCTCCTTGCCAACACGCCCTGAATGACTGACCCTCTAAGACTGGTGAAAACACAAACTGCTGATGGAACATGCTTCTGTTGCTTCTGCTCATCGCTGCCCTGACCATCTACAGATCGACTAGGCTTATGCTTGTCAGGATGATGCATAGGAAAATTCCTTTGGGAAATGGAGTTTTAGGGGATCCTGGAGTGATATTTTTAAATTAAGTAACATATTGTGGTATTTCCCAAGCAGGTGTGACCATAGGAATCAGGTGGTGCGTTTATTAAAAATATAGTTTGCCACATCCAAACCCTGAATTTCATCATTGGAATCTCAAGTTTGGAGCCCAGGAACTATTTTTAATAAAACATACAGATAATTCTTCTGCCCTCAGATTTATAAAACATTAGCATGCTGATGATTTTCTTCAGTTGTATAAATATGAGTTATAACTAACAATTAAATATTAACTCTATTCTTTCCTTTGTTAAGTAACACAAACTCTTCCATGTTTCTTATTATTTTGCCAGAACATATGTTCTGCATGAGCCCATACCATTGAGTTGTATACCGCTTCAAAATATGTAAGATGTACAAACTTTTGAGACTGAGTTAGGAGTACCATAAATGTATGTAAACTACATAACAAATCCTTGAATAAAATACAGGAAGAAAATGATTTATCATCCTAATATGATCCGTAAAACAGATTAAATAATTAGAAGACTATTAACTTGATTCAAACTTGAATAAAACTGTTTTGCTGTGTTTACTCAGTAAATCAAATACAAGATTTTAATGTTCATAGTAATAGTTTCTATAAACATCATTTCATTAAATATATCGAAAGCATATAAAATCATATGAAAGAGTAAGAGGAATAACTTTTTCTATAGAAAAACAAACACTTAAAATAGAAATTATTTACTCAATTAATTCTAAAATCAATCATAAACAAGGTTGGACTCCTACCTCCTACTCCTACTTTTTCTTAAGAAAAAAAGGTGATTTAAAGGGATTCTTTGTGTGTGTGTGTGTGTGTAAATTGCTACACTGTTTAACATTTGGTAAAACTTTCAAAATATTTGAAGATATTTTTTAAAAACCACTTGGAAAATATGAGCTTATTAGCAAGCTTGCATGGAAAAATAAAACACTGTCATTTTCCAAAAGTCTCCAAAAGACAAATTAATTTCTCTAATATCTGAAGCACTTTGTGGAATATTGAAGGCAAACTGAAGTTTAAGCCAAGCATCCTGCTTGCTCCCCATATTATGGAATAATTTAACTGGCCTCAAATAGTTTTCTTCTTTAATGAAAATCCTATTTAACATAAAGTTAAGTCTCAATAATTTAATATCAAATTGAATTTTAATAACTTGGAATGTTATGTAAATAAAATATATTTATAATTTGAAAAATTAATAGGTACGTAACAATTATATTTTTCATCGTATTTATTTGATTTGAAAATTCATCATTGATACTTTTTCATTGAAACTTACTGAGTTCTGAATTGAAGTAGACTTAAAATGGAAACATAATCAAGCATAAATAGGCATATGTATCCTATTTTCATTAGCTGTAAATATGAACAATGCTTGGCTAAAGTTGCACAAGAAACTACTAATAATGTGGATTTAAACAACATGATCTTATTAAGTAACCTACCACAGGACCCGGTCTTCCAGTTAGACCCATTGGGCCAGGTGGACCTCTCAAAGCAATCTAGAAAATAAAGTAGACCAAACTCAGGCAAGCTCTCCTGGATAAATATATTAAACCACAATATTCATTTGCACAAGCTACCTGTAAGTAACAGATGATTAACACAGGTGTAATAGCTATATGCTAGAAAGAGTGCCTGATTACTGAAGAATTGCAAGTTTCTAGAATGATAAGTGACCTAAATAAGAATTGGATGTTCTTTAAACTATTGTATCTTGTATACAATCTTGTACCATATTATTATGATTTATTCAATGATAAAATTTAAAATAGATTTTAGTATAAGCTATCTGATATTTTATAATTTTTCTACTCTAAAATATACTTCAAAATAACATGTAGATTCAAACATGTTGGCATTAATTATCATTGAAAATTCTTTTAGAGGCAACAGTTTGAGATACTTTAAATAAAAAGTTTCTACCAATATTATAGGAAAAACTATGACAATTAAAGCAAGAAAGCAAGCAAAACCGATCAGAAAATATGCTAATACACTTATTTTTAAAAAATCTCAAATTTAACATTATAAGAAAAATACATTCATTTTGTATAATCATAGGCATGATAGATTGATTACATGCACTATTGATATTGAATATTAGAAATGTGAAATTAGCATACTTGAAAAGCTGGAACAAGTGGAGTACAAAAGGTAAATATTTGATAGATGTTAAATTAGTATGGTGAGCTATTTTTGAATATTAGTGATTCCAAAAGATGAATATTTAGATTATCAAAACAGATATCAAAAATAATACTGTAATAGAAACAATATGTAAAATCATATTAGAAAAGTGCACAAGATGAAAACAGTAGGATCTCCAAAGTGCCACTACTGACTCACCATGAGATTTTTGACAATATACTTCTTAATCCTTGAGATTAAATATCTGAAAAATTGGAATTATAATGCTTGCTACCTATTTCCAAATAACTTAAAAGGACTAATAAAATGAGGAATTTAATGATCTCATAAAACATTTAAGTTCAAATAATTACCTTAAATTTGTTGAAAGTAATATAATTTACATGATTAATTGTAGGAGTCATTAGCAAATTATTTTAAATATTTTTAGGTAAGTGTTATGCCAAGGTCTAATAAACAAGTGCTTAAGTTTTTCTGTCTTTGTACATGATATAGCCAAATAATGGCATCTTTTCAGAATAACAGACTTAGTAAATACATAAATAAATATGAGTAAATTATAATCTTCACTTATGTTTTTTCAGATATTTTATACACTCATAAATTTATAATGATAGACTTATAGATGTTAAATTTTATATACTCATAAATTTACACAAAGTTATCACAGAAATGATTTATATAACTTAGAAAGTGGGCCCATATCCATACCAAATGTAAGTCCTTTATTTCCTTTTTCCTTAAACCCCCCCCCATATTATGAATAAAAATATTATATGACTTTCAACTCTTCTCTAGTCCATTCTTTAGACTTTTTAATTGCAATGAATTTAAAAATAAATATAATTATAAGTCTTATAAGATAGTGGAAACTGACAGCTGATGAAGGATTATAAACTAAATGGATTTTGTAAAAACATTATAGGTTTGATGATTAGAACTGAAACACATATTGAAGGTTTCTTTCTTCTATGAGAATGCTTAAAAAACTTAATTTGCTAGATTATTTGGGATATCCTGATTAATTTATTAGATTAAAAGAAAAATAATTATTTCAAACCTTACTCTTATTTTTTTTAATCATTAACTTCTGTCTTAGCAAAGAGAGACTATATATGAGAGATACAGTGTTAGGTATAAATCCAGCAATACTCTGAAAAATATTTAGAAAATTTGTGTTACGGTTTGTGTGTTAATGCCAGAATTATATATGGCAGTACTACAAAGGACATTTAACTTTAATATTCAATTAAAGAAAATATTCCTACTGGAAAAAATAAGATTATAACCTCAACATTTTTTCTGTCTAAATTCAATGTACTATCCAGAAGTATTTTGTTTATGATAGATTCCTCCAGATGCAGACACACACACACACACACACACACACACACACACACAATCTGACACAATCAGCTCCTGGGAATACATGTTTTTTCTCTTTTACCCGGGCCTGCTGAAGAATCGCCTGAGCTTGAGCTTCCTGAGCAGAGATGGTTGGTCCTTTGGAACCATCGCCTCCATAACGAAACTAAGAGAACATAAAGAAGCTCAAAATTAAGCTTTGTCAAATAGGTGCTTTAATCACTAATTAAAAACTATTTACTGAAAATGATGGGATTTTTATAAAAGTACAAGGTAACTTATACTAATCAAGATATCTATTTTTTTTATTCTCCTGCCCATAATGGAAGTTTTCTGAACCATGTTTACAAATTGTAGAAGAGACTAAGAGATTTCCAATTTTAAATTTCATAATATCTGAAAAATCCAAAATAGGTCATTATATTTTTTACCTGCACAAATGCAACCTATTTCTATTCACACATTTGTAAAAATTACAAATGTACTCAGTTAAGTGGTAGTTATAGAACAATTGCCATTGTGTTGAGCGAAACTTTTGGAATCTGTATGAATATAGAGGAAATCTTCCTTGAGATATCTTCATTTTGTTTATCTTTTCTTATAATAGGAAATTAATGCTCCCTCTATCCCTCCATAAAATACTAAAATTCTAAAGCTCCTATTTATTTTAACTAAAAATGCAGATGAGTCCATTTCTTACTCTACTTGATTATTACTTTAAATTTTATTACATTTAAATAAATAAATCGGACTTTTTCCCAGAGGACAATGGCAACTTTAAAAAAGCAATCCTACGGTAAAATAAATAAATAATTTTTGAGAAATGAAAAATAACAATATAGATATGTCTTTAAATTATCAACTGTTGTCTATGGTGATAAATAGCATATTAATATTAAGTAACACATGAAATGCATGTTAATCATATGATTCAGGATAAAGGCACACTATCGGAAATATTAAAAACAACCTCTAAGCTTTGTTGCCAAAGTCTAATCAAATAATGAAACCTTAGTTCTAACGCAGAGATTAATATTTACCAGAATTATGTCTTAATAAAATTTCCTGTCATTTCTAAAAGCTGCTTGATTTCAAGTATCTCTAACTCATACAATGGTTTCAGTTAATTGTTCTGTAATATGGTTCAACAATATTTTTCAGCAATAAGATGACAAAATATCAAGTCATCTTTATAGCAATAAAAAAAAAAAAAAAAAACATACCGGCAACATTAACATGGTACCGGGAGGACCGGGTAGACCATCAGCGCCTGGTAAACCAGGACGTCCTGGGGGACCCTAGGAAAGCAAATCATCAAAATTAATAATAAATTAAATAATTAAATTTATTAGAAATATAATAACCTTTAATAACTTTAGTCTACGTTAACTAATTTGTTTTTGCCCTCCCCTCCTTGGTTTATCTCCTTTTGGTAACTATACCTTTCTAGAAAGAGTTGCTATTTTTTTTTTTTAAGGAGGCTCTACACTCAGCATAGAACTTAATGCAAAGCTTGAACTCATGACCCTGAGATCAACATCTGAGCTGAGGGTGGCTCAGTGGTTGAGCATCTGCCTTTTGGCTTAAGTCATGTTCCTGAGGTCCTGGGATCAAGTCCCTTCATCGAGATCCCTGTGGGGAGCCTGCTTCTCCCTCTGCCAAGTCTCTGCCTCTTTCTCGGTGTCTCTCATGAATAAATACATAAGGTCTTAAAAAAAAAAAAAAAAAAGACCTGAGCTGAGAACAAGAGTTGTATGCTTAACCAACTAAGCCACCCATGCGCTCTGAAAGGGTTTTCACTGCACTAGTTTTACAGGATTTTAATAATGCACAAAGTTATTGGTTACTCATGAATAGAGGGGGAAAATAGGAAAGAGATTTTGCAAGGAAAGTTTGGACTTAAAACAAATGGTCTATTTTACCATGTGACCCAGGACATGCTCTTCAAATTAGAACTCAGGCTTATTAACTCAGTCTATCAGAATCCAACTAACTACTCATCTGAGTTCATAGAAAACATGTCTTAATTCAGACTAAAGAACTGAATCTAATGTAGCAGGTTCATTTCATGGACATTTATTGAAAATAAAAGTTTTCTTATTAATTATAGCACAGATAAGCACAAGTTCTTTATCCTCACTTCTGAAATTAGTTACAAAAGTTAACCAAAATATTGCACATTGAATTCACAGACTTCTCTCCCTTTCTAGTGAGAAGGATAACATGTTAAACTTGTGGAATATATTGTAATTAAGTTAATCTATGTTATACTATTTGTTATAAAGAGTCCCTTCACTTACCCTCTCACCAGGATCACCAGGGGGTCCAGTGGGGCCTTGTAGACCAGGAGGACCCATAAGACCCTACAGAGAAATAAACCATGACCTGAGTCAGAACTCATTGTCATTCGGGAGAATTCTTCTTACCAGAACCAAAGAAGAGCTCATTTTATATATCATAAATATGCACTTGTCTTCCAATCAATTGCCCTATTTATCTTCCTATGAAAAGAAAACATACGGGAACCACTCTGTAGCTAGCTCAATGCTTCCTCCATGAAGCTGCTCTTGGGGTGGAGGCAGACATTCCAAGGAAAAACAGTAAAGGAGAACATGCAAATATAAAGTCCCTGAAATAGAAGCTGGTTCCCAGTTCTTAATGAAGAAATGGTACACTCAGATAATTAGACCTCAAAAATGTGATAGCAAAGTTGAAATGTAGTAATCATTTCACTTGGAGGCATTTTCACATTTTCCTTTATGTATAAGTATTTAAAAGCATCAGCATAACACATCTCTTTCAGATGACAAGAACTTAATTAATTCCACAAAAGACAGAGATTTCTTACAAAGTCAGAGCAGTACAACTACTTGAGAATAAGACACCAAGCAACATCTGCCTCGGTAGGAAGTGACAATGGAAACTGACAATCATGGCATTTGGAAGTACAAATAAGGCAGCTACTGTCTACCTAGAATTCCAACTCCATCTATTGAGATATATCTATTCCTCTTTAATAAAAACAAAGATGGCTTTTTTTCATTATCAGAACTTTCAGATAGAAAGTTGAAAATGAGGCTAGGGATCTAGAGATATTTAAGCAAAAACAAAACAAAACAAAACAAAACAAAAAGAAGAAAGAAAAGAAGACTAAACAAAATTTAATTTCACTGCTCTTAAAAGAATAACTTGTGGAAAGCCAAATCAGACAGCAATTCAAAGATACCAGGCCCTCTGAAAAAAAATGTTTGACTCTATCATTCAATACTCAAAGTAGTATCAGATATATAAACTTAATAATGTAATAGAAGTTCTATATTTGATAATTTAAAAAATTAAGACAAAAATAATCTTGACATATTTACATACCGCAGGTCCTGCTGGCCCTGGTGGTCCTTCAATAAGCATACCCTATAATAATAATAAAAAAAGACAAAGAATCATTACTAGTGAAATGATTCTAACCCCTAACCTCTTGTCTAAGCAGTTCTAACATAGCACCACATCGTTGCTATTTTAAAAAGTAAATTCTCTATTTCTTCCATATAAAACCAGTTATGAAGAGTTTTGCATGGGGAAGGAAGAGAGTTTAAAATGACAGAAAACACAGTCCCTGTCTTGGAGAATCTGTGAACTTATTAGAGAAGAAATAAAATTCAGAAAAGTAATATTAAAAGGAGAATATGCAAAGTGCTCCCAAGAAGGACAAAGCAAAGAAATTTGATCAAGTTTTCCCAGCACCCAAAATAATGCCTGGCACAGAGCAGGAATTTAAATATTTACTGCGTGAATGAAACAATGGAAGCTAAGTGGCACCTAAGCACTTTAATTTAGGGAAAGGAGAAAAAAAGTCCAAGCACAAGAACTGGGGATAAATATGAGATATGAGATAAACTCTTCAACAGACAAGAGAATAGAGCACTATTTCAGGATGAGAAACTCATTCCACAAAGTAAACTATTCTACTGCCAGAGATTGTTTCATCATTTAAAAACTGGTTGTAGGGCAGCCCCCGTGGCTCAGCGGTTTAGCGCCGCCTTCAGTCTAGGGTGTGATCCTGGAGACCCAGGATCAAGTCCCATGTCAGGCTTCCTGCCTGCTTCTCCCTCTGCCTGTGTCTCTGCCTCTCTCTGTGTCTCTCATGAATAAATAAATAAAATATTTTTTTAAAAAATGGTTGTAAATTTTAAAAATAAGGGCAAATTCTTCTGGAAAAGTATTTTTAAATTCTTTGGTAAGTGACATGATTTCTCAAATTTTGGAGTAATACTGTAGATAGCCAGCAACGTCCTAATAGACATATTTTTTTAACCTTTAACCCACCCACTCCCATTTAGTTTTGCAGTTTTTATGTCCTTGGAATTTCTGAAATGATTTTCATGATCTTGAGGCAAAAAGTTAAGCATTTTGTCTTTAGTTCTAATGCAAACAGTTTCCCCAAGTTGGTGATGAAGGAGAACAAGAGTAAAATTGCTTTTCCAGTAAGAATTTGCTTTTTACCAATATCTTGAATAGTAATAACATTAAGATCAAGATAAACTGTAAAAATCACTTCGGGAGTAAATTAAGATCTTTTCTTCAGTGGAAGAAAGGAAATGAATTTTAAAAAGAATATTTTCATATCATTACATGGTATTATCTGAATAGGCACAAGAAAGTATCTAAGTCAAATAATATATTTCTAATAATGTCAAGTTCGAGAAATTGAAGGGAGATAGAAAAGCTAATGTCTGACTATGTTTCAACCACCAACATCTGAACTTTAGCAAGTTACCTAAACTGGAGGTCTCGGTCAGGTTTCTTTGTTGTAAAACAAGAGGATTACAATAGAAAAATTTCAGCTACTATCAATTCCAAAATTTATGTCTCTGTATTTCCTGGTTGATTGAAATATCACTTGCCAGAAATGGCCTCACTAACTCATTTATTTGTGGCACATTTTAAACTTCAGGGCATTAGAATCTTTAATGGTAACATATAAACATATATAATAATTTAAAGTTGTATGATGGGTCATACAAAATAAATAATTGTACCAACCTTTAAAATATAGTCTCACCAATACTTACAGGTTCAACTACTGCTGGTTCTCCTTTCTGTCCCTTTTCTCCATATCCACCATGGCTATTTATCTGTTGAGTGAAAAATTCAAGCAGCCTGTCTTTAAGTAAATAAGGCCATTTAAGTATTTTTATAGAAAATTTAATCGTCTAAGTGCATTTAAAAACAACCTATTAAACTGTGTTTTTTAAAAAGAAACCTATTAAATGTTTAGATACTGAAAATATAAAAAGGAAAACATAATGAACATTAATACAATTTTTTAATGAAATTAAGTAATTGTTTCTTAAAGACATATTATAGAAAGATAAAGACGTCTGTAGACCTCAATTATTATTCCAAGGCATAAAGAAAAAAGTGTCATCAAATTAAATTTAACAAAATAAAGGTGGGGGTGAGGGGTGGGAGAAATGGGTGAAGGAGGTCAAAAGGTAAAAAAAAATAACAAATATGGTACCATACTGAGCATCACCAAAAAAATTTTCACAATTAAAAAAATCAAATAAATCTAAAAATCAGAAATTAGACTTACTATCCAAAATGAGAACTATTTTTAATCTTATCAATAACAAGATAATTTGAATACAATTCTATTCAAGACTATCCTTTCAAATGAAGACCCAGGTAGTGTAGGCCAAGCTATACTGCTGAAGATTCCCAAGAGGAAGAATCTATCAAGACATCCTAACAGTGAAAAATATTCACAATTTACATATGAACACAACTTGTATTTTACACCTGAGAAGACATCAGGATAAATGTGAAAATACTCCAAAAATAAGACATACAATGACACAGAGCGTAATACTGACTTACGCTTGTTTCTGTGATATCTGTTTCTGCTGGAACACCTGGACCAAATTCTTCATTAGTGGGGCTTGTTGGTTTATCTTCATATTCTTTATATTCGTAAAAATCATATTCGCCTAAATCTCCATCTACCAGAAGGTCAGAGTCCCTGCCGTCTATTCCTTTGTTTTCATATAGTGTATCCTCAGAATTTTTCCTCTGGGAATCATAATCCTCTCCAGTTAGATATTCTTCAGTAAATACTTCTTCAACTGGATTTGGCTATTAATTTAAGTTGCAAGGAGTTGAAGAACATGAAGTTTACTGTTAGTAAAGCAAGGTAAGCATTTGCAATTACAGTTTGATGGAATGTGACGGGAAGCAATTTAAATGCTACTCAAGCAAGCCTGAAGGCCGAAAAAGATAGCCTTTCAGTATCATCGAAAGAAATATTTTTGTACATTGGTATGTACAAGGAAATATTGCTTTCAAAGTACTTTTCCCAATAAACTGCAAATATTCACATGGTTCAGCATGTGTATTTGCTTGTTCCATTGAAAAAATAAAAACGTGTTAGTCAATTTTATATTTACTTTATAGTTTAAGACTTGAATAATGAAATGAAATATGCATGATTATTAAAACTTTGCTTAATTTTTAAAGTCACAGATCATTATGAAATACAACTGCTACCAGAAAAATTGACTAGCCTAATAGATTGGTTAATTTACCATGTAAATTTGATTTTCAATCACAAAAATAAAATATTCATGCCAATGTTGAGACTTATCATTGCAATTTTTATAGAATATCAAGTATATAAGGAAAGATTTCTATAAAGCAAATACAGTATAAATTATATTCCTCAAAATTCAAGACAATGAAATAAAATATATCACTGTGCAATCTCATAAAGAGTAGAGAATAAATGTACACTTTCAAGTAATATATCAATAATATTCCGAGATTAAAAAATAAACCTAAAAAAAAAACCTAGTGTACTTTCTTTTTCACATAAGTAATTCTTTATTTATAGCATAAGTTTAAACCATATTTATTATGCAATTTTTATCCATATTATGATTTTGATGAGGTTTAAACTAAATAATTTATCTTTCTACTCTTCGAATTTCATTTTAAGTAACTTAATTTCTACAAAATAGTGAATCTAGATAACAGAACAGTATTGAATAGTAGTACACAGAATCATGTAAGTAAAAAAGTGGCTAAATGATTAAATTAGCAATTGGAAACCAAAATAAAATTTCCAATAACCATAATATTTTTGTGTTCTTAGACAAGGAGGACATATTATTTACAAGGGGTGCATATTATCCAAAATCCATATATTACTATGTTCACAGCTCTGAACTAAAAATACTAGGTGATTTAGTTAGACAAATAGACATCTTGACTAAAGATAACCATTTCTGGAAAATGATTAATTTGGACTACATGAAACATAAAATCTGTTCTTATCCTAAATATTATTCTAAAGTATGTGTTTGCATTTAATGCACCACTGGGTTCATTTGTCTCACTGGGACACATGTTATAAATGTTCTTACAGGTAAATTACTCAGGTATTCTTCATACCCAGCATGACAAGTATTTCACAAAAGTAAACTGAATTATACACTTAGTTTTTCATGATATTTTTAGAAAAGAATGAAAAAGGGTAAGATATATTAATTTAATCATAAACATATACTCCTAACAAGTTTGAAAATGTAAATAGTTATTAAAATCCACTAAGACTACATTTTCTCAAGAAGTCTGTTGTCATAATAATGCATGTTTATTGGTCAGATGAAATAAATTCTAATTGTATCATTTTGTGATACAATTTTCACTTTAGAGGAATCTCCTCACAGAAAAATCATGCTGTGAATACCTTTCATCACAACATGTTGAGAAGCTTGCTCAATCCCAGGAGCAATCAAGAAAGTGATAGCAGCCAATTCAGTTTAATCAATTTGCATTTGCATGAAGCAAAGAGTCATGCAAAATCTGAATTGACTGATTGTCAAAGACCTGTTTCCAGTAACAGTGAACCAATGCTATTGTTCCTCTTACCTCAGTAAGGGGATAAAAAGAAGGAACTTCTCACAGGTTATAGATTCTCTCAGAGGGAAGTGTATTAAGAAATATTACATATGTAAAAAATTTGAACAGGGACTTAATAGTGTCAATGACCTTACCTCATTTGGCCCAGATACATGCCTAGGAGCTACTGTCTGATAACTTTCCTCTGTTCCATAGTTGTACTCTTGAAAATCATCAACGATATTTGCCTAGTGATAAATTCAAAAGAAAAGCAATTATAAAAATGTAAAGTAATCCCAAACTGAGGGAAATCATGATTTAATTGGGTTATCAGATTAGCCAAATGAGCATTTATCTAGTTGGGTTAGGACAATGACTCATCATCAGAGATCTTCCAGCTTATCTAGGACAGATCTTGATTGCTTTTTCTTTGCTACCTTTACCCCTAGTTTGGCTTTTGCTGCTGCTTGATAACTTTTCTTCTTCTTGGACGCAAATTTTTCAGATTTAGGGGGTGTAAACTTTTTGGATTTTTCCTTTGAGTTAGTGGCCACTGTCCTCGTCTTCTTTTTGAAATTGGATTTCTTTTTCTGTAAAACGTGGTGAAAGATGGAATGGGAAACATAAATAAAGTGGAAAGGGAAATGAAGAGCATGGATGAAAGGAAGAACAAGCAAAGCAAAATGAGCAACATTCCTTCAGGACGGCTACTGTCAAATAAAAATCACAGTTATTGGTTCATAGAAATCAGGTGAATGAAAGGCTCATGACGAGTTTGAAGAACAGCGGACATAGGAAACCACAGAATAACAAACAGGACACCATACACAGAGGTGCTACTTTGTTTTTACCTCGGTTTGTGCTATTGTCTCCTCAGTTACAGTGGGTGTCTCTGTTACAAATTCAGCCTCCTTATACTCTGCTTCCCCATACTCATAGTCATATTCCATTATATCCTCAGGTGCATACTACATTGCAAAGGAAAAAATATCAGGCGACTTTGTTAGTTGCAAGTAATACTAACAACAAAGTGGTAACTGTCTTAACTTTTACTTGTGGTAAAGGTTAAGAGGCAAGGAAATGCTGTTATTTAAATGTTATTTTGTATTACAAGAAGTATTATACTTTCCTATACAGAGTATAATAACATAGGAGTGACAAAGCAGGTTTTTTAAGAGCAGAATTGTGATTAGGATTGTGATGAAACTAAAAATTTTGAATATTAATTCAAAATTAATTAATATTCAAAACCTATAGCTAATGACTTATTTTGAACACAGCAGTTATGTACATGGTCGCAGTGGTTAAATATTCATGTTAATTTTTATTTGTAAAAATTGTTGCACAAGGCCCCTCTTTAAGAATTTTACTGTAATTTCAATGGGTACTTCCCCTCCCCCATTAAACTACATGCTTAAAATTTAAAATATGGAGAGTAGTCTTTCCACGTATGAAAGAATGTGTATGCTGTGAGTCGAAAGGGGAGAGGAAAGGAAATGCAAGGAAGAGGAGCCTATACAGAATACTGAAACTAATGAAAGACCAAAATCTAAAATTTATTTAGAATCTCTAAATAAATCTAAATAAATTCTAAATAAATTTTAGATTTTATTTTTTCATTGCTAGAGATTTCAGATCAAAACGAGCACAGAATACTTGTGAAACATTAAAAGATTCAAAATTAGATCTGTCTCTGGTTAATACATTATTTTTGCTTTCAAAAATATTGTTTTCTCTATCAAAAAAGCATAGCACTTAGACCTCGTAAACTAATGAAACTGAACTCACACTGGAAAATAGTATTTTATACTAGATCCTTCTGTATTAAAATAATTGAGTTGGAAAGACTTATGTTTCTTAATAGAGGGATGTACAAGACCGTCATACATATTGAATGACATGGAAAATAATGTAATACTTCAAAGTTAACTATCTCTATCAGAACTTTAATTTGTAAATAAGAATATACCTATTGTGAAAAATATATAAATCATCATTTTCACAAAAATAACTATAAATAAACCAAGGTCATGTATACATAAAATATTAAGCAGCAAACTCAATAAGCTGAATCTTTAGTATTTATATGCTAAAGGCAACCTATTTGGAATTCCCTCAGTATTATATCTGGTGAAATTCCAATTATACCCCAACTGGATTTCTTGGCATTTCAAAAATGCCAGAAAAGCCTTTTGATCTGCCAAAAAAATAACTGTTGACCATATGTCTTTTAAAAATTGTGATCACTGTGCCTTCTAATAAGCTCTATTAACTATAGCAATGCAAATGAGTACAAATTTCACAGATCTATAATGAGACATGTCCAAAACTGATCCCTTGGCAACATTATACATCTAGCCTTTGATGAAATATTCTCACTAAAGTGAACTTTCTGGATGGTTCTGCCAAAGGTCATATTGAAATATAAACATAGACACGTCTTTAGTTTTCTTTACGATTGTCAAAACTCTGATTTGATTAAATTAAATCAAATGGATTCATAATGTTTTCTACTCATTAATAACTTCATTATCAATGAATATACATACAAAGAACTTCAACAGAGCTTTATCCTAATTGAATTTGTACAGAATTTGGTAAAATAGAAAAATGCACATATAGAACACTGAATATTTGTTTCTTCATGCCTCTGCAATCAAGATATAATGCCAACTACTTCTAGGAAAGTTAATGTAGACATTAATAACATAATTAAATAAATAAAATGATTACATATTTAATTTAGATACATATCAAAAAGACATTAATGGAGATTGAATATTGTATAATGAATATTTTTTCTATAGTTATGGTCAATCATGATGGAATAAGAAATATTAAATTTATATAGCTATTAGCTGACAGAAGTAAATCATAAAAAAGATTTGACAGTTTATTTTATGCTGTAGATTTTTAAAATTAAGCAGACTTTTCAAAACCAAGTGCATTTATAATGAGTTTTAAAAACAAAAGACAATAAGCAAACACACAAAGGGCAGATTTTTCAAATGCACAGTTTAATGCATCTTAAGTGGAGAATGGTATTCAGAAATGTATCAATATGCGCCAACTTCATGTCATGTTTTTGTTTTTGTTTTTTCTTGTAGGTGGAAAAATCTAACCTCCATAAGTTTCTCCTCTTTTTAAACTCTTTCCAAATGAAGACCAACCAGACTGGTCTTATCTTTCATTTTTCTTAAAGATTCATTTATTTATTTTAGAGAGAGGGTAAGGGTGGAGGGACAGAGAAAGAATCTCAAGCAGATTCCCCAGTGAACACGGAACCGAAAGTAGGGCTTGATTTCATAACAGTGAGATCATGACCTGAGCCAAAAATCAAGAGTCAGACACTCAACAACTGAGCCACCCAGGCGCCCCTGCTCTTATTTCTTTATTTAAACAATATCCCCTTGGTGATGGTATTGAGTTGATGTAGCACTAGTATACATGAAGCTTTATAATCTATTTTTGAAGATGATTCTCTATTCTTACTATGGAATTTTGGGGTGCCTTAAAAGAGAGAGAACTAGTTGTAATAAATGAGATGAATACATGCAAAAAGACACGCAGCGATGGAATGATTTTAGTTTTAGTATGTGAGTATCCTAGCATTAATTATAGTGTGTGAGGAGATAGGGTCTTCTAGCAATGTCATAATCTCTTCTTGTTTAATTTGTTAGAAAAATCTTTGAGAACCAGAATATATGATAAATATTAAGTACAAAAAAGATTAAGGTAATACATATGTGGAAGTCAGTTGTTTTTTAAATTTCTCTATAAAATATTACCTTACCTTTGTTTCATCTTCCTTGTTCACTTTTTATAAAAAAAGAATGTCATTTGCTACTATGTATAAGATACTATAGTTTGCATAATATATTAATAAATAACCATATATAGATTTCACATTTAATTTCTTGTAATAGAATAATATAACTTGAGAAAATCCCCAAACATCATAATTTTAATATTAGTTACTCTTCTATATAAATGGTGTTGTATAGGTTCAAATACAATTAAAGTTTGATATTAGTTACTCTTCTATATAAATGGTGTTATATAGGTTCAAATAGAATTAAAATTTGATGATATAATGACTATATTCAAATCTAGCTACATTATGCATTTCACTGTATAATGAGGATGTGATGTTGTGTAACAATAGAATCTTAAGAATGACTTAGAAGATGTTATTTAGAGGGTATGAGCTAGACAAAATTTAAGTTGGAAAAAGCATACTTGAGTTAATTTGTAAAAGAAATTGACACATCTATTAATTCAAATTAGAATAATGAGTATGCAATGTCATGAATTTATTAATGGAAAAGTAAGTGCTATAAAGTGTGACATGTATGGTCAATCCTCTATACTGTATTTTACATTCTTTATTCACTGGAAATAACATCACTCCCTATGTCATACAAGAAGAATATCTGCAGATCAATTAGTAAAATGCATATTTGAAATATAATGACATGTTAATGGCTAATACAAGGACTAATACTAATATAAGGACTGTTTACTAATTTGGTTAACCAGTTTATTTCATAAGTGTACAGAATGGTTTTAATATTGAAGTATCAATGTAATTTATGATAGGGAAAAAAACTTCATTGCAACACAGTCAATAATAGAAACTGGTAAGAAATGCTATATCCATTATACCATCATCCAACAAGATTTCCATGCAGTTTTTATTAAAGCAATACATTGTTTTTCTCTTCAAATTCCTACTAAAAACAAGTTTGACTTAACAGAATGTTAAATATACATTATCAACAGCTAACGTAGAAAGGGGCAAATTTGCTTTTAAAATTTACGTTTTTATCCAAATTAAACTATTTTGCTTTAAAAAAACTCAGTTTAACTGACATGATAGCATTAACGTATTGTAATAAAACACCTCAAGGCGATATATTAAGAAAGCATACCTTCATTCTTCCAAAAATCAGAGCCATATCTGTTGCTAAAAAGAACAAAACTTATCTTTCTTAAAATAGGAGCGAAATAAATCTCAGCAATCTCAAACATGTATAACATGTATAAATGTTACAAATTTTAATACTGAATCATCACAATCTCTAAGGCGTTAAAGCACTAAACCTAATGGTATTTTACCTATCCTCTTGGAATTCACACACACACACACACACACACACACACACACACACACACAAACTGTTTAAATAAATCCTGAGGGGGAGGGAAAAAAAAAGAGGCACTGGAAAACTGTGGAAAAAAGAAACACAACTACCCAATTTCTCTTTTCTCTCTCATATTTGCTTTTCTGTCAGCTTCTTAAGACTTTATCCTGTTTTAAAACAAACATTAATAATAAGTCATGGAAAATATCAGTGCAATAGAATTCAAGATCATACTTTAAAAAGTGATGTCAACAAATAGATCTCAAGTGTTTAGATAGTGCCTTAGTAGAATCCTAACCGAACTCACATGCAAAAATAACAATAAATTAAAATAAAAGATAAGATCCTAACTTCTTGTAAATAGTCAAGCTCAAAAGATGGCACCAAATAGTACATTTAGAAAGTAAGAAGAATGTTATTTGAGCTTTTTTCAAACATAAAGGCAACCTTGATGTTTTCAAACTTCGAAACCCCTCTTCTAAAACTTAACACTCTTCACCTTGAGGAAAAAACCTCCTAAAAAAAATTGTTTTGCTGCCAACTAAAGACTAAATTCCTTCCAGTTTGCTTGTTTTTTAATTTCCAGAAGGTCCACATCAAAGGATTCTACTAAAAACTCTGGATCAGAGTATACTATGCTGTATTATTTTTTTTGGATATTCAATTATGAAAAAATTGCCATGGTTATGCGAACTTATTTTTTGGTCTGAAAGAGAATAGGGTCAAATTTTATTATGATAAATTTTCTTGCAAAAATAGCCGGGAAGAATGGCTTCACACCTGGATTTCAAATAAAGTGATATAATATGAATCAAAGGACATGGATAGTTTTAATTATTGTATTTAGATCAAACTGCTTTTCATTTCATTGCTCTTTATATGAAATTTTGTGGGAGAAACAGAAAACATACATATAAATGTAGCATAGTCCTGTAAGAAACAGAAAAAAAAATCTCTCTAAATACTCATCACAGAAAAAAAAAAGAAAACAATTTAAAAATTTTAAAAAATAAATAAAAATAAATAAATAAATAAATAAATAAATAAATAAATAAATAAATACTCATCACAGCCTGAAACACTAAGATAGCTCTAATGTCACTTTCTCACATGCCTGAATTGCCAAAGGCAAGTACACCAGAGGATATGTCACCTTATCTTGAGTCTGTTAATTATTTTACTGCCAAGGGCAGAAATACAGCTTTTAGATATTTATGTTGCAGAAATATAGCTAGATAAATATCTTTTTCTCACCCCCCCAAAAAATGAAATATGCTTATATACACAGTATACAAGTGAGGTATCTCTATTTTTAAGAAGTTTAAGTAACAGAGCACTGAAGAGGAAAAAACACCAAAAATCTTAATCACTTCTTCCTATTATTAAATAGTAAAACACTATTAAATACAAAGTATAGTGTAATTAAAATTGAATAACAAAAACAGTCTCAAAACTGCAGGACTAGGTCCATACCCTCGAAATGAGAAAACATGCCCTGATCTTATGGTCCTCACCTCATCAATCTGCGGTTCCTGAGCCTGAGCGGCCTTGGGCACTGAAGAGTCACAGTCTGGACTATAATGCTCACAGTAGTCATATGCTGCTTTGGGGTCACCTATGATCAGCAGCTGCTGGATGTCACCCTGACAAAATATAAACATAGGTATAGTCAGCGTATTTGGATATACATATATTTAGAGCAAGAGTTACCCAAGACCATGAGTAATTTATTTTTAAATACCTGAAGAACTATCACTTATATTTCAATGTTAAAAATAGTCTTATAGAACAAAACAAACAAGCAAAGGGAAAAGACAAAGAGTCAGAAAAACCAAGAAACAGAGTCTTAACATAGAGAACAAACTGATGGTTACCAGAGGGGAGGCAGTAGGGGGATGGATGAAATAGGTGATTCTAGAGTGCACTTGTCTCAATGGGCACTGAGTCACGCACAGAATTGTTGACACACTATATTGTACACTTGAAACTAATATAACACTGTATGTTAACTATACTGGAATTAAAATTAAAAAATTAATAAATAAACAATAGTCTTATAGGATTGAAGAAAACTCATAGATGTTTTACAAATCAGCTGTTAACATTAAGCAGTTATTCTATTTTTCTGTGGTTCAATCTTTACTATATGCATCCATTTGTTAGAACTTGATTTTACTCAAGTAAAATTTACAATTTTATATTGCATAAAATAAGACAAGTGAAAGGTAAATAAAAAACTGATATAAAAGGTAAACAAAATTTAAAACCTGTAGATACCTAAAGATAGTAATATATTTTCAATGTTAACTGACGTTGTTCAATCAAATTAAATGGAATTATTATTATTAGGTAAATTTATATGAGAATTTTTAAACGAAAATATAGATCCTACTATTGTGTTCTGGTAAAGGAGTCAGTATCAAAAGGAATTCCTATTTATAAAGAAATGCAGAGGTCAGAGAAATTCAAATTATGAATAAAAAGCATAAATTTGCTATACTTTTATTAAGAAAAAATGGAGCATCTAAGCATACATTAAAACTTACTTATTTGATTTCTGCATAATCTTAATAAAAAACATTACAAATAATTAGTAATAGGGTTATCTAAAGAGTTTAATTTCAGGAGATTCTGGAAACTGGTTCTGGAAAATGTATAAACAAGAGAAAAATTATAACATTTGAATATTTCTGAATATTTCTACAGAATCTAATTTAACATGAAACTAGTTTCATAGAAATTCATGGGTCATGTCCATTTTAATTCAGAATTATACTCAGGCCCAAAAGTATGTCTGAGTTAATATCCAATTGACATAATGATTCGAGTCCTTGTAAGTTTGAGCACATAAGTCTGATTCACAGAACTTCTGCTGGCATTTTGAATAATTTCAAAGTTATTCCAGTTTTTCTGCATGTCGTTAACAGAAGTTATATAGCCTATATAGTCTATAGTCTATATAGCCTATATAGTCTAATGAAAATATAGACATTAAATTTTAAAAAGTCTCTAACCATGAACACTAGGAAATAATTCCTAGCACTTCTGTACAACAGTTGTTTAGTCCTTTCATTCGGACACTCATTCAAACAGTGCTTTCACAAACCATAAGAGATTCTTAACTATACAGAACAAACTGAGGGTTGGTGGAGGGAGGTAGAAGGGGGATGGGCTAAATGGGTGATAGGTTTAATCAGAGGACCCTCTGATGAGCACTGCGTGTTATATGTAAGTGATGAATCACTAAATTCTACTCCTGAAACCAATATTATACTCTATGTTAACTAACTACAATTTAAATAAATATTTGAGAAAAGCTCATAAAAACTCCAAAAAACACAAGTGCTTTAAAAAAGTGCATTAGCATGTTAGTGTGGCCAGGTAACACCCAAATAAGAAAATACATTATTGCCCAGTAAAACCTAATAAAATAAGACAGAATCAACAAATATCCATCTGAAAACTATAAGGTTTATAATAGTCATACTATTATTAGTATTCCAACCTCAAAATTGTTTATTTCTACATGCCATGAGGCAATATAATTAACCAATAAAATTAGATTGCTTTTGAGATTTTTTTTCAAGATTCTTTTCTGTAAATAGATAGGAATGTCTCTCATATTTCTTTTATGTCCACTGATTTTAAACATGCTCACAGTGAATTAATGTAATTTCTTAAAAATTTTTGATAGAACTTCTCAAACATTAATTGATCAGTTTAGAACACTGAGTAGCCACAACTGAATATATAAATAATTACATAGATAAGTAAATGGATAATAATAAGTAACAAAGATAATTTTGAATACACAATTTTTCATCCTGCTGTTAAAAAATAATAATAATGAGGAATCATTGTACATCTTGAGTGCTGACATCATTGAGGGTTTCAGTTAAAAGTCCTGACTCTTGATTTTTCTCCCAATGTCATTAACTATGTGGAATTATGAAAGTCACTTAACCTCATTCCTAATTTGTAAAGTGAATATGTGTAGATGGTATCTAATGTCCTCCCCAGAACTCCAGAATTCCATACTTAGGTATAAGAAATATAATAAACCAAGTGAAGCAGTTGCTGAAACAGAAAAAAAAAGCTGCCTATCTTATAAGCATATGGTATTTTTAAAATAGTATATTTTTTAGAAGAATGATGGTTTTCTAAGTTCTTACTTGACTTCATTAAATGGAATCCTGCCAATCTTTCCACTATACATTCTTATTTCAGGTGTTTAATATTTAGCCATAAAATATACTACTGGAAATAAATTGAAAAATTCAGTTAAAAAGCTATTGTATAATTTTCCCCAGAATACATTTTATGATGTTTTATGTTAATCATAGGACATGCTGTGAGACAGTCTGTAGATAAACAAAAACACCCTGACAGGTTGAATAAACTGTAAATATTTAGATTCAATAGTCATAAAAATTTCCACAGGTGGAAAAAAGTGAAGTTACCAAGTAATATTGGCATTTGCAGCATACAAACCATGAATAAGATCCCCTAATGATCTACGAAGCCAAAATTAGAGTTGATGCAATTACCTTGCTATCTACAGCTGTGTCAACTAGGTCTCAACAGTAGTATTTGTGTATAGACAGGATGAGACTAAGGTGGAAAGCAAAGCAAATGTAAGCAAATGTAAGAAAGTCAAATGGCACCTGTCTATAAAGATGAGGTTCTTTTAAAAATCATATGCATTGCAAAAAAATCCTGCTACATTTTTATCAGGACCAATTTAATAAGTAATAGTATATCTTCCTTTTAAAACTAAAATACAGGGGATCCCTGGGTGGCTCAGCGGTTTGGCGCCTGCCTTTGGCCCAGGGAATGATCCTGGAGTCCCAGGATCGAGTCCCACATCGGGCTCCCTGTGTGGAGCCTGTTTCTCCCTCTGCCTGTGTCTCTGCCTCTCTCTATATATGTATATATCTATCATGAATAAATAAATAAAATCTTTAAAAATAAAATACAATGCACATATTATAATAATTTTTGTTTGGTTTGTTCCCTATTTTTGTATATATGTGTGTGTGTCTCTCTATACAGCCTACCTATGTCTATTTCAGTGTAATGAAAAAATTACAATGTGCTCTATGAAATACATAGGTTAATACACATTTAGCTTTTTCCTCCAGGTATAAGCAATCAGATTTATTGAAAAAAATCTGGTGTAAGAAATTTGTTTAATGTCTTAAAATCAAATGTCAATGTGTTGATGTTAAGTGTCTGATTTTTCAAAATCAACTCCTCATCCAATGTAAAGCCAATCAGTGCTTGGTTTAAGTCAGTTCCTGACCTAAATATTCACTGAATTGAACAGCATAGGAACCGATTCCTAAGAATGAGCAGTGGAAAATTAAGCTGTCATCAGATTCAATTCGCTGTGACCTATGAATGGATTTTGTGCTTGGAACATAATAGAATTACATGAATGGTTGAGGAAATTCAGGTATAACCAAAATAGTGAAGGAGAGGCTGGATCAATGCTCAACTATAATTGGTCAAATAAAGAGATCATTTTTAAGCAGTATATCTATAAATAGTCTCTTTTTAATGTCAGTCTAGCAACTAGTATCTATACAATACCATGAAGTTTTTAATTCCACTCATAATCTCAGAAGACTTAAACTCTTAGTATTAAAATGTGGGTGTTCTTTATATTCTAAGAGAATGATATTATCAGGAAAAATAGACTCCAAGCACCTATTAACCATGTACCTCAGAAAATTTCATAAGTTTCTATAATTAAAAACTTCACCTCCCCTAGTGCTGAAGTAAATCGCACAACTGGAATCGTGTCTTCTTTTTTTTAAGATTTTATTTATTTATTCATGAGAGACACGGCAGGGAGGGGGCAGAGACACAGGCAGAGGGAGAAGCAGGCTCCATGCAGGGAGCCCGACATGGCACTCCATCCCAGGTCTCCAGGATCACGCCCTGGGCTGAAGGCGGCGCTAAACCGCTGAGCCACCGGGGCTGCCCTGGAATTGTGTTCTATAAAATCATCTAGACTCCATATTTCCCATAGCACATTCTTGTCTCCATTAACTTGAAACATGCAGGTATTTCAATGGGAATGAATGTTTTTATGAAACGCTTCTTGGAAAAATCTTAATGATATAAGCAAATATGAGTTATCTTGACGAAGAAGATGCAAAGAAAAAAAGCACTAAATAGAAAAAAAGATCTTAATTAAAACTTTAGAGGTATGAAACCACATGACAAAGTCAGAGAATTAAGCCATAGTGCTCCACAGTTTGAGGGAAGGCCCTATCTGATGATAATGAGTAGAGAGGGTTGAGATTAGAAAGAGGTAAAGAGAAGGAACAATTTAAGGAAAACTTTGCATTTGAACTGAATTCTAGAAGTTATGGAGTGTCATTCAAGGATTTTGGACAATAGAGCAAATGGACCAATGCTGTATTTAATGAAATCATTGACAACATGGGGAAGAATGATTTGGAAGCCACCAGTTTGGAAGCATGGGAAACTGTTAGGGATCCATATAGTTAAGTACTCAAAAATTAAACCAAGCAGAAGCAGGAATGGAAAAAGGGGACATAGAGTTGACATATTAGGGAAAAATATCTGCAAGGTTCAGAGACTGGATGCTGATGATGAGGTGAATTGGGAGTGGCAGGAAAGATGGAGAAAAGTGTGTTAGAGAGGAATGGAAAACAATTCTTTACTTTCTGGATTGAGCAATAGCAGGATGGCAAAATCATTTACTCAGTTAAGAAACATAATAAAAGGAAATATTTGGGGATGATCCTCTTAAGTCTACAAAATGGAATAATTAATCATTGTTTCCAGAATGAGTTCAGTTTTTCTTCTAAGAAAGCTGCCTTCATTTACTTTTGAATTGTGTTCTACTTACAGATTGTAAAATTGTATTACTAAAGCCAAACCAAGCTATAGGAATCAGTAAGAATCAGGGGAAATTCCCCTTCATCTGACAGTCCATACTTCTTTTTTCTATAGCAATTTATGCCCATTTTCTCATTGCTAATCAAGGATAAAATGAACTTGCCTAGACTTAGTATTAATGGGCTCAAATGTGTTCCCCAAGCAACCAGAGAGAGAGAGAGAGAGAGAGAGTTATATGTGTGTGTGTGTGTATACAAACTCTTAACCTTGTAATGTAACCTTATTGGGAGATAAAACCTATAAAGAAATAATTAAGGTAAAATGAAGTCATTATGGCAGGTCCTAATTCAATACAACTGGTCTCTTTATAAGATTAGGACACAGACACAACCTAAAAAAAGACTACAAGAAGACATAAGGAGAAAAGGGTCATCTATAAGCTAATGAGTAAGGCCTCAGAAGAAATCAGTCCTGTTAACAATTTTATCTCAGACTTTTAGCCTCCAGAACTGTAAAAAAAATAAAGTTCTATTGTTTAATAGTCAATCTGTGATATTTTATTATGGCAGCCCTAGAATACTAATACAGACTGAGTTACTACTAGTTTGTTTTTATGTATACCCTGTAAATGTTGTCTTTATAACAGAATAAAGAACACTTTTTAAAAAGTAGTTTTGTTTATTTATAACTAGGGTAATATCTGACTATGACCAGGAACTGGTATTAAGTAGGTGCCATAGAAATATTGGCTGATTTAATTTGGCAAAGAGCTAGAATTCAGGGTAATCGTAGATTATCATATATCTATCAATATTACTCTGTGTAAATATCCCTTAGTCCATTGGAGATAATATAAAGTGAAAAAGATTTTTAAAAAGTACATTCCAAGTATAAATAAAGAATTGAAGGGAGCAAGGTTGTTTTTTTTTTTTTTGAGCAAGTTTTTAAGTAAACTTACAAGAGGTTTAAAAAAATTCATCAAATTAAATTATGCTAGAGTTCATACTGAGTTTAAATGTCCATTTATAAGACTATGTCAAAATGCATTTCAATTATTAAGTAAAAAGGCAAAAAAGTAATCTAGATATAATGCAATTACTATCAAAATATCAATGACATTATGGAACACAAAAGAACCCAAATGGAACAGATCAATGGAACAGAATAAAGAGCCCTAAGATAAACCCATGCTTAGATGGTTAATTAATCTACAACAGAGAAAGTAAGAATATACAATGGGGGAAATACAGTCTCTTCAGTAAATGGTGTTGGGAAAACTTCACAGCTACTTATAGAAGAATGAAACTGAGCCACTTTCTTACTCTATATACAAAAGTAAAATCAAAATGAATTAAAGACTTAAATGTTAAGACCTAAAATCACAAAACTAGAAGAAATCATACGCAGTAAACTCTCTCACACTGGTCTTGGCAATATTTTGTGGGATCTGTCTCCTCAGGCAAGGAAAACAAAAGGTAAAAACAAATGGGAGTACATCAAAACTGTAAAAAACTTTTGGACAGTGAAGGAAAACAACAAAATGAAAAGGCAATCTACTGAATAGAAGCAGGTATTTGCAAACGATGTATCTGATAGATTAACATCCAAAATATATAAAGAACTCATACAATTCAATATCAGCAAACATTCTGGCTAAAAAGGAGCAGAGGAATAGACATTTATCTAAAGAAGATGTATAGATGATCAACAGATACACGAAAAGATGCTCATCATCACTAATTATCAGGGAAAGGCAAATCAAAACCACAGTGAGATGTTACCTCATACCAGTCTTAATGTCTTAAAAAGTATCAAAAACAGGGCAGCCTGGATGGCTCAGCGGTTTGGCGCCACCTTCAGTCCGGGGTGTGATCCTGGAGCCCCTGGATCGAGTCCCACATCAGGCTCTTGCATGGAGCCTGCTTCTCCCTCTGCCTGTGTCTCTGCCTCTCTGTCTCTCATGAATAAATAAATCTTAAAAAAAAAAAAAAGGTTCTAAAAAAAAAGTATCAAAAACAACAAAAGAAATCCCCGAGAAATAATAAGTGTTAGTGAAAGTGTGGAGAAAAGAGAACCCTCATGCACTGTTGGTGTGAATGCAAATGGGTATAGCCCTATGGAAATCATCATGGAGGTTCCCTAGAAAATTAACTAGAGCTGTCATATGATCTTGCAGTATCACTTGTGGGAACTTATCCAAAGACAACAAAAATCCTAATATATATAAAGAATATATGATGTGTGTGTGTGTGTGTGTGCACTAGTGTGTGTGATAGACTACTACCCAGCCACAAAAAAATTGAAATCTTGCCATTTGCAACAACATGGATGGAACTAGAGTACATTGGCTAAGTGAAACAAGTCAGGGAGAGATACACAAATACCTTATGATTTATTTGCATATGTAATATATAAAGCAAATCAAATGAACAAACACAACCAAACAGAAGTAGACTTACAGATATAGAGAACAAACTGATGTTTGCCCAGGGATAGAGGGTGAAAGGCAATTGATGAAATAGAAAAAGGGGATTAAAAAAGCACAATCTTCAAGTTATAAAATAAATAGGCATGGGAATATAATGTACAGCACAGAGAATACAGTAAATAATATTGTAAAAACCTATGTATGGTGACAGATGGTAAGGAGGCTTATTGCAGGGTGTCTGGGTGGCTCAGGAGTTGGGCATCTGCCTTCGGCTCAGGTCATGATCCCAGGACCCCATCAGGTTCCCCTCAGAAGCCTGCTTCTCCCTCTGCCTATGTATCTGCCTCTCTCTGTGTGTCTCTCATGAATAAATAAATAAAATCTTTTTTTTTTAAAGGAAGTTTATTGTATATCAAGTTGGTATGTTGCATACTGGAACTAATATTATATATCAATTATACTTAAAAAAAATTCCTGGTTGTATTGCTAACTCCATATTAATGAAATTATGTTCGAGTTCAACTTCATGTAAACAATGGGAAAACAACCAAAAAATACATTCTCATAGGAATTATATATATATATATATATATATATCCTCAAAATTTATACTTATATTTTCACAAGGGCCTTACCAAGTATATAAATCTGTTTTTGAATTATAACTGTTAATTGAAATTGCAAGTAGTATGTGTTTTCCAGTGTAGTTAATATATAAAATACTGGTTGGTCTTTCAAGTAGAAGTTGAGCATGGACTCTAATGCTTAACTACCTTTACTCTAAAATTACTATTGCACATTTTAAATATTTTTCTATATTATTTTCTACTTTCACAGCCATATTTTAATTCTTTATTACAGAAATAAATTCTATTTTGAAAATGAAAATATATATTTACACAAATATATATATATATCTGTATTCAATATCAGAAATGTATATCTTTTGTAGTTTGCATTTTATTTTACCTGTCAAACTAATGCAAATCGGAGAGTAAAATAGCATACTTAGTACTTTCTTGATTTAAGAAAACACATGTATAAATTTATTTTTTTAATGTATAAATTTAAATGTAAAAATACTGAGATGATTCTCAGATCACAAAAGGATTCATTTCAAAATTTCGTAAAATAATGAGCATTTAAAATGTGTATCACTACAATGTAATTCCTCTCACCCAATAAATGTATCTGATATTTTTTACAAAGATCTATTTTCTTAAAAAAATATAACTGAAAATAATATTTAAAATCTAAAAAGAGGACTTTAAAATAAAGTGGAAATCATATTGAGACTTATTTTAAGATAAGAAAAAAATCATCTGTATGAAAGAAAACAGCAAGCATCACTTAACATTTTTAACTTGTATTCTAACACAGACTCAAAAGACAAATTCATGTAACTAATGTCAGCAGAAAGGCCAAATATGGCTTTTGCATGTATGGCCTTTGCATGTATGTGGCCTTTGTATGATTTTCATTGCCTGTCTCAAAAAGTTAAGAGCAGAATTTAACATTTACTTTGTATTTCAGAGCCTTTGACTTGGCAGTAAACTTTGGACTTATTTTTAAAGTAATTATCATCTTTTGAATATGAAAGAAATGATGGACTCTTTTCATCATTCCATAAAGAGTTTAACAGTTGAGCTGGTACATCTACTCCTCTAAGTAAATAAGCCTGATACTTGGAAATGATTTGTTTTTACACATCAATTTAGCATCCCCCTTTTTACTTCCTATTTTTAAGGCTACAGAAAATACTTCTCAGTATATGAAAAGTAATCACTGGTTGTAACATCTCTACACATTCATTATTCTTGTTCTATACCATGATACTGTCCCAGAAAGAACAGAACTTTTAAAAATATTTCCTTAGGCTTACTGTGTTCTACTCCTCTACCTGTAACAATGAATGATATATTTCCTTTAATGAAGTAAAGTTTTATTAAGTCAAAATTGGCTGTTTTGGGGATCCCTGGGTGGCTCAGCGGTTCGGCGCCTGCCTTTGGCCCAGGGTGTGATCCTGAAGTCCCGGGATCGAGTCCCGCCTTGGGCTCCCGGCATGGAGCCTGCTTCTCCCTCTGCCTGTGTCTCTGCCCCACCCCACACCCCTCTCTCTCAGGAATTAAAAAAAAAAAAAAAAAAAGGCTGTTTTATAAGATATATAAGCCTAAGAGGATTTTATAATTACATATATAAATATATAAAACAATAAATATACCTTTTACTCTTTTATTTTTTTAAAATATTTTATTTACTTATTCGTAGAGAAATAGGCAGAGACACAGGCAGAGGGAGAAGCAGGCTCCATGCAAGAAGCCCGACGTGGGGCTCAATCCCGGGTCTCCAGGATCACACCCCAGGCTGAAGGCAGTGCTAAACCGCTGAGCCACCCGGGCTGCCCCTTTTTACTCTTTTAATTTTTTAGAAAAATATTTTTTTCCATGTCAGTGTGAAATCTCGTGACAGAGTATAGCCAATCTGTCTGTACGCCTACTGAACGGTGAATAGGGGGCACGTTCTCAAAGTTGAAACACAGAATTCCCTATTGAAATGGGAGTATTCGGAAAGAACTGTATTTTTCTTGAGTGCAAAAGCAAACCTGCTATTCAACATTCCTAATTTTAGGAGGTACCGTATACCTCACAATTTTAGGACAAGTTACGTTTTTTTTCCCAAGACAAAATATTTTTCTTCTTTATATACTAGGATACATGATAATTTGTATTAACAGGCACAGATACTTTATCAGCCAGATAATAATTGCTTTTCTCCTACAACTTTTAATTGTCACCAACCCAGGAATTGAACAGCCAGATAACTCTGAGAATCTTTTTTTCCTTGTCTGTTTATCAATCATTCAACTATGCATTCAGTCAACAAATATGAAGGCCAAGTAACATGCTGGCTGTCTGAAAAGAAGGAAGAGGAAGAAAGAGGGAAAAGAGACTCACAGCCCATTCTCAGAGAGCTTATAGCTTGGTAAAGACTAATAGTACACAAAACATAACATCTAAGAAACATATTTCTGGGGCCCCTGGGTGGCTCAGTGGTTGAGCATCTGCCTTCAGTTCGGGTTGTGGTCCCAGGGTCCCGGGATCGAGTTCCGCATCAGGCTCCCCGCAGGGAGCCTGCATCTACCCCTGCCTAGGTCTCTGCCTCTCTTTGTGTGTCTATCATGACTAAATAAATAAAATCATTTAAAAAAAAAAGAAACATATTTCTTTGGTACCTATTATAGTGCACTTATGAGGAACAAAGGAATTGGGCAGCTAAGGGGTAAAGAGTGGACAAGTTCCATAGGGGAAAATTAGAGGAATGATCCAGAAAGACTTGGCATATATGACACAATTAATGATAAAGCACCCAGTTTCTCTTTTAAATATAGAAGTGAAAAAAATAAATAAAAAATTAAAAAATCATAAATAAATAAATAAATAAATAAATAAATAAATAAATAAATAAATAAGTGTTCTTTATTCTCTGTTGGCTTCCAAATCCTAATTATATGTATTTCTCTCTTACTCTGTGCCCTCCAAATCTGACCTTATAGCTCATGCCATCATACTATTTTGCAGGTTCCAATTCAGACAATGAAAGTTACTACCAAGAGTTTGTAAGGTGGGAAGAGAAGGAAGTCAGGTCCTTTTTGTCACATTTCATGGGCTTATCCCAGCAGTCTGGCCACCTTACCATTACCGCCATTGCTGGAAAACACATCTGCATGCCTCCAGCTTTCAGCAAATTGTACCACTGTTTCTGCTCCTTGTCTCCTTAGCCCTAGGGAAGTAATGCTTATTACCAGGTTCCCCAGCCTCCTTGTTCACACCTCTGTAATCACCTGAGTAGAGATTTTTTTTTTTTTTTTTCCTGGAACACACTGTAGACTCACAGAGAATGTGAAAAGTTAAAAAAAAGCCATATACTTGAAAGCCTTATAATGCTAATTGGCATCTTCCTTTTTTATATGTACTAAGTTTAAGTATTCAAACAATCAAGACAAAAGGCACAGTTTCTGGTGTAGGCTCCTTCACTTAATCAGCCAATCTATATTGTTCAATTAAAGCCACTGGAATATAAACTTAATGAGAGCAAGAACTCATCTGTTTTGTTCTCCTAGATTTCCACAGTTCCTGGAATAGACCTGCACATTGTGGATACACGATAAATGTTTGTTCAATAAATGGATCTCTGGGATATTAATTTGTTCATTTCAAGACGAGTTCAACACCTGTAAATTGAGAATACTATTATTTTTTTCCTGTATTTCCTAGAGATTCTCTAAAAAATAATATGCATTTAAACAGTTTTTAAAATGTAACATGTTCACAAATATAAGGTATAATTATTATAGTGTTTGAGGACAATTAAAGGAAAATACATCTTTGAATGGCAAACTTCTAGACAACGTGTCTATGGACACCATAAAATCTAAGAAATGCTGCTGGAGAACTCATTTGTAATTGTTCCAATAACAGAGTCCAAAGAAGTTAAGTTTCAGGAGCCTTAAAGTCATTATTCTATAAGTAAAGCCCATCAGGAAAAAAAAGTAATAGAAGAAAAAGAAAATACATTTTGCTAAGCAGTTTCCAGGATGTGCCACTGTAAAAGCAATAGCTTAACAAAATTATATGATGTCACCTGAGTAGACATACTGAGTAGTATACAGTGAGTAGTATAATAATAATCAGTAGTATATACTGGGTAGTATAATAGACCTTGTGCTTTATTATAAAGCACAAGCTATCTTTGTAGAGGTTTTTGATTGTATATCCAGGAACAAAACTAACATTAAATATTAAATACAGCTTAGGATTCTCAAGAAGTAACTACCATTATCAAGATTAATTGAAAAACTAGGCTTCTTGTCTACTTCAACTTCTGGATCTGCCAAAGCATTAACTCTCATCACAGTTGTTTTTTTTTGTTTTGTTTTTGTTTTTTTCCAAACATTCCATACAGTTAACGATTCTTTCTCAGCTATTCTGTGTGGAAAAGGAAAGCTCCCAAAATGCTTAGAATTTTAGTGTAATTGAAAAATGGATCAGAGATTGCATCTGAGCTATACTTCAAAGGAAAGAATGAGGGAAACCACATAATCATAGACAGAACTGCCACCCACATGAGATTTTACATTTCTTAGTGTCCCCAAATCAGCTTAAGAAATCAGTTTTAAGAAAATGAGTAGTGTTCTTAATGTTACTTGAATGTAGTACTTTTTGAATGTACTAGCGATGTACCTAGTAATACAGAAAATGCCTAAAATTGTATGAAACACTAGCATAAAAAGTGCATATTCATCTTACACTATTCTAACAAAGTTTCTTTTTTTTTTTTAAAGATTTTATTTACTTATTCATGAGATACAAAGAGAGAGAGACAGAGAGAGAGAGAGACTGAGAGAGAGAGAGAGAGGCAGAGACACAGGCAGAGGGAGAAGCAGGCTCCATGCAGGGAGCCTGATGTGGGACTAGATCCCACCTGGATATACTATAATTTAATAGTCTATCGCATTCTTATATTCCTTTGAGTGGGTAATCATTTCACATTTATGGTGTGTTTTCCATAACGCCTGAAAAGTATAGAAATATCGAGAGAAGATTATTTTGTCCGGGATAATCCTATGGCCATTTAGCCAATGTAAAGCTTTATGTAATTCATAATCATAAAAAGAAAATGGAAGGTTTTTAAACTTGGCTAAAATTCCAAACAGCTCATGTTTGTGAGAAGGAAACAGCAACTATTTACTATCTATGTGAAACTTAAAGTACTAAGTTCCTCTCTCCCTTAACTCCACATAATCAATCAGTCCCCAAGTCCTGTCAGCTCCGCCTACATGGCATCCTGAAGCAAGACCCTTCCCTCCATTCTTCGGTCAAGGCTTTGTCATTACTCTAATACCTTTTATTTGAACTAATGTTTCAAAATATTAGGGTTTGTTGGTTTTTCCTTTTTTTCCACCAGTTTCTCCTGATTCTAGATGAACTCCTTCACTGTCACGCATGTGCGCATGCACTCACAAACACACTTTAAAAAAAAACAAATCTAAAAAATAAATAAATAAATAAATAAAAATAAATAAATAAATAAATAAAAACAAATCTGACGGTTTACTTTTTCTACTTAAAGAGATATCTCATGACCTACGGTTTAAAAAGCTTTCCAAAAAAAAAAATAAATAAATACAAAATAAAAAAATAAAAAGCTTTCCACAAACAGGCCCTAACACATTCAACCAGGTCATATCCCCGATACCCCCAAACCAAATTACATTTCTCAGATCTGCTGTGCTCACTCCAAACTTTCATCTTTTGCTCATGTGCCCTCATCTTGAAATATCTTTTTATTTTTCAACATTTTGAATATGTTTGTTATTCCCTCACTTGAACATTTCTCTATCTTTATTATAGACTCAATCATATCTTATTACAATTATTTATTTATGTCTCTATATCAATTATTTAAGCACAATGGTTATTCTGCTTCAACAGGGAATAGTCAACTATTTAATAAACACCTAACTTTCAATTGGCATATGCTAGCCTACAGCTACCCCTGCCCCTTTTTCCTTCCAGACACTTCTAACAAAGTCTTCATCACCACCAGGTACAGCACTCATTTATGAATTTACTAGTCTTCAGTTTCTATAAACACTATGTCAAACTTTGTGCTTGGTGGTGCTGCTGGAATATCTAAATAAATAGACTATAAATCCTACTTTCAAGAAATGTATAGTCTAATGAGAAAGCTACATATTAACAGGTAATTATAAAACAACATGATAACAGAGATATAGTGACAAGAACGCAATTCAAAATGGCTTATTCTCTGAGAAGTTAAATGCCCAGACTAATAATAAACATTAAAAGAAAAAAAATTAGGAGGACAGGTTACACTTTTCACCAGGGTAATCAGAGATAAAGTTTTTATTTTTTATTTTATTTTATTTTTTTGAGATAAAGTTTTTTAAAGAACAAAATAAAATGTGACATTTTATTGTGCTCTGTTGGCAGTGGAAAATCCAGTGATGCACTAATCGAAAAGTAAAAAACTGAATCAAAATGGCAATGTTCCTTTTAGAGGACCAGAAATATCCTGTATAACTGGCATTTTGCATCTTCTATAGAACTCTGAAATCTAAATCCATCTCAAATGAATGCTACATTGAGTTTCTTAAATCAGTTTCAACCATAAATCCTGCTAAATATAAAATTGTACTAAACTATCAATGAAGTCCCCAAACATAGCCTGTTATCTGCATATCACACTATAACAGTGCAGATCTCAACACAGTCTGAATGGCAACAGCATACCACACGGCTATTTTATAATAACGTACGGTGATATCTAGAGAGAACTGCAGAGACTTCCCACAGCATCACAGAAACTTGGTCATAAATAATGTGGCACATTTTTGTGTGTTGACCCTCACCACACTTGTCATACCAACTCAAAGTGAAGCAAAAAAGAATGTAATTACACATCAAACAGCCAAAAACAGATGTTCCTTTCAGACTTGGCTATGGATAACTCTCAAAAAAAGGATAAACCCAATGTTGTACTTTGATCTACTGGTATATATTGTAAGTAGTTAAAGTTAAATATCTTCTAAAAACAGAAAAAATCAAAAGGTGAATATCTTATTTGTCATCATAGCTTTGTAAATAATTATTAACACCAAGTCTAAATAAAATCTGACAAATTCTAAATTTGTTCAAGTAACAAAAATGTATTTGATAAAGTTACTAGTATAAGATACTGTTATGCAAATTTATTGGACTATTTCTGCATGAGAGCCATAAGATCTCCTTTTATTTTTTTTTATTTTTTTTTAATTTATTTATGATAGTCATACAGAGAGAGAGGGAGAGAGAGGCAGAGAGAGGCAGAGACATAGGCAGAGGGAGAAGCAGGCTCCATGCACCAGGAGCCTGACGTGGGATTCGATCCTGGGTCTCCAGGATCACACCCTGGGCCAAAGGCAGGCACCAAACCGCTGTGCCACCCAGGGATCCCAGATCTCCTTTTAGAAATAACTGCACAGATATTTAGTTTTTTATATATTAGAGAAATTCAACATGTCCATGAATACAGCATGTCTTTAAAGCAGTGTTGTTGCTGAATCCTAATGTTACATGAGTGATTAGTGTATGCCTTGAGATTTTTTGCTCTATTTTGCATTGCACTTGTGTTTGTTACAATCCAGCTTTACTTGGGCCATGCTTGAGTATCAACCCTATCAAATTTGTGCCTCATGTTTGGTGTCCACATTTGTTACTTCTCTTAAAATTTTACATATTTACTGAAATTTAGAAGTTAAACAATTTTGATGTCTTACTACGTGACACAGACATTAATCACGAAACTGATTCCAGACAATGCTTTCAACAATTAAAAAAAAGCCACATTATATTCCCAAATGTACATGTTAACTGAAGATTCACAGAAGAACAAAACTAAATAACTGTGGTAAATTCAAAGCTTTGTTGTTTTTCTGTCTTGCTGACTCTGTGTTACTTTGACATAGAAATACAATTCCACTCCAGAATGACATTTCATTTTTCCTTTCGGTTTTTGAAATCTTCTTTAAAATAGCACATCATAAGCTGAAGTCCTTTACAATGTAGCTGCTATGCTAGCTATGTATCTGCTGTTTTCACCTAATTTCAGAAATAATCAATAAAAGAAAATTTATTTTTCTTTTTTTTGAAAGTTTATTTTCAAACACTTATAAAACACTAAGTATTACAAGATGCAGATTAAATGTTTTATACATGTTAACTCACTTAACCCTCCAATGACTACATGAAAGAAGTGCCCCAGCTATCCCATTTTACAGATGAGGAAAAAGACACACAGAAGTTGGGTATCTTGCCCATGAGATCCAATGTGATTAAATTCCAAACTCAAAAATCACACCGCGACTCTCTGGCTCTAGAGTCAATACTGCTAAGTACTGTAAGTGTGGTTAAAAAGGCAAAAACATCACTATCATCATCACCTTTTTCATTTAATGAGTTCTGCACTTCTCAGTTGAGGAATGATAACTTTGCCTTCATCTTTCATTCCTCAAGTGAAACAATGGCAATGACTTTATTATCTGAGTTCACTCACATCCACTTTTTGGTTCTTAAAATTCATATTTTCTGAAAGATCATCTAAATATATATATAAAACAAAAATAAAATTTAAAGAAATGATTAGTGAATATAATGATAATTTTAAAATATAGGAATAACTTGCTTTTTTCTTACTTAATTAAAGAAGATCCAGGGATGCCTGGGCAGCTCAGTGGTTGAGTGTCTGCCTTTGGCTAAGGGCATGATCCTGGGGTCTGGAGATGGAGTCCAGCATCAGGTTTCCAGCAAGGGGAACCTACTTCTTCTCCCTCTGCCTATGTCTCTGCCTCTGTCTCTGTGTCTCTCATGAATAAATAAATAAAATCTTTTTTAAAACTCATTAAAAAATTTTAAAAATAGAGAAGACCCATACAGAATTGGAAAAAAAGAAGTACACAATTCCAGCCCCCTTCCATGTGGCAGAAAGGAAAACACACATCTAGAGCCTTATATAGTCATTCTACCCCACCCGGTAGGGAAAAAGAACTGAAAAGCACTGGCAAACTTCACAATCCAAGGGTACAAGTTCACTAAAAGACGGAGATCTATCATAGGACTATAGCATGCTTCCCCTCCCCGCGCACCATACCAACACATTACTGAAGTCTTCTTTACCAAATTTCTTTTACCTAATACATAAAGTCCACTTTTCAATGGAAAGTTAAAAGGCATACAACAAGGCTAAAATCAGTTTGAAGAGACAGAACAAACATCAAACCACAATCAAGATTCTGGCAAGATTCTGGAATTGCCCAGCAAGAAATTTTTAAAAATGACTGCTACTATTCTAAAGACATTAAAGTAAAAAAAAAACAAACAAACAAACAAACAAACAAACAAACAAAAAACAGACAATATGCAAGAACTGATGGATAATGTAAGCATAAACATGGAATTTCTAAGTATGAACCAAAAAGAAATGCTAGAGATTGAAAATGAAGAATGTCTTTGATGGGCTTATTAGCAGACTGCCCATAGCTGAGGAATCTCTGAGCTTGAAGACATGACAATAGAAACTTCCAAAAATAAAAAAGCAAAGAGAAAGGAAATGATGGGGGAGGGGGCACAGAATATCCAAGGAGTGTGGGACAACTACAAAAGATATAGCACCTATGTAATGAGAATATCAGAAGAAGGAAGAAAGTGAGTAACAGAGAAATTTTAGAACCAATAACAACTGAAAATTTGCTCAAATTAATGTCAGACCAAGTACTCAAGAAACTCAGAGAACCTCAAGCAGCATAAATGCCAGAGAAAAACTAGTTCAACTTCAGAAAATCAATGATCAAGAAACATCTTGAAAGAACCCAGACGAAGTCACCTAAACTGTAGGGAAGCAAAGATCACAATTATACCTGACTTTTCTTCAGAAGCTGCACAGCAAGAAGAAAATGGAATAAAATATTTCAAGTGTTGAGAAAAAAAACACCAACTTAGAGATCTGTATCCTGCCAAATTATCCTTCAGAGTGAAAGAGAAATGACTTTCTCAGAAAAGCAAACACTAAGGGAATTTGTTGGTGTGGGACTACCTTTCAAGCAATTTCAGAAAAGTTCTTTTGAGAGAAGAAAAATCATATAAGTCAGAATTTCAAGTGTAGATAATGAAAGGAATAGCAGTGGAGAATAAGTAAAAGTAAAATAAGAATTTTTATTTTTCTTATTCTTAATTGATTTAACTGATCATACTTTGTTTAAAATAATAATAGCAAAAATGTATTCAATTCATATGCATAAATATATATATGCTTATGAAAAAGTGAAATGAATGAAAGCAATGATACAAGCTATGAGAGGGAAGAATTAGGAATATTCTGTTATTATAAGGTACTTGCCCTACCTATGAAATAGTATAGCATAATGTAAAAGTGACTTAGGGATTAATTGAAAATTACTGCTGGGGCACCTGGCTGGCTCAGTCAGAAGAGTATGTGACTATTGATCTCGGGGTTCAACTGCTGTGGGTGAGTGAGTTCAACTGCTACGTGGGTGTAGCGATGCTAAATTAAATAAATAAACTTTTAAAAAAATGTATACTGCAAACACTAAGGCAACAGTTAACATTAAGTTTAAAAGGTAGTGTAATTAATATGCAAAGAGTGAAGTGTAATAATATAAAATTCCCAATTTAAACAAAAAATGCAGAATTGTAGAAGACAAAAGGTGAACAAAAACAAGGTCAACAAACAGAAAACAGTGCCAAATATGGTGGATATAAATTCAATCAGATCTATAATCACTTGAAATATCAATAGCCCAAATATACTTATGAAAAGGCAGATTGTCAGAGTGGATCGAAAAACAAAACCCAACTATTTGTTATCTACAAGAAATCTACATCAATATAAAGACACATACAGACTAAAAGTAAAGGGATGGATAAAGATATACTGTGCCATCACTAGTCAAAAGAAAACAAGAGTATGTCTAATAACTTCAGACAAAGTAGACTTCAGAGCAAGGAAAGGTATTAGTGATAAAGAGATATTACATAATAATAAAGAAGTCAGTTGTCAAAAAGAGATGACTGTCCTTAATGTGTATGTGCCTAATAACAGAACATCAAAATATGTAAGGCAAAACTTGACATAATTGCAAGAAGAAATAGATTTATCCAATATTATTGTTGGAAACTTTAACACCTTCCACCAGAAATCAACAGATCCAGCTGCAGAATATAGTAAAGACATAGTTGAACCGAACAGCACTATCAATGAACTGGATATACAGTTGACCCTTGAAAAACCTCAGAGTGAGAGATGCTGACTCCCCACACAGCTGAAAATCCATGTATAATTTTGACTCCCTCAAAACATAGCTATTAGTAGTTTATTGTTGACCAGAAGCCTTACTTATCAGTATAAAGTTAAATTACACTTATTTTGTATACTATATTTATTGTATGATGCATTCTTAATGAAATAAGCTAAAGAAAAATGTTATTAAGTAAATCATAAGAAAGATAAAATGTATTTATTTACAGAACTGTATATATTGAAAAAATCTGGACCCATGCAGTTCAAATCTGGACCCATGCAGTTCAAATCTGTGTTGTTCAGGGACCAACTGCAATTGACATCCATCCACTACTTCATCCAAAAACAACAGATTACATATTCTTCACAGGCTCACCCTGGAACATTCATCAAGATAGAGCACATTCTGGGCCATAAAACTAACAATTTTAAAATAATAGAATCATATAGTATCTGCTGTTAGAACATAGTGGAATTAAACTAAGAATCAATAACAGAAAGATATCTGGAAGGTTCCAAAATGCCTAAAGAATTAGCAACATAATTCTAAATAACACATGAGTCAAAGCTGATATCTCAAAGGGTATGTAAAAGTATCTTTGAACTAAATGAAAATAAAAACACAACTTATCAAAATGTATGGGATGCAGCAAAAGAAATTCTCAGAGAAATTTATGGCATTGAAGACATAAATTAGAGTAAAAGAAAAATCTAAAATCAATCACCTACACTTTCACCTTAGGACACTAGAAAAAGAAGAGCAAATTAAATCCAAAGTAAGCAGAAGAAAAGAAATAAAAATTAGAGAAGATATCAGTAAATTGGAAAACAGCAGTATACGTGTGTGTATGTCCAATATATATGTCATATATATATATCAAATATATAGATATTCTATATATATATATCAAATGTGTGTATATATATATGAAATAAAGTCATATATAAATACATGAAATAAAACACATATACATATGTATATATATACCTATATGAAGCAAAATCAATGCATATTTATCTAGGCTAAGAAAATAAGAGAGGAGATGCAATTACCAATATTATAAATGGAAGAGGGACATCACTATGGATCTCATGGATATAAAATGATAATACAAGAAAACCATGCTCACAAGTGTGATGAACTAGAAGGAATAAACCAAATTTTTAAAAGACATAATCTGCAAAAAAACTCATACAAGAAATAGATAATTTGAATAGGGCTTTATCTACTAAAGAAATTAGATCATTAATAGGCTTCCAAAACAGAAAAACTGGACCCAGAATAGTTCACTGATGAATTCTATAAAACATTTATGTAAGCAATTATACCAATCTTCTACATTATCTTTCAAAAGACAGAAGCAAAGGAAATACTTCCTACCTCATTCTATGAGGATGCTATTTCCTAAACCAAAGCCAGACAAAGACTTCACAAGAAAAGTACAGACTAATATGTCTCAGGAACACAGATGCAAAAATTTTCAGTGAAATATTAGCAAATTGACAATGTAGAAACCAACAATGTATAAAAAGAACTATATACCATGACTAAATGAAATTACCTCAGGTAAATAAATAAGGCTGGTTCAACATTTGAAAATCAATTAATGTAATTTATCACATCAATAGGCCAAAAAAAAAAAAAAAAAAAAAACTCCACATGATCATACCAATAGATGCAGAAAAAACATTTGCCAAAATTGAACATCTATTCATGATAAAAGAAAAAAAACTCTCAGCAAACTGGAAATAGAGGGAAACTTACTTAATTTGATAAATTAAAAAAAAATCTATGAAAAACCTAAAACTAATCATACTTACTGGTGAGACTTGAAGCTTTCCAACTAAAAGCAGGAACAAGGCAAGGATGTCCCCTCTCACCACTGCTTTTCAATATTGTACTGGAAGTCCTAGCTAATGCAATAAGACAAGAAAAGGAAATAAAAGATACAGATATGGAAGGAAGAAATAAAACTATCTTTGTTCACAGATGACATGATTGCCTATATAGAAAATCCAAAAGAATAAACAAACACATAAGCCAAAAACAAAAACAAAAAGCCCTCCTGGAACTAATTAGTAATTAAAGCAAGGTTGCAGGATATAAGGTTAACGTACAAAAGCCAGTTGTTTTTCTGTGTACAACCAATGAACAAGTGAATATGAAGTTAAAAACACAATACCATTTGCATTAACACTTAAAAAATGAAATAGGTCAAATCTAAATTTACAACATATAATGAGAAAAATGACAAAACTTTGATGAAAGATATCAAAGAATTAAATAACTGAGAGATATTCTATATTCATGAATAAGAGAATTGATATTGTCAAGATGTCAGTTTTCCCAACTTCATCTAGAGATTCAACATTCTCAGTTAAAATCCCAGGAAACTATTTTGTTGTGTTTATTGTCAAACTGATTCTAAAGTTTATAACAAAAGGCAATAGATACTGGATAGCCAACTCAATATTGATTGACTAGAATAAAGTTGGGTGGACTAACATTGCTTCAAGATTTATTATAAAACGACAGTAATCAAGATAGTGTAGTACTGTTGAAAAAAAAAAAAAAACAAATAGGTCAATGGAACAGAAATAGACCCAAATAAGTATAACTGATCTCTGACAAAGAAGCAAGGCAATACAATGGGGCAAAGTTAGTCTATTCAACAAATAGTGCTGGAAAACATGTGGGGTGCCACATGTAAAAAAGTGAATCTAAACACAAACCCTTCACAAAAATGAACTCAAAATGGATCACTGAAGTAAATGTAAAATGCAAAACCTAAAACCCATAGAAGATTACATACAAGAAAAACTAAATGATCTTGGGTACAGTGATGGCTTTTTAGATACACCATCAAAAGCATGATTCATGAAAGAAATAATTGATAAGCTAGACTTCATTAAAATTAAAAACTTCACCTCTGTGAAAGACAATACCAAGAGAATGAGAAAACAAGTCAAACTGACAGAAAGTATTTGCAAATACTCATCTAATATAGCATATAGCCCTGTTCCCCAAAATATTAAAAAAAACACTTAAAACTTAACAATAAGAAAATGAACAACCTGATTTTAAAAATGGGCAGAAGACTGTAACAGCTTACCAAAGAAGACACACAGATGGCAAGTAAGCATATGAAAAGATGTTCAACATGTCATCAGGAAAATGCAGACTAAAACAATGAGATGCTACTACACACCTATTGGAATGGCCAATATCCAAAATGCCCAAAATACCAAAAATGTTGAACAGGAACTTTAACTCACTGCTGGTGAGAATGCAAAATGGCTAGCTCTTTTGGAAGACAGTCTAGTCATCTTTTGGAATCATTCCAAATTATCTTTTGGAAGATTGCTGATATGGTAAACACATTCTTACCATATCAGCAATCACACATTTTGATATTCACTCAAAGAAGGTGAAAACTATGTCTGCACAAAAACGTAAACACAGATGTTTATAGATGCTTTATTCATAATTACTAAAGACTTGAAAGCAACCAAGATAGTCCTCGGTAGACGAAAGGATAAATAAACTCTGTTACATTCAGACAATGGAATATTATTGAGAACTAAAAAGAAATAAGCTCTCAAGCCACGAAAGACATGAAAGAAACATAAATGCATATTGCTAAGTGAAAAAAGTCAACCTGAAAAGACTATACCTTTATGATTACAACTACATGACATTTTGGAAAAGGCAAAACTATGGAAACATTAAAAAGATTAGTGATTGCTAGGATTCAGAAGAGATAGAAGGATGAATAGGGGGAACAGAGAGGATTTTTAGGGCATGAAATTATTTCATAAGATAATACATTGGTGAATATGGATCATGATACATTAGCCAGGATCCATAGAATGTACGATCCAAAAGTGAATCCTAATGTAAACTATGGACTTCAGTTGATAATGACATGTCAATATAGGTTTACCCATTGAAACAACTATACTGCACTGGTGGGGAAATTGATAGTAGAAGAGGCTGTATTTCTTTGTATGTGAGTGTGAGTGTGCTCAGGCACAGATACACATGCACAAGGGTATATGGAAACTGTCTACTTTCCTCAGTTTTGCTCTGAACCTGTAACAGCTCTAAAAAATACAAAGCATGGGATCCCTGGCTGGCTCAGTGGTTTAGCGCCTGCCTTCTGCCCAGGGTGTGATCCTGGAGTTCCGGAATGGAGTCCCACATCAGGCTCCCTACATGAAGCCTGCTTCTCTCTCTGCCTGTGTTCTGCCTTTGTGTGTGTGTGTGTCTCTCATGAATAAATAAATAAAATTAGAAAAAAAAACAAAGCATATCAATGAATAATTTTAAAAAGACACTAAACAACTCAGATAACCCACAGACTTTAAGATATCTATTGTAACTATAAAACACTCGATCCAATTATTTTATGACACACTTTCTTTTTAAGGGCATATGCTACATTCACCAAGATAGACTATATCCTGGGCCATAAAGTAATTGTCAATAAATCTACATGGAATGAGATCATATCAAGTTCATTTTCAGAGGAAAATGGACATCTACACTGAAAACTAGGAAACCTTTTGAAAGGAATTAAAGAGCGAAATAAATGGAAAATTATACCATATCCAGGAAATAGAGAACTCAATGTTTGTTAAAATATGGATTATCTTCATTCTGATCTACAGCTTAAATGATATTCCAATTAAAACCAAATTTTATTTAAATGAAAACTCTATTTTAGAAATCAGTAAGCTTATTCCAAAATTTACATAGAATGCCAATAACCTAAAAGAGCTAAAGCAATGTTTGCAAAGAATGAAAAGTAGAGCAGTTACCCCACATGATATCAAAACTTTCTACTAAACTACAATAATCAAGATAGTTTGGTATTGATGAAAAGATAGGCAAATCAATGGAATAGGGTACTAGTTCAGTAATAGGTCTACTCAAATGTAGCCCTGATTTCTGACATAGAAACTACAGCAATCCCATGCATGAAATGGAAGTCTTCTTTATAAAGGATGAACTGGATATCTTTGTCTAAAAACAATCAACATTAACTTTTACCTGCTACCATACACATATATTGACTCAAAATATGGCATGATCTATGTGTAAAACCTAAAACTACAATATATCTGATAACAGAAGAAAATTTTTGTACTTTTGGTGTAGGTAAAGGTCTCTTAGAACACAAAAAGTATAAACAAAAAAATTGACAAATTATAACTTTATCAAAATGAAAAGCATCTATTCTGTAAAAGGCACTGTTAATGAAATAAAAAGGCAAGCCACATGCTGGAAAATTATTTGCAAAACTCCATCAGACAAGGTATGAAGGATTTATTTTTAAGACTCTTAAAACTCCATAATTAAAATAGAGCACCCAATTTTTTAAGTGGACAAAAGATACCTCGTGGAAGAAGATGTAGAAACAGCCAGTGAGCACCTGAAAAAAATGCTCAACATCACCAGTTATGAGGGAAATGTAAACTAACCCCACAATGAAACACTACTACACAACCACTGAAAATGGCTAAAATTTAGAAGACTATAATACGGGTTGGCAAGGACACAGAGCAACTGCAACTTTCATTTACTGCTGGAGGGAGTGTAAAATGATTAATGTCACTTTGGAACACAGTTCAATAGTTTCTTTGTTCTTTTTTAAACTTAAATATGTACTACCAAATAACCAAAGCATTCCATTTTTTGGTATTCAATCAAGACAAACAAATTAAAAAGATGCCCACAAAACACTTAAAAACAACAACAACAACAAAAATAACTTATACATGAACGCTCATAGCAGCTAAATGCAGGAGCCAAAATCTGGAAAGGATCCAAATGCCCACTAATAGAATGAATGGATGAACAAACTCTGCTTTATTCATACAGTAGGATACTGCTCAGCAATTTTTTAAAAAGCAAAATAATGATATACATGAAACACAGATAAGTCTCAAAAACATGGTGAGTGAAAAAAGCCAAGCTAAAGAGAATAGACTCAGTATCACTCGGTTTATTAAATTTTTAGAAAAAATAAGCTATAGTGATTTAAAAGCAAGTGAGTAATTTCCTAGGGTTAGGGAAGAAGAGATAGATTATAGAAGTCCATGAGGAAACTTATGGGTGTGATGGCCATGATTATTTTTTTCAATTAGCAATAGTTGTGCCACCTTATTGGCTACAATACTGCCACTGTGCAAAGCTCATGATTATTTTCTTGATGATGATGGTTTCAGATGTGTAAACATCACAATTGATCAAAAAGTTACACTTCTAATATTAGCAGTTTATTTGCTTCAATTATATCTCAATAGATAGATTTTAAAAATCTCAAGTGTTACTAGGTAAATGCATCTAGACTGGGAAAAGTAGATAAATGGGAAAGCTACCCCCATCCTGTTATATTGTTCTAGAAGAAAACCATATCCACTAACAATTTTTTAAAAAGCATACACTTTGGAAAATATACATAGTAAAAAGATACATAGGCCTCACAAAGTAGTAATCAAATTCTTACTGGAACATTTGAGATGGCTATTATTACTTGAAGGTAAGTTTTCTGGCCTTGTAAAACTACTGAAATTGTGTAACTTTTATAAACTATTATTCATTGATTTCTCCCAAGAAACCTGAATCCCAAAATTATGCTGAGAAGTTTGAAAAATTAAAAAATTTCATCAAAGAGCGTTTCCACTTAAATTGTCATTATATTCTTCTCATTGCTTCAAACAAAATAACGAATCTGCCCAAAGATAGAAAATTGTTTAAAAAATGCTTTCATCATTAAAAAAGATCAAAATAGCAATATTTTGAAAACTTGGGTTATAATGGCTACAACTTGATATGTACTAAAGAAATTTCCTGTTTAAAAGACTACAAAATTAATTTTATTGATAATGAATACAGGCAATGTAGATATTTTTCTAATTTAGCTTTTCCTCCCATCTTTGAAGTGTATTATCAAGCTAGAAAAAAAAAAAAAAAAAACCAAGGTTGTGCATTAGTGTTGGTTGGATATATTGTGCCTGCTTGAAAGTATTCATCTACCCCGACCCGGTTTTCCCCTGCTAAGTTCTGTACCCAGGTGCTACCTGTTTAGGAAGGGAAAATTTATCTAATCCCTACAAGATACCTTGTAGACAAGCAGTAGCGCAGGAATCAACTACTTCATTTACAAGACAAAATGCCACATAAAACCTTTGATACATGGATCACTATTGCTCTCCCATATCAAAAATGTATAAGAATATTTGACATGTCATAGTTGTAAGATGATAAAAAAGAATGCAAGTAATTATAAGAAAACTACACAGTAATACATAATTAAATTAACACAATATTATACCAGTATTTTAAGCACTTTACATAAATGAGCTCACTTTTAAAATACATATACTTACTAGGGAGATAACATTACTATCCCTATTTGAAGAATGAGAAATTAAAACTTACACAAAGTAAAAATAAACAAGTAAAAAAATTTCTATAAAGTAATTACATAGAGAAATGTAATTAAGCTATTCTGGGATTCAAAATTAAATTTTTCTGATTCAATAATGAATTTTTATATTCACTCCACTATGCTGAAATTATATAATCTGAATTATGACTCCATATATTCATTTTGGCATTTTTATATAAACTAACTTGTCATACTTAAAAAAAAATTCAGTTTTGCTTTTATCTCTTTACTGTTGAATTCTTAGAAGTCCTCAGGCTGTATTTCAAATATGGCCATGTTTAGAATTTTTGCCATTACAGTACCATTCCATAAATGTAGGGTAATATACAGATGAAATTATATACTAAACAAATTTGCATCTAAATTGGAATGACACTATTTCCAAAGAAGTGATATTTCTAGTTTTCAAAATAATGAATCACTGATTTTTTGTCATCTTTACCATCACAACTGTTTATCAAACATTAAAATAATGCATATATGGTACCATTCCTATCTCTTATCAGTTTTAGTTTAATTTCTACACATTCACTTGCAGAGATTCAAAAGTCTAGACAGATACCATAACGTGAAACAAAATGAAAAGAAAAATATTTGAGTAAATTTTTACAGAAAGGTATATTAACATCATATTCAGATAAGTTGAATTAATTTCACAAAAGGTATCAGAAAGTTTTATTGTGATTTTAAAATGTCTTTGAATTATTTATTTTCTTCATATTCTTTTTTCAAGTGGGAAAGACTATATTGTTTTTGAAGTTTATATACCTATATAATAATATAATTTAGGAAATAAGACTTGAGTATTATGTATAGTGACTATTTGGATATAGGGATAAAGATAAACCTTATAGTGAAGTGTCTGCATTTATTTACTTTTTCAAGACTAATTACACTTCCTATTGAATAAATGTTCTTTTTAAAGCTCCATAAGGTTTCATGAAACTCCAAGATGCAAAGTGGCACAATAAATTTATTTTTGCTGCTTACTGTCACACTCACTAAATAATTCATTGAGTCTTTTAAAAATTATTTTTCTTAATAGTTTAACAGTTTTTCCAAATAAACAACTGGAGTTACTCCAGCATTTAGGATGTGGTTTATGGATTAGAAAATTAAGAATTAATCAAAGAATTGTATATTACACTTTGATTCTAGTACTTCTGTCTTTGGTAATTTACTAGAAGCCCTCTTGGTCAGAGGTGTTTTGGTCAGCAGTAGTGAAAACATATGGAAATGTTTTAAGGAAATAATTTTATATATTTCTAGGAGTCGATAGTATAATCAACCTGTGAAATACAGAAGCTATTATTACATATTTTAAAATATGTAACATTAGAGTTAAATATTTATCTTGAAAAAAATAACATATTGTGATAGTCTAAAACTGTAATTCAAAACTCTAAACTGGACCCTGGTGAGAATGAATGTAATATATGTGAAATAAAGTGAGGTACAGTCTGTGCATGGGGGATGGGCAGGCAGTGGCAAGGGAAGGGCTGTTTGAACAAGACATCTAATCAACAAGTACCTATAAAAATACATTTCAGGGCAGTAAATGTTGAGAACATTAATAATTAATTTGTATTTTTAATACACATTATTTAATTTAAATTTTTTTCTCTTCTGTATTTCCTTTTTTTATTTTTTAAGATTTTTATTTATTTATGGGAGACACAGAGAGAAAGGCAGAGACATAGGCAGAGGGAGAAGCAGGCTCCCTGTTGGGAGACTGATGTGGACTCGATCCCAGGACCCCATGATCACAACCTGAGCCCAAGGCAAACACTCAACCACTGAACCATCCAGGTGTCCCTGAATATCCTTTTTTTTTAAAGAATTATTTTATTTATTTATTTATTTATTTGAAAGAGAGAAAGGGAGAGAATGTGCTCATGCATGTGAGCATGGGGAGAGGGGGTAGGGGCAGAGGGATATCTCAAGAAGACTCCACTCTGAGCCAGACATGGGGTTCAATCCCTTGATCTTAAAAAATAAAATAATAATAAAATTAAATTAAATTAAATTAAATAATTAAATTAAATTAAATTAAATTAAATTAAAATAAAATAAAATAAAATAATAAATCTCTTGATCTTGAGATCATGACCTGAGGCAATATCAAGAGTCAGATGCTGAGGCAATATCAACAGTCAGATGCTTAACCAGCCAGGTGCCTCTTCTTATATTTCCTCATTATATATTCCTACCTTTTATGATGAACAAAGTTTACTCTTAATTTCCATTGCTTAAAGTTCTAAAGGCTCTGTAACTGTGTATAGCAACAGACTAATGTATGAAATGAAACCATCCACTGATATAGTTCTTCTATTTTACTCATTTATGTTCCCAGAAAATAAAGCCATGTGTATTACAAAAATAAATTTAGTCTGTTAAAATAAACTGACATTCATAGTTTAATTTTAAAATAGAATTATTAAGTTAATTTGTTTATAATATTCATCTAATAAATATTATCATTTCTGTGCAATCAATACAAGATATTGGAAGATATTACTGTATGTTGCCTGAATGAGTTTATCATTTAATTTAGTATGATATAATGTGTTAAAAACATTTTGTTTAGAGTCAAAGGCTTAGGTATACACATGCTGACAAAAATCAGAAACAAACAATCAATCAAATAATCTGAAAGTTTCACAAATGTTAATTATAGTTATAAGTTATGTATATAAATGCAGGAATGCAATATTCTCCTGCACTGAATGTACATGGTTCTATGAAAAATACTGTGTATATATGTGTGTATATATTCAAACATCAACCAAATACAGAACATCTTCTAAGTAAACCCTGTCTGTTAACCTGTAATATATTATAGAGCTTTACTTTATTATACTTTGAAAAACAAATTACTTCAGAAATTGTATGAAACCAATGATCACAGTACTGAATAACATCTCAGGGGTGCATCCCTTTATAGGATCAGGACCCAGGTCTGTTTGTTCTGTTAAAAATTAAATAATAAAGGACAAATTACCAGATCCAATGATTGAAGGATTAAAAGAAAGAATGTGGTTATCATAATTGGTGAATTATAATTGGAAGGAAACTTCTTACCATGACCTTCACATTAATAAAAAAGTGATTTTAAAGACGTTAAGTTCAGCTTTTGCAATATGATCTCTATTTTATACCTTGGAAACATTAACAAAGAACAGAGAAAGAATATCTGACTCGCACATTTCCCTAAATTAATCTCCCAGAAAAGGAAGTGAAGAAAATGTTCTTTTCTCCAAAGAAAATAATACAAAGTACCAAGAGTAAAGCCATTTGCCCTTCCCAGGAGAATAGCATGCCTGTGTTCAAATCAACCAATCTCTGTAATGTTTCCCAGTCGTTACAGCCATCATTGTCTACTCATTCTCTCACTGAACAATAGAAAACATCACCGCTACACCCACAGGGGAAGAAAGTAGGTCACCCTTTCATTTTCAACTTTGCTTTATAGCATGTATTGATTGTTACTGTTATTAACTCAGTTCATCTGATTTAACAATATTCAGCTTCAAATAAAATTTGATTAATTTTTACCTCAAAAACTTCTTCATCCAAAATTCTTGTTCCAAACACAGTGATTCCATTGGTGTCAACGATTGCTCTCTCACTTCTATCAAGTGGTTTTGTGGTTTTCTTCTTACAATCCACAATCATTGTCACAGTTTTCTTCTCCACGCTGATTGCTACCCGATGCCACCTAAAAAAGCCAAGTAATTCTTTTGTAAGCTTCAAAGATATTGTTGCCACATCATTATTCGTGTTAAAATACACTGTATTTTAAACCGTGAAAGTGAGCTGAAATTGTACAAAATGTAAGCTCATTTTTTCATCAGTCAGTTAACAGTTGACTAGGTATTGCTTACCCAGAAGGGCGGTAGGTACTAAAAAGACACAAACAGTTTAAATTGCACACCAGTGGTGGCTGTCTATGCTGATAAGAAAGTGCCCATCCTTTGCTTCACTTTGTGCTATTGCAACAAAAGCTTAATCTCACCATGTCATGATGAGTGTATTTGATAGAGATCGGTGTGGGATATGGGGTAAGTAATAGTTTCTATGTACGTAAATGCTTTCTTCCAAATGGAATTCCACTTAATTTTTTTTTTTTTCTCTAGAGATCCCCTGAGATGAACTGTAAAAGGGTATGTCTACTAATTGAATGACTGCTCCATCTGGAACTGAACGTTCTAATTGTAAAACACAATGTGCTTCTCTGTCTTTATGCACATTTATTTCAAGTGCTTTCATTTTCTTTTTCCACTTTAATTTCAAGACAGTTATAGATCACTCCTGTGGGCAGGATCCAAAACTGAGACACAATATCTCTCCTTCTTCCCAGGGTTGGCAGGAAGTGGGAACACTGAAAGAAAGCACAGTCAATGCATGTGTGGAATGAGAGTCTCAATTCACTCTGAAGCTACTGCTCCAGCTAATTCAGGGTGGCGATGACAGGCTGAGGGGGTAGACATGGCCAGCCTTTTGGAAACGTATATACCCTAATCTTACTATAAAATGGTGGGTTTTATTAACAGTATCTGGTGCTAACATAAACCACTGAGTGAGGCTCACTTGGATTTTGTGAGCCACTCTGGTTTATATTTTTTTTTCCAAATGAAAAATGCTAGATTAATATTGCAGAAGTGTCTAGGACTACATCCATAAAATAAAATGCCCAAAAAATTGCAGGAGCTTTCCTAAAATGTCTGTTTCATGTGACTTGGCATGGGTATTGATGAGGACCAAGTATATTTCCATATACACTTAATCTTTGGTCTTTCCATAGCACAGTCAACTAGCATAGGTGTCTGCTTAGTTTGAATTGAGCAAAGATTTATTTTGGAGGCACTTAATACTGTGAGAGTAAAATTTACACATATTTCTGCCAAGAAGCCTGTGTCTTAACTTAAACCATCTCCACTATTGTACATATGTGCTTTTTATTAACAGAAAATAAAAATGATTCTAATTGTTAAAAGCTGATTAGGACTCTAAACTTGATCTTACCATTGATTAATTTTAGCCTGATAATAATGCTATGTCATAACCATGCTATTATGCATTATAGTCAAAATACTAAGCCACCCCTTAGTTCTGGAGTCATTCTTAATTTATTCTCTTTCTTGTACAGTATACATTCATATTATCAGAAAATCCTTATATTCAACGTATATACAGAATCCAATGTCTCTCAACTTTATCCCATCTGCAAGCTCCCTCATCTGGACTCCTAACTGGTCTCTACTTTCACTCTCATGCAACCAGAATGACCATTTTAAAATACAAGTCACATCAATCTTCACCTTGCGAAAAACCACCTCGTATTCCTAGTAAAAGCTGAAGTCCCTAGTCTGCCTCATGGGACTGTGCCCTGGCCCTCTGACTTCACACCAAAGTTTTTCTTTCTCACTCCCTGCAGTGCAGCCACACTGTTGCCTCTTTACCATTCTTTGTACATGTTCTTCACTCTGCCACAAAAGTTCCTCTTCCATATCCCAACATGGTCTACTTCTTCATTTCCAACTTGCCTTTGCTCAATGCAACCATGTCAAAGAGATGTTTCACCGAAAACACTACATCCTTAAATTCCTTACCCTGATTTATTTTCATATCATCACTTTTCATATTAGTTATTAAGGACAGTATGTAAATTGCTTACAAAAGCCCAGTTTTTCCTGCCACTGAGATAACATTTTCTCCATGGTCTTGTCAAAGATACACTGAGTGTAGATTATTTTTTTTCCATTTGCACGGCTATTTCTTTCTTATACCTCTAACTTAATGTTATATTTCAGATAAGGCTAGTTTTAGAAGCCCAGATTCAGCAATAAGATGCCAACTAAATTTAATAAACATTTATTTGTATTTAACTGCTCCCTAAGTGAAAGACAATATTCACAATACAGAACTCAGAATTCAGCATGATTTTCAGAAGAGTGTGATGGTTATTATGGAGTCTATCTAAATTCAAACCCTACCTTGCCACTTTGCAAACATATGACCTCAGGCAAGTTACTTAAACTTTCTGTGCCTCAGTCCCTTTATCTGTAAAATGGATTTATTGACATTATTTGCTTCAAAGAGTTGTGAAAAATTAAATGAGTCCACTATGTGGACTCATAGTACTTCAAACAGTATATAGCACATATCAACTATTATAAAAAGCTTCTTATGACTGTCAATATTAACATGCTTGATGATAGGTAAATCAAATCAGGTCATTCCCCGTTCAAAAAGTCTATAGTGGCTTCCTATTTCACTCAAGATAAAACCCAAAATGTTTATATCCATCTACAAAGTGTTATACCATTTGGCCTCCCATGGATTCTCCATCCTCATCATCGCACTCTGCTCCTGACATGCTGGTATCGTTGACATTGCTTAGACCAAATCAGCCATAGCTAGAATCAGAGGCCGTGTAATTGCTTCCCCTCCTCCTGAAATAGTATACTTCTAGTTATCGGCAGGGCACATACCTCAAATCCTTCACCAGTCACCTTCTTAGTGAGATTTTCCCTAACCTCGCTCCTTAAAATTGTACCTTCCACCACCATTCCCTAAACTCTTCACAACTCTATTTCTTTCTCTCTCCCTCACTTATCATCACCTGATATGCTCTTTATTCATTTTTAAAATTGTACATCATTTGTCTACCCAGACAAAGAAACTATGTAAAATTAGATATTTTATGTTTGGTTCATTTTTGTGTCTTCAGTCTTTAGAAAAACTGCATCATGCTTTATGAATATTTGTTGAATGATTAAATGAAATCATTGCTTTCAATACAGCTACAGCATTGGACTATTATATTACTTACTTTCCATCAGCGATGTTAACAGTTCTGAAGAGGGGATAGTCTTCTGGGGCAGGTTTTCCAGTGTGGTCTTCAAACAGGAAAACAGGTGATCTTCCAACCTCAACACCGATTTGCTGAATACCGTGCTCATTATATATAGATAAAAGGAAAGACTGAATTCCTTTTTTGGGTTTTATTGTAAATAGTATTGAAAAATCTTCTGGAAAAGCTCCTCCTGAGAAGACAAAGATCAGAAATTCCAAATTCCCAAATTATTCCTGGATTGCCCTATTTTTTTAAACTTTCTAGGTGGCCTTAATAAGTCCTATAAATAAAGAGTAATTATAATACAGGTTAAAAAACAAATGAGAAGGAGATGATAATAAGCTTTCTCTCCAATAATTGTTCAAGCTATATTCAAATGTTAAAGCCACTCACTTAAAGCACAGTGGTTATGTAAAATTGAATTCAAAGTTAGGAAACAAGATGACCATGGTGCCACTACAATATTAAATACACAATAAGAACTTTTAAATATGAAAGCACCACTTTTGGTGTAAGATTTGTATTTCCAGCCTTGTCTGATCTATGGCCATATACCCTCTTTTTAAAGAAGGCACTATAAGGACACAATACATGAAGGTATTTTTCGAGTCATCTTTCAAAAGCTAAAGAGTTTTGGGTTGTTTTTTTTTTTAAGATTTTATTTATTCATGAGAAACAGAAAGAAAGAGGCAGAGACACAGGCAGAGGGAGAAGCAGGCTCCATGCAGAGAGCCTGATGTGGGACTTGATCCTGGGACTCTAGGGTCACACCCTGGGCCGAAGGCAGGCGCTCAACCGCTGAGCCCCCCAGGGATCCCCTAGCTAAAGAGCTTTTGATCAGTTTTTCCTATCACATGAAATGCAGTTTCACTAATAAAAAGCTTGTCATTATAAATCACAACTGTTAGATATCTGGTTAATTTGATTCTAAATTCAAGAGGGTAGACTGTCTTTTTCTTCCCCTCTTACCATCATACTCCAAATATCCAGTGTGGGGCCAGATCTACATTAGTGCTTAGTATTTATTAAATAAATATGTCAGTTAAGTGATGATCACAAATATATCTCAGTTAATCAATGACTACTCATATATTTTTATAAAAACACTGTGTATTAAATTTTGCAGTTTGGTCTTCAAAAATGCTTTTACATATATATATTACTATCCTGAAACATAAGTAAAGCAGAGATTTTTATTTGAAGGGTGATATTATTTCAGTTAAAAGGTTGTCCATATGTAAAACAGGTGTAAATATGCACATGTAATCAATGATATCTGGACCAGGAGCTTCCATATTCAATCCATTCATTTAAAATTCTATCATTTTAAATTTTATACATGGTAGTATACATACAAGACTATGACTGCCATGGATTCAAATTCAAAAGATTATGGGGATCCCTGGGTGGCGCAGCGGTTTGGCGCCTGCCTTTGGCCCAGGGTGTGATCCTGGAGACCCGGGATCAAATCCCACGTCAGGCTCCTGGTGCATGGAGCCTGCTTCTCCCTCTGCCTGTGTCTCTGCCTCTCTCTCTCTTCCTCTGTGTGACTACCATAAATAAATAACAATTAAAAAAAAAAAAAAAAGATTATAGGAAACAAGCAATCCCACTTCTAAGAATTTATTGGAAAAGGAACAATGCTTATGTGTAAAGATATGTCAACTCACCAGAACACTATTAATAATGCTAAAATATTAAAATGGCCTACAACAATTGGGACAGCCTAAATAAAATACAAAACATCTATATAATTTAAGTAGCTACTTAAAGTAGTAGGTGATAATTTATGAAAATGAAATTATTTAAAATGAGGAAATTACATAAGAGTATGTCATAGAGAAGGTAGTTCATTAATGTTAACTATTTGGTTCTATAATATCTACTTATATCTGCATCTATATCTATATCGACATCTTTATCCATATCTATCTATATTCTAGATAAATATCTCCAAACCAAAAAGTGCTTATTTAAAATTCTTAATTTTAGTTTTTAAAATAATTTACCAAACAATTTTGTTATATCACAAGTAGGTCATAAAAGCTTTGCTATCAAAAATAAAAAAATAAAATAAAATAAAATAAAATAAAATAAAAGCTTTGCTATCACAGGAAAAATAAATAAATAAATAAATAAATAAATAAATAAATGTGTGTGTGTATAGTTTTGTTTCATTTAAACGTCTTAAGACATCTAATTTTATATTTATGTAAATCAACACAAGGAAAATAATCATATAAATAAAATGGAAAGATAATGAATCCCATCAATTAATAAAGCAAGTTTTATCTGCTTATACTATAAATAAAAATCTAAGTAGGTAATTCAGCCTGCTATTGAAGAAACTCCATAGAAAATAAACTTTCTTCAAATAAGTAGCTCAAAATGTTGAGAATCACAGAAATTCTTTCCCTAAATGTACTTTAAATTATTTAAATTATTTAAATACTTAAATGTATTTAAATTATTTAAATACTTAAATGTATTTAAATGTACTGTAAATTATTCAAATGTCTCCTACATTGAAAAAAGAAAATGCTAAAATGTTATGTTAGGGGAAACCAGTATTTTTTTCACTTTTGCAAAAACACTATGAATTCATGCCTACATAGATATATTTAGGGAAAAAAGAATTTTAAGAAAGAATATATTCATATAAGACTAAATAGATTAAAGCAAATTCTAATTAACAACTGACTAAATATATCGGAGAGAATTCACCATAATATTCAACAAAAATGCAATCGCTTACTATGTGAAATTTTATCTAAAATAACAGTGATCAGTATACATGATAAAGTAAAATGTGAAACTTAATGATATATGTTTTGAAATATATAAATACAAACTAAAAATAAAGCATCTTCTCTGTTGGATGATTGTTATTAAAGAAAAAAATGCCATTACTACTTTTGATATGCATGTATACATAAATCAAACATATGCAATAATCATAATTCACAGTAAATATATCAAGTTCAACAGTGATTCTTAAAATGGCCTTTTAATATCAATAGATATTGCATGCAGGAATAGATTTTGTGTGGAAAAGGCACAAAACTCTATTATTTGATTTTAATTTTTTTAGGTTGTGGTCAATAGATTTCCATGTGGAATATGTCTCCCTTTAACTAAAATTCTTTTTTGATGTAGCTTGGTATTCAGCAAGATTTTGAAAATGAGGAGGGAAGGCCACTTTTGCATAGAAGGAAAGTTCATTTTAGTCTAAAAGAGGCAGGGACTGTCTCTTTGTCTCACATCATTCACTGGTTCTGTGATATTATGCAAATACTTCACATTTCTAACCCCTACTCCATAATTTGAGTTTAAATATTCTTTTTCCCAGATGGATATGAGGATAAAGATCAAATACACCAAGTTTCTTGTATTGTATCTGTCCTATGGCAGGTGTTCTAAAGAGAACAGAGGATTTGCAAATTACAGCTTCTATTCAGGTCACATGTATAACGTTTACAGACAGTTAAATTAAAGGTCTCGGATTAGGACTTTAGAAGACCCATATACCTTAATTAAACAGAATTTTTTTTTAATTAAACAGAATTTTACGGTGACTGTCTGATAATCCTCCACCCCTACCCAGTGCTGAAGTTTCCACTATCCCTGCTTAATTTTTTCATTAGAAAAGAAGTTGCTATTATGTCTTCCCATAATGAGAGAAAAAGCATTCCCAAGTAATTTTTCAAAGATTTTTTTACTTATTTGAAAAACAATAATATTCAGTCTTTGGATTTCTTTTTTAACTTTGAAGATGCCATTGATCATTTTTATTAACTGCCATTGTGCATTATTCGACAGGAAGCTCTACGCTGTAGAAGATTGTTTAAATTCATTTGTGTGGGGGAAAAATGAGGTCGCTATCAAAAAGTGTCTCCTGCAATCTGAAATACTCATTACTAGAATCATATGCCTAAGGCAGAATGTTATGAGAAGGTGGAAAAAAAATTGACATAGGGGAATTTTGTTAACTCTCATGGAAGGAAAGCTCAGAGGCATACATTGTATTCTTTTTCCATGAATAACAAAGCAGAAGTGATTGAATTAATCAAACTACCAATTTGGAAGGCAGAAAAACTGACCCTGAGATGATGAGCCAAAGCATAAAAAAATTAAAAACTAACTTCTTATTTCTGAAGCTTTTCCATTAGTATATTTTTCCCCTGTTATTTTCTCTGGAAAATTGCCATCTTTTTCCCATTTCTGCATTAGAAGGCAGATAAATAGAAAAGCAACATAATTTTTCATTTGCAACTTTTAAACTTGATTTTTTAAGAATATTTTATGAATTTAGTAAGTTTTAACTTTTTATTTTCAAAGTCAGAAAAATTGTGCATGGATATTCTTTGTTTTTGCAGTTTGTTACTTTGGTGCATCACAAATTATGGCAAAACAAGAAATACTTGGGAAAACAACAATTTAATCGACATAAATATGTTTTCAAAAATACTTTAAAATGTCCATCCATGAAAAATACACTATCTCATTTTGTAATTCCTTAGTCCTTTGATTTTAATTTTTCTATGGTGAGAAAATACTTTTATGTGAAAATAGGCAATTCAAATCCCTTCATGTAGAAACAGTAGACAGGATAATATGAAGAATTTAAATGATAAATTATTTCTGAGAGGATCCCAAAGCACCAAAAAGAAACACCAGATATTATAAGGAATATTGGCTTTGGCAACAGATTAGACCTGGATTAAATACTGACCCCTTGTAATCTGGGCAACTCCAAGAACTTCAGTGAAACTCTATTTCCTCTTCTGTTAAGTAAGGATGAGGACACTCAATTTAGTAGAGTTACAAGAAAAAAATAATTGACATGTATCCAATAGCCAACTTGTAATGAGTTACTTGCTTTAATAATGTAATGCTCAGAAATTGGCATTTCATCACTTAGCTCCCTTTTTCTACATTATATGATTTGGAGATAATTAGTGCTATTAGGTCAATCGATGCTTTCATGGAAAGAAAGAAAATATGCACCAAGTAGTTTTCAATACCATTATGAAAACTTTCCAGGTGAAGATTTACCAAATCTCTAGTCCCAGATCTCCTTTTAATTGCAAGATGTGACTAACTTTTACGCTATTTGAGATAAGAATAGGATCCAAAAAAATACAGAATAATCTGTCTTATCTTCTGAAGTATTTCTTTCAACAGAAATTTATCTTAATTTCAGAAAGACACTAAGTATGTCTAAACCCACATTGCAGTCATTAAGGATAAAGTTGCAATGTTCCCAGCAATAAATAAATTCTACATGATTTTATGCAAAAATAAGCTAGATAGAATATCGTCTTCAAGTTTTGTCATTTTCAATAAAATAATAAATTATTAAATTTTCAAACAAGCATATCTCCTGTGACTGTGCTGAATTAAAATTGGCAATTATTAGTTATTTTCTTCAAGTCACCTTAGTGACCACAATGTATTCAATGTCCCATATATGAAAGAATTATATCTGTCCCAATAATTGTGCATTATACAGCATGATAAAAAGAATCAATAATAATTTGCAAAGTAGTAATTGTTGTAATAATAACGTGAACATACCTGAAAATAACTGTTTTGTGGGAGCACTGAGTTGTGCTTGCTTTGAAACTCTGTAAGCAGTGTCCGAATCTTTTGAATTCTTTCTGTTTGTGCAAAAGCCCGTTGTTTTTGTTATTCCCTCTGGAGAGTTGTGAAAATCTAGAGCTTTTAGTACATCAACTGGAGCCGCTGAAAAATAAGTAAAAAAATTTTTTTTAATTGAACAAATAATCTAATATAAAAAGAATTTTTTAACAGAGAAAATAGTTTCTTGTTCTACTTCTCAAATCTGTCATTTGCCATGTTTCCATAACATTTGGGTGGGAGATTGAGGAGTGTGACAGCAGGTAAATTACAACTATAAAATTCTCTAATACGAGATATCTCAACTTAAGAATAAAATTATAGAAAAGCAAACAGAAGATATCCATGTGGGGTGGAATATGTAGATTTAGAATTGAATATATATATGTTACATAGCACATATTATACATTATACATACATATATTACATAACATAAATATTATATAACATATAATTGAATATATGTGAATTTACAATCTGTCTGATGCATCTCAATAACCATTTAGAAAGTCTTTAATCATTCTAAGTAATTGCATTATTTGGAATTAAAGTGAAAGCCAGCATCTAGACATATTCCATTAATTTCTAATAGATTTATAATTTAAAAAAAGACTTATAATTCAATTATTCATAATCTAAATAAAGGTAATTTTGATTGACCAAAATTTTGAAGGTAATTTTGTATAGCAATGAATGTTATACATAATTATTATCAAATCTGCAGTTACTCAGCCATATTGTACACTCAAAAAAGTTAAAAGTTGTTAAAAAGAACAGGTAACAAAACATAATGCTCTTGTTTTGAACGTCTTCCTATGTTAGTTATTTACAAATTATATATAAGCAAATGCATGTGTAAACAGTATATACTGTGTACATATGTATATCTGTGTATGGTGCATGCACATATGTATCTATGTATAATCTGTTGAGTTTTACCCTCTAAATTTGCCAGAATGTCTTCATGGATGGTGCTTTATGCCTCATGATTCAGATTGACTTTGGAGACTGGAAATTGACTGGAGACTTTGGGTAAAAGTATAATCTTTGGATAAAAGTGTAATAAGGTGTAATCCTGTTGGATAAACTTGATGTTTTAAACAGCTTTATTGGAATATTATTCACTTGTCATGTAATTTACCCATTTAATTATGGTAAAATACATACAACACAAAATTTGCTATTTTAACCATTTTATGTACAATTTAGCAGCATAATTATATTCACAATGCTGTGCAACCATCACCACTATCTATTTCCAAGACATTTTCATCACTCCAAACAGAAACTAACCACTGAACAACAGCTCCCTATTTACCACCTCTGCCTGGACTCTGGTAACTGATAATACACTTTCTGTCTCTATGAAGTTGCTTATTCTAGAAATTTCATATAAGTGGAATCATATAATATTCCTCAGAACACTGAACATATAAGTGCCATATGACCAAGCAATTCCACTCCTGGGTACACCCAAAAGAATTGAAAGCTGGCACTTAAACAGATACCTGTGTGCCAATGTTCATGGAAACATTATTCATAACAGCCAAAATGTGGGAACAACCCAAGTTTCTATCAGAACATGAAGAGATTAGCAAAATGTGATACATGTGTACAATGGAATAGGATTCAGTTATAAATAGCAATGACATTCTGATACATGCTACCACATGGACGGAACTTCAAAGCATTACACTATATGAAATAAAGCAGACATTAAAAGACAGTGTTTTAGACCATCAAATTCCCTGATACACAACTTAATACCTACTTAATTCATTAAGCAAGTCAAAACAGGAGTCATATGGTGTAAGCACTATTATAAAAACAGACTTTAGACTCCATATTTCTCAATATACCTATATTCTGTTAACTTTCTCACTTTATTAAAAAATAAAAATATTCAGAGGAGGTCATTGCTGGGCCTGTATTACTGAGCATTTCTGAGATATATGTCCTTACTGCAAGAATTTGGATTCTAATTCAGAAGGAAAAGGGATCACTTCTGCTTAAAAGTGAACCAATATTACTTTGAAAAGTTCAGTCATTAGTTAAAAAAAAAAAAAAACAGAACTGCCATCACATTTCAAAATACATTGGGTTTTATAAATATACTGTTTCTGGGAAAAAGTAATGAGAATGGAAATGGGACTGATTTTAGAATAAGAAAATACCATCACAATTTATCACATTCCATAGAGTCACCTGCAACAGGATGTTGTCCTTTGAGAATTATAATTTCAACTAGTATTTTTTTATAACTGTCAGTTCATTATAGAATGCATGCATGAATGAATGAGTGTTTGTAAGCAATGTTTACCTGGTCATTTCCTTAAGTTAATTAAATTTTAGGGGTATTGACTTCATATGTACAAATATATGTGGATGAAGCTTTAAATAACTTTCCTTTTACAGTATAACAATTATACTTTCCTTTAGCAATACTCTACCTCTTTCATCAAGCCTCTAAATGAAAATCAACATAGCCATTCAGTATAGTCCACATGGTTTCAAATTATTAAAAAGAAAAAAATCTTTTTCTTTATGGAAATCAGGCATTTCAACAGGATCATTAATTTATCAAATATGATACTCTCTAGTTCAGCCTTGGACTATTTAAAAGAATGATGACATTCAACAACCATTTTGTAGGAGTCTTGCTTGTGATGATCAATTTTTCTAGACCAATAGGAACACCTGACCATTCTTAGCTTCCTTCTTTTTCTTATCATAAAGTCCAAGAAGAAAGTAATAATTGTAATGGCTTCCATGTCTAGAAAGCCTAATATATGTCAGTCACTAGGCTAAGCTCTTGACAGGTTTGCAGAGCATATGTTCTTATTCCCACTGTGCAGATGAAGGAATTGAAACCCAGAAACCAAACTGAGGATACTCCTAAGATCTGGGCAAATATCAAATCCAGGCTCTTTCCACTTCACCACCTTCATTGCTATACCCTGTAAAAGAAACTGAAAACATAAATATAATATACTAAAATTATCTTGAGACAGCTAATTGATTCCTGATGTTTTTATTTGTTTTAAATTAACTTAATTTATGTTTCAGGGTATAAATGACTCTGAAGGAGACTGTTTCTAAAAGTCACAGCATTTTATCTGCTTATTTTATCTTCTTGCTCTGAGGCCGTTAGCAAAAGTAGATGAGGGTTAAAGACTCAAGGACAAACCTGAAAACAGCTATGAAAGCTGTAATTCTACGAGGTAAAGGATGAAGTTCCATGGTCATGGTTCCAACTGCTCGTAGGTAAATAAAAAATAAAATAAACCACATGTCCCTTCTCTCCAGAATATCTTTTCACAGTATGACCTTTTCCAAGAGCACAGATTTTGTCACATTTGTTCCTTCCGACTTTGAAAGTAATGTGGTAAAAACACATTCCCTCTATAGGATTCAAAATAAGGGCTCTATTTTTAAAACCTCAAAAAATTCTTTGTAGAGACACATTTTAAGAAATAATTCACTCTTCAAAAACCAATTAAAAAATAGGGATACAAAATAAAGATTTCAACTAGGTTTTTCCTTTCTCTAGAAAGCCATATCAAGTTATAAAAATGTAAAACTTAGTTACTCAAGTTTTAAAGTTTTTTCCTTCAAGACAACTAAATAATAAATTAAGCCACTTTGAAATCTATCTGTTATTTGATCTCATAATCATAGCATTTAACAAATTCTCATAATATGGATTTTATGATTTTATGCATACACACACACATACATTATACATGCAGGGAAATTATTCTTCATATTTTATTGACCAGATTGCAACTGTTTAAAGATTAAAAGTAGGGGCACCTGGGCAGCTCAGCGGTTGATCACTTGCCTTTGGCTCAGGTCATGATCCTGTCCTGGGATGGAGTCCCACATCAAGCTCCCCACAGGGAGTCTGCTTCTCCCTCTGCCTATGTCTCTGCCTCTCTCTCTGTGTCTCTCATTAATAAATAAATTCTTTTAAAAAATAAAATGAAGATTAAAAGCAGTAGTTCTTGGAGCTTAACTTGATATATCTAAAAAAGTGAAGTTTCCATATTCAAAGCAATTCTTAAATGCCCTTAATATTGGAATTGTTTCCATGTTGCCAATAGCTGATGCCACAAACCATGATTAGAATTTCAGATGTATCCAATTAGTACCATATTTTGTTCAACAGTATTTTTCCTGCCTTTTACGACATACTGTTACATTTTATTAAATGGGAGAATAAGATATCAGAGCCCAGTGCATTATTACAATAGCCACTTGACTGGTTTCCATGTCTTTTCTCATCAGTCTGCACACCACAACTTGAGCAAGCTTCCAAAACTCCAGGCTTTATGTCACTGTCCTGCTTAAACTCCTTCAGTGAACCCACTAAAATTTCCAGATGGTATGCACAGACCGGAATATAAAATCTTGAAGATCTGAACATATACATTTGTCCTCCCGGTACCACCCTAACTGTACCTCCACCATTTTTTTTTCATTGTCATTTCCCCTAACTCCTTCCTCACTCACTGCTCTAGCTATACTGAATTTAGACAGCCCAGAACACCTTGGCCCCCATCTTCTTTTTCCTGCCTCTGGATGTTTCTAAATTCTATGCCCCCCATCTGAATCATTGAGCTCCACTTCACTGAGGGATATGTAGGCTATAAATGATGAGTAATCTGCTCCAGAAAGCATTTCCTGGGTTATCTGGGTTATACTCACTTCTAATATAGCACTTTCCATACTTAGTTTTAATTATTTGCCTATTCTTGAATTTTTCCCAAACCAGAAGACAACAGCTATACACACACATATACACATGAGCTCTATAAAATACTGGCTGAATGTGAAACAAAATAATATAAAAATACTAGAAGCAACTTTCTCTGAAGTCCATAGAGCTCACTTATCTTAAAACAAAAATTTTTGAGGGCCTACTATATATTTTCTATTATGTTTTCCTGATCCTCTTGAACACCACCCCCCCAACTCATTCACTGATTAGTCTGTCCCAGGTCTTTAATCCTTTCCCTCTGTTCCTTTCAGTGTCCACATGGATTACTGATCTAAAGCCTCACAGTGCTTTGATTGTTTCATCTCTAATTAATTCCTCCTTTAAACCTCTTGACACACTCCCATTACCAATAAGGAGTAAGTCACAGCAATACATAGTGCTGAAGAGCTGGAATGATTCTGGAATCCCATCCCTGGCACTTAGCATCTGTATGATTTGGACTTGCTTTAGGCCTCAGTTTCTACATCGGTAAGATGAAAATAATAAAAATATTTACTTAAGAGAGTTTCTGAGAGTATTTGTAACAATGTCTTAGAACAGTGGTAGGAGAAACTATGCCTATGGGTCAAGACCTTGTTGACTACCTCGTTATGGTATATAAGATATTAATGGTTTTATTTTTACATCATTAAAAATTTAAAAGGAGCACCATATTGTGTGAGATATGGAATCTACGTGAAATTTAAATTTCAGCATCCACAAACAATATTTTTATTAGACTATAGCAACACCCATTCATTTATATATTGTCCACAGCTGCTTCTGCCCTACAACAGAGTTGTATAGCTCTGATAGAGCCCGTATAGCTCAAAAAGGCTGAAAGATCTACCATGTGGTTTCTTTTAAGCTGAGTCCTGAAGGATGGGTAGAAGTTTATAAGCTTAGAGGAGGCTGACAGAAATATTAGATATGCAGCACAGATACAAGACAGCACAGACCACAAGAAAATGAAAGTAATCATGGTTGCCTGATAAGATATCAACACTAAATAAATTGAGATGTCCAAACTCTCCCTGGGTGTATCATAGCTATGGAGCACCTCTTGAGAAAAATCAGATCTCCACCATGGATATTCAGAGCCACAATCTCCAAGTGAAACATCTACACTAACTCCTAACCATTTCCCCAACCCCAAATGAAGTGTTCCAGCTGAAATAAACTTCTCTAAGTTTCTAAAATACACTGTTTCCTTTATTGAGGATTTAGTTTTTCAATCCTTTCTCAATTGGCTAAGGATAGTTGACTGTTTCTCAACCCTGTCATTAGAAGCTTCTGGAGATCTTTTAAAACATAAGTATGTCTGGGTTCTATGTAAGAACCAATAACTAGAATGGAGGAAGCAGGGGGGTGGGGTGGGGTGGACAAGCATTCATGATTTTTTAGATGAATCTAAATGGGTAGCCAGGATTAAAGCCACATGACTGAGACCTAACCAACCTTTTTTATCTCAACCTAATCATGACTTCCTTCAGGAAATCATTACTTATCTCTCCCAGGTTGGGTTATGTGACCCATTCATATGATCCCAAGTGCCGTATATTCCCCTTGGATAACTCCACACTCTATTTTGCTTACTCAATTATCTCATTTTCACTCAGGCATGGTGTGTGTCTAAGATCCCTGTTACAGACTCATCCACCTAATCTCCCTCCCTCTCTCTCTCTCTCTGCTAAGCTTGTAATTTATTGTTTGATGTCTGCCTCCCCTGATAGACTGTAAACTCTCTGATAGCAAACATCAGCACCACTGATGTTCACTGCAGTATTGATAAATAACATAGCAGCTGATGCATAATGAATAATCAATACAGATATGTTTAATGAATGAATGAATACATGAATCAATAAGCAGCTACATCCGGCCTCAGAGCCAGAGTTTCTTTCTCACCAGTCTGCAGAGGAAAATGGAGTGTCAGAAATGGCCTTTATAATCAGCACCTTGAAGAGCTTCCCAAATCTGATTGTTTCCATTTGATTAAAGTGTGGCAAGAACAGTTTGTTTGTTTGTTTGTTGTTTGTTTGTTTGTTTATATTTTATTTATTTATTCATAACAGAGAGAGAGAGAGAGAGAGAAAGAGAGAGAGAGAGAGAGAGAGAGAAGCAGACACAGGCAGAGGGAGAACAGGCTCCATGCAGGGAGCCTGATGTGGGACTGGATCCTAGGTCTCCAGGATCACACCCCAGGCCAAAGGTGGCACTAAACTGCTGAGCCACCGGGGTTGCCCAAGAACACAGTTCTTAAGTGGCCTTTCTAAAGTAGATGCTTTCTCATCTCTAGGGAGTCACTTATCCCCACCTTGTATCTCACATCACAGGCTACATAGAAACATATCATTCTAGGGAGAAATAAAAATAAAACACAGAGTTATGAACCATCTCCTGGGGAGCCTGGGTGGCTCAGTCATTTAACTGTCTAACTCTTGGTTTCAGCTCCATTCATTTTCTTGAAGTGGTGAGATTAAGCTCCACATCAGACCCCACGCTCAGTGGGGAGTCTGTTTGTCCTTCTCTGTCTGCCTCTCCCCTCACTTGAATGCTCTCTTTCTTTCTCAAATAAATAAATAAAATCTTTTTAAGAATCTCCCACTCAGTCATGAAATGCTTTGCTGCTCTAGATAAATATCAAAAAAACAAGAGTGCTACTGAGTTTATGTAGTGGTGGGATTTAGGACTGACAAATGAAAAAGTGAGAGTGAAATGACTATTATTATAATTTAACTATAACCAATATTTTGCTATATTTTAAATGACAAGAGCTCTTAATAAAGAGTCTGAAATGTAGGATAGGACAAGTGAATAGGCAACAATTAATAACTCCATTTCTACAGTTGGAACCTACTCTGTGACTTAGTTTCTCCAACTTAACTTTATTTTGATAATTAAATAAAATAAGCATTTTAACCTCTGAGGAAAGTGTCCAACACATAGTAACACTTAGTAAAAATAATATCTAAAAGCACTATGTCCTTAAATTTTCAATCTATTTGAACATCTTTAATAGTGCCAGTGAGCATCACCCATGTTTCCTCCAGAATTATAATTCATTTGATTCTTACTATCCATTTCCCCTGACTACTTTGGGAAATCTCTTTACAGAAGAGCAGAAAACTAAACAGGTTTCCACCTCTAAAGGTCCATCAGATATCTCCATGAAAATTATGTAGTGCTAAGCAACCTCTCCAGCACACTACTATGTTATCCCAAGAACATACAACTCCAGGAAGTTGCCTAGAACTTTGTCAGTTTATGTAACCAAATGAGTTGAATTTATATTTTCATATAGATTTCATTACCACTCTGTAGCACAATTGGCCTTAATACGCTTTCATTAGGATTTTCCCCATTTAATAATTTCTTTTTGTATTGCATAGATATTAACATAACTATAGATTAAATATAGCAACATGATGTGAGTTATTTATTAAAAGGTTTAAAAAAACCTAATATTTTAGAGATGCCTGGTGACTCAGTTGGTTAAGCATCCAACTCTTGATTGCGGCTCAGATGAGATAGAGCCCCACATAGGACTATGTGCTCAATAAGGACTGTGCTTGAGATGCCTTTTCTCTGCCACTCCCTCTATTCATGTGCTCTCTTTCTCTCCATCTCCCCCCCAAAATAAAAAAATAAATCCTTTTAAAAACCTAATATTTTAGTTTCTTTCCTCCGATACCATTTCTCCTATTTATTTCAAACACATATAGGATATACAGCAACGATGTATTACAAACAAACATGAAGTATTAAAAAACAAAACCTATTGATCTAAACTCTTCCATATTAAAAAAAAAAGGTTTGAGAGTTCATTTTTAAGTGATAATGTGGGACAAATAATGTTAATACAAATCACATAAATTTCCTATGTTCCAACACAATGCTTTGTAGCTGAAACAATTAGACTTTTTGTCTATATTTTGTAATCTAATCTTTATACTCAAAGTATAAGATGGGAGAAATGAACTGTTTGAATACATTAATAAATTGTAAGCTTACAAGATTAGAGTTGTAGTATTTACACTAAATACTCCTGGACATGGGAAGTGTTTAGAGTCCATTTTACCCAAGGGATTCTATAGTACACTTAAATGTTTTGTCATTTTAAACCTATGTGTAGAGAGTATATTTCCCTTCAGGAAAAAAAATGAATAAAATAAATACAAATATCTCAAGTCTCAAGTTTTTGATAGGCATCTTGCAAAAACTGGATATTTGATATTCAAACAAAGAATAGCATCAAATTAAGAATGACATGGGCAAAGACTTGTAAAATAGTAGCCCGTAGTTTCAGAAATTTTATAGTTAATTTCATCAAAACTAAGCACCTAACAAGCCTAATGGTAATACCATTTCAGAAAACAGAAACCCAGCAATTAAATGTAAATATACTTCCTTATGATCCCATGAATATACCAGCTCAAAAAAAAAAAAATCACACAGTGAAATTCAAAATTGGAAAGGAAAAGGTAAAGGAAATACATAATTAAGTATTCTGAAGTAGAAGTAATGGATAAAGTGTGGCTCCCACCACAATCCATTGTATCCACATCCCACTGTTGACTGTTTATTCTAATTCTGACCTACCCAGTGGTTGAAAGAAATGTGTAAACCTTGTGGTCCTAGCATAGATTTAGCATTGATTGTAAATAACAAATAAATTTGTTTTGAATATTAGTATGTGTGTACATTTCCTTAACAATATTTAATCTATAGCTGCTTTTAGGTCTTCACCTGCAAATATCCATCTACTTTTTAAGTAACCACGAGTCCCACATTATTGCCCTATTAAACCAGCTAAGCAAAGTACAAATTTCCATTACAATTTCTATACAGCTATAATCTCTTAAAACAACTGGACCAATATGCATGATGTCCATCAAATAAGTAAAATGCTTTACCATGTGGAATTTAAGTGTCACAGTGACTATGTATAAATATGCAAAATAAGTTTAAAAACTATGGCAATTATGTGGACAACAATTGCCTAGAACCTGCCCAAATACTTTAAGGCAATAGTTGTACTCCCTGTACTCCAAAAATATCGAATTCTACATTTGATATAAAGCCTTAAAATAAAATACCTTTAATTTAAATAAGCCATGACTTTTTATACATGACAAATATTTGATTAGTACTAAGAAGAAAATATATCAGGAAACAAGGGTTAAGAAGGCATGGATTTTAGTATCAAATAAGAAAGACAGGAAAGGCCTCAATAAGGAAATAATGTCTGAGCAGTCTAGCCAGGCATAAGAGACTTTTCTATCCTGATATTTCAACAAAGTAGCATTCTAAGCAAAGGAATAGCAAGTGCAAAGAGTCTGAGAGATGAGTTGTCCCAAATGGGAGGAGCTGGAGGAAATGCAAGGAGACACTTAGGTCTCCAGCAGAGAAAATCATAGAGGTGGAAGAGATGAGGTCAGAGAAATAAGGGTGAGGCAGGTTAGAAGCAGATTGTATAGGTCCTCCGGGATGTTCAAGTTAAGGTTTTATTCAAAATGAGACAGAAAACTATTGGAAGTTAAGGGAGAGAAGTAACATGAACCAACTAGTTTTCCAAACCACTGTAGTTGCTTGCGCTGAGAACAGACAGGGACACTAGAGTGGAATAGAGAGCAGAAAGGAAGTAATTCCTATCCCCCAGGTGCAACATTTGGGCAATTTTGTTATCTTGGACTGGGAGATGAAGTACTAGATCAAATTCTGGATATACTCTGATGACAGAGCAGACAGGGTTGCTGATGGGTTGGATACAGAGTATGAGATAAAAGGAGTCAAAGCTACTCCAAGTATTTTAGCTCAAACATCATGACTGTGTTGCCATTCACTGAGATGGAAAGATTGTGAGAGGTACAGGTTTCAGAAGGAGTTCTCTGATTCAGTTCTGGGCATGATAATTTTGAGATGATTTAATACATTCCACTGGAAATGGCTGAATAGGCAGTTGAATATATGAGACTGGAATTCAGGGAAGTTACGGGGTAGAAATAAAACTGGGAGTTGACAGCCGATAAACATATAAAGCTATAATTAATTAATTATACTTATTTTAAAACTCTATTTGATGTAACTTTCTGTGAAAGAAATCATTATGGATTAACAAATGATTATAATAAATATTTTATTCTCTCAAATAATCAAAATAGATATCTTGGTCCAATATATGAATCCTCAGAAACAACAACAAAAAAATAACCACTTCCAATTTATGTCCTAAAACATGCTGCAAGTTGGGTAATGACAAGAATGATCACATTTAAGGTTTAAAATGTTAGACTAAATCTTTGTCTCACAGCGGATTTTATAAAACGTGCACACATTTTGTTTCATGTACTCCCTTATAAAATAGGAAGATTATTCATTCATGCATTTTTCAAGTCCATAATGGGCATAATCCTGTATCAAGTGTCACTTAAATGTACTAATTACCGTGGAGAACCCCAAGAGACTTTACAGGAGGTTAGCTATTCCAGAAAAAAGCAGCATGGTCTCAGTTCCCTGGTTATTTGTCAGAAGATCCAGTGGTTGCAATCAAGTGGAACCACCTAGTATGGATAGATATCAAAGTATGTACTGATCCTGCCAACTTAGCAGCCTCCCTGTATTTTTTAATTAGTCACATGAGTCTGCACTAAATAAAAATATTATCCACACAGTCTTGTGTTATGTGGTCCTAGCCCATTCTCCTAACCCCAGCACTCTCCTGATAATACACATACCCTTGAGAATAGACACTAGAAAGTAGGCATACTATCTTTCTAGTCAGGGCACCTAACACTAACTACACATAGAAGAGAGTCATTTAATTTTCACAGTTATTGAACAGCCTCAATCCTGAACTTTCTTGTATCATAAAAAGCTTCTATGAACTGAAATTGAAAGCAGAAATAATATCACAACTCTGAGGATGGCAAGGGAAAGAACCAATGCCAGTTAAGAGTGCGTGTTGAGAGTGTGATACTTAAAAGCTTGGCATTTCCTACTTACAAGTGGCCAAAGCCATTAAAATGTTTATTATAAAACTTAAATTATAGTTTCAATATAAGCAGATGACTTCAATGTTGAGAAAAGCAATTTTTGCCTACATCTAGTTTATTACATGCTATGGAGAGGAGGATTAAAAAGAGCACAATCTATATCATAATTCAGTTGATCTATCCAAATCACTTTTTGCAGACTCACTGCTATTGGGTAATTGAGTATTTATCAAATGATTTGCATGCAGCAGATAAATAACCTTTTACTTGACTTGCAGTGCTCTGTTAATACAAGCTAGACACATTCCTATTTTTGTGTGTTTTTATTTCCCATTACAAAATATTCATAAACCTTTGGATGTGTATCAAAATTATCTGTGGGGCTTTATAAAGTACCTAACCTTGGATTCCATACAAAATCTACTCAATCAACATCCACGGAGATGGGATTGGAAATAATTGTGATATCAAGACAAGGCTGACTGCCTGCGTATTCTTGACTTTAGTAAAATCTCTTGCTTATGAGGTCATTAATTCATATGATAAACATCTTTTGGCCACCTATTTGCCCTAGGTATAGTGCCAGAAGCCAGAATTTCTAACATGAATGAAAAAAGATGCATTATTTGTTTTCAATTTAGCATCAAAAATATTCTGTGATAAGCATATTGGAAGAAGCATAGTGTGCTTTAGGATGTTATGCAAGGTCAACTACCTCAGTCTTCATGGTTGAAGAGAGGTATTCTTTTAGGGGATAATATCTAAATACCGAGTAAAAAAAGCAATGGTAAGTGGCTTGGAAGAGTGTTCACGGTGGAAATAATAGCTTGCCTGGAGGTAAAATAGAGATAGACATTCTCAGGAAATCACAATATCAGCAAAAATCTGTTCGATATACTTCTTTAGACACTGGCAATAACTGACATATAGAACCTTATTTCATATCTCAGGTTGTTCGTTAGGTTATTCATTAGAGCTTCAACCGACACTTCCACTTCACTCAATGAAGATTTATCTATCGAATACCATGTGACAGGCTCTGTACTATGTGCTTGGGACACACTAAAACGATAAAGATACATATCCTAATGATTTTGGTGTAACTAAAATAAATATGCAATGGATAAGAATAGAATATAAAAAGTATGTAGCATTCTTCCAAAACAATTCTACAACTACTGTCTCTTAATCTTATTAAGGACTTGAAACTATAAGCTCCTTGCTTAAAGATGGTACTTCATAATATAGTAAGTATATCACACATATATATAATATGTATATATGTACAATATATGTATAATATGAAAATTAATTTCTAGAATGAGCTTACTAAAATAACCATAAGGTGATAAATACAGATGGGTTACTCTTTTAATAGTTATTAAGCAATATAAGAAATTCCTAATAGCATACAAAACTGAGATAAAAGTTTCAAAATGAATATATGATGGGAATTTCCCAATTATTATTTTAACAGATTGATACCACTCTTGTCCTAAACTTTCTTGTTCACCAGCAGACAGTGAAATTATTTATGTTGCTGTCAAAGCAAAAATACCACCTTCATATGGTGTTTTTCTCTAACAGATTGCTATGTTAAAGAAAACTACCATTTTAGAGGTAATGTAGGCAATTAGTAGCTTCAAATATTTAGCAGTGTCTTGGAAGAGAATGTGCAAAATGTGTTCTCCAAATGAGGAAAGCTAAAGGGATATCCCAATTCATTCACTTACAGAGAATAAGTAAAGAAGTAAAGAGGGAGGGATCTAATTACAGCTATCGACATGACATGAGTAGATCACTTCACACCACTCCAAATTAACTAGATTTAACCTTGTTCCAGTCCACTGGGCAAAGTAAGAAGATAATTTATAATCTAAATAGTGACTATATTATGTACTGTGCATTGTGGCATCTTGGTAGACTCTGAGGACAGAAATAAAACTAAATCATAGTCGTTACCCGCCCCCCCCAGCAACTCCTACAGGAAGACTAACAGAAAAATGAGTAATTTCTTAAATAACGATATCCTTTTTTTTGCAACCTATGTATCTTTTAGTTACATTATAACAGTTGATTGCAGGGATCCCTGGGTGGCGCAGCGGTTTAGTGCCTGCCTTTGGCCCAGGGCACGATCCTGGAGACCCGGGATCGAATCCCACATCGGGCTCCCGGTGCATGGAGCCTGTTTCTCCCTCTGCCTGTGTCTCTGCCTCTCTCTCTCTGTGTGACTATCATAAATAAATAAAAATTAAAAAAAAAAGCAGTTGATTGCATTCCAAACAGCTTTTAGACAATCAGATCTGACACTTTTATACTGAAGGTAATAAAGCACACTACCATATATCAGTCTCCCAAAGTGGAATAAGACCTGTTGTTCCTTGCAATGGATCCTGATTAGAACAGGCAGCAATTTGTTAAGTGTCCTTATTACTTAATGAAACCAAGCCAACTCCAATCTGAACTGTGAATGCTAACAGATACAGCTGTCAACTTCCCCTTAAATAAGTCAAAGGAAATAAAGTAACACTTGCTGGCTTCTAGCAACCACCCTTAGTGGTCTCCAACATTATTAGGGCTCAGGATTGTTCTTAAAACGTTAAGAGTGGTATGGTGTCCACCACTGAACTTTAATGCAGGCTGAATTAGAACATTGTCTTTTGCCAAGTCCTCTTTATATTTCTCCTTAGTGGCGTTCAAGTTATTCATACAATTGACACAATGCTTACTATGGTGCAGTTGTGTGTTCTGACCATTAATGTGGCACCCCAGGGTACTATAATCATAAGTCAGGGCGGCTGTATGGAAACATTAGAACACATGATAAAGTAAGCTGGGACAAATGACCAAACCCACGGACCCTGTAACATGATTGTCTAGGTTCAAATCCTGGGTCTATCACATAGAAGCTGTGTGACCTTAAGCATGATAATTAACTTCTCTGTTTTTCAGTTCCCTCGTGGGTAAAATGTGTATGTTAACATTAGCTTACTTCCAGGGCAATTGTAAGAATGAAATGAGATTCTATATGAAAAGTGCTAACTACAGGAGCTGGCACATAATAATAAGCAGGTACCGAGTGTTAGATCTTACTATTTTATCTGCCTGGAGATATGAAGCCTGATCTAAATCCTGAAGTAGGAGAAGACATCTGCTAGATGGATGAGAAGGCTACAGATATTCCAGGGAAAGAGAATGGTGTGTCCCAGGACAGGGGAGAACACAGGCAAGAGGTTTAACACAGCCGAAGTGCAGGGTAAATGGGGGCAGGTTTATGGCAGTGGAGGGAGTGGCTGGTCAGGAGCCTGGGCACACAGAAGAGTCCCATCCTGAAGGCTACTCTACATCAGGCTAAGCCATTTGTACAATATATTCTCAATTCTCAACAATTATTCTCAAAACCAGTGAAGTTTCTTGAAGACTCATCAGCATTCAAAAAGAAGAGTGCCAGCTAGTAGGGTGTGCTCCACTGTTGACTCTTGCCTAAAGGGAGAAGTCAGGGAAAATAGAGACATGTATGACTCTTCTGTCTCTGCAGAGCTCTCTAAGAGCACAAAGTGCAAAAGTGTTTTAGAGTTTCTTATTAGCTTTGTCAGGAATTGCAACCACTGCCCTTTCTGGCAGTCATCCTTTTGGGAAGTTGTTTGTGAAGAGCTGAGTGAGGAAGGAAAGCCAACCACCTCACACAGTGTAAGGTTCACGCCTGTAAGCCCGGATGCCAGCTTAGCAGTCAGACAGAGGAAGGAAGCTTCCACTGACACTCTATGCGCTCAAGTTCTATGAATAGGGACCTTCATTTGCCTGTACAGTACAGGGCCATTCAAGAGCAATTAAATTTGTTTAAAATAAGAAAGAAATGCTTTTTAAGGAAAAAAAAAGGTGGTTTAGAAGGGATTGCAAAAGTTGATTGTGCTAAAGCACTTTTACACAGGTTTGTTTTAGTTCTCAATTGTCAAGTCGTATTTAAGCTGGTCTCTTACTCTGAAATATGATAACCTTTCTTTTCTCTGAGTTCTTTCTCCTAAATTAATAGCACTGTCTCTAATTCCATGCGCAGCAAGCAAAGAGTTTATTTTACCAGATAACAGTAGGTCTGGTGATCAGCCAATGTCTAAAGAACCACTAGCCAAGTCAGCAGTAGGCCAAAGACTGCAACCAATAGATACTACTCACTAAATCACTTTAAAATCGACTTTCATCTTCTCTACCAGCTAGTATTATTCAGGTTGAGTTTTGAGACAACAGAAAGCAGGGGGAAGAAAAGCTTATAAAAATGACATTTTATTAGGGTTTTGCAAGAAAAAGAAAGATACATTAGTCACCTAATGATATAGAAAACAGTTTAAAATGAAAAAAAAAATAGAACTTTATGTTCTGAATTAAATTGCAAGAGAAATTAGAAGAAGAAAGTCCAAATTTAGGCAAGTCATTATAGTATACCAAAAGCTGCACCGAAATCTGCATTTAAAGTTGCCTCTTTGGTGAAAGAATTTAGGGAACACTGCAATTTTTTATAGCATCTGTGTACACCTCTCTTTCTTCTTTGCTAAGGAACAAAAACTTCGATGGTCAAAAACAAAGTTGGGTTTCCTCTCACCACTCCCAGCTCAGGTCACATTTCCCCAGTATCAAATGAGGGAAGTGGAGGAGTAAAAGCAGAAATACAGATCAGCTCTCAGCCCCCACTCTGTAGTTGCCTTGAATGCCTAATGATTACACCAACTGCCCTTAATTATTTCTCCAAAGGTAGGAGGAAAGAAAAGTGTGCTTAGTATACAATGGAAGTCTGGCTTTTGAATACCTAAGTATAATCATTAAAAACTATTTAAATGATGTGGATGGCTCGGTACTTATTAAACCCTATATTCATATAAATGGTTAGAGTTGATCATGAATATAAATATTAGTTTCCACAGTGTCTTCTTCAGGACCCTACGGACATGTACTGCTTTCCCTAAAGACAGGAAAACTCTTCATTTGACAGAAATACTAGATCTACCATTGTTGTTGCCAGCAAGACAAGTATCATGGTCATCTCTTAAGAGTGTCTACTTCCCGATAGACTAACTGTCCATTTCTTCTTGAGGTGGAAGTTATTTATGTAGTCTCAGATGTCTTAACAATCCAGAAGAAAAATCAATTAGAATTTACATTACTAAGTGCTCTCCTATATCTTCCCAAGTTTGCCACTTGTTTGGCAAAAGATTATCTATTAAACAAACAAGCCATGTTGAGTAATAATCAAATTATTATCTGGTTTAGTAATACAACCAATATGTGTGTGTGTATATATATATATATATAGTCTATATCATCCAGTCAATCTAAAATCAACTTGGAAAGCATAAAATCTGACACAATATGCAATAAACACAGATATATTATTAACTGAATATATTCTTTGAAGTAAATATATCATATATATTTATATTATATAAATATATAATTTCTTAGATTCTTAAAATTCAAAGTGTGACTGGCCCTCCAGTAACAACTTTACAGTGCATAATAAAAAACTATGTTCCTAATCCAGCAACAAACATACACAAAAAATATTTTACAAAGTACTACACTTTCTACTCTGATACCGATAATCCTATAGAATCACATAATTAGGTGTATTGACAATACAAATGATCAAAAATCACCTTTCTCCAAATTTAGAAAATTGAGGAATTTTTAAATGCATTCTATAACTCTGTTCCCTAATGGATTTTCTTTAAATCAATCATTTTCACTTAATCCATCTTCTCACTAAACTCCAAGAAGTACAGTTAGGCAATATTTGGTCATTCCATAAAGTCTCAGACCTACTATTATTTACAGATATTTTTGTCACTATCGCAGACCTTCACTATATTCACTTAGAAAAACATTGAATATTATGGAAATATTTTTATTTTCTATGAGAAAAATCATTTAGCTAATAACTTTTCTATGCTTTGGTTTCTTCATTAGTCAAGTGAGAAGGTAGTAAAGAGAAATAATCTCTACAATAATATCTCTAGCTTTCTCTTTTAAAAATCTATACACCTTTTTTCCCTTCCCTTGAAAAATTCAGCTTTTTATTACAGGCACTCTCAACCAAGCTTGACTTGAGTCCATTCTCATTATCATTCATTATCAAATAAGCAATGCTTCAATAAATTAACCAGAGTGAGTAGAGTTTTTCCCAGAAAAAAAAGCAAACTTTTAGAAAAGAAAGATCACTATTTAGTTTGTGGTTCTGTTTTATGTTTTGTTTTGGTGTCTTATCAGAAATGCTACCCAAAAATGTGAGAAAGAGATTCATGTTTGCCATGCTATATTTTAGGTATAACTTAACTTGAATAATACGCTCTATCTACACTAGTCATATTGAGGCAAACACAGACTCTAAAAAATTAATTAAATAAATTGTAAGAGATATATACATTTCTCACTTGCCACTTCACAATCTTGTCAAAAAATATGAGAATACCTCTTACAGAGTAATTTTATAAAGTGGAGTCTCAGTCAAGTACTTATTATGAAGTAAATTGTCACTTTAAGATATTAATAAACTTAATTTCAAAACTAGTAGACAATTTTGTGAAAGTGTCTACATTTACTTGAATATATACGTGTCACCTAAATCTGTTTAAAACAGGCAGGAAAATGCTTCTCATAAGATACCCGGTTTTCTTTATTGTTTCTCTATTAGACTTTGTCAATTTAAAAAAAAAAAAAAAAAGAGGAAAGACACTATAAATAATCCTAGCAGACACTGCATTTGTTATCAGAAGTGTATCTGACCTTTTAACTGATTTCTGATTAAGGACCCACAGGGACAAACTTGATCTCTTTGCAAGGTTGGATTAGCACATACTCTGGAAGCCAGCACCATTTCACCTGCTGATCCTGGGCACTCAAAACACTCCAGCAAGGCTCACTACCCATTGCTGACAAGCTTTGAAAAGCGCTCATAAAATTAATCAACTTTTTGCAAGACACACTCTTGGTTTTATCACCAAAGGTTGAATAGCATTTCAACTAGTGAAAAAAACAAAAAAAGATTCAATTAAATACTATTTTTCTTACTAATCACTTATAGCTTAACTGGTTTTAAAAGTCTTAAAGCCCTCACCCTTAATGCAATCACAGCACTGTCACTATAAATTCCAGGTAAATATCAGGTTCTCTCTATAACAAGCAATGGACTAATTGATAAATCTATAAATTTCTGAGATAAAACATTTATGTTAACCACAGGGAAATATAGGAGACATAAAATTGAAGTTAATGCAAATGAACATAACTATAAAAACAATACTCTTTTAGGCTAAATCAAAATAAATGCTAAAAAATTGTAATAGGCATGTTAAAGATGTCCAAGTTACAGGGTTCGGATTTGCAAAGCAAAGCAATATGATTCTGTGTGAGATTATAAATTTTCTTCTAATCCATTCAGGCCAAGAACTATTCTTTGTAAGGCAGATGCTTTAGGATCCTAACTACACTTTCTTTAGGATTTAATTTATTAAAAAAAAAGAATTTACCAGAACTCTTTAAGTCTTTGTTTTAAATCCAAGAAATACAAATTTTAGGTGAAAATAGGCTGTTTTAAATTACCTTTTGATTTAGCAATCAAATCACACCCCTGCATCTCACCAACATCAGTAAATTATACTACATAATAACACCTTTATTTAGAAACTGGAATGAAATCATATTCATTCTTACTTCAATTGCAAATCTAATGGCTAGCATAAGAACCGAACACTGGGTTTATTTTTTTCCTTGTGTGATGATTCAGGCCAGGGTTTCCTTTGTAAGCATTAGTATACTATTACTTCCTTTTTGAAGTTTATTAAGTGGCAAAAATGCCTACAAGAGTAGATTTGTAAATATTACTTAGTGGGAAGTAATAAGCACCTAGCAACTTGATGACAAGAATACCAAATCTTACAGTGTGGGTATCCAAACAGTCTTGTAACTTTCAAGACATCTCGTCGGAAATGACAAACAAAAACAACAAATGATGCTTAAACTTTGCTATTCGCCACATTAGTTGGCCTTATAATAACAGTCAGGGTTCCTTTTCCATCACTTACTTGATGTGGTACTGAGATGTTTGTTTAAAAGCGTTTCAGATCTGAAGCTAGACTGAAAAGAGACAACTAATGCAACACAAGTATAGAAATCTGATCTTTCTGATAGCCGTAGAGCTTGAAGGAAGGCCAAGTGTGGAAGAGAAACATAAATATCTGCCCTGAAATAAGCCCTGGATGTCTACAGCAGTGTCTCTTGAGTTTATATATCTCATCCATCTTCATTGAAGAAAATTTGGTTTCTATATTTTTAAATCAAGAGCTGGCATTGCGATACATTGTCCAAATGTGTGTGTAACCAGCTGAAAAAGAAATAGTAGATCTGCTCTTTCTTAACGGAGTGTCTTTTGCCGGCATCACCGCAGTTACAAGTACTTGAAGAGACCCTGTGTTCTAAGGCAGATGCTTTAAAAAAAAAAAAAAAAAAAAAAAAAAAAAAATCCCAAATAATAAATAAAACCAGCAGAGGGCAGAACTGCCGACAGAAATTGACCAGCCCAGCTGGGTGACCAGGTACCAAAGGTAAAAAGCAAACTTTTGATGGATTCCACTTTCAAAGGCTCTTACTATGTATCCTCGAACACATCGGCATGAATGAATGAATCCAAATGATCGGCATGACTTGTAACAAAATCCAAGCACAATTTACATTTGAGGCTCTGGCTCTATCTCCCCGGGAAAAGCCAAGCAGAAGGATCAGCCGGCGGCGCCCGCTGCCCAGGAAGGTGAGCACCGCCGAGCTCGGGGAGGAGCGCGGCCCGGCTTCCAGGGCTCGGCCCGGGAGCGCCGATTCCCACTCGGGAGAACGCAGGTCTGGGCATCCAGCAGGGCCACACTCAGGTTCCCGCGAAAGCCTGCGCATTTGGGGTTGACAACTTGTCTCGCCCTCAGCCAATCCTCGCCACCCTCCTTGCTACCCCCCACGCGTCTGTGCACCCGACAAAGCTCGCTCTTCTCCTCCAAGCGCCCCAGGCCTCCGCCCGCCAGCCGGGGCTGCGGCACCTAACGGGCCGCCGCAGCCCGAGGCCCGGGGAGGGGGCGGGGAGGGGCGGGGAGGGGCGGGGGGCGGGGGAGGAGTGCGGGCGCTCTCCCTCCTCGGGTCCTGACGGGGCTGCCGTCCTCCCAGCAGGTCGGGCCACGGAGCGGTTGCTGGTGCCACGTAGAGCCTTTTCCTCACCTCTCCCCTCCCACCGCATCCCAGGCCCCCTCCTCTCCCCTCCCGAAGCCTGGTCCTCCTCCCCCGCCCCCCTGGCTCGGCGACTTTCATCCTTCTCCAAGGGAACTGCACGTCCAACCTGCAAGAAGAAGCGGGGGCGGGGGCGGGGGCGGGGGCGGGTGGGGGTCGCGGGGGGAGAGGGGCTCTCCCCATCTTCAGCCCCTGCTTTAGAACCTGCCAGTTTTTTCTTCCACTTAAGATCTCTTCCGAATGCCACACACACACACACACACACACTCTCACACTCACACTCACACTCAGTGTGCTCAGTCTCCTAGACTCAGCACCTCTGCTTTCTCTTCTCTCCCTAAACGTAAAAGAGCCCGTTTGTACTTTGTTTCACACAAAGGACTTTATCAAGGTCCCTGTTCTACCCTTTCTCTAGATTTTCTCCTCCTCCGCTCAGCCCTACAAGGACCCCCCTAGGTGGGATGTGAGGAGAGCAGCAGCCGCGCTCCGGGGCCGCGCAGGGGCCCGTGTCAGGCCCGGGCCGGGTGCGGTGCCGGCGCCCCAGGTGACATCCCTGGCCCGGGGCGGGCATCCCCGGGCCGCGCCTGACAGGTCTGCGCCGCCGCGGCCTCCGCCCCGCTCGCGTCCCGCCTCGTCCGGGTCTCTCCGGCCTCGCTCCGGCGCGCGGGCGGCAGCATCCGGACGGTCTCGGGGGGCGGGGGCGGGGGCGGGGGGCAGAGCGGAGGGCCCGGGCCACAGAGGCCGACGCCCCCCCCGGCCGGGGCTTTGTCCTTACCTCCGCCGACCCCTGCAGCCTGGAGGAGGCAAGTCAGCGCGAGGGCGGCCGCGGTGAGCCCCCAGGGCCACCGCCGCGTCCTCCACCGAGACGGCCTCCGCTCCATCTCCGGCCCCGCTCCAGCCGCGACCTCGACCCGCCAACTGCGGCCGCGCACCGACCTCGTCCCCCGCACCGCGTCGTCGGGGCCCGCTACGCGGCCATCGAGGAGGGGGCAGACGGCTCCTCCCGGGCACCCGACGCTGTGCTGCCTGCCTGCGCCTCGCCCCCTCCTCTCCCTCCGCCGCCCCGCCGGCCGCGACCCCGAGGCTCCTCCGCGGGGCCCTGCGCTCACACTGCAGGCTCGCGCGGGGCTCCCGCCGACGACCCGACACGACTGCGCGCCCCTAAAGGCTTCATGCCGTCAGTGGGCCGGCCGCGGGGCCCCGGGCAGCCCCCTCCCCCGCCCACTGCCCTCCGCGCCCCCCTCGGCCCGGCCCGGCCCGCCGCGGGGCCCACCCAATCACACGCGCCCGGCGGCCGCGACCCCGCCCCCCGCCGCCCCGCAGGCCCGGCCCCCCGGCCCCCGGCCCCCGGCTCCCGCGCCCCCCGCGACACCCCCCCCCCGGCTCCCCGCGCCCCCCGGACCCCGCGTACCCCGTGACCGCCCGCGTCCCCCCGGCCCCCTAGCCCTCCGAGCCCCCCGGCCGGCCCCCCGCGCCCCCTGCGCCCCCGGACCCCCGGCCACCCCCCCTCGCCCCCCCGCGCCCCCGCCCTCCCCGCCCGCGCGGAGCCCCGACAAGAAGTGGGAGGGAGTTACGCGGGACGCGTGCTTGGCTCCTGCACCTCGGGAATGAAAGGAATGGCAGGAGAGCCCCGGAGCCCGCAGAGCTCTCAAGGAGCTTCTGTATTCAATAAAAACAGCTACTTGTCCGCCCGCGGCCGTCCGTGAGGCTCGTCGCCGGCGGGGGAGGGAGCAGCGCGGCCGCGGGCCGACCCGGGCGCACACCCCTCGGGTGGCGGGCGTGGGACCCGCGACTCGGGGCTCCCTTGCTCCGGAAGGGATCTGTGTTTTTTACTTTATTTCATTTTATTCATTTTTAAACTGAGAATTAGAAGAAAGGGATGAAGGTGAGTTGCAGGGACCCAAGAGGTCACCCCCCACCCCACCCCCGATCTTAGACTGAAGCCGGCCTCCCTTCCAGTTCTGAACCTGACAAGTTCCTCTCTTAGATGCTTAAGCTCTGCACTACCTGCATTCAGTCTGGTCTCTTAAAGAGCCGAACTGTACTTTGAGGCAGGAGGAGAAAGAGATGTATGGGAGCTGACATTGAGGGGGTGAGTGATTTGATTTTCCAGCTGATTCTGACCTGGTCTCCAATGAGGGGGCCAAGCGCGAGGAGGAAGGACAAGCAAGGCAACTAGCAGAGAGATGCCCAAGCGTTTAGGCCCACAGCTCCTGTAAAGGGCCTCAGGGGCTGAGAGCCTGGGCACTCCACAGAGTTGAAATAGTAAGGGGCAGGTATCTAAATTCCTTCTATTTACCCTCCCCCAAAGTAATCCCCTTAAACCTGGACTATAGATTACCTGGTCATTTTTTCCAAGCTTAAATTATGCCCTCCTCTTGGCTCCTTTGTGTTCCTTAATGTTTCCTGAGATGTCTCTTTCAAAAATGTTCTGGAACAGATCCCAACAAGGTAGCCAGCATACATACATTAGGCGCGCAGTAGAGATGGGCTGAGTGATGAATACATTTTTCCGGTTGACAAAGACTGGACACTTTGACCAGGACGGGCGCTGAGTATTTAAGACCTCTCAGTGCTTAAGGATTCTCAACTAAGTTTATGAGGCACATACGTCCACTAATCTCTAGGAACCTAGTTTCTCTGTTATCGAAACACACCTCATTAGATCCATTAGATTAATCAGATAATCCATTTACTTGGTGTAGAAGTTGGAAGGAAGGTTTACAGAGACTAGGTGGAGGTCCAAGATGGAATTGTTTAACAACATAGATGAGGCATATAAAATGAGGAAAGCAACTAATACTAAAGCCAAAAATACCTGCAACATGACTGTCACCGTCTGTGACAAAGACATTCCCACATCAAGAAATTTACCTCTTCGATAACACTTTAAAACAAACAAATGAAAACCCCACTTTATGTTAGAAATGCTACCGGCGAATGTTTGGGATGCCTTATATTGGCTACAGAGAAAAGTCACCAACTAACTTCTCCAACCTCTAGTTGCTAATATAGTTTCATAAAATGATTAAATATCCAATTGTGTTTAAATGTGGCAAGTGCAATTACAAATTAAGCACCTTATGATGGAAATATAGGTCATTTTGCCATCTTAGGTATCCTTCATTTTTCTCAAAATAAAAAAAAAGGAAATTTTCAGTTGACAAACTTTCCGAAACACGACTTTTCTGTTCGGTTCTTTGTGTATTTCTGAACTTGTTTTATAGGTCTTCTCCTAGAAGTAAAAGAGCAAAATAAATACAAAGTTTAGAAATAGGTATTTGTGAGGCTACCAGATTCCTAAACCAACTCAATAGCCAGAGATAGTTAACAGCACCTGCAGCAACCTGTAGAATGATATTCCAAACTGTTTCTCAGTAGCTCTCCTGATTTACTGAGAATTCCATGGCCTGATACTGCTCTAGAAGGTGAGAAATGATGCAGTCAGTCTAGCAAGCCCCACCTTCTGGTCACATCTCAGGCCTTCTCACTAGGGTGAAAGGGTCCTTTCAGGCAAAGTGTCTTGGGTGAATAGAGTTATTTCTACTCTATGCTTTCTGTACTCTGTGGTCTAAATTCCTCTGGCCACCGCCCAGCTAGGCATAACCTGGGTCTGAATTAACGCCTCTGGAAGGAAATATAGTAGATTCATGGTAAGGAGTCGGTATTTCTGTCTAACTCCTGTAGTCTGCAGCCAGCTGCCAGACCTAGAGGCTCCCAGAAGCAGGCTCATGCATTTACAGGAGATGAATTCAGCAAAAGAAAGGGTAACACTGAACAACAAAGGGTATAGAGGAAAGCTAGAAGATGCACACTTCACCGCCTTCAACTTCGCAAGAGATCACTTCCAAGGACGTCACTTCCCAGGTCACCTTTCAGGCAGTCCTTGCTGTTCATACACAGATTCAGAATGTAACAGAAAAACAGTGTCCTTGACATAGGCCTTTAATTTGGAGCACCATTAGCTAGATAGCATTTCTTATCTTGTCACATTAAGAAGCGTTGGAGATATTTGCCTAGCTTTGTAGAATTCGTTCGGATTGTAAGTCTTTCAAAAGCAGGGAAAGTTTAGAGAGAAAAAAAAAAAAGAGTCGCTTCTTTTGTAGGAGTATTTTAGGTTGATTGTCCATTCTGGCTTCTCAGAGAAATAATCTGATAATAGATTGGGACGTCAGATTGGGGGAATTTAAATGTTCTAGGCAGTCTTCAGAATTCGTGGAGCTTTAGTGAACATTGTGAAAAGTTTCTATCTCCCTTAAGCTCCTCACAAATCCCTAGGAATCAGGGGATACAGATTGAGAACCAGTGTCTTAAATATGGAGACCTCAAAAGCCAACTGGGAATGAAGAAACCTGGTCCAGTGCTGGATGGCCCTAATACAAATAGTAGTAAAGTATGGGAGATAGAAATAACTCTAATATAATAAGAGCTAAATCGTTACAGGTAGAATTAGGGGAAAGAAGATATAGATTAAGTAGCAAGATTTTAGAACAGATGCATCATCTTTTAGATCATCTGACATTCATATTTTCTCATACTGATGTTTTATCCTTCCTATTTTTGTTATATGTAACATAGATATTGACATATATAATATGTATATTATATATAAAATATTTATATATATATATATGCCTAGGATATTTATATACATTTTCTCCAAACATCTTACTATATAACTAAAATCATTGCATCAGATTTGACTTCTTGAATGAGAAATTATTACGGGGGTGGGAAACTCTTGCACACATCAGAAATACTTAAAATGTTTCAAAGAAAATTGCTGTTGAATATAATCCCTCTCTTACTGTGCCTAATGGTTTGTCTTTCTTGCCCTTTTCTGAACTTAGGTCAATTATTTTAAGAAAGAAATGACTAAGCAGTTTGACATTTATTTTACAGTTTTTCTAATACATGAGAGGCTGAAAATTAGGCTCTGTTTAAAAATGGTGTTAGTCCCTCTTACCTCACAGATGGGCCATTGTACTGCAAAAAGCGGGAGTGGGGAGAGGACAGAAAAGTTTATTTCCATAGTTCATCCTACGTCACAAGTACCCCACAGTGATGACTGGGTATTTTTTGGCACCTTTCCTGTGAAACAACTTACAGAACTTCAGAGAAATCCAAATTTAGTCCAATTTCCATGATCAAACATACTCTGCAGATGAAAAGTTTGGTCTGTTGGAGTGTTGAAGGAGTCAATTCAGAAATGATTGACCCATCCCGTTTAAAATATCCTAAAGAAAACAAAATATAAGTGAACTCACCACAACCAAGGAGCATGGCCTTGTACATGCATGTGCATCTCTCTTAAAAATATCCTTTCGTTAGCTATATTTGTCATCCTAGTTCTTTCTCATAATTGTCCAGAGTAGAAAAGAGGAACCAGAATAGAATGATTCAGGGTAAAAACTGGGATATTTTTTGGACCTTTGTCAAGATATTTTTACTCTCTGTATCTTTTTTTTCTTCTTAATTGAATAAGTTCGGCATTTACTAAGCTCCTGTGTGTCAGCAAAAATATAACATGACTTTTTACCAAGTGGTACAGGACAGCATCAACATCTCTATCAGTAAAAAGTAGAAGATGGGATTTTAAACATTTTAATGAATCACGTGTCGTGGCCAAAAGAAGTGCCACACCAATGGTGTTTCACTGCACATGGCGCCCCAACTATCATTAGAGTAGTATTCATCTTGATTCACACTGGCTGCTCCTAATAAAATGAGGTTGCTGAAGGTAAGGATTTTAGTTTCTTTAAAGGGATTATTTCCTCTTAAGAATGTACTCATACAAATAGTTTTTTTGGACACATCATTTCATAATATAAATAATAAAAGGAACCACAATGATTGTTACACCTTCTCAAACAAACAGACTCCTTCTTTCCACCTCTACCCTGTCTTCAAGGAGTTATCTACCCCACTGGCATTTGTCAGTATTTTCAACTTAAAATGATTATTATTTCCAGACAGCCATATGTGGTCTGTTTTGTGCCTCCACCGTTTGTAGCAATTCATTTCATTCTGGAACCAAATGCATGTGCTTTGGAAACTGAAGACTCACATAAGACACATTTCTGAATTATATACAACATTTCTGTTATTTTTATATGACAGTCTTATACATTCTCTTGATGCAACAACAAATGCCAACTACAAGATTTAAGGCTGGCAAAATACGGTTAAATATCAAAATAGATCTGATTTTTAAAACATCTGTGATGAATAACTCCAACTTAATTTGTTTTGCAGAAACAGTGTTTAATAACCCTCCCAATATTGTATTTTCTGCCAGTACTGGTATGGTCAAATTATTGCACATTCAAATGCTGCACAAACAGTAGATCCTATTTCAAAAGTTTTCACAATGTAATCTGTTAAGACTGAAAATCACATATGGATTTAAATGGTTACAGAACAAGCAATACTTTATATGAAGGTATACTTTTAAATGTAAAACACTCTTGTCATTATAATGACTTTTATTTAAAATTCTTAGTTTTGTTCCTGTTGGTCTTCATATCTATCTTCATGAGGCAGGGATGTGGCGATTTTAATAGTTTCATTTTAAGGACGAAGTTAGGCACACTCAGAGTTCAAAATAGGAATCCAGAAACAAAATATGTGACAAAAACTTTATTTCACACCTGTTCTCATTATTTTTTCGTTATAAATAATGAATTTATAGAATATGTATTTTTTTTATTTTATAGTAGGCATAAAAAGTAGGAGAAAGCAACTAAGGTACAAAAGACACTGGAAGACCATAATGTAATCAGATCTACAGCTCCTGGATAATTGCTTGATTCTCATCAGAGACTGTCAATATTCCATCCATTGCCATTACCAATAAATCATTGCTTTTGTTCGGATGGTAAAAAAAAAAAAAATTCTTGGATATAAACTATTAAAATGAATAAAATCTCCAGCATTACAAATCTTAAAATAAGGAAAGGAAATGTTATTGACCTTACTTATAGCCTTAAAACAATATATATAAATCTAACTCAAGATTTATATGTTTGAATAAGTTTCTAAGAAATAAAAAACCTATTCTTAAAGATTAATGAAGATAAGTTCTGTTTATCTCAATGCCAACTCTCAAGTTGCACTCTCTTCTGGGATTTTAAAATCACTTTATAACTTTACACACTGCTGCAGACAGGAAACACTACTGACATTAACCTTGAGTCATTTTATGCTTTCTAAGAAGAGAAAGGAAAAAAAGACATTAAATACGTTAAACAGAAGAAATATCATAATTGTATTAACATTTTGTAAATGCATGGCACATGTGGAAAGTTACAAGTATTACATATGAACTTCTAACTCAAAATTTTGAAACTTTGAGGCTGATGATATATCATGCCTTAGATAAATATTTCCTTCTAGACTACACATTTCCTTCTGAACTACATGTTCATTCTATGTTGTCACTTGAATGCCTTGGTTTCCTCTTTTCATTGAACTCTGTATGCTTTTGTTGACACGTAATTGTGCACTTTAATGCAGCTTTAAAATGCAACAGAGCCTGTTTAAGTGATTTTGCCCATTATTTTATTTTGTTTCATTTTTCTATTCAAATTCAGTTTGCCAACATACAGTATAACACCCACTGCTCATCACATCACATGCCCTCCTTAATGCTTGTCCCCCAGTTACTCCAGTCCATTATTTTAAAGCATTGGGACTTTAGTTATGAGTCATTATATTCCTGAGACCCATGCTAGGATTGGACCCCCAGGAAGATACTGGCAATACCACGGGGCTCTTACCAACCTGGAAGGAAGACAAAACACCAGCACCACTGATGAAACAAGATTTTTGAGGTGTGGATAATCAAGACAAAGTTTGACACATTTCTTGAAGCACAGTTTACTGGGATATTTTACCAAATCAGTGTTCAAACTTCAGAAGGATTTGTTCCGCCGATAAAATCCCATCAAGTTTAGATCTCCTCCTCATCTCTACCATTTCATGATAATAAGGAATTGTACGCTTTGTGTCTAACCTCTGTGAACTTTCATATTGACAACCAACCAGCACTGCTTCCTATAGTCTTCTCTTGCTATTCCTATCCAATAATTCTGAAGCAGGATATCTGAGTAAATTTTGATGAATGGTAAGAATGAAAGAAAGAAAATGTCAAGGAATTCATATAAAAATGTCAAATCATTGGTGACAATTTCTTAATTCATATGCATACACATTCATATTGTACTGCAAATACAGACCAGCAAAAATAGTGCCATGAGTTATTCTCAAAAATATGTCATATATATGGATAGTGATTTCATCATATTTGAATGGGATATTGGCCGAAATCCTAGAATCTTAATGTTTGGGTAGAGAAAGACAAAGCTATTAATAAGTCACTTAATTAGGAAATAAGGCATCCTACTTTGGGAATAACTGTTATTACTTATAGAAAGTGATTTTTTTACAAGATCTCCATTCTTAGTACTGCTTTAAATGGATCTTTATTTAAGATTATAACTTACATAAAATTTGATCATGTAATGATCAGAAATATTTTAAATACACACTTAAATACACACCCACAACATATATATCTTGGTATCTCAGATAAATAACTTTATGAATGTAAACATTATCCAGAGATTTTGTGATGGATATTATAGTGCTCTGAACAAATATGTACTTATTTAGCCTCTGACTACACCAGGAAAGATACTTCTTACTACTTCTTGAAAACCTGGCTCAGTCTTCATCATCCTTGTCTTTAGCAATATTCCTGGGAAATATTTACAAGGAATGCCTAACCAGCCTATTATTCTGGTAGCCTGTGGACATCTTTGAGTCCATTTACATTCCATATCTATTACTAAGACATTTTCTTGAATCTTCCATTGCCAGAGAATTTTATTCCTCAGAATTTTAGGGGCTAGAACAAGAATAAAAGATGGAGTATTTTTGCAAGAAAAGCAATCAGCAGGGGAGAAAATTACATATCTTAAGGGAGAAACTCAGAGCAGTAGAAGAAAGAAAGAGATGATGAAAGAACATAATGGAAACAGGAAAAAATAGACTTTTAGCAGTCATTGTAAGTGAGAAGTGTTAAAGATAGGGAGTTGTCTAAGAAAATATTTGAGTAAGTGTTTTTCCATGATGCATTTTCTTACTTTTCTGACCCTCTTCTCCTGTTTTTCTTTTTCTTTTTTAATATCTTTAAACAATCTCTACACCCATCGTGGGGCTCAAACTCTCAACTCCAAGAGCAAGAGTTGCATACTTCACTGGCTGAGCTGGCCAGGTGCCCCACATACCTCTTTCTCCTGCTTTAAGGACAAACATTTAGCTGAGACATCTCAGCTCAGCTCATTGCCTTTTGCTCTAGGACTGAGACTTATTTGTACTCTTTACTTCCCTGGTTATCAAACCTTTGGATTCCAACTGAGTTATATCACTTGAGGCAGATCATGAAACTTCTCAGCCTCCATGACCACATAAGCCAATTGCTCACAATAAATAAATAAATAAATAAATAAATAAATAAATAAATACATATTTTATAAATGTGTATATTATATATACACACACATATATGTGTATATATGTATATATATGTCTGTATATATGCACACATAGGCTTTATTTTATCATTTTGGACTGCTCAACTGTTCTTGGAGCTCTCTCAGAGAAATTTGAGATTATTCTCTTCCCCCATACTATACTAAATATTTGTTTTTAAAAGACTGTTATATATAAATATTGTTTGTTTATAACAATTTATAACATTGTTTACAAACAATGTTTGTAAAATGAAGAGCACATGCAGAGAAATCAAGATTTATATAAAAAATATTAGAATCAAGAAATTGTTATTCTTCCATGTATTTCAACTATAATAATAGTAGAATCTGGAGAAAATATTATTATACTGGCAAATTTGGTATAGACTGATTTTCTACTTTCTAAAGTGGTATTTTAGGAGCGATACAGAGCTGTGGGACATAAATTTACCAATATATGTCTTTCTATCACTAACAAAATATGTAACAAGAAGACAAGGTCAGGGACGAGTTTATTCACAGCTCTAAGAAGCAGGGATGTGTACATAGCTTCAACTAGGACAGCAATAGCCTACTTTACTTTTATTGATCAGAATTGAGATACTTTTGAAAGAAAAATAGTCTGCTTGGGCTATCATAACAAAAATACTATAGATTGGGTAACCTATAAACAACAAAAATTTATTTCTCACTGTTCTGGGAGCTGGGAAGTAGAAGATCACAATGCTATCAGATTTGGCATCTAGTGAGGACCCGCTTCCTGGTTCATAGATGACTATCATTTCACTATAACTTTACATGACACAAGGGGCAAAGAAGCTCTCTGAGGCCTCCATTATAAAAGCACTAAACCCATTTGCAAATGCTATACCTTGTAACCTAATTACCTCACAAAGGCCCCACCTCCAAATACCATCACATCAGGGATTAGATTTCAATATAAGAATTTGGGAGGGATACAACATTTTGTCTACAGTAAATGCCATTCACTGCACCTATCAGATAGCAAAGTAAACTCGTCATGTTTTGGTTCTTGTGTAAGATATCCTATAGAATATATATAAAGCAAATTAATTGAAATCTGTATTTACTACTCTGAATGGTGACCCACACTTACAGCAAGTCTCAGTAATCTCAATAACAAAAGTGTGATAAATGAACTCCTTCATAAGTGGAAGAAAAATTTCCTTTGTGACCTAACCTAGCCAGAAGAGATTCCTATTTCTCACAACCAAATGAACTTTACTAACTAGGACAAGATGGTGTTCAGGTTGGATAGGGAAGGATGGGCACAATTTCTATATTTGGTAGACACTAAATATGGTAGGTTCCAGAGAATATTGTGAAGACAAACCTGAAATAAAACATTTTAAGGATTATGCTAAAAACAGTGGGATCAATTTAATGCAAGTCTCTGTTTCACTTTGCTTTTACTAGGACTCCAGAGCATTCACAACACCCAGTTGTCAGATAGGCAAACCCATATATGACCATCTAAGCAACTATCACAAAACCACAGAATTTGCCAGGGATTAAGTCAGAAATAGAACTCAAAAAACTGAGCTACAAGTCCCACTCTTTAACCACTAGGACCACTCCCTTCCTACAGTACATTTAGTGTGAAATAGTTTTTTGGTTTCTTTTCATGCTGTAGTCAACTGAAGGAGGTTGGAAAAAATTAAAAACAGTCCATGCACTAAAAATGCATTTTTCCTCTCATTTAAGGCCTTTGATTTTTTTTAAAGTAATTTAAGAAATTTTATGAAAATTAGAAACCCAAAATGTCATTTTCTACTATTTTAGTAGTTTTATTTTTTTTTTCATACTGGAGCTCTTAAATAAATAAGGGTAGACACTTTTCATCCACGCATGAAACTAGACTATTTTCAGAGACAATCTCTGAAATTAGCATCCCTGAGAAATAGCATCTTTTAGAGAGGGGTTAATAATAAGGAGCCTATCTTTTTCAGATGATTCTTTAGCAAGACAAACTTTGACAAAGAAAGATCATCAAAAAGATAAAAGTAACATTTACATGTTAAGTCATATCAGACTACTAATTTGTATCATATTTTTTTATTTTTCCAGAGTAAAGGTGAATTAGCATTTTTACAAGCAGAGAATTCAGAGGTAAAAGCAGTTTGGTGTCTAGAGAGTCAGTAATTCGTGAAAGAACCTCTTTTTCCCCGTTCATTTCCTGTTTTTGAACTCCCTCCACTAGCACCATTCAAGCAAAGAGTAGTACTGTGCTTCAGCACAAATGACTAAAAGTGACATTCGTTATTTTATTTATTTACTTTTTGTTTGTTTGGGCAGCCTGCCTGCAGACAGTGGGACTTGGCGAGCTGCGCTGCCTTGCAGATGTGCTAGCTTTAATTTTTTTCTGACAGAGATGATAGCTTTAATGACGCTGATTTAAATTAGACAGGAGATTTGACTCCTGGAACACTAATTGAAAATATTTGTCTGACTCAAGGCTAAGCATTCAAAATAAAGTTCTCTATGGTCATGTGTTTATCACGTTTTTAATGCTTAGGTGGAAAGCAAGGGATTGAATGTATTTTTAAATTTCAACAAAAATCCCCATTCCAATAAAATTGATTTTGACGTTCAAAAAGACAACGATAGTTTAAAATGTTCTTCATTGTATATTGCTGCTTTTCTTCTTAAAATGTGTGTCATGTTCCTGTAACTATGCTTATGCTAATACTAAATAAGGATCCAGAGTTTTGTTAAGAGTAAATTGTAATGAAATCTCTTTTTTTTGAAAAATAATGAAGTTGTTTCAAACTAAATATTTTCATCCAAAAACGATTTATTATAAATGAGAAAGATTTTGATTAAAGAAATGCCTTGAAGTTTAACAGTCATAAAGAGTAACATTCAATAAATCCTGACCCCGGAAAGGGTCATTCTAGGGTATGGTCCTTCATTTCCCAGTGTTCACTCTTAGAGTAATTTACTTTGGTGTTTCAAACCCCACATTCTTTTCCTCACCTCAGACCAGCTGAGCTTTCAAACCTTTGAATTCCTCTTTCATAATTTCAGCTCTTCATGGTGCTTTGAAATGCATATTTTCCAGAAATAGAGTATTAGTCACAAAGAAAGGAGTCAGTTTGGTTTCATGATCAGATTTTTTTTCTCCCATATTTACATTGTCCCATAATAACTGATCTTTGAAGCAATGGAACTGGATTTTTAGACTCACTTCATCCCAGGTGGAATTTTCCATATCCCTTTACCTGCTTAGATTCTATAGTTTTTGGTAACAACTTCTAAAATATGAATTTTGTCTTACCCATTCATAAGGATACATTTAACTTTCAGATCAAGTACTTTTTCCATTGCAATTTATAATTTTATAGTATTTTCCTCTGTCATGTGTTTTGAAAAAGATTTTCTGAAAATGGTAAAATTAATTTGCCAAGCAGGATATCAAGAAACTGCTCATTAATGACAATACTTTGTTTTCCTGCTCTTTTTATCTCCAGGAGGTAATTCAACGTGTATACTAAGTCTGCAATGAAAATTTGCTGGAAAAAAAAAAAAAAAAAAGAAAGAAAAGAAAAAAGAAAATTTGCTGAATGTGTGAAAAAATAATGAATCAAAGAGTTTTCTATATATTTTTTTAAATACACATTTCCCAGAATGTAGCATTTGACCATTACTGTGCTGGTTGCTATTGGAAACATAAAAGAATATACATTTTTACAGAGCATTAAAATTTCAACCAAAAATCAACATGCTGACAAAATTCATTTTAAAATGTTCTTCATTACATGTTGTTTCAAAGAATATCAGACCTAAAAGAAATATTGAAGATTTAAAAATTCAATCAACCTATTCTATAAATGAGGAACTGAAGATAGACTAGTTAATGGTGTTACCTGAATTCACATATATGTTGGTGAACTTGCTTTAGAATTCAAATCTCCTTAAAACCATGTTAGTATGCCTTCTACCATGGGAAAAATCATTCCCTTTCATACTATCCAGAAAAGTAAATATAAAATTATTTCAGATACACATACACACTCACACATTTATAAGAACAAAGTTAAACATTTATTATATTTAAATCGTACTTTCCTAGTGATTGTATGAAAACAAAAACTTTAAGGAAATATAGTTACTTTCAGTTAAATCAGGTGTGTAAATCACTGTTTCTCAATCATTTCAGTCTAAGGTATGTCTGTGAACTTATCAAGGTAACTGAGAGAGAGGTACCTTTATTCTTAATATCATTAAAACATAGCTATGATATTGATAGCCCCAGCTATAAATATCTTGTTCATCCATGAGTACATATCATATTTCTTCCTCCCTTGTCTCCACACACAGCTTCCAGCTTGTTTTCCCTTTCTCCATCAAATATTAGTAAAAGGAATGGGAAGAATCCATAATATTATTGTATGCAGGTTAATTTAAGATTTTCCTTAAGTGTAGTTAGGAAGCACTGACACCAGTTATTGACCTGGAGGTGTGTTCTGACCAAAAGGAAAACAGTGACCTCAAATTTACACCATAAGAATACAGTAAATGTTTTAAAATACACTCATGTGGAGGAGTAGTACTTTCTCAAAAGTATGATTAAGATTCCCCAAATTTAGGGTATCTGGATGGCTCTGTTGGTTAAACATCTACCTTCGGCTCAGATCATGATCTCAGGGTCCTGGGATCTAGCCCCACAGTGTGCCTCCCTCCAACCCGGGAATCTGCTTCTCCTTCTGCCTCTGCCCACCCCCACATCCCTCTCGCACACCCTCTCTATCTCTCAAATAAATAAATAAAATCTTAAAAATAAAAGAGATTCTTCAAATTTGCTAGCATTATGTGAAACACTGGCCTCTCTTAGCCTAAAACTACAGGGAAGATTTGACTTTGAATGAATTCTTTGAACATCCTGTAAACATAAATTTATTTTGCTTTCTTCTCTGAAGGATTAAATGTGATTTAACCCTTCCAAGTATTAATCTTTTTTTTTTTAAATAAGCTTTCCACTAAAATTTATTATTTATCTAACACATAATTGTCTATGTGTTTTAACATCACTGGTAGTATTTTAAAGGATGTTTGATACTATTGATTTACCTAGAAGAGTCAGAATTCTTTCTTGTGAAAAAAAACAAGAATTCTTTCTTGTGTACACACACTACTAGCTCTTCATTTAAGTTGCAACTAGTATACTCTCCCTCAAGTAGTTAATAAAAGTTTTTATGAATAGTTTTTTATTTTGTTTATTTAGATTACAGACCTTTGGAAATACATTATGATCTTTTTTTATTATACTAGAAGGGTAGCATAATCAGGATGACTTTTGATAATTCAAAGTCCTCAAGTCTTCCAGTAGTGACATTATACTTAAATATTCAAATACAAGGACACGTGGGTGGCTCAGCAGTTGAGCTTCTTGCCTCAGGGCATGATCCCAGGGTCCTGGAATCGAGTCCCATATTGGGCTCCCTGCTGGGAGCCTGCTTTTCCTTCTGCCTGTGTCTCTGTTTCTCTCTATGTCCCTCATGAATAAATAAATAAAATATTTTTAAAAATAAATAAATATTCAGAGAATCCCTGGGTGGCTCAGCGGTTTGGCGCCTGCCTTTGGCCCGGGGCGTGATCCTGGAGACCCGGGATCCAGTCCCGCGGCGGGCTCCCAGCACAGAGCCTGCTTCTCCCTCTCCCTCTCCCTCTGCCTGTGTCTCTGCCTCTCTCTCTCTCTCTCTCTCTCATAAATAAATAAATAAATAAATCTTTAAAATAAATAAAAATAAAAATAAATAAGTAAATATTCAAATACAAGGATTATTTTCTTGCTTGTACATACAGTGGGAAGGTTGGGTACTCTCCAGTATTTTTGGATGGGCAAGGGTGGAGTGTGGGTGGGACTTTTCATCCAGTCAACCTCTTTCCAAAGCTTTCTGTATTCTCAACAGTACTCTAAATCCTGTGACTTTTTTCTACCTATCCAGATTATTTTCCACACCAGTACTCCCTGGTTGCCTGCTATAATCAGCAATTTTCTATGGAATACTGGGTTTTTCAAATTACAGTTGAATGTTAGATATCCTTGTCTTTTTAAAGTTCCCAAACCACTTCCTGCTTGCCATAATGTCACTGAGGCTTCTACAACTCCTTTTAGCTGTCAACTGCACCTTCTATTCTATATCCAACAGGTAGCCAAGGAAGACCTACTACCTCATTCTGTGGATTTATTAAAGAAAGCAAGTTAACTCTCTGTCTAACCTTTATCTAAATTATATCCAGGGGTCTGACTTCTGAAACTAAACTTTATCTTTATTGTTTCTTCCTTAAGAAAGGAAACAACTTTATATCAGATCATAAACATGGTTAGTTTTTCTAATGGCAAATTAAAGGAAAATAAACACTAAAGAGTAACTGAAATTATAACTTAGATACATTGAAAGGCTGTTAGAAGTCCATTGGTTTACATTCTTTCCATACTATGTCCAACAAGTCATTTCAGAAATAATTTGTTAAATCAATGCTTAGTGATTCCCAGCATACATTTCATATATTTTAATGTATTATAGTGTTTCACAACCTTTAGGTAAAATTTCCCCTAAATTTAAATCTTATTTTGTCTTGTGGTTTGTGAAAGTGGAGAATAATTGCTCACCAATATTGATAAAATGCTTCATAAACCACTTGATCCTTTAGAAGGTTGAATTTTACTGAGCAGATTAGATCAGTAGGTTTCTGTTAACATTTTTTTTCCACACCTGGACTAAGTACTTAGCACTTAACTACTTTTCTCTGTGTTTAAAGAATATTCACCTGGCTTATGAATCCTTATGAAATTATATATATATATATATATATATATATCATTGCCTCTATCATTACCTATAGGTGAAAAATTAGAAATGATATGGTGTAAGCTATTGACAATATTAAGAGTTAAACACTACTGGATATTTTATTATTGTTTTGTTATTGTTCTTGTTTTAAAGCTAGAATAGAAAATCCCAAGGACTAGAAAATTCTGTTTCTTTTCTTAGTGATGTATCTCCAGCTCCTAGAAGAATGTCTGTTACATAGTAGGCATTTAAATTATATTTGAAGAATAAATGAAAAAAAAAAAAAGAATAAATGAATCAGTGAATAAAACTTTGGGGAAAAAGTGAGTGATGAAGAAGTAAAAATAAGTTATAAAACACTATATAAAGTCTCAAATACAGATATTTTTTAAATAACAGTTATTTGAAAATCATGCTTTATCATTATGAAGAATTATTACCAAATCTATGGAGTTAATGATCACTTTGATTACTTCTATGGTACAAAGCACTTCATATCTTATATTGTTTGGATTATGTGCAGTCCCTTTATGAAAGTTGCCTAACCTTGTTGGTGGTTTTATCTTCCAAATAAGAATAAACTGTGGATTTCATCAACAGCATCTTATTCTCTACTTATGGAAAGATTTTAGTCACATATACATGAAATTTGAATAGAAGTCATCAACTTTATTTTTTACAATCATGTATTTATAATTTCTCAGCCACTTACAGCATGAATGAAATAATTTAATTTTAAGTAAAACTTAACACATGACTATTTTGACCTTTAAAGAAGTGTTTTCATTCACACCTAAAAAAATAAGAAAGTGTTTTGGTTCAAATACTGCCTATTTCTAAAAGGGATTGAGGCATCCAATGCATTCCTAAATATTTACACATTTCCCTTAAATTTTCTGTAAAATCAGCATGGATAGAATTTTGTCAGTATAGATGTTGATATGAAAATCAGTACAATTTTTCAAATGTTCAAACATTTCTAGCCAAGATAATAATACACCAAACCCGCTATCAGGATCCCACTAGTAAGATAGTGGGATTTTAAGCACTTAAAGCTGAGATAATTTAATTCAGGAAATGACTATATAAAGGATGGAAGACATATGAAGCTAAATAGTCATCCCAGAGATTGACAGCCAAACAGTGCCAGACTGTAAGGTGGAGGGACCTAAAGAAAAGTGGGATGAATTCATCATCTTGTGAATCAGAATGAAAGTGGCTGGAACCACAGAGGAGAAATTGCTAATTCCAGAGATATCTGCAGAAAGGAAAGGAAAAATTCCCAGTTTCTCCCTTTATTTTATCCTTCAAGCTTGGCTAACACCTTGCATTGGCCATACACATCAAAAGGGAAATGACTCCTGCACAACTTGAAACAAAGATGAGTCAATGGAATGGATCTGAGGGCAAGCAAGCTAGAACCAGCACAAACAGAACGAATTATAGCATAAGAAAAGATGAAACAATGCTACATCTTCAGAAAAACCTAAGATATTTGCTGAAAAATCCTTAGAATTCATAAAGCAGTTATTAGAATTCATAAAGCATAAATCTTGAAGTTTATCTGAAAAAATAAGAATAAAAATATGATATATTTGTTTTAACTGAAGAAGTATGATGGAGGCTTATTCCACATGTTATTAAAATGAGTGTTTATTCATTCATTTGTAAAATATTTAATGAAGCCCTTCCTATGTTATAGGCATTTCTAACAGCAGCAAACAGGGAATCTGTTTGACAGGATAGAAAGTAGACAAGTAAGCACATAAGTGAACAAAATAGTTAAAAATTATGGTAATTTCTCTGAGGTTGACTGTAGGAGTCGACAATAGATGGAATGACCAGGAAATGTCCTTTTAAAGAAGTGACATTTGATCAGAGACTTCAAGATGAGAATCAGCCAGTTCTTTGGACTGATGAGGGAACAACATTCCTAGTTCAACAAGCTGTGTGACCTCAGGCAAGTCCTTTAATCTCTCTTCCTTGTTCGTTATCTGAAAAATGGGAATACTATAGTATTTACCTTAGTAAATACTATACTTACTTAGAGTTAAGTACTTACTTAGTGTTAAATACTTACTTAGTGTTAAGAAAATGAATTATGATGTGTGAAGTACATACAACAATGTCAGAAACACAGTAAGTATTCAATGAATGTCGACAAGGTTTTGATAATACCTGAAACTCCACTAAAAATGGATAGACATGAACAGAAAATCTACCCAAAAAAGAAATAAAAAATTACAAATAATCACATTTTATATACAATTTATTCTTACTAAGAATCCAAAAATAAATGTGAGTCATATGATTTTGTTGATTACACACATTGAAGACCATTCTATTTAAATTAACATTAAAGAGTAGACTTACAGAATTCAAAACTATTAACTTTTAATTTCAAATATTGTCAGAATGATTGAAAATATTTATCTTAGAATCCTGGAACAATTTGTATTTTTAAATGAATTTAATGTTTAAGAAGATATAGTGGAAAGCAAAGAAGTTCACTTATCAGAACTTGTAAGTAGGAAACAAGAAGTCTGGGTTCCATTATGAACCTTCACACCAAGTTTCTCCACCTGCCACCTTGAAGCATATTGAAGCTTTCATTTTCTTATATGTAGAAAAAACTAACACGAGAAAAGAAGTTTTAAAAACTCGAAACATTTCTCAGTGTGAAATATTTTTGCATACCCCAAATCTGAACTTGTACATGAGTTATCAGTAATGCTTTTATAGTTCTCCAGAAAGAATTGTGGTATATACATTTGGGGAAACCATAATAGGCTAATGTTTTGTTGGAAGTTGGGCAAATAAATGTCAACATGTTACAACAAATGCTGAGTCGATATCATTGGAGACCTGATTTTGACATTCTTAGCCTTTGAAATTTATTTATTTATTTATTTATTTATTTATTTTTTTAAGATTTAGTTATTTATTTTAGGGAGCGAGAGAGAACATGCAGGAGAGAGAAGCAGAGGGAGAGTATAGAAAGAATCTCAGGGAGTCTTCTTGCTGGCAAGGAGTCCAACACAGGGTCCAACTCATGTTCCTGAGATCATGACCTAAGCTGATATCAAGAGTCAGACGCTTAACCCAGGCACCCCTGCCTTTTGAAAATTCTAAAATAATGAAGTAATATATATAATATATATAATAATAATGATTACAATAATAAATCTTTTCAGGTGTACTTGAAAAATCAAAAACATCAAAAGGAGATACATACAACCTATATATTATTTGGAATTTCCAAGACCTGGATCCAGAATGGGGTCTTATGGCACACCCTGTGAAAATCACATGTTCTTTGAAAAATTTCTTCCAATTCCCAAGGGTTGCCACTCTTGTGATCGACACCAGGAAAAGATCTCCTTCTTCCCCTGGGCACCCTACATCCAGTGATGCAACAGAAGTGTAAATGCCACACTCTTCCAATCCCAAGCAATTTTTAAGGTCTATCCCAGCTCCAGGGCTCCCTAGATTACAGTTTAATAACTGTATTAGACCAGTCTTACTTTCTTCACTCTTTCACAGGTATTTATCTTGAAGGCAGTCTTCAATAAATATTCTACAAGCAGATCTCTATTTCCTGGAAACTTTACCTAAGAGGATTCAATGTCAGAAGTGGTTTAAGGAAGCAGGAACTATAATGGGATATTGGAGTTGAATTATCAGTTGGTCATCTGGCCACGAGGACCCGCTCATAGGTAGTAGATAAAATAGGATTAACCTCTGGCATAATGTAAATGTGCAATTGTTAAAACTTTCATCTATGTTAAACTGGATTAGGAAACTGCTGAAAGCAGATGCAATATCTCAGCCATAATAGAAGCTCAAGAAGTAAGAGCCATGAAATTGGATGGCTTCTGTTGGAGGTAACTGATATATTGGAGAAATGAAAGGAAATTCTAAGTATGAAATGATTAACCACCAACTAAAGACTATGCATAAAAGCCAGAATGCCACCCGGGTAGTTAATACATAACTTTCACTTTTTTTGTGAGTGATTGGCAGCACAAAAAAACAGCATCAGGCCCAGAACATAATTATAACAGAGCTCCAGAGACTGAATACATAATCTGGAAAAGTCTGGACCAGCAAGAGCCCTGATTGGAGAAATGTGAAGGGTGAAGACAGAATGGATACATCTGACTCAATGTTCCAGAGAATCTTGAATTAAATAAGATTCTTCTGAACTCTTTAGAGATATAAAATTATCTTACTGTATTATGTCCCAATCTAGAGCATCTTGTTTCCTGAAGATGATGCAGAAGTCTCTTCCTCACAAGAAAACATACATACTACTCTCCTCCTTTTACAGGTACAACATAACTTTTATATTCCATTATAACCCAGTCAGGAAATGCTGGCCCTGCTAACAGAGGAAAGCGATGATACCCTCTTTGAAGTGGCTGCAAGATCTGATAAGATGGAAGCTGGAAGAGTATGCATGATACTAGACTTTGCTAGATGAAAGAGGCAGAGCATAAAGTTGAGGAAGAGACAGTTTACCTGTGTAGGAGCACTCTCCTGTATTACAGAATTTAATCCTGGCTAGAATTCAAGGAATATTCTAGAATAGAGCCTGGACACCTGCAGAAAGCTATGATCCATACTAAATGAAATAGAAATGCTAGATCTTCTGTGGAAGACAATAGAAGACAATCGAAGAATGCATCAGATAACTCAGAGAAAGGGGCATACTAAAATGGAGGTGGGGTGCAGCTCTTTAGTCATGTGGCTGGCAAAGTGTTTATGCAAGACAACCATTGCTGAAGCGGATATTTCTGCAATCAAAACTTAAATCAACCACTTGTGTTACAAAAAAAGAGAAAACCCAACTGTCGAGGAATGCTACAACTCTTATTTCCTTTGCTGTACAGGATTTTCTTTTTTACTTTGATGTAGTCCCACAGGTCAAATTTTGCTTTTGATGCCTATCCTTTAGGTGTCATATCCATGAAATCATTGTCAACATCAATGTCATAAAGCTTCCTCCCTACGTTTTCTTTTGCAGGTGGATATTTAATTTCTCAGCATTTGTTAAAAAGATGACCAACTTCCCCATTGTGTATTCTTTCCACTCTTGAGGAAGAACAGTGGTCCATATATCCATGGATTTGTTCCTGTGCTCTCTATGCTATATATCTGTCTTTGTGCCAGTACCATACATACAATTTTAATTATGGAGCTTTCTAATATATTTCAAAATCAGGAAGTATATTAGCTTCAGTTTTGTTCTTTCTTTTCAAGATCACTTTGGCTACTTGGGTCTTTTGTACTTCCATGTGAATTTTAAGTCTATTTTTTCTGTTTCAGTAAAAATGCCATTGGAATTTTGATGGGAAAACCATTGAATCTGTAGATTGCTTTGGGTAGTATGGCATTTTAACAATCATGAACGTGGATGTCTTTCCATTATTTCTGTTTTCTTTAATTTCTTACATCAATGTATTATAACTTTCAGCTTAAAAATATTTTATCTCTGGTTAATTTTATTCCTACGTAGTTAATTGTTTTTTTTTATACTACTTTAAGTGGAATTATATTTTTTCAATTTCTTTTTGGATAGTTCATTGTTACTATATAGAAACACAACTGACTTTATATGTTGATTTTGTGTCATACAAGTGTACTGAATTAGTTTATTAGTTCTGACAGATTTTAATGGAATTTTTAGGGTTTTCTATTTATGAGATCATATTGTCTACAAACACAGTTTTACTTCTCTCCCCGCCCCTACATTTTTTACTTGCAAAACTGCTCTGGGTATGACTCTTAGTACTTTGTTAAATAGAAGTGGCAATAGTGGACATCCTTGTCTCGTTCTTGATCTTAGAGGAAGAAAGTATCAGCTTTTCACTATGGATTCTGGTGTTAGTTGTGAACTTGCCATATATGGCCTTTAATATGTTGAGTGGTAAGTTCCCTCTATCCTCAATATGTTAAGAGTTCTTGATCATGAATGGGCGTTGAATTTTGTCAAATGTTTTTCTCACATATATTGAAATGATCATATGATTTGTAACTTTCATTCTTAATGTGGTGTATCATGTTTACTCATTTGCATAATACTGAACCATCATTTCATCTAAGGGATAAATTCCACCTGATAATGGTGTGTGATCCTTTTACTGTCCTATTGAATTTGCTTGCTAAAATTCTGTTGTGTGTTTTACCGTTTATATTCATCAGGGGTATCGCCCTATAATTTTCTTTTCTTGTAGTATTATTATCTCAGTTGTAATGTCCTCTCTCATCCCTAATCTTTCATTTTTGCCAGTTTCATTGATTTTTTCTGTTGTCTTTCTAGTCTGTTTTTCATTTATTTCAGCTCTAATTTTTATTTTATTTCCTTCCTTCTATTAACTTTGAGCTCAGTTCTTCTTTTTTCTTGTTCTTTGAGATGTTTATTTGACGTCTTTTTTCTTCCTTAATGTAGGCATTTTTCATTACAAACTTCCCTCTTAGAACCACTTTTACTGCATCCCATAAGTTTTAGTAGGGCGTTTTTCACTTTAATTAGTCTCAAAATAGTTATTTCCTTTCTAATTTTTCTTTGACCAGTTAGTTCCTCAGAAATGTGTTATTTAATTTCCACATATTTGTTCTCCCAATTTTTTTCCTGCTACTGATTTTTAGTTTCATGTCATTGTGATTAGAAAAGATATTTGATATGATTTCAATTTTCTTAAACATTTTAAGACTTGTTTTGTGTCCTATCCTTGTGAGCTATTCTTGGTAGCATTCTGTGTATATTTAAGGAGAATATGTATTATGATGTTGTTGAATGAAATCTGTATATGTCTGTGATGTTTATTTGGTCTATAGTGTTGTTCAACTCTGCAGTTCCTTATTGATTTTCTGTCTAGTTGATCTAACCATTGTCGGATGTGGGATACTGAAGCCTCCTTCAACAATTTTTTAGATAGTTTTATTTAAAATACAGTGTAACACAAAAATAATAGTTATTATAGATAATAAAAAGTATTATTATTGCATTCCTGCTTATTTCTCCCTTCAGTTCTGTTACTATTTGCCTTATATATTAGGTACTCTGAAGTTAGGTGCATAAATATTTATAATTTTAATAACTTTCTAGTAAACTGACTCTTTCATCATGATGTAATAGCCTTCTTGATCTCTTGTAACAGTTTTTTTTACTTAAAATCTATTTCGTTTGACATAAATATAGCCAAGATTACCATTTGCATGAATATCTTTTGTAGTCCCTTTACTTTCAGTTTATGTGAACCCTTAAAGCTGAAATAAGTCTCTTGTAGACAGCATGTGGTTAGAACTTGTTTTTATCCATGCAGCTAGTCTATGTCATCTGATTAGGTAATCTAATCCATTTACATTTAAAGTAATTATTGGGATGCCTGGGAAGCTCAGTGGTTAGCCACTGCCTTTGGCTTAAGGCATGATCCCAGAGTCCAGGATCGCATCCCACATCAAGTCCTGCATCGAGTCCTGCATCCAGGTTCTCACGGAGAGTCTGCTTCTCCCTCTGCCTCTGACTCTGCCTCTCTCTCTGTGTCTTTCATGAATAAATGAAAAATCTTTAAAAAAAGTAATTATTGATAGTTGAGGGCTATTGCTCTTTTACTTATTGTTTTATATCTGTTTTGCAGGGGTTTTGTTCCTTTCTTCCTCTCTTGTTATTCTTCCTTTGTGACTTGATGATTTTTTATAGTGATATGCTTTCATTCCTTTCTCTTTATCCTTTGTGTACCTACTATAAGTTTTTTTGTGTGTAATTATCATGGTTAAAGGGATTCCTGGAGTCAGCTCCAATGCTTGGGTGGGTGGGGGAGTGTTCCCACATATCCACAAGCTATTTTCTGACACCAGGTCAAAGTTTTATAATTCAGTTCAACTCTGACATTACCTGGAGATAGCATTAGATCCCACAGGTTAAAGGATTAGTCCTATAAGACTGCACCCCCTCTCACTTCAGGTGCCAGTCACAGATCGAGGTTATTACCTGTGGTTTTGGCTGACTGGCTATAGATTGGAGGTTCCAACAACACCCTCCTTTGCTAAAGCAACTCACAAAACTCAACAGTATTTTTTTTTTTACTTACAAGATAAGATCACCAGTTTATTATAAAAGAACATAACTCAGGAACAGCCAAATGGAGAGGATGGACAGGGTAAGGTTTAGGGAAAGAGTGTGGAGTTTCCATGCTCTCTCCAGGTATACCACTCCACTCCCCAGCACCACCATGTGTTCAGCTACCTAGAAGCTCTTTCTTTCTTTCTTTCTTTCTTTCTTTCTTTCTTTCTTTCTTTCTTTCTTTCTTTCTTTTCTTTCTTCTCTTTCTTTCTCTCTCTTTCTTTCTTCTCTCTTTCTTTCTTCTTTCTTTCTTTCTTTCTTTCTTTCTTCTTTCTTTCTTTCTTTCTTTCTTTCTTTCTTTCTTTCTTTCTTTGTTTTGGATTTTTACAGAGGCTTCGTTATATAGGCATGATAGATTAAATCATTAACCACCAGTGATTAAACCAAATCTACTCCCAGAGATAGAGGAGTGGGATTACAGTTTCAACCCTCTAATCATATGATTAACTCCACTGGCAAGGATCCCTATCCCTAGGTGAGTTCGAAAAGTCATCTTATTAGCATAACAACAGTTACCTTTTTGGTGCTCATCAGCTTCTTAAATTCCAAGGGTTTTATGAACTTTGTGCCAGAAATGAGGATTAAGACAAAAATATATATTATTTATTATTAATCACATCATAATAGGAATTAAATGAATCTCATATTTAGAACAGTATTTTTAAGTCAATGACAACTTAAATTCACTTGAATACAAAAACTCAATACTTTTATTCCCCAATCATACTTTAAGCTATTGATGTTGCTATTTACATATTTTATATTGTTTCAATTAACTAGCTATTATTATAGTTATTATCCTGTCTTTTAACTTTTATACTAGAGTTAAAGGTGAGTTAGGGCATTCTGAATTGATTGTATATTTGTCTTCACCAGTGATTTTATACTTTCATATGTCTTCATGTTAGTAATTAATGTATTTTTGTATCAACTTGAAGAAATTCCTTTAGCATTTTATGTAATGTAGATCTAGTAGTGGTGAACTCCCTCAGTTTTTATCTGTCTGGGAAAATATTTATTTCTTCTTTATTTCTGAAGAACAGCATTGCCAGGTATTGTAACCTTAGTTGGCAGGTTTTTTTTTTTTTTTCTCTGTCAGCACTTAGAATGTATCATCCCATTTTCTCCTGGCCTGTAGGATTTCTGTTAAGAAAGCTGCCAATAGGCTTATGGGGACTTCCTTCTATATAATGAATCACTTTTCTCTTGCTGCTTTAAAAATTCTCTCTTTGAGTTCTGACAATTTGATTTAATGTGCTTTGGTGTAGGCCTCTTAAATTCAGTCTGTCTGAGCTTCATAAATCTAGATGTCTATTTCCCTCCCCAGATTTGGGGAGTTTCCACCTGTTATTTCTTTAAATAGACCTTTTTCCCCTTTCCTTTACCCTTTTTTTTCCTTTAGGAATCCTATGATGTATATATTAGTTTAATTTTTTAAGGGAATATGGGAGTTTTTTTTAAATTTAAGATTTTATTTGTTTATTAATGAGAGACAAAAAGAGAGAGGCAGAAACACAGGGAGGGGGAGAAGCAGGTTCCCTGTGAGGAACCTGACATGAGATTGGAGCCCAAGACCCAAAGATCACAACCTGAGCTGAAGAGTGACCAATTCAACCACTGAGCCACCCAGGCAGGCATCCCTATATTACTTCACTTACTGATTCCATAAACCTCTTAGGTTTTCTTCACTTCTTTTCATTCTTCTTTTCTTTGCTTCTCTGGCTGAATAATTTTAAATGACTTGCCTTCGAGCTTGTTGATTTTTTTTTCTGCTTGTACCAATCTGTTGAAATCCTGTAGTAATTTTTTAAATTCAATTATTGTACTTTTCAGCTCCACTATTTCTATTTGTTTTTTATTAGAGTTTATGTCTTTTTGTAGATATTCTCATTTTGTTCATGTGTCATTTTCCTGATTTTATTTAATTGTCTGTTAGTGTTTTCTTATCTCATTGAACTCCTTTTAGGCCATCAATTTAAATCACTCATCAGGAAATTCATAAATCTTCATTTATGGGTCAGTGATAGGAGATTTTTTTTCCCTTTGACTGTGGCATATTTTCCTGATTCTTCATGCTCCTTGTAGAATGCATTGGTAACTGCACACTTGAAAACATGGCACCTACTTCCAAACTCCTACAGAGCTAACTGGTTTAAGAGAAGAACTAATTCAGGCAAGGTTATTTTGTTTTCCTTATCTATTTTGGTGTGACTTTTTACAGCCTTATGTTCCAGAGGTGCTGCAACTTTTTTTTTTCTTTCAAGTTCTTAATTGTATTCTGGATTTCACATAAAGCCATTTTGATCCAAGTATAATTGTATTAGTTTTTCTGTGGAGGAAGGAAGGCTAGGACTTCTTGTTCCACCATCTTGCTAATGTCACCTCATCACTATTATATAGATATTTGTTTTCTCTAAAGTATAAAATATTAGCAATATTGTCAGTGAGAGACATATAATAGAAATGAATTCATTATTTTTAAAAATGTTGACTTTACAAGTCGCTGTATAAAATATAAAATATATGGTTCTAGGTTTAATTTATCTTGATACTTTAATTGCTGTAAGTGGAAAGAGTCTACTCTAAGTATTAATGATATTTACTCTTCCACTCTACCCATGACTTAGGTGAATGTTTTTCTTGAACTCAGCAATGTTCTTGCAAATTTCAAAAAGTGTTATGTGTCTAAATGTTTTTTAAAGATGACTTCAAATTCACTGAAAATCTTTATTTTGAAAGGTTTAGATAGTTAAAAATACATATTTCCATTTTTGATGAATGCAGGTATGAAAGCTTTGTAGGTAACACAGGTGGGCTTTGGCACTGATTGCATGACAGAAGTATTTCCATACATATGTTTTCAAAAAGTTTCTCCATAGTATAATTTTCCATTCAAAAGCTATTGCCAGGGCACCTGGGTGGGTCAGTGGTTGAGCATCTCCTCTGCTCAGGGCATGAACCTGGGGTCCTAGGATCAAGTTCCGCATCAGCCTCCTTACAGGGAGCCTGTTTCTCCTTCTGCCTATGTCTCTGCCTCTCTCTGTGTCTCTCATGAATAAATAAATAAAATATTTTTTAAAAGCTATTACCTTTTTTTTTAGTCATTATTAAAATGTCATCTTTACCTTGAAGTGAAGTGTGCAAAAGAAAAAAAAGATTATTAGGCTGGGCATTATTGACATCCATTTTATAATCTTTAAAAGTTTAGTAAATGTAAAGGTGCCTGGGTAGCTCAATTGGTTAAGCCTCTGCTTTGGCTCAGGTCATGATCTCAGAGTCCTACGATCTGGCCCCATGGTGGTGGCAGTGGCTGGCTCCCTGCACAGTTGGGAGTCAGCTTCTCCCTCAGCCCCTCTCCCTGACTTGGGTGTTCTCACTCTCAAATAAATAAATAAAATCTTCCAAAAAGAAGTTTGGTAAATCTAAATTTTAGGGGAGATAACAGAAAAAAAATATGTAATTTATTTGTACTCACAATTCTTTTAAATACTTTTCCACCAGATATTTTTATGAACACTCCCAATCACATATGAAATATTATAATAAATCAACTATATTTTTGTATGTGTTATAATAAAACCTTTTATATAAAAATGGGTGAGCTATTGTTTTCTTACCCTTCCATGTTTAGATGAATCAAAATATTTGCTTTGCATACATTGCAAACAAAAGAGGGAAATAGATGGTATACTTTATAGTTGGCTGTATTTCAAGTCTTTTTTTTTTTTTGATTGAAATTATCTACACTGATGACATCTTTGCACCTTTTCAGCTACAACTCCTTTACTGCAGAGGTTTATCTATGAATAATTTTGAAAATGAATATTTCATATAGCGATATTACTGAACAGAACTTCAAAATTATCTTTTCTTTATTGTTTTCAAAGCAGGCACACTTAAACGGTTATACTTACACTGTTTTTCCAAGAAACATTTTTATTAAAGATACTTTTAAATCATCTCCAGTACATCTTTCTTTTACTGACCACACACATAAAAATGGTCGTTTCGGTTTTATTATTGAGGCAGATTTAATCATAATCATAACTTGAGAAATGTTAGAAACATCTGTACTTCCTCTTAACAGAAATCCTCTGGTGCTGTGCAATTTGTTCGAATTTCTTTTTCTATAAATTTTTGGCACTATTTTCTGTTTCTTTTAAAGTACTTTCTGTTAAGTAAATAGATCTTAGTTTTTGAGACATATAGTTTTGCTAGTATAATTTGAGCCATCTTACTACAAGCAAGAAGAAAGGGGAAAAAAATTTATCAAATGGTATGAAATTGTTTTTTTTAAAAGATTTATTTATTTTATTCATGAGAAACAAACCTTCTATAACACAGAATTAACCATTTTAAACTGAACAGTTCAGTGAATATAAATAAAACATACAAGATCTTGTACGTCTAGTTTTTTTCACTTATCATAATATTTTAAGGTCCACCCACATTGCAGTTTTTATCAGTATTTCATTAATTTTTATGGCCAAATAATATCCTATTTTACGTATACATCACAATTGGTTATCCATTCATATGTTGATAGACATTTGGGTTATTTCCACCTTTTGGCTATTGTATATATATACAATATATATATATTGTATATATTATATATATTGTATTGCTACGAAGTTGTATGTATATCTATTTGTTGTAGTACCTGTTTCAATTCTTTCGGGTATATATTTAGGTATAAAATTGTGGGGTATGTGGGAATTCTGTGTTTTACTTTCTGAGAACTACAAAACCTTCTTTCCATAGTAGCTAAAATGCTGACATTTCTACCAGCAAAGTATGAGGGTTGGTTCCATTTACTCCACCTATCACCAACACTTGTCTTCATTTTTTATTATCATATCCATTCTAGTAGTTATGAAGTGATATCTCATTACAGTTTTGATTTACATTTCCTTAATGACTGATGATGGTAAGCATTTTTCATGTACCTGTTGGCAATCTGGAAATACTCTTAGAAGGAATGTTTACTTATATCATTTACCAATTTTTAAATGGTTTATCTGTCTTTGTCATTGAGGTATCAGAGTTCCTTATATATTCTATAGAGACACTTCTCAGATATATGATTTGCAGATATTTTATTTTGTACATTATCTTTTCACTTTATGTGTCTTCTGAGGCACAGTGGTTTTTGTTCTCATGAAGTTTAATTTATCTATTTTTACTTTTGTTGTTAGTGGATTTTGGTGTCATATCTAAAAATCCATTGGTGGGCGGCCTGGGTGGCTCAGTGGTTTAGCTCCACCTTCAGCCCAGGGCCTGATCCTGGAGACCCGGGTTCAAGTCTCATGTCAGGCTCCCTGCATGGAGCCTGCTTCTCCCTCTGCCAGTGTCTCTGCCTCTCTCTCTCTGTGTCTCTCAATAAATAAATAAAATCTTTTTAAAAATTTTTAAAAAATTAAAATCCATTGGTAAAATTATAAAGATTTATCTTCACACTTTTTTTTTTAATCTAAGAGATTTGTCATTTTAGCACTTATAATTAGTCAATCTATTTTGATTTAATGTTTATATATGATATGGGGTAGGATTCCAACTTTATTTTCTGTATGTGGTTATCCAATTGTTTCATCACCATGTGTTGAAGAGACTATTATTCCATAGCAGAAGAGACTATTATTTTCCCATGAAGAGTCTTGGTATCTTTATCAAAATCAATTTGCAATAGATATATAAGTTTATTTCTGGATATCAGTCTTATTCCACTAGTCAATATATCTGTGCTTTTGCCAGTATTACAGCCTGTTGTTTACTGTAGCTTTGTAGTTAGTCTTGAGTTTAATAGTATAAGTCTTTCCAACTTATAAAGTTGCCCTTCCAACTTTACTTTTGCAATATTGTTTTAGCTCTTTAGGGCCCCTTGCAAATCCCTATGAATCAGATGCTCAACCTTTCCATTTTGGCAAAGAGAACATTGCTATTGATAGGGATTGAACTATATCTGTAGATCACTTTGGAAAACATTACTATCTTAAAAATGTTGATGACAATGGACACAGTATATCTTTATATTTATGTACATGGACACAGTATATCTTTATATTTATGTACATTTTCTTTAATCTCTTTCAGAAAAATATAATATTGAAAAATGCAATATTTTGTAGTTTTCAACTCTATCATCATCTTTTAAATTATTTCTAGGCATTTTACTCTTTTGGATGTCATCATAAATGGAACTTATTTCTTAATTTCCTTTTTGGATTGTTCATAGCTGGTATATAGAATCACAACTGATTTTTGAGCGCTGATCTTGGACTTTACAATTTTTTTTTATTTTTCTTTATGTAATTTTGTATTGCCTAGTTACTCTGGCTGTAACTTCTGGCAAAATGTACAGCATCAATGAAAGCAGACATCATTGTCTTGTTCCTGATGTTAGGGAGAAAGTTTTCAGTCTTTCAACATTGAGTATGTTGTTATATAAATGCCCTTAATCACATTGAAGAAATTACCCTCTATTTTCAGTTTTCTGATTGTTTTTATAATAAAACTATGGATTTTGTGAGTGCTTCCACTGTCAGTTGGGATGATCATGTGATTTTTTAATTTTGATCTATTAATATGGTTTATTACATTGATTTTCTTGAGTATAAACCTTTTAATAGGATGACATAAACCTTTAGAATTAGGTTTGCCAGCATTTTGTTGAGGATTTGGCATCTATATTCATAAGGAATTTTGCTTTGTAGTTTTCTTTTCTTATGGTGTTTTTGGCTTTGGTGACAGGATAATATTTGCCTTGTAGAATAAGTTATAAAGTGCTTCCATCTAATTTTTTGAATAGAGAAAAAATACTATGTCTTCTTCAAATGTTTGATGGTTTCACCATCAAAACCATCAGATCATTGACTTCTTCCTCGAATGCTTTCATTATTGATTCAATCTTTTTCCTTTTTATGGGTCTGTTCAGATTTTCTATTTGTTGTTTAAGTAATTTGTGTATTTCTAAGAGTCAATCAATTTCTATTTGTTGTTTAAGGTAATTTCTGTATCTATTTCTATAATCTAGGTTGTTTAATTTGATATATATATATATATGCATATATTTATTTATTCAGAGAGAGAGAGAGAGAGAGAGAGAGAGGCAGAGACACAGGCAGAGGGAGAAGCAGGCTCCATGCAGGGAGCCCGACGTGGGACTCGATCCCAGGACTCCAGAATCACACCCTGGGCTGAAGGCTGCGCTAAAGTGCTGCGCCACCGGGGTTGCCCAATTGTTTAATTTGTTGGCAAAAATTTTCTTATAGTATTATAAGCCTTTTTATTTCTATAAGACCAGTACTAACATTTCTGCCTTTCTGGTTTTAGTTATTTGCATCCTTTTTCCCCTACCACTCTAGTCAAATTCTGTGTATTTTGTTGATCTTTCCAAAGAACCAACTTTTGGTTCCACTGATTCTTTCTACTGTTTTTCTATTCTCTATTATCTATATTCTAGTCTTTATTATTTCCTTCTTCTGCTAGCTTTGGTTTAGTTTACTTTTTTTTCTAATTATTTAAGTTATTTATGTTATCGATTTGTGTTCTTCCTTTATAAAGTATACTGTTTACTGTTATGAATTTCCCTCAGAGCATTGTTTTCACTATATCCCACAAATATTGGAATGTTCTGTTTTGTTTCATGTGTCTATAAGTATTTTACTTCACCATGATTTTCCCTTTGACCTAATTGCTTGTTAAGAATATTTTGTGTAGGGGCACCTGGGTGGCTAAGTAGGTTAAGTGTACAACTCATGATTTTGGGTCAGGTCATGATCTCATGACCTGATTTTATTCTGAGATCAAGCCCTGTGTCAGACTCTGTGCTTAGAGGAGGGTCTGTTTGAGATTCTCCCTCCACCCCCTCCCACCCACTCTCACTCTTTCAAATAAATAAACAAATCTTTTTTTTTAAAGATTGTGTTGATTTCCACATATTTGTAAATTTTCCAGTTTTCCTTCTGTTATTATTTCTAGCTTCATCCCATTGTGTTCCAAGAAGATGCTTTATATGCTATCAATCTTCTAAAATTTATTGAGATTTGTTTTGTGGCCTAAAAACAAATGTTTATCCTGAAGAATGCTTCACGTGCCCTTGAGAAGAGTATGTACTGGGCATTGTTGGGTAAGAATGCTTTTTGTCTTTCAGCCCTAGTCAGTTTATATTATTGGTCAAAGCCTCTCCTTCCTGTGGCTTTTTGTCTAGATACTCTATCCATTTTTTTTAATGATTTTATTTATTTATTCATGAGAGACATAGAGAAAGAGAGGCAGAGACACACAGGCAGAGGGAGAAGCAGGCTCCATGTAGGGAGCCCAACATGGGACTTGACCCCAGGACTCCAGGATCAGGCCTTGGGCAGAAGGCGGTGCTAAACCACTGAGCCATCTGAGCTGCCCTGCACTATCTATTATTGAAAATGGGTTATTAAAGTCTCCTAACTATTATTGCAGGACTGTATATTTCCTTTTTCAATTATGTTAATATTTGTGTCATATTTTTGATGCTCTACTGTTTGGTTTGTATGCTTATAATTATATATTCTTGATGAATTGATCCTTTTATTAATATATAATGTCTTCCGTTATCTCTTACAGCAATTTTTGGCTTGTTGACTACTCTGTCTGTTAATAGTGTAGACATTTAAGCTCTCTTTTGTTTATTATTTGGATGTACTATCTTTTAGACACTTTTTTGGGACTCTTTGTGCCTGATGCAAAATTCATATGTTGAAATTTCAACCCTCAGTGTGATGACAATAAGGGTGAGGCCCTAATGAATGATGTTAGTGCTTTTATAAGAAGAGACACAAGAGCTTTCTTCCTTTCTCTCTGCCATCTCTCTTCCTTTCTCTATCTGCCATATATATATATATATATATATATATATATATATCCATTTGTATCCATGTGAAAACCAGGAAGTAGGACCTCACTAGACACCAAATTTGCCAACACCTTGGTCTTGAAAATTTCAGGTTCCAGAACTGTAAGAAATAACTGTTGTTTAAACTACCCAGTCAATGGTAATTTGTTATGGGATCCAAACTGACAACCATTATTTAATTTTCAACCTATTTGTGCTATTTGTATCTTTGGATCTAAAGTGAGTCTCTTATAGAGAGACATAGTTGAATCTTAAAAAAAAAAATTCATTCAGTAAATTTTTATGTTTTGATAGGTAAACTTAATCACTTACATTTAAAGTAATTACTAATAAAGAAATTCATCAGTATCTTTCTGAATCCAGTGAGAAATTGATCAAGTAAACATTAGGGAACATGGTAATTAGAGTAGATTCTGGTCCTTAGTGGAAAAAAAAATCATTACCTGTACCATTGAGGTATTATCAATAGTATGATGCTGCTTCCATGATTATCAGTTCTGTATTCCAAATGCCCAGAAAAAGAGTGCAATAGACACAGTAGTATGGAGAGTCCTATCTCTGAATTGGTCTTTTATGACATGGGTTCAAGATTTTTTTTACCTTAAATTTAGCAGAATGACTTTCATAGTGGCCATGTATGTATGAGAGCAAAGAGAATTCCCAGAAGTGATTCTTGGGAGTATAAAATTATAGGTTTCCACTAGACTCCTCATTTATCTGCTATTTAACTTTTTATCATGTACCAGATATTGTGAGAAGAACTTAGAACACAAATATAAACATAAGAGCATTTTTCCTTCAAAGAATGTCCAATCTATGTGAGAGGAAGATAAAAAACAATACGGGTGGAAGATAAATAACAATATGGGTGGAAAAGAAATTATAAGCAGTGAAAAAGTACAAAGGGGAAAGATTAATTCTCCCTGAGAAGAGCATGGAAGTTATATCAGATAGAATTGCCTCAGGTTGCAAATAACAGAAAACTGACCTATAATCACTTAAATAGAAGAAAAACAGTTTCTTATTTGATTATCACATGGTTAAGATATGTGGATGTTGAGATTAGGTCAGCAGTTCAGTGAATGATGCCAAGTTCTTTCCCTCAAAGTCACAATATAGCTGCTAGAACTCAGCCTGGAAGTCGGTAAAGTCTGTTTCTTTTTATCAAAAAGGAAGGAAGGAAGGAAGGAAGGAAGGAAGGAAGGAAGGAAGGAAGGAAGAAAGAAAGAAAGAAAGAAAGAAAGAAAGAAAGAAAGAAAGAAAGAAAAGCAAGCTATCCCAAACCCTCAACCTGACACGTTTATTTCTCACAAGATCTACCATAGGTATAAAGAGGCTTTTAAAAAAGTGTTTGTCTCCCCCAAGACCTTTAGAGACCTTGCGACTGATACTCCCACCAGGGAATCACTGAAATTGTTTCTTCTAAAATCTTGATGCAGTTTTCCTGTCTGCACTTCTTATTTCTGTATCCTTTCCTCATTTTCCCATCTGTGCCCATGGTCATCTATGAACATTATATGTGTCTTTGCATCGCCTCTAATGGTTCTTCTTCAGTCTCTGCCCTATTCTTTTATGAACCCTGTACACATGATAAAGGAACTCCCCCTTATTCTCAAGTTCACAACATATTTACTTCTCTTTGCCTGACTGAAATTGAGTCTCAGAGCTTTCCACACTTTAAGGTCAGCAGGTGAAGTTCATTTTCTCTTTATTTTGCAGCCACTGCTTAAAGATCACGAACTCTCCATCCTTGCATAAAAACTCAGGAACTTTTGAAGCATTTGACATTTTAGCTATTTGATTCTCTACACTTCCTTATTGTTTGTTGCTATACACCCCGATTTTGCAATTAATTTAGGATTTTTTTCTCTCCACTTTAACTTCTGCCATTGTCCTGAAAGGATTACAAGATCCAAATGGATTCCAAAGCTAACACATTGCTCTTCCCCCCAGGTCAAGGGGCAGTTAGGCTCTGATAAAATCCCAAAAGATTAGGCTCTGGTAAAACAGTTTCTCTTAGGAGCAGACCTTATTAAGAAGAACAGAAAGCTGTTGTATATTTTAGCATTATTCCTTTCTCTCTCTCCCTGCCAGAAGCATGAGTGGATTTTTCTCCAATATTCACTGTGAGAATCTGGTAAAGCTATTGGAGCTAAAGATTACAAGTGTGAGTTTTTTGACTGATTGCCCTTGAAGTTTTTGACTCAGAATTCCCCACACCGAGCCTCTAGCAGTTCATTTATTGCAGTTTAGATTTTCCTTTGCTGGTACTACATTGGTTTCTGCTCCAGTAAATTGTGATTCTTTGTATCTCCCTGTCTCCCTCTCTAATTTTGAGAGCAGCAGTTGGCTGTGTGATCTTAGTTCTCCAATGAATCTAAGAAGAGTTGTTGAGTTTTCATCTTTTAACATGTCTGTTAGGATGAAGTCCTATTCCAAGTCCCTTATACATGGAAACCACAAGGCTATAACCTTAATTTTTAGTGGCCTATCTTTACAGCCCAGTTCTAGAATTTCTTGAAGTGTTTTTATTTTTTTCCTACATTGAGAAGTTGGAATTTCTGGGTGTAATTTTTCAAGAGATAAAAATAGCCAACAGTGTCTATATTTAACAAAATACTTCAACATATTCTTTCAAATGTTCTCTAAATTTCATTCAGTATCTACTAAGAGCTAACATTTAGGCACTGGTGATGTAGTAGCAAAACAAAACAAAACAAAAAAACAGACAGAAGTACCTTCATATCTGGATTTTCCTTCCTAGGACAGGAGACTAAAAAACAACAAAATAAATATGTATTAAAGGCCTGCCTCGTTTCACTCACCGCACTTTATTACAGTCCACAGATACTGCATTGTTTGCGAATTGAAGGTTTGTGGCAACCGTTCATCAAGCAAGTCTACCACCACCATTTTTTCCCCAATATTTGCTCACTTTGTCTCTATCACATTTTGGTAATTCTTACAAAATTTCTTTTTCATTATTACTACACTTGAATTGCTGCAACCTTAGAATAAAGCTTTAATGGCTGAGGGGTTGCTTCTTATGGATGAACCAAAAATATAGGTTCATTAGATGAAATCTTCTCCTGGTGAAAATGCTGTGAAAGTTGCTGACATGACAATAAAGGATTTGGAATATTATATAAACTTAGTTGATAAAGCAGTGGCAGGGTTTGAGAGAATTGACTCCAATTTTGGAAAAAGTTCTACTATGAGTAAAATGTTATCAAACAGCATTGTATGCTACAGAGAAATCATTTGAGGGAATAAAAGTCAATAAGTGCAGCAAACTTCATTGTTTTCTTAATTAAGAAGTTGCCACAGCCACTCCAGCCTTCAGCAGCCACCACCCTGACCAGTCAGCAGCCCTCAATATCAAGGCAAACCCTCCATCAGCTAAAAAGATTAGAACCCACCAAAAGCTCAGATGATAGTTAAAGCATTTTTTAATAATAAAGCATTTTAAAATTAAGGTATGTACATTGTTTTTTAGACATAATACTATTGTACACTTAATAGGTAGTATCAACATAGCTGTAAATGCACTGGCAAACCAAAAAATTAATTTGATTCTCTTTATTGTGACATTTGCTTTATTGCAGCAGTCTGAAACTGAATCTGCAATAGCTCCAGGGTAGGCCTGTGTGTTAAATAATGAAAGCGCTACAAAGGAAAATTAAATCTGGAAAAGGGGTTGTGAAATCGGATATATCTGCGAGATTTCAGATGGCAAGATAAAGGAAAGCCTCATTAGAAATTTTAAACAAGGAAAAATGAGGGAGCATGCAAATAGTGTGAGGAAAGTATTCCAAGCAGGGTCAACAAGTGCAAAGTCCTGGAGACAAGAATATGCACCACAAGTTAGAGAAAGAAGGAAACCAGTGTGACTAGTGTGGAAAGAACCATGAGATCTTGTGGATTTTAATAAGTCCCTTGATTTTTTAATCTGGGAAAGATGGAATGCCAAGGATATTTTTGAGCTGGGCAATGGCATCATTTATCTGTCTTTACAAATAATTCTGGCCTCTTTGTTGAAAATAGACTGCCAGGAGGCTAAAGATAGAAACAAAGAAGACTGGGAGGAGGAGGCATTGTAAAATTCCAGGTAAAAGTTGATGGAATCTTGGACTACAGTGGTGGCAATGGATGAGAGAACTGGCCAAATTGCAAAAACATCCATTTTGAAGATAAACAGGATTCTTAACACCAAAGATTCTAAAATTATTATAATACGATACTAGAAAGTGTTACTTTGATATTTATAACATGATACTAGAAGGTGTTACTTTGGTACATTACTCTAATTTCAATGAATTTTGAAATAGTTTTATTTGAAACCACATTTTATATAGATACTAGCACAATAATTCTCTATTTCTCTTTTTGATAACTGTAATGCTCAAATTTAATGGATTCATTCATTTTTACTAAGTTTGAAAAATAAACCAATTTATTTTTTGAGCAAAGAAGTCCCAGTCTCCAAATGAAGAAAATACATAGGGGAAATAATTTTTGCATTTACCAAATGACACTGGTATGTATAAAATCAGTGGAACTTTTTGTAATTTGTTTTTATTAAAGTATAGCATATGGGCAATACAAGTCAAAAAAAAAAAAACAAAAAAAAACAAAACACACTTTTAAGAATTTTTACAAAGTAAGCCCGATCATTTAACCAAAACTCAGATAAAGAATTATAACATTAGGAAAATGGAGATTGTTCCCTTAGGAAAATGTCATCTGGTGACCCTTCTAATTATTACTTACCCTCATGGGATAACCACTATTCTGACTTCTAACAGTTTAAATTAGTTATATATATATATATATATATATATATATATATATATATACATATTTAACCTTATACAAATGGAATTGTATATTATGTGTTAATCTGTTTTCCTTCACTCAACAGTATTTGTGAGGTTCACTCAGGTCATTACATATAATTGTAGTTGGCTCATTTTCATTGTTGAATATGGTACTATGGTACTCCATTATGAATCTATCACAATTTATCCATCTAATTGCTGGGGATTTGAGTTATTTCCATTTTTGGCTATTATATACATGTTCATATATTTTGGTGATCATAACTGAAAGTTCTGTTGAGTAGATACTCAAGAGTATACAGGGCATGTATATGTCCAATATAATAGATAGAATCCACCTCCATAGTAACACTGCACCAGTTTACACTTCCACTGGAAGTGGGGGTCTATTTCTGGGCTTTCTATTCAGTACTACTGATTTATGTGTCTACTCTCTGACCAACGCCACATGTTCTTGATAGCTGTAGTTTTTCATAAAGACTTGAAATTGGATAGTGTGACTTCTCAGACTGTATTTATTCTTCCTGTTCAGTATTTTTTAGGATCTACCCTTTTCTATATGAATTATTGACTCAATTCATTAATATGCATAGGGTGGCTAGATGGAATTTTTATTGAGATTATGTTGGACATATAGATCAAGCTCGAAAGAACTGGCATCAAAACAATTTTGATTCTTCTGATCCATGGATATAAAATACCTTATATTTATTTAGATCTTTGATATTTTCATTACACAGCCTCATAGTTTTCTGCCTGTGAATTATTTTGTCAGAAAAAAGTATTTTGGAGGGGGAGGAGAAGAGGAGGTGCTATAGTAAATGGTATTGCTTATTTTAATTTCTGAGTTAAAATGTATAGAAAAGTATCGTCTTTTGTATACTCGTCAGGTATCCTGCAATCTGGAATAAATTTTTACTCTTAGTTCAGGATTATTTTAGATTGCTTGAGATTCTCTACAAAGACAATCATCTGTATACAAAGATACCAGTTTTATTTCTTTATAATCTGTGTATCTTTTATTTCTTTGTTTTTTCTTATTGTATTAGCTAGAACAATCAATATAATGTTGAATATGAGTGGTAAGATCAGGCATCCTTGCTTTGTGCTTGATCTTACAGAAAAATGTGTTAAGTCTCTCACTAATAAGCATCACATTACTGTAGGTTTTTCGTATTTGTGCTTTATTAGGCTAAGGAAACTCCCCTCTCAATTCCTATATTTTTTTTTTTACTTTTTTCTTTAAACAAATGGATGTTTAATTTTATTGACTACTTTTATGCATCTATTTATATAACTATGTTTTTTTCTTATTACAGTGTTAATATAATAAATTATATTGACTAATGTGCAAATAATTGGGTCAAGTTTCGATTCCTGCAATGACCCCATTGGTCAGGATTTATTATCCCTTTTACTTATTGCTGGATTAAATTGATAATACTTTCTTAAGGATTTTGCTTTTATGTTCCTGAAGGATACTAATCTATAGTTTTCTTTCTTTGTAAGCTCTTTATCTGCTTTTGGTAATAGAGCAATGCTAAGCTGATGAAATGGGTCAAGAAGTATTCCATAGCTTTTTGGGGGAAGAGATTGTGGAAAATTAGTATTATTTTCCCGTTAAATATTTGGTTGAATTTTTCTGAACCTAGTGCTTCTCTCTTTTCCTTCCTTCCTACCTTCCTTCCTTCCTTCCTTCCATCTTTCCTTCCTTCCTTCCTTCCTTCCTTCCTTCCTTCCTTCCTTCCTTCCTTCCTTTCCTCCCTCCCTCTCTCTCTCTGTCTTTCTCTCAAAGGTTTTAAATTAACTCAATTATTAACTACTTTGTTAGGTATACGGCTATTCATCTTACCTATTTTTACTCAAGTGAGTATTTAGACTTACAAAACAATTGTTTTATTTTATCTTAGTCATCAAATTTGTGGGCATAGAGTTTTTAAAATAATCTATCACTTTTTAATGCCACAGAATCATTAAAATTACTCCTTTTGGTAATATATGTATGTATTCTTTCCTTTTTTTCTTGGCTAACCTAGCTAGTTTATAAATTTTATTGATTTTTTTAAAAATAGCTTTTAGTTTTATTGGTTTTCTCTATTTTTTCCTGTTTTAAATTTCATTGATTTCTGCTCTTATTTTCATTTCTTTTCTCTTGCTAGCTTTTTATTTAACTTTCTTTTCTTTCTCTTCTTTACTAAGGTAAGAACTCAGATTACTAATTTCAGATATTTTTTTATTTTCTAATGTTATATTAAATGCAAATTTTCCTCTAAGTACCACATCCCTAAAGTCTCTGGGATTCTACTATACTCCACAGGCTTTGATAAATTGTATTTTTTTTTCATTTAATTCAAAATACTTTCAAAGTTTTCTTAGGACTTCTTTGATCCTTGTAATATTTAAGACTGTTCATTTACTTTCCAAATATTGGGGATTCTTCCCAGCTATCTTTATGTTAATGATTTCCTAATGTAATTCCATTATAGTTTGAGAACATATTTTATGTGATTCAAGTATTTTTAACATAAATCTTGGTCTGTCTTGATGAATGTTCCATGTAAACTTGAAAAGTATATTCTACTGTTGTTGGATGGAGTATTTTCTACATATCAATTAGATCATATTGATCTAATTAGTGCTGTTAAAGTAATTCTCACTGTTTTTCTGACTGCTTGATTCAGCAGTTACTGACAGGAGGATTGAAGTCTCCAACTGTAATAATTCTTTCCAGTTATATCAGTTTTTTTCCTCATTTGTTTTTATCTTTGCTGTATGGATATACATATTTAAGATTGTTATATTTTCTTGGAGAATTAACCAGTCATTGCATAATGCCCCTCTTTATCACTGACATATTTCCTTGTTCTTAAGTCTGATTTCTCTGAAATTAATATAATTACTCTAGTTTTCACTAACTAGAGTTGCCTGGTGTATCTCTCTCCATAATTTTACTTTTAACCAATCAAAGTCTTTATATTAGGGATGCCTGGGTGGCTCAATGTTTGAGCTTCTGTCTTTGGCTCAGGTCGTGATTCTGGGGTCCTGGGATTGAGTCCTGCATTAGGCTCCCCTCAGGGAGCCTGCTTCTTCCAATGCCTATGTTTCTGCCTCTCTCTGTGTGTCTATCATGAATAAATAAATAAAAAGAACAAAGTCTTTATATTAAAGTGGGTTTCTTGTAGAAAACATATAGTTGTATTTTGTTTTTTTAAACATCATTGACAATCTCTTCATAACTAGTATGTTTAAAATATTCTCAATTAAAATGTTGATATAGTTGAATTAGTATTTAACATTATTGTAACTGTATCTATAACTGTTTTCTATTAATTGCATTAGCTCTTTTCTTCTCTCTACTTTTTTGTTTTCTTTGATTTTAATTGAGCTTTTTATATAATTCCTTTTTATCTCCTCTCTTAATGTATTTGTTCTCTGAAGAAAATTTTAATGGTTGTCCTAGAGCAGTTTGACTGTTAGTTTTAAGATCTGTGGTAACAAAATGCCACAAAGGATGGATTCAAGCAAAAGAAATTTATTCCCTCACAGCTCTAGAGCCCAGAATTCTAAAATCAAAATGACACAAGACCATACTTCCTTTAAACGCTCATGTCTTTCCTCACCTCTAGCTAGCTTTTGGTAGTTGCTGGCAGCCCTTCTGTTCCCTGGTTTGCAACTCTATCACTTCCAATATCTGTTTCCGGTGTTATGTGGCATTCTCCTGGTGCTTCCTCTGTCTCCATATGACAGTCTTCCCTCTGTGTTTGGGTGCCCAGATTTCCCTTATCTAATAAGGACATCAGTTACTCCATTAAGGCCTGTTCTGATCCAACAGCACTTCATTTTAGCATGATTACATCAGCAAAGGCCTTACTTCCAAATAAGTCTATATTCACAGGTACTGGAGATAGGACAAAACATGTCATTTGGGGGGAAACAGTTCAACCTACAGTCAACATGATATGCCTAAGTGTATACTTCTTTCAGCATCTATCACCCTCAGTGTACTCTAAGCTAACTAGATCTGTGGTTTTATGTCTGTTAGTTTTTGGAAATTTCTCAGCTATTTTTAGTTCAAAAATCTCTTCTGTTCTCCATGTCTTTCCCTTTAGGTATTCAAATTGTGTGTATGTTACCTCTTTTAATCTGTTCCCTATATCCATAGTTCTTAGATATTGTTATATTTCACTCTTTTTTTTTTTTCCCCTCTGTGAATTTTAGTTTGGAAAGTGTCTACTGAATTACCTTCAAGCTCATTGATTCTTTTTCAGCTATGGCTGGCCTACTGAGGAGACATCAAAGGCATTCTTTATTTCTATTACTATTTCTGATTTGTAGCATTTCTTCAAGAATTTCTATTTCTCTGCTTATATTGCCCATCTGTTCTTGCATATGGTCTATTTTTTTCATTAGAGTCTTTAACATAATAATCATAGTTAATTTACATTTCCTGTCTAATAATTTTAATCTTTGTGCTCTATTTGAGTGATTCTGATGATTGCTTTGTCTCTGTAGCCTGTGTTTTTTCTTGCCTTTTGTCATGCCTTGTAAGTTTTTGTTAAAAGTCAGAAATGCTGTAGAAGTTAAAACCTGAGGTGAATAGGCTTTACTACAGGGACTTATGTTAATTGGCTGGGATTTGGTCTGCATTTAATATTTGTTGTAAATTTACAGGTACCAGAGGCTTCCAACCCCTCTAGTTTCTTTGTTTTTATCTTCTCTTTTGGCTTTCCAGCTTTTCTTTGTATAGTACCTTGGAAAGAGTCTTTGTCTCACTCTTTCCACTGTGATCCACTGTTATCCTGCTACAATCTTAGTGTGGCAGTAGGTTGTGGGGGACAGTGTATGTTCAATATTCTTCTAGTCAATCTAAATATTTCAGGGGGCTTTCCACTCATGCCTATGGCTTTGCATGTGTGTCTGTCTTTGCCTCCAGTGGTATAAATTTGTCTTTCCTCTTGATCTTGCTTTTTTCCCTATCTGCCATGTTTCCATCCTATTTTCTTGAAGTCTAATTTCCTGTTTATTCTGTTTTCTTAATTTAGGAAAGACTGAAAGACTGGAGGGGACTGGAGGGAGGAAGAGTTCCCTTCTTTTGGCCCAAATGAAGTTTTAGAATTGTACCCTGATGAAGTCTTTTCCTTTTAAAAATAGGCCTTTGTTTTGGAGAAGGCAGTGGATGTGTTTGCCAATGCTTACTTTTCCCCCTCCTACTGCCAGGGACTCTAGAGGTTATTTCTCAAATATTCACTGTAACAACCAGATAGAACTCTGTTCACAACCCAGTATGGTTGATCCCTCTAGTACTACTAAGATAAGACACTATTGAGTAATCTACCTCATGCTCCATAGAGATAGGTTTTCAATTCAGGCTAGTGGGAATAAGTACTTTCTCTCTGAACATCCTGTAAACTCTAGTGTCATGTTCTCTGTGTACTCTTGCCTTTTTCTGCCCCTGGCTTTACTCTTCTATTACGCTGCTTGCAAACACTTTCCAAGCAGTTATAAGGGGAATCTTAACTCATACCTCAGTTGTCTTCCATCTTTCAGGGATCACCATCCTTTGTTGTCTATTGTCTTGAGTCTTTTGCTTCATGTATTTTTCTAGTTTTTAATTATTTCAGGTAGGAGAGTGAATAGGATCCTTGTTACACTACATTGGTAGGAAGCAGAAATCATTCTATTGCTTTCTAATATGATCTGTAAGGGGCTTGCTCATATTAATATTCATTATTAAAACACAATAAAATCATGTTTTCAAGAATAATTTCAAGTCTATGTCAAGTTGAAATATTTTTATTTGTATTCATTCCATTAGATTGCTTTTACAAGCTTCTCAAGCAAGCATTAGATAATGCCATTCAGGCAGGCTCAGGACCGAGGTGAGACCAGTGAAGCATCTAGAGTGCAAAATTTAATAATGTACTTACTCTTAGGGTAATGCAAGTCCATGACCTTAAGAGTTAATGCCTTTCTAAGAGTGGATATGGGAGAATGAATGCTTTTTTCATTTCTTATTATGCAAACATAAGGCAAATACCTATTCACTAGAAGTTCTGAAAGTGCTGAAGTACCACATGTAGATCCTGGATAGTATTCTGTTTTTAAGTGCAAATTGCGTATAGTATTTTCCAAAATTATGACCTGCATAAGTGGAGAAATATGCTTTATTTAATTTCCAGAAATCCAGATTAAGATTTTTCCAGCATCTTAAGATTGTTATTTTTAAAATGATTGTTATTATTGGTCCTGTTATTTATTCAAGCATGTAATCACAGAAGGGAGATTGAGATAGATTTAATACTTGGGATAGGCAACTTCATCTTCTACTCTCCTCAAAATAAAAAATGCCTGAACATAACTGATCTGGGCTTGGTGTGATGTAACTTGGAATAACTGTAGGCTTTCTGTGCACTGAATTTGGTAGGTTGGGAATTATATTATTAAACTATTGTCCAGTACAATAAATAGCTCTGAGGGTATGAGTCAGGGCCTCTAAAAGGAAATTATTCTAGAAGCAATTCACTACCTCATTTTTTTCTATAACTCTAAAGATTTCAGAAGTAACTTATTAAATGTTAAAAATAAAAAAAAACATGTAATGTGTAGAATTAGAGAGGACTTTTATGGCATTTTTAAGCAAGACCTAAATGTTAAGTGTCACTTCCATGAGGTTGGAATCAATGTACCCAATAAGGAATATGAATGTCAGGAAATGGTTCCTACTCTGAGGTGTATACTCATCCAGGCTCTAGGTGTCCAACAATGTGCAAAAGAGACATGTCAATGCCCTCCTGGAGTTTATAGTTTGTTAGAGAAGAGAGATCCTCCTAAAAATACCACAGAATAAATGTAAACATATTGGTATATTGTGCTATGCAAGAGATACAGCTGCTATGGTAAGAGCTGAAAATAGAGATATTTAAACTGGCCAGGGTAAGTTACCCTAGGAAGTGATACTTGACATGAAATCTAATATGAATAGGAGCTACCTAGGCAAAATAAATGTGCAAGAGAAATAAGTGGCTGGAGGGAGTAGGGGACTGAAAGGAGACTGGTCTATCTCCAGTGAAAAGAAAAAGAATGAATGTGGGGGCAACATGGCTTTGTTGATACCTTGCGGCTGAACTATATGAAAGAAAGTCTCTTGGTCAAGTTATTTTAAGAACAATGGAAAACCAATAAAAGATTTTTGGCAGGGTATAAAAATCATCATATTTGCATGTTAAAAAACTTTGCTCTGGATGTGTTGTGGGGAACAGACTGAAAGTGTGCCAGAGTGGAGGCCTGGAGACGATTGAAGGAACAATTGAAGTATCCATGTCAGACATAATATGAACGTGAATTTGAGTGGTGGTGAAACTAGGCTAAATATAGACTCAAGAAATATTTTGAAAACAAAATTCACATTTTAACTTATTTCGTATTTGTAAGTTAGTAAAGCTATTGACAAAAGATTTGTATATAATTTAACCCCTATGGGGTGAATCATTGTGGGAATGCTTATTACCCAGAATATCTTGCTTTCAGTACTTCATGGGGAATGTGATTTTATATATTAAATTTGGGACAAATATGGAGCATATCCCAGAACAAATTCATGTGTAATTTGGGGGACATATCAATAAACACATGGAAAGCGGTAGATGGGAGGATGAACAAAAGACATTTTGGGATGTGTTTGTGTTTTTTTTAATAATAAGTAGGAGATTTAAATCCAGACTCAGAATCAAGTTCTCCCTGATACCACAATATGGCTCTTAAGTTGGGGAACAGGTCACCTAATGCCTAGTACCTTAGGACAGAGATTTGGGACATAAAGTCAGTTGAGTATAGTATCAATTTTCTTCCCCAAAAGTGTTTAGCTAATAGAAAGCCAAGGAAGAAGTCTTAAATCTATTTATTGTGAAAAATAATAAGGATGTTATGTTGATCTTATCTGTCTAATTTTAAGATTGGTGAGCAATTGAGTACAAACTCAACTGACCAAGCCACTCAGGTGCCCCTTAAATTTATTTTGTAAGTGATACATGATTATCCATGTTACAAAATTTGAAATATTTGCATTCTATTATTTATGAGTATAATTTATTTCATACATCAGAAAAGTACATATATTTCTGAGTCCAGATTTTTAGAAGTGGGGCAGCCCGTGTGGCTCAGGAGTGTAGCGCCACCTTCAGCCCAGGGTGTGATCCTGGAGACCCAGGATCCAGTCCCACGTCAGGCTCCCTGCTTGGAGCCTGCTTCTCCCTCTGCTGTGTCTCTGCCGCACTCTCTCTCTCTCTGTGTCTCTCTTGAATAAATAAATAAAATATTTAAAATAAATAAATAATAAATAAATATTTTAAAGTGTGAAATGTGCTCACAAAAAATGCATGTCCAATAAATTTATTACTAAATACTATAGCAGTAGCATGAATCCTGAGTTCAAAAGATATTTTGTTATGCTTCTCTTGACTTTTGCAAAGTGATTGATTAAAAAATTCAATGCTAGGGATGCCTGGGTGGCTCAGTGGCTGAGCATCTGCCTTTGGTTAAGGGCGTGATCTCAGGGTCTGGGATTGAGTCCCACATCGGGCTCCCTGTGAGGAGCCTGCGTCTCTCTCTCCCTGTCTCTGCTTCTATCTCTGTGTCTCTCATGCATAAATAAATAAAATCTTGAAAAAAAATTCAATGCTATGCTTGAATTTGATACAGCAAAGAATGAAATTCAAGGTCATTGATGATTTAAGATTAGTTGGGTATCTAACTTTCTGTTGTTAGAAAATAAACCATCCCAAAATTTAGTAGCATAAAACACTAATCATTTTATTATACTTACAGTTTGTGAGTCAGAAATGCAGATTGGACACAGTTTGGATGGCTTGTCTATGTTCCATGATGTCTAGGGTTTTAGATGAAAAGATTAAAATGGTTGTAGGTAACTTGAGTAGCTGGAGACTAGAATCATATAGACACATTTTCAAACAATTATCTTGTGCCAGAGATGGGATGACTCAAATTTGGGTTTAGCTGGAACTGTCAACCCAGAATGTCTACGTGGTCTTTTTGTGAACATGGGCTTTCTCATGGCATTGCTTCAAGCTAGTAGGACACCTTACATGATGACCCAGGGCTCTAAGAAGGAGTGTTTCAGATAACATGACAAAACCATATGGCCTTTTATGAGTTAGTTTTAGAGTCACATAGCATTATTTGTACCATATTCTACTGGTTGAAGCAATCACTAGCTTGCCCAATTTCAAGGTTAGGTGACATAGACTCTACAGCATGATGGAATAAGTGTCAAAGATTTTGTGACCATGTTTCAAAACTGCCACAGACCTGAATAGTAACATTGAGAGGCTATTCTCACCACTTTTGAGATGTGATGCATTTGTAGCAGAAAAGCTATGGTGAAACATTCCAGAACACTTTTAGAATTTAGATAATGATTTATTCAGTGATTCAGTTCAATACATTCTAAATTCCAGATTCATGTCTTTTGAATTGTCAATACTCTTGACCGTCTCAACTATCTTCTTAGCAAAATTGTTGTCAGTAGACTTTTTTTCAAGATTTTATTTATTTAGCAGAAAAAGAACACAAGCAGGTGGAGTGGTAGAGGAGAAGGAAAAGCAGGTTTAACCCTCTAAACCACTCAGGCACCCCAAGTAAGGCTTTCCTGACACAGAATCCCTACTGAGCAGGGACCCTGATGTGGGGCTCAATCCTCAGATTCTGGGTCATGACCTGAGCCGAAGGCCGGTGCTTAACTGACTGAGCCACCCAGGCACCCCATGCTGTCAATAGTCTTACAGATGCATACGAGCATATATTTTAATCTAAAGTAATAATTCAGAATATGGAATATCCAATAATAGTTTATTCTCTTCAATTATCTGCAATACCTCATACTTAAAGGATACAATTTATATTTAAAATATCACTAGGTAGACAGGGATTTCTGAATATGTCTATATGTCTTGTGAAGAGAATTTTTCATTTAATACAGATTGCTGTATCCAAGTCAGTAAAATAGTATTTGAATTGTCATACTCTCTTTTCATATGCTTTGAAGCCTAGGAATATTCTCTTTTGGAGAACTGGAGATTGAAATGGTATTTGTTAAAAGGGAATTCCACATGTACTTCAAAAACTGACACAATACTGGAATGCAACACATTAATGGAATGAATGAAAACATAGAGGGTAGGTTTCTTTTAAAGATACTACATCTAAGTTGGAACTTTATACTTTAAGAAGAATATCAAGGAATTGGAGAGAAATCAATCAACTGGTGATTCAGAAAAATTAGCACTTTTAAACTTTTAAGTTATATAGGATATTTTCCTTTAATCATATTTATATAATATATGTTCTATTCAAATAATTTTAATATGTGTAATATCACACTGGATTTTTACAAAAGCATCTAGATTTCTTCACAAAATGCAGCAATTAGTCAGGACAAGAATTTTACATAAGATCACATGATATTGACTTCTCTCTGATAAATCATTATAATAAATCATTTAAGATAAATCATAAATCATTATGATCCTTTAGAGGAGTCAGAAAAATTGTGTTTGTGTCACAAGCTTTCAACAGAAAAAAAATATTTAACCTCTAGAAGAGAAAAATCCAAGGAAAAATAATTAAATGCCATGGAATCTTCTACATTAGGTTTGTATATGTAAGCTAATAACTTGGGACTAAAAATAGTATAAGAACACTTCCACATATCTCAGACTGTAGACTTCTAAAAACAGGCTTATATGAGTTTTTTATTAAGCTGTGCTTCCTCCTGAAAATTGATTTAAATGAGAGTGATGGAACAAAACAGGCATAAATCAACAAAAACAAATAAAAAGGGAATAGATGTAACCATAAATATGGCATATCAATAAATTTCTAGAAGCCAGAGTGTGGATGGAAAGCATTGATTGATTTAGAAAATGGGAAAAATAAAACTGAGGTCTGCAAGAAAGAAGCCAATAAGTAAGGCTTACTCTTTTTTTTTAAGATTTTGCTTATTTATTCATTCATTCATTCATTCATTCATTCATTCATTCATTTGATAAAGAGAGAGCACACAAGCAGAGAGAGAAGCAGGTGGAGTAGCAGAGGAAAAGAGAGAAGCAGGCTCTCTGCTGAGGAGGGAGCCCACTGCAGGGCTGGATCCCAAGACCCTAGGATCATGACCTGAGCTGAAGTCAGACACTTAACCCACTAAACCACCCAGACACCCCAAGTGAGGCTTTCCTGACACAGAATCCACAAGATTTGGGGCTCAGAGGCACCAGGTACCTCTGGAGAAGGGATGTTGGTGAGTTTAGAAACCTACAAAGAGGGATCCCTGGGTGGCGCAGCGGTTTGGCGCCTGTCTTTGGCCCAGGGCGCGATCCTGGAGACCTGGGATCGAATCCCACATCGGGCTCCCGGTGCATGGAGCCTGCTTCTCCCTCTGCCTGTGCCTCTGCCTCTCTCTCTCTGTGACTATCATAAATAAATAAAAAAAAAATTAAAAAAAAAAAAAAAGAAACCTACAAAGATATTTAGGCCTTCTGAGATTTGCCCCTATTTGAAGAAACAGATAAATTCCCTGACTAACCCTGGCATATATATGGAAAGTATATATATGGAAAATATATATATATTCCATCTTTCCATATGTGTGTGTGTATGTACACACACATTTATACACACGTACATGGAACGATTTAACTAGACAGTCTGTATTCCAAAATAAAAACTAAGAGTAGGCATAAAGTACAGTTCTTTAAAAGATGATACTGGATGATTAAATGTCAATATAAAAGTCTTTTCCACTTCTAGATTCTCAAAAGCCCTCATTGCATTGCCCTGTGGGAATTGAAGCTTGGGAAAAGAGCACAGGAAAAATGATTATCTGGCTACTGTTTTGCCATAATAAACTGTCCCTTTTCTCTGACTCATTAGTTGTGTGTTTTCAGCCAGAATCCATGAAAACGAAGCATGCTAATATGCTACCTTGCAATTAGGGGAAAATATCAGCCTCTTCACAGTTCTTACAATCACCGACTGTAAATCAGAAAATGAGGTTTAGTGAGGTTGGACAATCTGCTCAAGGCCACACAACTAACAGGAAGGAAAGCTTGCTTCTGAACTATCTAAGTTACTCCAACTTCACAAACAGATATGCTATTTGAGTTAATACTTTTGAGAAGGGCAATCTCCAGGTAAAAAGAACTGAGGGACAGGGGATTATCTGTGTATCACTCGTGCATGAGATATATCACATTTTCAGTGGCATGCCTCTGGAATAACCAGTAAATTCTTCAGAAGGGTAAGCTTTACCTTCCTTTAAAACAAGTGAAACTCTAAGAATGGTATTCTTTAAAATCAGCAATGTACCCGTAAGCTGTAAATTTTTCCTAAGTGTCATTACAATATGTTCCTTCTTTTGAGAGATTTATGGATGGAATTAGTTCTAACAATGAGGTATTAAAGCAATGTGATATTAAGGAACACTGGTCTTTATGATTCTTAGCTTCATAACAAGAGTGGCAGTGTTTGGGCCAAACAGACAATAAAAATCAAACTGAAAAAAGCCACAACATGATTTCAAACATGTGAAGCTGCTGCTGCCGAGTAATGGTTAGCCTTGACCAGCATCTGTCTTTCCTACTTCTTCTGATTGCCTTCCAACTATGGGAACCACAGGAATTGACTCCAGGCAAATAAAGCACTGGACGTGTGATGGTAATCTTTGCCACAAAATAAATGAGCTGGTCTGGAAAACTTCACCTTCAGAAGGAGACTTTTACTTTTTGTTAAAATAGCATAATCTGTTCCTAAGATACCGACTAAGTGAAGCTCAGAGTTCAGTTGTATAGGTGGGTGAAAAAGAGAAGAGATATACATTATCTAGAAAATCACATGCACCTTCATATTTTTCTTTTTTCTTTCAAGCTCTTAACATAGTGCTAAAAAAGAAGCTTAGCTATCCAAAAAAAAAAAAAAAAAAAAAAAAGTTTATCAATAAAAATTCGAATCTATCTTGCAACTTGAAATTTTTCCATTTCTCCTGGTTTCTCAGAGCATTTGAGGGAGTCCAGCAGCCATAGAGGGTTGGGAGAAACAGAACAACAGTACTGTCCTGCTGATCTCTCCTCGGTAGCAGTCTCAGTTTCCAAGTCTGTTTACAAACATGAAAATTGAGTCTTATAGACATTTAGATGGCAAGACACAATTATTACGTAGCATACTCCAGATTCAAAACTGGTAGGCCCTAACCTTCAAACTGTAACATTTTTCTTTTCTTTCTTTTATATTATTATTATTATTTTTGGCTTCTTACAGGAAAATGCCATACGGCAGAAGAGGCAAAAAAAAAAAAAAAAAAAAAAAAACACTAAAATGTAGGAGCTCCTGGCTGGCTCAGTCAGTTGATCACCCAACACAGTTTCTGCTCAGGCCATTATCTCAGGGACGTGGGATTGAGCCCTGCATAAGGCTCAGTGCTCAGTGTGGGGTCTGCTTGAGAGACTCTCTCTCTTTCTCTCCCTCTACTTCTGCCTTTCCCCCTGCTCAGGCTGCCTGTCTCTCTCTGTCTCAAATAAGTTAAACAAACAAACAAACAAACAAACAAATAAATAAAGCTTTTTTTTTTTAAAAAAAAAAAAGGCAATAAAATGTAACCAAACTCATGTTTTCCTTATTTGAAGTTTTCCATGGCTAGTCCTATACAGTTTCAAAGACTCAAAAGAATAATAAAATGTAAATTGAAATCACATTATCTAAGAGCAAATTAGGACAAAATAAAAATCTTCAATATGATAGTTTTAGCTGAGGTCTTTCTTTCTTTCTTACAGGAAAAACACTGTGCAAATGAGTATAAGAATTATGTCAGTACATATCCATTAGTATGTAAGCATCATAAGGTTGTGATAAAGGTATTTATGTTACTTACTGGTATATCCTCAGCACACGGAATGATGTTGATTATCTAGCAAATTATTAATAAATATAAATTAAATATGTTAATAAATGGAAGTGATTAAATCTTTTTGTCTTCAAGCTCAACTTCAGATAATTCTATGTATGGATTCATTCCCATCAAAGTTTGTGGGCAAATCCAGATGATATGTGGAAGTAGATTAGAAACTCCTTCTTCAAAAAAAAAGAAAAAGAAAAAGAAAAAGAAACTCCTTCTTCACCGATGGTAAGATCTAGAATCAACCTTGTGGCCTTATCTAGGTGCACTATGAGGTCACAATTTGCTTTTAAGCTACTTTGAGCCAGCTAAGCAGCACATTTCTACTTTAACTTCCATTGTATAAGTCAAGCCCATATGAATAGCTATCATCTAGGATCAGAGATCTGTCCTACTAGGTAAAGGTCTGATCTTCAGTCTAGCCCTATCTTCTTTCCACCAAAGCTCAATTGACCTTGTGTTCCAATAACTGATTTGTCTGCTACCTTGCCATAGGTAACAACTACCAGCCCTCACCAATATATCAAATCTATTAGATAACATTCAATGATGTACTTTACATAATGTATTTAAACTTTTTCCTAACTTGTACATTCTTCAAAAGAAGTGACTTTTTGATTCACTCAAAAAATGTATTGAATACTATGTTATGGCTCTAATATATATTCAACAAATTCTTGTTCATGGACTAGACAAATTTCATCTTATATGTAATACATGGAACTGATATGGTTGAGAGAGAGAAAAAGGAAGGAAGCCCTTTTATGCCTCTTTGTATAAGGGCACTAAGTCTACCCCAAGGCTCTACCTGCATGACATAATTACCACTCAAAGGCCCCATCTCCAAACCTCATTGCATTGGGATTAGGATTTCAATATAGGATTTTTTGGACAGGACACAAACATATAGTTCATTGTGGTACCCTAATCAGAGGGTCAGTGTAGACTAGAATGGATGGTAAAGCTTTCTGAGAACATGAGAATGAACACCAAGCCTTATAAAGAGTGGGAAGAGTATTTAATCATACAAGAAATGAAAAGATGAATGTTTTCTGAAAAGAAATCTTAATGCAGATTGTAGTACAGTCCAAATGATGTTAATGTTGCAATGTTGTCTATTGAATGTGCATCAAGAGTTAGATAAAGGAAGAGAGAGATAGAGACAGAGAGACAGAGTGAGGAAGGATGAGAAAGATCTTCAATTAGTGATAAGCAAAAATATTGTGCTTACTGGGCATGTAAGTCATCTTCCAAAAATATTTTGTTCATCAAGAACTTAGCAGGAAACAGGCTGCAGAGAGTTTGATTAGTGTCAGGATTTAAAGAATTATCAAGGGCTGGTAAATTATCCAAGGAATGGCAACAGTGAGAAGTGGTGTGGCAAGGAAATGGAATGATGTTACTGTTGTGAGAATTCAGAGAGAAACATAGCCTTGAACAGGGACTTGAGGTGAAAGTCACAACAGAAGAATAAAGCTACTGGCAAAGCCATTACCTAGTAAGGGCTGGGGTAGATCTAAGTACATGGACCACTTCTCCTCCTCTCCTCTTCCATCCCCTGTTACTTCTTCTTATTAACACAATGATTCTCAACAGGGGCAATTTTGTCCCACCAACAGGACATTTGATAATGTCTGGAGATATTTTCTGATTGCCACTATAGAGGGAGGAGGTGCATCCAGTGGGTAGAAGCCATGGTGCTGCTAAACATCCTAAAATGCACAGGGCAGACCCCCAGAACCACAACAACAAATGATACAACCAAAGTGTCAGTAGTGTCTTGGTTGAGAAAGTCTGTTGAAATAACCAAATCTAATCGAAAGCCTAAGGTAAGGGCAGTAAATGATACAGCCTATTGGCATTAGCCTCTTGGGGCTCATAGTAGTACAGAGAAGGTCAGAGAAATGATCTAGGGGTAGGGGGATGTCAGAGAATAATGAACAAATATGTTCAATTTTTTTCTATGTATTTGCTTTCAAAATACTCAGCTAGTTTGATGGTAATTTAATAAAAAATATATATATTTTTAAAATTGCTGTACAAAATAGTATGCTATTTATTGCAACATCTTGATATTTAAAAAGTCAGATTTAAAAGAGGATTAATTTAAAAAGGTGATTTATGTTTATAATTCTAAAAACCTTAATCCTATAGTCAGGGCAAAATAAGAGGAAAACACTATAAAATGTATTTGTCTCCTCAAGGAAATGGATCAATAGTTTGTTGAATTTCAACTTAGAAAATACATGTAATATATTTAATTATTGAATTCATTTTCCATTGAAAAAAACTGTGATATTAAAAAGCCTGGGCAGCTGGGTGGCTCAGTGGTTTAACGCCACCTTCGGCCCAGGGCATGATCCTGGAGACCCAGGATTGAGTCCCACATCAGGCTCCCTGCATGGAGCCTGCTTCTCCCTCTGCCTGTGTCTCTTCCTATCTCTCTCTTTCTCTCTCTCTGTATCTCTCATGAACAAATAAAATATTTTTTTAAAAGCCTGATATTTTTTCTTAAAAATAAGTACTTAGGTAAATGTAAAAGAAAAAATACATCTAGGAAGGTGAAGTCAGGTTTCTATCCAATTGAGTGTAACAGGACTGGAAAAGAGATTTCATTCCTTAGGTGTCACTACAATGTGGTTCCCAAATTCTTTGCTACCAATTGCTTAAATCAAAATTATATGGTGTTTTATGTTGTTGTTGTTGTTGTTGTTATGAGGTTTTTATTTTTCTAAGTTGTGTCCAAAGTGGTACTAAATGAAATGAAATCACAATTTTCTTCATCTTTTTAGTAACAAATATTTGGAAAATATTTGGTTATGTGGTAGCATGCATCATTGATCAAGAGCTTTTGTTTATTTTTGGGTATTTAGAATCATGTGTATATAATCGTTGTGTGACCAGAATGTCATCACAGTCAGAATTTTTAACTGGCATATAAACAGGTAAGAACATAATTCCCAAGACTGCATTTTAAAATTTAGGTCAGAGGCTCAATATTCCACTGGCAGGTGATTGTTGCAAAACACAATTTTTATAATAAGAGAACTCTTGTGTAGCTAAAAAGGGGAGTTCAATCAACTTTATAATATATATCCAGTTCACACTGCTTTACAGCCAGAAATTCTTTCATATATATTTAATTTTCATAGGTTGATTGTTTGCCTAGGCCTTCACCTCAGCTGCTCTGATAACTGAAACAGGTGGTGCTGAGCCCAGCCAATCAGTCACTGTAGCCCTGAGATGATTTAGTTTAAACCCTCAAAACAAACCTTTCTAGATCCTCAACTGTGGTTTACCATGTGTGAATGCAGCCTCTATGAATGACTAGTGACTGCATAATTTAGATGCAAAAGAATAACCATTATGGCAGTTAGATCCTTATCATTATGTTGCATTTCCTGTACTTATTTCACAGTAGCTAGGACACCTGCCCTTATAACAGCTCATCAAAATAAAATCTTCGAAAGTTTCAATCACAAAACCTACATGTTTGGTTTTGTGTGTGGAGATTTTAGAAGTTTATTATGAATCCTTAGCTTTTTGCAAGTAACATACAGGGCCAGGCTCACGATCAACTGTTAATTAGACAAAATATGTCTTGATTTCCCTCCTGTCCTCATGTTCTAAATGGAACATTTTTGCTTGCATACCATGTGAAAGGATTTTGAAATATACACTCTCTTATTCATTTTAAATTTGATATTAAAAAATGACTGACTTAAATAGTAGTGAGATACATTTTCCTGTGTATTATATATTGTAAACATTAGCCATTAAAGGTTTTAAATCCCTTTTACTATAACCTCAGAGTAATAGATTTAACTTATTCCATTTATGGAAAATGTCATAATACAATCCAGTTGGGAAGGTCAGTCTTTGTTGAGAAATCAAGTAGCCAAATCTACTAACGTTAAAGAGGCCACATCAAAAAAAGGTAGGAAGTGCAGAGCCATAGTCAGGATAGAAACTAATCCTGGCCGCTGAGGTGGGGAAAGAGCTGTGATTGCAGAAGAGGGTGAAAAGCAGAGTAGCACACAGAGGAGGGCACGGGGAAAATAATCGCCATAGCAATTGGCTTGGAAAGCAGGATTACCCAAATTTCATGAGTTCTTACAACCAATGGGGCTTAAAGCTGAAAGTTTTAAAGATCAGCATGCTTGGTTCAGGGAAAGCTCAGAGGACATTGAGGTTGCTCTTGGGGAAAAGGTATAACAAATAGCTCATGGACTCACAGTATAGAAACAGCCATCTGAAGAGTGCCTGGAGCACACAGTAGGAAAGTCAGTTGCTCATCTCAGAGTGCATCCCAGAGAGGCAGGGTTCACAGAAAGACCCCTCTAGGAACAAAGGATCTGGCAGGGCCATTTCTCTCCCCTACCCCTCAGCACAGAGAACAGAGCCACCTATAGGAACCAGCACAGCACCCACACTCTACCTAACTTGCTTACATCAAACCCCGTACTCCCATGCTCTGGTGGAAATGCCCTTCTTGGCTACTCTTGCTTTAGTCCAGTGTGGTGGACCTCTCCTTCCCACTCCAAAGACTGGCTCAAACCCTGCCAACATCTTGTCTCTTGACCTGGAAGTTTTGCAAGGCCTCAAATCCAATGGCAGTGACACATCTCATTTCACAAGCAGACCAGAACATCCCTAGTTAAAACACACCACATTCAACCCAGGGACCAAACACTGCCCACAACAGGCAAAGAGAGCTTCTGCAGATTACTGGTCTGAAGGATAAAGCAGCCAGGACACAACAACAGAGCAGACAGCACACACACGGGAGACACTCCCAGAAGTTTCAGGCCCTGAGGAACAGGAGACACTGCAGGGCACCAGAGGACCTCTTCTTCATAAAGCCATTACCCTCAAGGACAGGAGATGTAGTTGATTTCCTTAACACACAGAAACAGGCACAGAAACTTGGACAAAATGAGATTACAGAGGAATTTGTCCCAAATGAAAGAATAGGACAAGGCCACAGCTGGAGATATAAGTGAAGCAGATATAAGTAACATGCCTGATGGAGAATTTAAAACAATGATCATAAGGATACTTGAGAAAAGAGTGGAGGACATAAGTAAGATGATCAACACAGAGATAAGGAGTAACATAGTAGAGATAAAGGGCTCAAAAAACAAATGAGAAACACTTTTGATGGAATGAACAGCAGGCTGGAAGAAGCAGAGGAAGGAATTAATGACCTAGAAGACAGAGTAATGGAAAGTAATCAAGCTGAACAAATAAGAAAAAAAAGGAATCGTGCAAAATGAGAATAGCCTTAGAGAACTCAGTGACTCCATCAAACATAACACTTGTATGATAGGAGTCCCAGAAGAAGAAAAGACAGAAAGGGGGTGGAGAATTTCCTTGAAGAAATAATAGATGAAAACCTCCTTAATAAAAGGAAGGAAACAGAAATCCACATCCAGGAGGCACAGAGAATGCCCAACAAATTCAACAAAAGCAGATCCACGCAAAGACATATTATAATTAAAATAACAAAATATGGCAATAAAGAAAAAACCTTAAAAGCAGCAAGACAAAAGGAGACAGTTACATACAAAGGAAACCTCTTAAGGCTACCAGTGGATTTTTCAGCAGAAACTTTCTAAGCCAGAAAGGCATGGCATGATATATTCAAAGTACTGAATGAGAAAAACCTACAGCTAATAATACTATATCCAGCAAGGCTATCATTCAAAATAAAAGATGAGATCAAGAATTTTCCACATGATCAAAAACTAAAGGAGTTCCTGACCACTAAGCCAGTCCTTTAAAAAATATTAAAGGGAACTCCTACAGTGGAAAGAAAAGACCAAAAATGACAGTATGTGGGTAAAAAACACAAAAGGAGTAAAAATAAATATAGTTGTAAAAAAAATCAGTCAACTCACAAAATAAAATGATGTAAATTATGACACCATATGCCTAAAACATTGGAGGAGAAGAGTAAATAATCAGTTCAAGTTAAATGACCATCAATTTCATATAGATTGCTATATGCAGAAGATGTTATATACAAACCTAATGATAACCACAAACCAAAAACCACTAATAAATATGCAAAGAATAAAGAGAAAAAAATCCAAATATATCACTAAAGAAAACCAGTAAACCCATGAAAGGATCAGGGAAATCTTAGAAACAACCACAAAACAAGTAAAAAAATGGCAATAAATACTTACCTACCAATAATTGTTTTATTTTATTTATTATTTATTTATTTATATTTATTTATTTATTTTTCAATAGTTGTTTTAAATGTGAATGGACTAACTGCTCCAATCAAAAGACATAGGGTTGACAGAATGGATAGAAAAGCAACACCCATCAATATGCTGCCTACAGGGATCCCTGGGTGGCTCAGCGGTTTGGCGCCTGCCTTTGGCCCAGGGCGCGATCCTGGAGTCCCGGGATCGAATCCCGCATCGGGCTCCCGGTGCATGGAGCCTGCTTCTCTCTCTGCCTGTGTCTCTGCCTCTCTCTCTCTCTGTGTGTGACTATCATAAGTAAATAAAAATTTAAAAAAAATTTAAAAAAAATATGCTGCCTACAAATTCTCATTTCAGGCCTAAAGACTCTTGCAGATTGAAACTGAGACAATGAAGAATATTTATCATGCAAATAGATGTCAAAGGAAGGCCAGAGTAGCAATACTTATACCAGACAAAATAAACTTTATTTATTTTATTTTTTTCATAATAGACTTTAAAACAAAGACTGTGACAAGAGACAAAGAAAGACCCTTTATAATAAGTAATAAAGGAGACAATTTAACAAGTATATATGACAATTATAAATATTTACACACCCAACATGAGAGCACCCAAATACATAAATACATAAAACAGTTATTAACAAATATAAAGGAATTATTCAATAATAATAAAATAATAGTAGGGAAATTTAACACCCACTTACATCAATAATGGACAGATCATCTAAACAGCACAACAAGGAAATAATCAATGGCTTTGAATGACACACTGGACCAGATAGACTTAACAGATATATTCAGAACATTCCATCCTAAAATAGCAGAATTCACATTCTTTTCAAGTGCACATGGAGCATCTCCAGAATAAATCACTTAGACCACAAAACAAGCCTCAACAAATTAAAAAAGATGGAAATCATATCATGTATATTTTCTGATCACAATGCTGTGAAACTAGAAGTCCACCACAAGAAAAAGTCTGGAAAGACCACCAGTAGATGGAGATTAAATAACACGCTACTAAACATTGAATAGGTCAAGCAGGAAATAAAAGACAGAATTAAAAAGTACATTGAAATAAATGAAAAGGAAAATACACTGGTTCAAAATCTTTGGGATGCAGCTAAAGAGGTTCTAAAAGTGAAGTTTATAGCAATACAGGCCTATCTTAAGAAGCAAGAAAAATATCAAATAAACAACCTAACCTTACGCCAAAAGGATCTAGATAAAGAACAACAAACAAAACGTAAAAACGGTAGAAAGAACGAAATAATATTAGAGCAGAAATAAATGATATAGAAACTAAACAAAACAAGGAGGTGGGGAAAAAAGAAACAAAACAAAACAAAACAAAAAAACGATAGAGCAGATCAATGAAACCAGAAGCTGGTTCTTTGAAAAAAAAAAAAAAAAAATCAATAAAACTGATGTTTCTAGGCTGACCTAACAAGAAAAAAAGGGAAGCGACCTAAATGAATGAAATTACGAATGAAAGAGGAGAAATAACAATGAATAATACTAAAATACAAACAATTATAAGAGAATATTGTAAAAAACTATATGGTAACAAATTGGACAACATAGAAGAAATGGATAAATTCTTAAAAACATATAAATTATCAAAACTGAAACAGGAAGAAATTGAAAATTTGAGCAAACTGATAGCCAAAAGAGAAATTGTATCAGTAATCAAAAAACCCACAAACAAAAGTCCAGTACCACATGGCTCCATAGGTGAAGTCTACCAAACATTTAAAGAAGAGATAATACTTATTCATCTCAAACTATGCCAAAAGATGGAAAAGGAAGGAAAACTGCAAGGCCAGTGTTATTCTGATACCAAAACCAGATAAAGTTACCAAAATAAAACAAAACTACAGGTCAATATCTCTGATGAACAGAGGTGCAAAATTCTCAAAAAAAAAAAAAAATACTAGGAAATCAAATTCAAAAATACATTGAAAAATAATTTGCCACAAACAAGTGGGATTTATTCCTGGGTTGCAAGGGTTGTTCAATATTCAGAAATCAATCAGTGTGTGATACATGACTTCAGTAAGAGAAAGAATAAGAACCATATGATCCTTTCAGTAGAAACAGAAAAGGCATCTGACAAAGTGCAACATCCATTCATGATAAAAGCCCTCAACAAAGTACGTTTAGAGGAAATATACCTCTACATGTAAAGGCCATAAATGAAAAACCCACAGCTAATACCATTGTCAACAGAGAGAAACAGGAACAGGTCCACTGTCCAAGGATGTCCACTCTCACCACATTTAGTCAACCTAGTACTAAAGTCCTAGCCATAGCAATCAGACAACAAAAAGGAAACAAAATGCATCCAAATGGCAAGGAACAAGTCAAACTGTCACTATTTGCAGATGACATGATAATGATATTCTATATAGAAAATTCATCAGAATGTCAAAAAACTGCTATAACTGGTAAAGTCAATCTACAGAAATCTGTTACATTTGTATACACCAATAATGAAGGAGCAGAAAGATAAATTAAGAAAACAATAACAAAAAGATCTACAGAAATTATTTTCAAAAGTAATAAAATATCTAGGAATAAACCTCACCAAAGAGGTGAAAGACCTGTACTCTGAAAACTATAAAACAGTGATGAAGGAATTGAAGACAACATAAAGAAATGGAAAAACATTCCAGGCTTATTATTTCAAAGAACAAATATTGTTAAAATGCTCTACTACCCAAAGCAATCTACATATTTAATGCAATCTCAGTCAAAACACCAACAGCATTTTTCACAGAACTAGAACAAAGAATCCTAACATGTGCATAGAACCACAAAAGTCCCTAAATAGCCAAAGTGATCTTGAGAAAGACAAGCAAAGCTAGAGGCATAACAATTCCAGACTTCAAATTATATTACAAAGCTGTATGACCACAACAGTTATGGTACTGGCATAAAAATAGACTTTCTACATATGTCTCCTGAGGCAAGGGAAACAAAAGCAAAAATAGGCTACAGTAGTCACATTAAAATAAAGAGCTTCTTCACAGTGGAAGGAAACAGTCAACAAAATTAATGGGTAACCTACTGAATGAGAGAAGATATTTGCAAATGACATATCCAATAAAGGGTTAGTATCAGAGATATATAAAGAACTTATTAAATTCAAGATCCAAAAAGCAAATAATCCAATTAAAAATGAGCAGAAGACATGAACAGACATTTCTCCAAAGAAGATATCTAGATGGTCAACAGACACATGAAAAGATACTTATCATCAGGAAACTACAAATCGAAACGGGAATGAGATATCATCTCACACCTGTTAGAGTGGCTAAAACCAAAAACAAGAAACAACAGGTGCTGGCGAGGAGATGGAGAAAAAGAAACAGTCATGCACTATTGGCAGAAATGCAAACTGGTGCAAACACTCTGGTGCAAAACAGCATATGGAGGTTCCTCAAAAAGTTAAAACTAGAACTATCCTACAATGCAGCAATTGGGTAAATATCCAAATACAAAAATACTAATTCAAAGGAACGCTGCACTCCTATGTTTATGGCTGCATCATTTACAATAGCCAAGATATGGAAACAGTCCAAAGGTCCATTGACTGATAAATGGATAAAGATGTGGTATATATGTATACAATGAATTATTATTCAGTCATCAAAAAGAATGAAATGCTCCCATTTGCAATCAGGAAGATGGAGCTAGAAAGTAGAATACTAAGGAAAATAAGTCAGTCAGAGAAAGACAATTACTATATTTCACTTGTATGTGGAATTTAAGAGACAAAACAAAGGAACAAAGGAAAAAGAGAGAGAGAAAGAGAGAGAGAGAGACAAACCAAGGAACACCCTTAACTACAGAAAATAAACTGATGGTTCCCAGAGGGAAAGTGGGTGGCAGGTTGGGTAAAATAGGTGATGGGGATTAAAGGGGACACTTTGTGATGAGCATCTGGTGATTAAAATAAAAACTTAAAAAAAAAAACAACAACTTCTTTTTGGGTGTCTTTTCAAAGTTGCAGAAAACAAAAGTAACATGGGTGTAAAATTGATAAAGCTTACAATTTGATTTCCTTCTACTGTCATATTTCCACTTGAAACAAAAACAACAAAGAAAAACATGTTATTATTAAATAAATTATTTCACCTTGCAGTGAAAGAAAGAACCTATTTGGAGAAAGAAAAGGAGAAAGAAGCTGAAACTGGGCATTAAACCCTTACACAAACGCAAATTATGAATGAAACCATTAAGCTGAATGGGAACTTTTATGTCCTATGCAATGTCTTTTCTTAGTGTGCAATTTTTTTTAAAACTTAGTCTAGAATTTCCCTTGACACATGAATATTTACCTCCTATTTGCACCAAAATATATTCATTCAATTTATACTTATTGGATGTCTTTGACATACTGCCACCATTCCCATAGATCCTATGTCCTCTTGACATCACAAATATCAATGGGTTTTAGATATTGTATATGGTTACCTTTTTAATATAGATTTCTTTTTTTTTACAATGGTTTATGAAATTTTTGAGGAAGAAGAAACCCACTTCGAGGATAAAAGAACATTCCAAAGTCAAATCAGAATGTTTTTGAAATCCAATTATGTTCTAGGCCATGGTTTTTTTGGTCATGGTTTTGATTTTAGAACACATCATTTTTAGAACACTTCTCTTTAGAATAAATATATTTTCTTATACGAATATTTGACCCATTTTTTTTTACTACCTCTTGGAATATTTGACATATTAATTGAATCTCCGACTCTAGAGTTTGGATTAAGGTGCCTTTAGTTATTTCCTATTGGCACTTGAGCAAGTAAAATCAATAATTTTGCTTGAAACCAAAACACATTGTAGATCAGTGAAATCTATAGTTACATGTATAATGCAAAATTAAAATATTACATAATGTAATGGTTACTTGATTTGTGTCAGAACTATAGAAATAAAATCCAATTTTAGTTTTTAAAATTTTGTATATACCATGAATATTAGATTACTATTCATTCCAAGTAGCATCCAATAATCCATTATTTAGTTGCAAAATGAACAGACTGTGTATAAACTAAATTGACTCGAAGAAAACAAAGAATGTCTACTTTTACCCAAAACTTCTGAATTTTAATATAAAAATGGACTGAAAGAGCAATGCAACATTTTTCCATTAATGAAAATATTATTTTAAACAAAAAGAGATGGAACTGCATTATAATTAAGCTCCTCATGCCAAGTTTACTATATATTCTAGGTCAAACAAGAAGTTTAAGAATTTGAACCGATGATAGGTCAATCTCAGAGCACATACATTTTTAATAAAACTATTTTGTTTGCAATTGTTTATGTGGCTTCTTCATATGGTCAGCAGCTGGGAGTTACATAAAATCAAGACCATGAAATGTTCTGCATAATTCTCAATGTTCTCCTTCTGCAAAATCATTACAGTAGCAGAATTAAGAATTTAAGCCTTAGATAAATAATGCATTTAAAAATATACCTGAGGTATTCACAAGGGCTCTAAAACTGAATGGCTCTATCAGAGTTGGTGCAGGGATACGGGATGGCAGCTGACACTGTGGGCTGTATGGAAAAGCATGCGTTTTAGGAACAGACCTGTTTTTGTCTTAATTCTCCTTTTTACTGGCTGTGTAGTTCATGCTAATGTATAAAATAGGACAATTAATACTAGTGTAGGTTAGGCTGCAGTAACAAATAACCCTAAAACCTGAGTAGCTTATAAAAGCAAAGTTTTTTTTCTTTTCTTTTCTTACTCAGGTTATATGTTTGTCACGAATTGACAAACTCTCTCATATCTGCTCACTCTGTAACACAGCCTGATAGGGAAATCACTATCCCAAAGTTGTTATTAGCTGAATCAGGGAAAGAGCTCCCACAAAATAATAATGCAATCCAAAGGTGACACATGTAATTCCACTCACAATATATTGGCAATGTTTTCATCATATAATCCCAGTTAGCTGTAGTGGAGTCTAAAAACATTCCTACTAGGTGCCTAAAAGGCAGAGATCCAGAAATACTAGATGCAGTATGAACAATTGGCAGAGGGTTGTTGATAATTTACTAATAATCTGCATAAAATTCTAACATAGTGTTTATGAAATGCAATGGTAAATATCTGAAACATTCTTCATTAAGTTTTGCTACTAAGAATACAGTATTATTATTAGGAAGAAAGAATAAAATAATATTAGCTATGAGCAGAATTTGTTTATAGGCCTCCTTATGTTAAGTATCTTTGGGGAATATATGTTAAAAATACACAAAAGATATCTTCTTTCATTTTTAAATATTTACGATGGCATTTCTATGCCTTGTCAATTATCCAGTTAATATGAAACCTAGAAATTTAGTCAGAAAATTAAAGAATTTATGTTTCCAGATATTATCTGGATCTTTTCCAGATTTATGAAATATAGCAGGAGAGTTTTTTCATATAGCAAAACTTTAATGTTCAAATAAAGAGAAATCAAACTATAAATTTTATGGTTCGACTCTTTAATTTTTTTGAGAATTAGACCCAGAAAATTAATTTTCTTTCCCAAGGGCATGCAATTATTCGTTGGTGAGAGTGGGGAAATCAGGTTCGGGTCCTTCATATTTTCTCACTTTATTATTAGCGAGAGAGATAGAAGGACTACAAATATGTTTTAAATTCTGAAAGTTCTGTGCTTTCTAAATTGTTCCACACAGAATAGTATGTATGGTATTAAAATTCCTAGAATGAACAAAGAAAATACACTGTTACATTCCCAAAAGTGCAAGACTATGACAAGCACTGTATTCATTGAATATTTATTAAAAGCAAAAAGTTATATGTTCTAAGTACTTATTTTTCTTATAAGTCTGTACCATAGACTCTTAAACTACCAAAAAAAAAAAGATAAATTGATATATATTTTCAAGGCATTTTGCTTAAAGCCAAAGAATATTCCTGAAAAAAAGAGATTTTACAACCATAACCATATTTGATATTTACCTAAATGTGAAAGTTTGCTTACCACTTACCTAAACTGTGTATAGCTCTCTCAAGATGAACATCTGTAAATTAAAAAATAGGGAGGAGGGGCAGGATGACGGAGGAGCAGGGTCCCCAAATCACCTGTCCCCACCAAATTACCTAGAAAACCTTCAAATTATCCTGAAAATCTACAAATTCGGCCTGAGATTTAAAGAGAGAACAGCTGGAATGCTACAGTGAGAAGAGTTCGCGCTTCTATCAAGGTAGGAAGACGGGGGAAAAGAAATAAAGACACAAAAGGCCTCCAAGGGGGAGGGGCCCCGCGAGGAGCCGGGCTGAGGCCGGGGCGAGTGTCCCCAGGACAGGAGAGCCCCGTCCCGGAGAAGCAGGAGCTGCACCGACCTTCCCGGGAGGAAAGGGGCTCGCGGGGAGTTGGAGCAGGACCCAGGAGGGCGGGGATGCCCTCGGGCTCCCTGGGACAGTAACAGCAACTGCGCGCCCAGGAGAGTGCGCCGAGCTCCCTAAGGGCTGCAGCGCGCACGGCGGGACCCGGAGCAGCTCGGAGGGGCTCAGGCGGCGGCTCTGCGTGGAGGGGGCTGCGCGGCTGGGAGCGCGAATCCAACAGCGCAGGCCCCGGAGCACAGGGCGCCGGGACACAGCCCAGGATCCCGCCTCCCCCGGGACAGGCAGAGGCCGGGAGGGCCCAGGACAGCAAGGACGCTCCTGCCCCAGCTGAGCAGATCAGCGGGCCCCGCCCCGGAGCCTCCAGGCCCTGCAGATGGAGAGCTCCGGAGTTCCTGTGGGGGCTGACTCCAGGTTTCCAGAGCTGGCCCCGCCACTGGGGCTGTTCCTCTGGGGGCCTCACGGGGTAAACAACCCCCACTGAGCCCTGCACCAGGCAGGGGCAGAGCAGCTCCCCCAAGTGCTAACACCTGAAAATCAGCACAATAGGCCCCTCCCCCAGAAGACCAGCTAGACGGACAACTTCCAGGGGAAGCCAAGGGACTTAAAGTACACAGAATCAGAAGATACTCCCCCGTGTTTTGTTTTGTTTTGTTTTGTTTTTGCTTCCCCCAACCCTTTTTTTCCTTTCTTTCTTTTTCTTTCTATTTTTCTTATCTTTTTTCTTTTTTCTTCCTTTTTTCTTTTTCTCTTTTCTTTCCTTCTTTCTCTCCTCTCTTTTTCTCCTTTTCCCAATACAACTTGTTTTTGGCCACTCTGCACTGAGCAAAATGACTAGAAGGAAAACCTCACCTCAAAAGTAAGAATCAGAAACAGTCCTCTCTCTCACAGAGTTACAAAATCTGGATTACAAGTCAATGTCAGAAAGCCAATTCAGAAGCACTATTATACAGCTACTGGTGGCTCTAGAAAAAAGCATAAAGGACTCAAGAGACTTCATGACTGCAGAATTTAGATCCAATCAGGCAGAAATTAAAAATCAATTGAATGAGATGCAATCCAAACTAGAAGTCCTAACAATGAGGGTTAACGAGGTGGAAGAACGAGTGAGTGACATAGAAGACAAGTTGATGGCAAAGAGGGAAACTCAGGAAAAAAGAGACAAACAATTAAAAGACCACAAAGATAGATTAAGGGAAATAAACGACAGCCTGAGGAAGAAAAAACTACGTTTAATTGGGGTTCCCGAGGGCGCTGAAAGAGACAGAGGGCCAGAATATGTATTTGAACAAATCATAGCTGAAAACTTTCCTAATCTGGGAAGGGAAACAGGCATTCAGATCCAGGAAATAGAGAGACCCCCCCCCCTAAAATCAATAAAAACCGTTCAACACCTCGACATTTAATAGTTAAGCTTGCAAATTCCAAAGATAAAGAGATCATTAAAGCAACAAGAGACAAGAAATCCCTGACTTTAATGGGGAGGAATATTAGGGTAACAGCAGACCTTTCCACAGAGACCTGGCAGGGCAGAAAGGGCTGGCAGGATATACTCAGGGTCCTAAATGAGAAGAACATGCAACCAAGAATACTTTATCCAGCAAGGCTCTCTTTCAAAATGGAAGGAGAGATAAAGAACTTCCAAGACAGGCAGGAACTGGAAGAATATGTGACCTCCAAACCAGCTCTGCAAGAAATTTTAAGGGGGACTCTTAAAATTCCCCTTGAAGAAGAAGTTCAGTGGAACAATCCACAAAAACAAGGACTGAATAGATATCATGATGACACTAAACTCATACCTTTCAATAGTAACTCTGAACGTGAACAAACTTAATGACCCCAACAAAAGGCACAGGCTTTCAGACTGGATAAAAAAGCAGGACCCATCTATTTGCTGTCTACAAGAGACTCATTTTAGACAGAAGGACACCTACAGCCTGAAACTAAAACGTTGGAGAACCATTTACCATTCGAATGGTCCTCAAAAGAAAGCAGGGGTAGCCATCCTTAGATCAGATAAACTAAAATTTACCCCGAAGACTGTAGTGAGAGATGAAGAGGGACACTATATCATACTTAAAGGATCTATCCAACAAGAGGAATTTAACAATCTTCAATATATATGCCCCGAATGTGGGAGCTGCCAAATATATCAATCAATTAATAACCAAAGTGAAGAAATACTCAGATAATAATACACTTATACTTGGTGACTTCAATCTAGTTCTTTCTATACTCGATAGGTCTTCTAAGCACAACATCTCCAAAGAAACAAGAGCTTTAAATGATACACTGGACCAGATGGATTTCACAGATATCTACAGAACTTTACATCCAAACTCAACTGAATACACATTCTTCTCAAGTGCACATGGAACTTTCTCCAGAATAGACCACATACTTGTTCACAAATTGGGTCTGAACCGATACCAAAATGTTGGGATCGTCCCCTGGGTATTCTCAGACCATAATGCCTTGAAATTAAAACTAAATCACAACAAGAAGTTTGGAAGGACCTCAAACACGAGGAGGTTAAGGATCATCCCACTAAAAGATGGAAGGGTCAACCAAGAAATTGAGGAAGAATTAAAAAGATTCATGAAACTAATGAGAATGAAGATACAACCATTCAAAATCTTTGGGATGCAGCAAAAGCAGTCCTAAGGGGGAAATACATCGCAATACAAGCATCCATTCAAAAACTGGAAAGAACTCAAATACAAAAGCTAACCTTACACATAAAGGAGCTAGAGAAAAAACAACAAATAAATCCTACACCCAGCAGAAGAAGAGAGTTAATAAAGATTCTAGCAGAACTCAACAAAATCGAGACCAGAAGAACTGTGGAACAGATCAACAGAACCAGGAGTTGGTTCTTTGAAAGAATTAATAAGATAGATAAACTGTTAGCCAGCCTTATTAAAAAGAAGAGAGAGAAGACTCAAATTAATAAAATCATGAATGAGAAAGGAGAGATCACTACCAACAGCAAGGAAATACAAACGATTTTAAAAACATATTATGAACAGCTATACGCCAATAAATTAGGCAATCTAGAAGAAATGGACGCATTCCTGGAAAGCCACAAACTACCAAAACTGGAACAGGAAGAAATAGAAAACCTGAACAGGCCAATAACCAGGGAGGAAATTGAAGCAGTCATCAAAAACCTCCCAAGACACAAGAGTCCAGGGCCAGATGGCTTCTCAGGGGAATTCTATCAAACGTTTAAAGAAGAAACCATACCTATTCTCCTAAAGCTGTTTGGAAAGATAGAAAGAGATGGAGTACTTCCAAATTCATTCTATGAGGCCAGCATCACCTTAATTCCAAAACCAGACAACGACCCCACCTAAAAGGAGAATTACAGACCAATATCCCTGATGAACATGGATGCAAAAATTCTCAACAAGATACTAGCCAATAGGATCCAACAATACATTAAGAAAATTATTCACCATGACCAAGTAGGATTTATCCCCGGGACACAAGGCTGGTTCAACACCCGTAAAACAATCAATGTGATTCATCATATCAGCAAGAGAAAAACCAAGAACCATGTGATCTTCTCATTAGATGCAGAGAAAGCATTTGACAAAATACAGCATCCATTTCTGATCAAAACTCTTCAGAGTGTAGGGATAGAGGGAACATTCCTCGACATCTTAAAAGCCATCTACGAAAAGCCCACAGCAAATATCATTCTCAATGGGGAAGCACTGGAAGCCTTTCCCCTAAGATCAGGAATATGACAGGGATGTCCACTCTCCCCACTGCTATTCCACATAGTACTGGAAGTCCCAGCCTCAGCAATCAGACAACAAAAAGACGTTAAAGGCATTCAAATTGGCAAAGAAGAAGTCAAACTCTCCCTCTTCGCTGATGACGTGATACTCTACATAGAAAACCCAAAAGCCTCCACCCCAAGATTGCTAGAACTCATACAGCAATTTGGTAGCGTGGCAGGATACAAAATCAATGCCCAGAAATCAATGGCATTTCTATACACTAACAATGAGACTGAAGAAAGAGAAATGAAGGAGTCAATCTCATTTACAATTGCACCCAAAAGAATAAGATACCTAGGAATAAACCTAACCAAAGAGGTAAAGGATCTATACCCTAAAAACTATAGAACACTTCTGAAAGAAATTGAGGAAGACACAAAGAGATGGAAAAATATTCCATGCTCATGGATTGGCAGAATTAATATTGTGAAAATGTCAATGTTACCCAGGGCAATTTACACGTTTAATGCAATCCCTATCAAAATACCATGGACTTTCTTCAGAGAGTTAGAACAAATTATTTTAAGATTTGTGTGGAATCAGAAAAGACCCTGAATAGCCAGGGGAATTTTAAAAAAGAAAACCATATCTGGGGGCATCACAATGCCAGATTTCAGGTTGTACTACAAAGCTGTGGTCATCAAGACAATGTGGTACTGGCACAAAAACAGACACATAAATCAATGGAACAGAATAGAGAACCCAGAAGTGGACCCTGAACTTTATGGTCAACTAATATTCAATAAAGGAGGAAAGACTATCCATTGGAAGAAAGACAGTCTCTTCAATAAATGGTGCTGGGAAAATTGGACATCCACATGCAGAAGAATGAAACTAGACCACTCCCTTTCACCATACACAAAGATAAACTCAAAATGGATGAAAGATCTAAATGTGAGACAAGATTCCATCAAAATCCTAGAGGAGAACACTGGCAACACCCTTTTTGAACTCGGCCACAGTAACTTCTTGCAAGATACATCCATGAAGTCAAAAGAAACAAAAGCAAAAATGAACTATTGGGACTTCATCAAGATAAGAAGCTTTTGCACAGCAAAGGATACAGTCAACAAAACTCAAAGACAACCTACAGAATGGGAGAAGATATTTGCAAATGACGTATCTGATAAAGGGCTAATTTCCAAGATCTATAAAGAATTTATTAAACTCAACAGCAAAGAAACAAACAATCCAATCATGAAATGGGCAAAAGACATGAACAGAAATCTCACAGAGGAAGACATAGACATGGCCAACATGCATATGAGAAAATGCTCTGCATCACTTGCCATCAGGGAAATACAAATCAAAACTACAATGAGATACCACCTCACACCAGTGAGAATGGGGAAAATTAACAAGGCAGGAAACAACAAATGTTGGAGAGGATGCGGAGAAAAGGGAACCCTCTTACACTGTTGGTGGGCATGTGAACTGGTGCAGCCACTCTGGAAAACTGTGTGGAGATTCCTCAAAGAGTTAAAAATAGACCTGCCCTACAACCCAGCAATTGCACTGTTGGGGATTTACCCCAAAGATACAGATGCAATGAAATGCCGGGACCCCTGCACCCCGATGTTTATAGCAGTAATGGCCACATAGCCAAACTGTGGAAGGAGCCTCGGAGTCCATCAAAAGATGAATGGATAAAGAAGATGTGGTTTATGTATACAATGGAAAATATTCCAGCCATTAGAAATGACAAATACTCACCATTTGCTTCAACATGGATGGAACTGGAGGGTATTATGCTGAGTGAAGTAAGTCAATTGGAGAAGGACAAACATTATATGTTCTCATTAATTTGGGGAATATAAATAATAGTGAAAAGGAATATAAGGGAAGGGAGAAGAAATGTGTGGGAAATATCAGAAAGGGAGACAGAACATAAAGACTCCTAACTCTGGGAAATGAACTCGGGGTAGTAGAAGGGGAGGAGGGCGGGTGGTGGGAGTGAATGGGTGAAGGGCACTGGGGGTTATTCTGTATGTTGGTAAATTGAACACCAATAAGAAATAAATTAAAAAAAATAAAAAATACATGGGGCAGCCTGGGTGGCTCAGAGGTTTAGCTCCACCTTTGGTCCAGGGTGTGTTCCTGGAGACCCGGGATAGAGTCCCATGTTGGGTTCCCTGCATAGAGCCTGCTTCTCCCTATGTCTATGTCTCTCTCTGTCTCTCTGTGTCTCTCATGAAATAATAAATGCAATCTTTAAAAAAAATTAAAATAATAAAAAATACTAAAACACATATCTAGTAATTCTCCAATAAATTCATAAATCCAGTGAATTTTAAGGACTTACAAATATATATAAATATACATAGTACTTGGGAGATCTTTTTAGGGCATGGCAATTGTCAGTCATGCTGTCAGAAGTAATTGAGAATGGAGTTTCTTTTTCAGAAGGAAGAGTTATATATTCCATTTTCCTATCCTTCAGGCTTGGATAACTGACCCAACGGGGTAAAATATATTATATTCTAACTCTTGTCATATAATATTACTCTGGCAAGGTCAACTGTCGTAAACTTTCCCAGGACCAGAAACTGATTCTTAATCCCTGTTGAGAGATAAACCTGGATGATATGAGTTGTGAGATAAATACAGAGACATTGACTCTGTGGTCAACACTCAAGCACACTACTTTATTGCATCTCACTTGAAGCTAAAGAATTACCAAGTCCCAGGAATATAATGAAACTACAAGTTTTGTTGGGAGGAAGGTGAGTGTTTGTTATCCTGATATCTGAAACCTAGAAACAAGAATTCTTGGTGTTTACTTATTAAAAACAAACGTAAGACTGCTTAATGTAATGGTCAATAATTCAAAAGTGAGCTTAAGAAAGTAAACTGTAGTCTATAGCTAATATCATGCATAACAGTGAAAGACTGAATGTATTCCTCATAAAAAGAGAAATAAGGCAAGGATGTCAGCTCTAACCACTGTTATTTGTATAGCACTGGAATGCCTAGACAGTTGATACAGAAAGAAAAGGAAATAAAAAGGCATACAAATAGGAATGGAAGATATAAAATTTTCCCCATTTGCCAGTGACTTTATAATCAACACAGAAAATCCCAGGAATCTACAAAATGAAAACAAAGACGAAAAGTAAAACAAAACTTCTTAGAGCTAGTAGCGAGTTCAGCAGGGTCTCGGTATAAAAAATCAACATACAAAACTGAATTTCTATATAGTGGCAATAAACACATGGAACCAAAAATGAAAAACAATACCATTTATAATAGCTCAAAAGTGAAATACGTTAAATCATGTACAGTATTTGTATACTGAAAATTTCAGAACATTGATGAAAGAAAGAAAAAAATGAAAAAAAAATTTCCATGATTTTGAAAACTCAATGAAGTAAGGATGTTGACTCTATCCCAACTGATCTATAGGTTTAATGTAATTCCTATCAAAATCTCAGTCACATGTTTTGTCGATATTAAAAGTTTATCCTAAAAATTATATGAAAAGGCAAGAAATAGCTAAAACAATTTTTAAAAAGATGAATAAAATGAGAAGTCTCTCATCCAACATTAAACATTACTATTTAGCTACAGCAATCAGACATTATAGTATTGACAAAAGATAGATACAGAGATCAATGAGACTTAATAGAGGGTATAGAAATACAGCCAATCGGGCAGCCCAGGTGGCTCAGTGGTTTAGTGTCTGCCTTTGGCCCAGGGCATGATCCTGGAGACCTGAGATCCAGTCCCACTTCAGGCTCCCTGCATGGAGCCTGCTTCTCCCTCTGCCTGTGTCTCTGCCTCTCTCTATTTCTGTGTGTCTATGAATAAATAAATTAAATCTTAAAAAAAATAAATACAGCCAATCGCTACCACAAAAATATAGCCAATTGATTTTTTTTTTAACAAGGCACACAAACTATTAAATGGAGAAAGATTTGAGGTGGCTGTGTAGTGCAGTTGGTTGAAGGTCAGAGTCTTGATTTTGGCTCAGATTATGATCTCAGGGTCCTGGGATCGAGCCCTGCATCAAGCTTCCCACTCAGCAGGGAAAAGCAAAATAAAAAAAAATTTGATAAACTGGACACCTGGGTGGCTCAGCAGTAGAACGCCTCCCTTCAGCCCAGGGTGTGATCCCAGAGACCTGGGATCAAGTCCCACATTGGGCTCCCTGTATGGAGCCTTCGTCTCCCTCTGCCTCTGCCTCTGCCTCTCTCTCTCTGTGTCTCTCATGAATAAATAAAATCATTTTAAAATTGATAAACTTACTTAATCAAAATTAAAGATCTTGTTATGATAATAAAAAAAGTAATTTAGAATGGGAGAAAATATCCTCAAGTCACATATCTGAAAAAGGACCCATATGTAGCGTATATACAATAATTTCAAAATGTAACAGTAAACATAAACACACATACACACACACACAATCCAATCAGGAACTGAGCAAAAGAGATGGAACAGACATTTTACCAAAAAAGAATATACAGATGGCATATAAGCACATAAGCACATGACAAACACATTCAACATCATTAACCATTTAGTGAAATGCAAGTTAAAAACCATGTCAAGATATGAACAGTTCATATAAGTTTAAAAAATAGTGACAATGACAAATCTGATTAGGCTGTGGAAAAATTTCATCATTCAGAGACTACTTATGGGAATGTAAATATAAATGGTACAGCCACTCTGGAAAATAGTTTGAGAATTTCATTTTAAAAAATACACTTTTCAAAAAAAAAAAATACACTTTTCATACAACCCAACAATCCCAATCCTGGCCATTTATCCCAGAGAAATGAAAACCCAGGTTCACATATACAACATATATACAAAATGTACCATGAAGGTTCACAGCAGTTTTAACTTGTCATAACCCAAAACTGTAAATAACCTAAATGGCCTTCAAAAAAACTATGGCACATCCCCCATGGAATGTAGTATATCATAGAATATTACTCAGTAATAAAAATGAATGAACTATTGATACACACACAAACCTGATATCAACAGAATTATATTGAGTGAAAAAAACAATTGCAAGAGATTATGTATTGTAGGATACTATTTACATAATATTCTTGAAATGATAAAGCTATAGTGGCATACACGGATTAATGATTGACTAAGGTTAGGGACATAGATGAGAGGGATAAAGGATGGATGCAATAATAAAGGAGTAGCCTGAGGGAAATTCTTGTGGTGATAGAATAATTCTGTATCTTGGTTATGGTAGTGATTAAATAAAAGAATATATGTGGTGAGCTGGTAGGGAAGTACACACAATAAAAATGAGTGTATGCAAAACTGCTGAAATCTGAACAAGGTCTGGAGATTGCACCAGTGTCAACTCCCCGGTATTGCTACCATACTAATTGTGTAATGTTGCCTTTATGGGAAACTGGATGAAGAGTACATGGGACCTCTCCATTATGTTTGTAATTTCCAGTGAATTTATAATCATTTTAGGTAAAAAGTTAAGAACACGCTAAGAAAAAAAACAAGAAACAATATCTATAATGTTAAGATAGAATAATATACATGAAAAATTCATGCCAGGCCTCGTAGGCTGGCTAAAAGTGCAGAGGAGATCTGATTATGGAATACTTTGATACCAGTACAAAGAAAATAACAAACAGATATAATGTTTACAGTACCACAACCTTTAAGAAACTGTTTAAAACAAAGTTACTGTTCTGAGGCTCTCAGAGATTTGTTTCCTCTGGAGAAAAAATACCATATCAGGCTTGCACTGTACATTTGGGATCAGTGGTATTTTCACTCAGTGAAAAATAAGCTTCAGATAATTATTTTATTTACAGGAACATGATTATTTTTATGATGATATTTACAATATAAAAAGCATGTGTATATCCTCCTTTGGTGTTTTTGTTTTTGTTTTTGTTTTTGTTTTGTTTTTTTCTCAAGGGGTTTATAAATAAATTATCTCCTTAATCCCATCAAAGTTTGCGACATGCCCTCAGCACACACACAGTCAAGAATAAATTGGAGTTAACAGATTAAGTGAATGGAAAAAATTATAACCCAGATTTTCTGGCTTTAATTTCCCTATTTCCCTAATAGGGATTTCCCTATTGCTATACAAGTCTGACTCCAAAAGCAATATATAGTTTTTTATTTACTTTATAATTGTATTAGATTGTAACAAAGATGAAATTATTTACAATGAATTATTTGCAATCATTTACAATATTTCTATACTTACACATTCTTTGGGTTTGATTTGTAAGTCTTAATATTTAAAAATATAAGAACATTAAAAGGCATAATCTTCAATGGAACCTGGGATAAACTACTTTGTAACTGAAGAATACTCATGTTCTAGAATAAAGTTGTACACCTGTGTTTGCAGTTTGGATTCATAAAGTCACAGAATATAGCATAACATTTTATTTTATACAATAAGTAAAACAATTTGTATAAAATATAAAAGCGGACAATCTATAATATTCTAATTTAGTGAAAGCATCATGAAGGAACAACAGGCATGATGATGAAGGCCAGTCTCTCAAAAGCAAATAACAAGAAACCAGTAGGATATTTATAAAGACTATGTCAACTCTCAAATTACTCTTATCATCTGTCATACTAAATTGAAGGTGGAGAGCGTAATAGACTATTATGTGAAGGCAATAATTTGCTAAAAGATGAAATAAAATAAAATGATAAAATGTGTTTTTACATAGAAAATTAACAACAAAAAATGCTGCAGTCACCAAGAAAATGCTCCTCCTCAAATTGGTTACTTCCCCTTGGTTGCACCATTTCAGTTCCCACATGACATTCAGTATTTTTTATCTTGAAACGTTAACAGCCTTAAACTTATGACCTTCCAGGGAATTTAGCAGATCAGGACTATTACTGCAAAGATAAGGGGATAATTTAGTTTTTCAAATATGGTTTGGATAAATGTCAAGACATCTATTACTAACGTAAAAACTCAAATGTAGAACACCTTCAAAAAGTTCTACTTGATGATATAAAGAGGAAGACCATCTGTGATCAGTATTTGATGAATAAAAGAATATTTTGACTGAATTTTTTCCTATTTGGAAGTTCCACAGTTTGAATCCAATTGGAGTATAAAAATCTAATCATTGACATTTCAAGTTTCATTAAGCCCAGAGAAATATGAATTCACTACTGGACGATTTTTTGTTTCATCCTCAGTCCCTGTACTGCTCTCCAAATGACTAGTTAATAAAAGCCAACAAAAAACATAGAAAACTAAAAATAAATAAATAAAAATTTTAAAAGTGCAATTACATTTATTTCTATAATAACAAATAGAAAGCTAATAAAGGAATCAAGAACTAAATTTAATTTTAAAACTTAAATAATGAAGGAGGTTAATAAGTGGAAGCTAATAAATTCAGATTACTACATGAGGTTCAGGTCAAGGAGATTAAGGTCACTCACATTCTTCAATATAAGAAGAGCAGGAGTAGTAGCTTGAGAACAGGGGTTTGGAAAAAGAAATATCTGAGTTTGAGTTGTAGTCATTTGCCATGGACATGAACAATACATCTTACATTTCCAAGTCTCAGGTTCCTGAGCTGTAAAAGTGTGTCACAAATAAGACCAATTTCATAGGACTGTTGTCAGATTTCAATCATAGGACTTAATCTATTAGAGTGTTTTTAAAAACATCTAGAATAAAATAATTATCAATAAGTCTTAGCTATTTTGAGTCCCACATTGTCCTCATAAGAATGGAAAAAGGTACACCCTCTCAGTCCATCTCTATTGATAGATACCTAATCAATGGCTTTTTGGGAAAATTGAGAATAAAACACAGATTATTTTATTTAAAAATTAACCTCTTCATGTGCAAACCTGAATCCACCCTTTGCAAAATGTTTGTTCATGGTTACATTGTTATGACATTAATAGTTTTCCTGTAAGCAAGTTGGTAGTGGAACCAAATGTGTTTTGTTTAATGTTGGGGTTAATTTGGGGTTAATGTTGAATTTGCTAGACAATAAAAATTATTGTAGACCTGATCATATTATGAAAATCAGTGCATGCTTTTTGTGAAAAATTTGAAGTGCAGAAAGGAGAACATTGGATTTATTTACTATAGTTTATGGCCTGCTATTTTTTACATTTTTTTCATGAGCATTTTGCCATGTCATTAAATTGTCAACAAAGTCCTCATTTTTAATGGCTGCACAATGAATCCAGTGAATTTTGAAAACTACAACTTATGTAGCTTCTTTAAAATCTTAGTTTCCTTGTCTGCAGCTTGGTGGTGATAATAATAGCCACCCCAAAAGATTAGTGTGAGGACTAAGTGACGCAATGCTTCTGAAAAAGCTGTAATGGTAAGCTAGAATGCATTATACAAATGGTATTTATTATTAGATCTGTGAAGCCAGTAAGAAGAAAGAACTAAAAAATGTGATGGGGGCAGCCCGGGTGGCTCAGTGGTTTAGTGCCCGCCTTCAGCCCAGGGCCTGATCCTGGAGACCCTGGATCGAGTCCCACATCAGGCTCCCTGCATGGAGCCTGCTTCTCCCTCTGCCTGTGTCTCTGCCTCTCTGTGTGTGTGTGTCTCTTATGAATAAATAAATAAAATTAATTTAAAAAAATGTGATGGGGTAGATATTGGCAGGTAAAAAAAAAAAAGAAAAAAGGCTTTGACTGCTATTTTATAGCTCTTTCCTACTTCAAGAAGAGGAATGGATTTCATAATGTATTTTGTTTTTGTTTTTGTTTTTTACTTCTACATTTGTATTGCTACAATATAATTAGAATAAATCCTCCAAAATGTTAGAAGGTAGAAGAAATGTCAAAGTCTACAAGTAGGCAGAGAACAAGAAGTAGGAAGATTTATATAGAGTGGTTACTTTCTTTTTAAGGATTGAAACATATTAAATCTGATTCATTTAAATATTTGTTTTTAAAATTTTAGTTACATTCCAGGTAGTTAACATACAGTGTAATATTAGCTTTAGGTATAAAATACAGTGATTTAACACTTCCATAACACCCCATGCTCATCACAAGTGTACTCCTTAATCCCCATCACCTATTTCAGCCATCCTCCCACCCACTTCCCTTGTGGTAACCATCAGTTTGTTCTCTATAGTTAAGAGTCTGTTTCTTGATTTGCCTCTCTCTTTTTTCCCCTTTGCTCATTTGTTTTGTTTCTTAAATTCCATATATGAGTAAAATCGTATCTTTGTCTTCCTCTGGCTGACTTATTTTGCTTAGCATAATACTCTCTAGCTCCATCCATGTTGTTGCAAATGGCTAGATTTCATTCTTTTTATGGCTGAGTAATATTTTATTGTGTATGTAGACCACATCTTCTTAATCCTTCCATCATCAGTGGACATGGGCTCTTTCCATATCTTGGCTATTGTAGATAATGCTGATATAAACATCAATGTTCATATATCTCTTTAAATTAGTATTTTTTTATTCTTCGAGTAAATACCTAGTAGCACAATTGCTGGATTATAGAATAGTTGCATTTTTAAGTTTCTGAGAAATCTCCACACTGTTTTCCAGAGTGGCTGCACCAGTTTGCATTCCCACCAACAGTGCTAGAAGATTCCTTTTTCTCCATATCCTTGCCAACACCTGTTGTTTCTTGTGTTGCTTATTTTAGTCAGTCTGACAGATTGTGAGGTGGTATCTCGCTGTAGTTTTGATTTGTATTTTCCTGAGTATCAATGATGTTGAGCATCTTTTCATATGTCTGTTGGCCATCTATATGTCTTCTTTGGAAACAATGTCTATTCATGTTTTCTGCCCATTTTTAATTGGGTTATTCATTTTTGGGTGTTGAATTTGATAAGTCCTTTATATATTTTGGATACTAACTCTTTATCAGATATGTCATTTGCAAATATCCTCTCCCATTCAGTAGGTTGCTTACCAGTTTTGTTGATTATTTTCTTTGCTGTGCAAAGTTTCTTATTTTGATGAAATTCCAATAATTTATTTTTGCTTTTGTTTCCCTTACCTCAGGAGACATATCTAGAAAGAAGCTGCTATGGTCAACATCAAAGAGGTTACTGCCTGTGTTCTCCTCTAGGATTGTTTTATGGTTTCAAGTCTCACATTTAGGTCTTTAATCCATTTTGAATTTATTTTTGTGTTTAGTGTAAGAAAGCGATCAAGTCTCATTCTTTAGCATGTTGCATCCAGATTTCCCAACACTCTTTGTTGAAGACACTGGTTTTTTCTGTTGGATAGCCCTACCCACTTTGTCAAAGATTAATTGACCATATTCTTCATTTCTGGGTTTTCTATTCTGTCCCATTGAACCATGTGTCTATTTTTCTACTAAAAAAAGATAATCACAGGTCAAAATCTCTGATGAACATGGATGCAAAAATTCTCAATAAAATACTAACAAACTGAATCTAAAAATACATTTAAAAAATCATCTACCACAATCAACTGGCATTTATTCCTGGGTTGCAAGGGTGGTTTAATATTCACAAATCAAATTGGTGTGATACAGTACATTATTTAAAAAAGATAAGAACCATTTGATCATTTCAATCGATGCAGAAAAAGTATTTGACAAAGTACAACATCCATTCATGATAAAAACCCTCAACAAAGTCTGTTAGAGGGAATAACCCTCAATATAATAAAGGTCATATATGAAAAAAAAAAAAAAAAACACAGCTAACATCATCCTCATTGAGGAAATCAGAGCTTTTCTTCTGAAGGCAGGAACAAGCCAGAGACGTCCACTCTTGCCATTGTTAGTTAACATAATACTAGTAGTCCTAGCCAAGCATAGCAATTAAACAACAAAAAGAACTAAAAAGGTATCCAAATGGACAAGGAAGAAGTCAAGCTTTCACTATTTGCAGAGGACATGATGCTCTATATAGAAAAACCCTAAAAACTCTATCAAAAAATTGCTAGAACTGATGATAAATTCAGTCAAGTCATTGGATACAAAATGAACAAATAGAGATTTGTTCCATTTCTACACATCAATAATGAAAAAACAGAAAGAGGAATCAAGGAATCAATCCCATTTATAACTGCACCAAAACCCAAAAGATACCTAGGAATAAATATAACTAGAAGTGAAAAACTTGTACTTTGAAAACTATAAAACACTGATGAAAGAAATTGAAGATGACACAGAGAAATGGAAACACATTCCATGCTCATGGATTGAAAGAACAAACATTGCTAAAATGTCTGCAGTACCCAAAGCAATTCACACATTTAGTGCAGTCCCTATAAAAATACCAACAGTGTTTTTCACAGAGTTAGAACAAACAATCCTAAAATTTGTATGGAACCTCAAATATTTTTATATATTCATGCTTATAATTTAATTTTTTGAATGGTTTGAGATATATTTATCTTTAGAAAGCATCAAAGAGCAGGGACCATCCCTCATCCTACCCTTACTCCTATACTTTTTAAATTAATTAATTAATTAAATTAATTAAAAGATTTTATTTATTTATTCATGAGACAGAGAGAGAGAGAGACAGAGAGAGAGAGAGAGAGAGAGAGGCAGAGGGAGAAGCAGGCTCCATGCAGGGATCCTGATGTGGGAATTGATCCTGGGTCTCCAGGGTCACGCCCTGGGCTGAAGGAGGTGCTAAACTGCTAGGCCCCCCGGGCTGCCCTTTTTTATTGTTTTTTAAGTAGGCTCCACACCCATTCTGGATCCCAATGCAGAACTTGAACTCATGACCTTGAGATCAAGAATCAGATGCTCAACTGACTGAGACAATCAGATGCCTCACTCAGCTCCTGAATTTATTTTGATTAAGTTCAGTATTCAAAAATATTCTTTTGGTGTGCAGGAATATTTTAATTTTATAGTTATAGGTGAATGATCTAAAAAAGAAGTAGTTTGTCTCAAAAATCTCTTGATAGTGTTTCTATCATAGTAAAATACCAAAAAAAAAAAAAAAAAAGAAAAAAAAAACATTAAGATGGTTGTCGGTCTACTATTTCTTGGGAAATTTCAGAATGTTGAAATATGTCAAAGAGCCATGCACCCAGTTGCATTGCTCTGCACAACCACCTGCTTTATCTTAGTAAAATTCAATATGAGTAAAGACAAGTCATGTGTACCAAAAGCAAATCATATGTATGTATTGGGCTGAATGATACAAGACTGAATTCAACCACCAGTTCTCAGTAGCAAGCCAATTAATCTTCTTGGCCTCAGTCTCTGTCTTTATAAAACAAATTCTTTAATAGTTATTTAATAATGAAATTATTCTTATAATTATACAATTCTTACTGCGATATTAATTACAAGTATGTGAATCCTTATTTTATATCATTTAAGTATAACGGTCATTTGCTTATAATGCAAGTCAAATCCTATTCCATGTATACAAGGCTATGTTTTGTAGTCATTTGTCATTTAAATTAGAATTTAGACAAATCTTCCCTCTATCTCTTTCTTCACCTCAATCATACATCATATATTCTTCCTCTGATTTTCTGGTCCTCACTGAGCTCCTCTACATCTTCCCTGTGTTTTTTCCATCATCACCATCATCTCTCTTTTTAAACTTTCTTTCTCCTCTTAAAGAGACATAAAATTATGTTATCAATGTAACTGGATTTGGCTTCATTTTTTGAAATTACAACTTGGCTCTCATAAAGGCTACTTACATTAGCTCAACACTTCTCTAAAGTTTGTGTAGAAAAATCAGTGTGAAAGAAAAAAATATGACTGTTTTCTCCTTTTGTGAATATTTTAGAAGGGAAAAATAAGGAATGATATATGAACAAAGAAAACAGTGTTTTGGGATCCCTGGGTGGCGCAGCGGTTTGGCGCCTGCCTTTGGCCCAGGGCGCAATCCTGGAGACCCGGGATCGAATCCCACATCGGGCTCCCTGCATGGAGCCTGCTTCTCCCTCTGCCTGTGTCTATGCCTCTCTCTCTCTCTGTGTGTGTGACTATCATGAATAAATAAATAAAATCTTTAAAAAAAAAAAAAAAAAGAAAACAGTGTTTTAAACATCATATTGTTTACATTCCATTTGGGGAAATATGACTTACAGAGAGCAAACAATAGAACCTCACACACAGTTGAGTCAACAAGTATTTATAGAGTGGATAATAAGTAGCTAACCAACTGCTCCAGATGTGCTGGTGGTCCACAAGAAGACTGTGGTTTAGAGCACAGAGTACCTATGTGATCTATTGTACCTCCAAAGACTTTTGTTTAAACATTATGAGTTCCTATGAAGAATGGTTGGTATGTTGGACAGGGATCAAATCTGTCAAATGCCTTGAAGACAGTCTTCCAAAGAGGAATAAAGTTAGAGAACCTAGGATGGAGCAAAACCAAAAATAAATGAGTCCACTAAATGAGACTTCACTCATTGTCTGAATTAAGTACTTGCATCTGAAGTCCTTTCCAAAGCAGGCAAATTTGATCCTGCTTAATTTAGAAAAGCCTCTGAGAAAGAGTTATATTTGAGCTTGACTTCAAAATCTTATGCTTTCCCAAGCTACAAATTACTACAATACTTTGGTAGATTTTACCACATTATTTTTGTCTTTTCCCAAATGATTTAAAATCATATCATTATTACATGAATTCAAATTAATTTCATTGTGATTATTGTTTTTGGACTCTGACACTCCCAAAATGGTCCATGGAAGTTGGTCCATTATATGTTTTATTTTCAGCTCCTGGCACTTTGTGCTCACTAAATAAACTAACCTTTGGGTGATACAGAATAGGAATTAATCTCAGGAAGCTTTAAAACCCATGTTGCAATAGCTGATTTGTTGAGTTTCTTTGAGCAGGCAATCACTGATGTTCATTTTCAATCACTAAGTTGAGAATCACTCCCATAGTTCTTCCCCATTCTCCAATGTCACATGTGCTCAATGAAAAGCAGAGGTAGCCACATTAATGCAGACCAAGAGAATTTTTAAGCTCTATCACTCCCCTTCTGTCTCAAAACTCCCCTCTTCCTACCTGGAATTTCTTGTTTCTAACCAGAGTGATTATTGCATAGGTTTTCCTCTTTCTTTACCTTGAAACTGATAAATAACTTTAATATGCTACCCAGATTTTAGTTTCATTTTGGTTTTACTTCTGAATATTGCTGCCTGGATCACTCATTTTAATGACCTGCACTGTGACACCCAGGAAAAACCAGCTCAGTACCTCTTCCCCAGTCCCACTCCATCCATAGCCCAGAGAAGGACAGCTAGGGAGGGATTGATTCTAGCTTATATGGAATTAAAGAATTTGACAGGTTTGTTCTAAGACTGTGATTCACTTGGGACTGCCCCGTGGAGCCTGAAGGGACAGAGAAAAAATGATCCCCTCCTTCCTTTCCTAAGGTCTAACAGTTACAGGGAGTCTCTAAAGTGTTCCTAGTCATGTTGCAGCATGTCCTGAAGAGGTTTTTAATGTGTGACAAATGATCTTTGTAAAAGACTTTTAAATGATTCTTTCCTTTTTATTTGTTAATTTAACAAATCTACTCAGAATAATTTAAATACATTTTCTGATATACTTTTCTAGCATCTTAAGGCTAAAGAAGAACTAATTTTAATTAACTAGTTGTTTCCATCTCTTCATTATCTCACAATGAAATACTGGTTGGTTGGTTGCTTCCTGTGGTGTTTATGAACCATAGCTTTGTTTGCCTTTTGATTTCTGACAAAACTACTCAGTAAAGCAGAAAACCTATTAAAACTCGATTCCTGATTTATTTTCTTTATAAGAAAGATATGTAGAGTATTAATATGAATTTTTAGGCTAGACGTTTTCTCTTTTTTTTTTTTTTTTTTTTTTTTTTTTTTTTTTTCTAGACGTTTTCTCTTGATTCCAAGATTATTCAAGTGTTTTCATTCTCTTTACAAACAAAACTAGTGTTTTTTTAAATAGTTATGGTTATATTTATTAGTGGCTTTTCTCAAACTCATAACATTGTGTGTTTAAATAGTTATCTCTGTTTTCTGATATATTTTTTGTTTACAATTTTAGAATATTAATAGGAAAAGAAGAGAGATTCCAATTCATGTTATTGCTGTCCTGGAAAATCTCCATGGCCTGTTAGGTCAAAAAATCACTGGCCTTAATACTCTTTCCTGAATTCCACAAAATATATTTCCAATAATCTATGGAAATATCCAACTTAATATCTTCCAAATTGAACTTATTACTTCACCTCCAAGAACCTCTACCTCAAATCAATTCTCATTCTGTTATCCTTATCCTTATCTATCCTTATCTGTTTCATCTTCATCGCGTGTTTTTTTTTTTTTTTAATTCTCCAAAATCAAATCAATCATGAAAAACTATTCACTTAATCTCTGAATTGTGGGCAGCCCAGGTGGCTCAGGGGTTTAGCGCCGCCTTCAGCCCAGGATGTGATCCTGGAGTCCCAGGATTGAGTCCCACATCGGGCTCCCTGCATGGAGCCTGCTTCTCCCTTTGCCTCTGTCTCTGCCTCTCTCTCTCTCTCTCTCTCTCTCTGTCACATGAATAAATAAATAAAATCTTTTTTAAAAACCCTATCAAATTCTAAAAAAAAAAAAGAAAGAAAGAAAAGAAAAATCTCAGAATTGTTTCTTGAATCTGGCTTTCCCTATCAATTTGTACTAGTGGCCCCTTATTCTCTGTCACTTAGAGTATTGTATCATAACATCTCTCACTTAGATTATTAAAAACATGTTTTAGCCACCAGAATTTCCTTCACCTGTCCATCTCTCTGTCTCTTTTTAAAGATTTTATTTATTCAATTGAGGCAGAAAGACACAAGGAGGGAGAAAGAACATGAGCAGGGGGAGAAACAGAGGGAAATGGGTTTCAATACCAGGACCCTGAGATCATGACCTGAACTGAAGGCAGATGCCCAACTGTCTGAGCCACCCAGGTGCCCCTACCTTCCATTTTTCATGCAGCTACTATTTATCTTCTTTTTTAGTATTTTATTTATTTACTCATGAGAGACACAGAGAGAGAGAGGCAGAAATATAGACAGGGAGAACAGGCTCCCTCCAGGGGGCCTGATGAGGGACTCCATCCCAGGACCCCGGGATCACCACCTGAGCCAAAGGCAGGCACTCAACCACTGAACCACCCAGGTGTCCCTATATTTATCTTTTTATAAAATAAATCTCTATTAGATTATTCAATTAGTCCATCATTCTTTCACTTTTCCAAAATTAAAGTAAATTTGATTTTGCTTTCCTTTTTAAGTTGCCCATTAGAAATTTTTAGCCACATTTATGACTCATTCACTGCAAAAGTGTAAATTCAATATTCAATGCATTGGTACAACAGCTTTGTTGTTTACTCCATTTTATATAATCTTCTTTAGTTTTCTATTTGGTCTCATCATTGTCTTACATTATGTATAACTTCGTAACCATGATTATATTATGCCAGGAGATGAAGCATATATAAAGTCACTCATGGGCATTTCCAAACCTAGTCTTACTGGCTTTGAGAATCATTCTGGGCTTCTCAACACTCATAAGATAAAGTACAAACACCTTAGCTTAGCTTCATTGTCTCGCCTCTATATTCTTGAGCATCAAGTCCCACAACCCTATGTTCAGAAACACAGATTTTCTAAGGACTCAAAGTAAGTCCTAGCTTTTCAACTTGCCACATCTTTATATTTCTGCTGATATCTTCAATCATGCTCTGAGAAGCACAGTTATTTCACAACATGTAAGTAAGGATTTCCTCATGTAAAAGAGTGTCAAGTAAGTTTGAAAAGTGGCATACACAGATTCTCCTTATGAAGATCTTAACTGCACAATTGCTTCAACAGTAGTATTTTTCAAACTTTAAGAATCAACTGGGACATTGTCAAAAGTTACAGATTTTCAGGCCTCGTTGGAAGAAGTTTATGGATCATATACCCAAGGTGAGTGCTTTGGTTTGAATGTGTGTGCCCCCTCAAATTCATATGTTGAAATCCTAATACTCAGCATGGTGGTATCAGGAAATGTGGCTTTTGGAACTGCTTAGATCATGAGAGCAAAGCCCTTATGAATGGGATTAGTGGCCTGATAGAGATCCCTAAGCTTTTCTATTGCATTAGGACACAATGAGCAGTCTGCAACCTGAAAGATAGCTTACACCAGAATGCAACCATGCTGTCACCCTGATTTCTCATTTCCTACTACCAGAATTGTGAGGAATACATTGCTGTTTATAAGCTACTCAGCCTGTGGTATTTTGGTGTAGCAGTCTGAACAGATTAAGACACTGAGTTCATAAAGTCAGTATTTTGACTAATTGACCTAAATTATTTTTATAATCAAGAAAATTTCAGAAATGCTTGTTAAAATATGGGAGCATTTTGAAGTAAAGAAACCTTTCTGTGTGATCTAGTGTTTGTCATAAGTATTTAGGTATGGACATCTTTTTTTTTTTATCTGACATGTAGTTCTTCTCAGAAAATATTTTTTTTTTAAATGCTGGTATATGTTATTCTCTTTATATAAAATTCTTCTCCTACCCAGAAAAATTTCTGGACATCCTTCAAGATGCAGCTCAAAGCAACTTTCACCATGAAGGCTTTCCTGGCCTCTCCTATCATAGCTCCAGCTTCAGCCTTACACCATATATCTAGCCACATTATATTACAGTAACAAGCCCATTTCCTTTCTTCAGCGTCTGAGGAAGCAGAACACATACATACTTTATATGATGAATGCACATGATAAATTAATTAATGAATGACTCCATGAATGAATGGTAAGATGTTATCAAGCTTTCTAAAATAGTTATGGCTCAATCAGCACTATATAATCAGAATCAGTGTCAAATTCCAGTTTTATTCTTTATACCAATCTAACTCATTACAGGGGCATGTGTTAGTGTAAGGCAATCTTCACATGTGATCTTAGAAAAACCTATTCCCAGGGATCCCTGGATGGCGCAGCGGTTTGGCGCCTGCCTTTGGCCCAGGGCGCGATCCTTGAGACCCGGGATCAAATCCCACGTCGGGCTCCCGGTGCATGGAGCCTGCTTCTCCCTCTGCCTGTGTCTCTGCCTCTCTCTCTCTCTCTCTCTCTCTGTGAGACTATCATAAAAAAAAAAATTAAAAAAAAATTTAAAAAAAAAAAAGAAAAACCTATTCCCAAATATACGACTACCACCATTCACCATGTCAAATGTCTCTTCTAGACCTTTCTTCTTTGATCAAATATTTCCTGGACCACTTTGTCGTTGGAAGAATCAACATTGTCTTGTATTGTTCTCTTAGGCATTTACCACATTCCTCTTGAGCTAATAGCTTAAGTATACTTTTAGAATTTATATCAGTGAAGGAATAATTTTACAAAGTGTTTGCTTAGGCAGATATTTTATGGAGAAAAGCTAAATTAAATATAAGATTATTCTAATAGATTCTAAAGGATCTCACTATGGATTTAAAATATGGGTCCAGTATTTTTTGAAAAATGTAATCTTTGGTTTGTTTTCATATTTTTACATATTTACTGAATACCTCTTAGTAAAAATGAAGAAAAAATCTAAAAAGGAGCATTCATTGAAATTCTATTAAGATTTTTAGCAAAAAACAGAACTATAATGTGTATTGAATTTTAACATTTACTCTTGTGGGGTCTATTTTGGCATTAGGATTTCCAGAGTCATCCAAAACAATATGCAAGTATGATTTTCTCTTCTCCAGTCTGTAGACATGCACTTTAATATCCTATTGTTTTCTTCTCATTTTAAAAATATTTTTAGAATAGAAAATATTTTGATTAGTGAATGTAGCTAACTGTGCTGAAAATAATTCTAAGTTTAGAGACTAAGAAAATAATCTGGGATTTGTTTTAAGAAATTGATAATTAACTCTACTGCAGGGATTCTTAAAAATGCCACTTCACCTTTTAAGGCAATCTGTGCATATGTTGTTATCAATTATACATGAATGAACAACTTTACAAAGTATATTATTGTTTCTCTAACTTACTAGATTGTCCGTTTTTGAGTGTAACGACAGACCTATCTGTTTTTAACCTGCAAAATTTCTACAACAGACCTTTATATATATATATATATATATAGTACTAACTAACCTCTGTTGATTTAGTTATCTGTCAACTTCATTTAACTACTAAGTCACCCATATGAAACATGGAACTCAACAAAAGAGCTATCCTAATCTATAATGAAGGAAATAAATGGTGAGATGAAAGGTTAAAAAAAAGTAAAAGAATTAAGTTATATGTAAAAGGTCCTGCATAAGTAGCAGAGACTTCTGGATTATTTCCAAGTAACCAAAAAGATTCCTCTGACTGGAAAGTTATTGCTTTGACTCAGACAAAAATGTGACTTATTTGTATATCTTAATAGTATTGCATTTCTCATAAGCCACTTATGAGCAGTGGTAGCCAACACACACACACAAAGAAGCCACAGACAAAGAGGGGGAGAGAAAAGACACATTCCATTATACAAATGCATGTCCACTTGGCTTGGTTTCTAGAGTAAAGTGGGCACACAGTAAAGGAGACTTGCCTCGGTTTGTCAGCCCTACTTTTACTGCTACAGGGAACCACCTGCAGATGCTTTCAAGGTTATGGGAAGCCACTAATGGTATTTCTATCAGCATGCATTAGGTCTCTCTGTCTCTAGTTCCAGATCCCATTCTTCTATTATCCAAGACAGGTGTGGTCAGTTTCCTTTGGTCTTGATTCATTGGCTCTTATTCATGGAAAACTCCCTGGTGTTTTCCCCAAGAAAGGACAGCAATTCAATTCAGTTTTAGCCATTTAATTTGTTGTTAAATTAGCTGGCATGCTGTGTCATAAGGAATTATATTATTGAATTCCTGAATGTCCTATTTCCCTGTATTTTCCTCAGACTCTTTTACTTTAAACTTGCACTCTGGGGAATAAAATAGTTATGTTTTTTATAGTAATGCTTATACTTACTTACAGAAATATATTTTACATGCTCCAGTAGGCACATTATAAATCGGCTCTTTAGAAATCCTAAGAAAAATTCCTTGATATTTAGTTTTTAAGAATACTTCTCATAAATTAAATCTGTGAGGTTTAAACTTACTTTTGAGATAATTTTTTAAAAACCTGGAGTTTTATTAATTTGTATAAGTAATAGTTGGAATTTTAAGGTGTTTTCTTTTTCATTGATTCTGATTTTGTATTTCTAAGTCTTCATGCTCTGCCTCTATGCTTTCCTATGATCTCTGTTAATACCCTAAGTGCCTCACCTAATTTGAAACAGACTTGCTCCTGTTTCCAACTATATTCAGTTTGTGGGTTAAATATATGAGATAGAAATAACTGCACAAAATGTGCATTTCTAAGGCTAGACATTCCAAGTAGGCCTTTGCAGCCAAGAATGTGAGTTAGTCTGGGCAGGAATGATAGACTTGGGTTCTTTTAAAGTAATAGCAATGGGTGTGAATCCTGAATTCAGGAGTTTATCTATTTAATTTATATGAAAGATTGTGTTTGAAGAAGACTGCATTTGAAGACTCTTGTATTAAATGTACCCAATCACAAATATGATCAATGTGTGATGTAAGCCCAGACACACCAAAAGTAAGTGATGCACAAGGAAATGTGGTTCAACCTTCTCTGTTCTTGTCCAGCTGTCAGTTTCTGGTGTCAGCCACTTTATTTTAGTTGGGAAGGAAATAGGAAATTAGAGCAAGTGAACACACACGTTTGTTCAAAGAAGAAGACTCTGAAACAGGATGTACATGCTGTGGTTAATAACAGCAAAACACCCGTAGGTTTACAATTCCTGCCCAGACTAACTCACATTCCTATCTGAACAGCCTAGTTGGAATGTCTCATACCAGTAACCCTGCAGGCAGAAGTGATGGGCATTGACAGAAGAATGGCTTCCACATGCTTTCAATATGGTGGAAGTTTCAGGTGTCAGATTGATTCCATTGGCCACTCCCATGATTTGGGAGGAGCACCAAAGGAGATACACTTCACAGATCTAGGTCTGTGTTGTAGGGGAAAGAGTTCAAATAACAAAACTGAAATGCTGGTAATAATAAATCAATGAAGCATGTTCAGTAGCATGTGTGAAAATCCCTAAAGAAGGGAGGCAAGAATAAATGATCTAAACACATAACTGAACTACAGTGTGAAAAAGAAGTCTTTTCTAAAGCCACTTCTTCCATTGTTGTAAAGAACAATTAGTCCTTAAGAGGCACAAAATAAATGGCACGGCTACAGTTATATACCCCCAAATAGGGACAAATAAATGTTCTGATGCTGCTTCTCAAATCAAGGATACACTACTAGAAAGTCTAAGATAGTAATATACACTGATATGCAGCAAATCTGGGCCACTGGGGTTTGTTATTCCACTTTGGAGAAACAAGATAGTTTAATGTAAAATATTTAGCTTAATGAATCAGTCTACATTTCAGAGTATGTGCTGCCTGAATTCTTCATCCACAGAAGTTGGTTTGACTAAAATTAGGTTTCTAAAATAAGGAAATGTTGGGATCCCTGGGTGGCGCAGTGGTTTAGCGCCTGCCTTTGGCCCAGGGCGCGATCCTGGAGACCGGGGATCGAATCCCACATCAGGCTCCCGGTGCATGGAGCCTGCTTCTCCCTCTGCCTGTGTCTCTGCCTCTCTCTCTCTCTCTCTGTGACTATCATAAATAAATAAAAATTTAAAAAAATAAAATAAGGAAATGTTGAATGGCTAATGCTATCTCAGATCGCCTCTGTTCCTTAGGTTCAGGGAAGTTAGATAACATACCCAGAGTTTCACAATCAGAAATGTGAAGATCTTGTGTGAGAATTCAGGATTTTTACTCCAAACTGCATGTCTTTTCTCCCATCACCCATATCCCAAAAGTTATGATTCAACCCCAGTTCAGCTAAAGTAAATCACATCAGTTTTAGGATTCTCCCACTAATCTCAGTTATCACCAGACCAGGATGGGTCAGATTATTGATTTTATTATGATGATCTCCAAAGCCCTACATTTGACATGGTCATGCTGAAGTCATTTTAATTTTCATGAATTTACTTATTCCTATAATGAAAGCATATTAAATCTAGTATGGACCAAAAAATCAAAGTGAACACATCATGTGTCTTCCTTCAAAGTGTTCACAGACCAATGCAGAGACATACAACAAAATTAACAATTGTCATTATTATGCTAATGTATAAACTGTTGTTTCTGTTTTGTTTTGTTTTGTTTTAGAGAAGACAAAGATAAAACTCTAAATAAAACCAATATTTAATGTCTGGCAGAAAAAGAGTAATATCAGTGAAGGTCACTGCAAAGAAAACACAGGAGAAAGTACAGAGGTAAAGGAAGGAAGGGCCAGTCAACATCTCTTTCTGTCTCCCTTTTGCCCTCCATTAAAAAAGTGAGTTTGGAAATTCAGTGGGTGTGTAACTTCAATGTGTTAATACATATCCAGTTCCTAACAAATGATTCATACTGTATTTTTAATTACACTATTCTTACTCTGTGAAATAATGTCCCCATGACTTATATAATTGGAAAATTATGTTTGGAATAATACTTAGACATTTGCCCCATTTTAAGTAAATTATATTTAACAAATAAAGCAATCAATCTATACACTTATTATTCTAAAAATAGTACATATGTATATTTAAATGATTAACCCAGACTATCCCTAAATAGCTACCTGTATTTGTTCTTTTCCGCCCCTTATTTATTCTTAAATAGATGACTCTTAATGGATTCTGAAAATAAATTTTCAAGTATTTGTGTCAATTACTTTTGAATCTTTCTTAGTGTGGCAAAAACCTGAAGATTATGCATAGTAATGGAATGTATGGTCTCTCCACTATTTCTAGTACTACACATTTATATTCCAGCTCAAGAATATGGACCAATGGTTCTCTGCAATGAATGGGGAGCATGTTGGAGATTTACACTCTGTTTCCATCTCCATCAATAGCTTGCATATAATCCTGGCTAATTCTTGATTCAGGCCCAACATTTATTCAGTAAGTAATAGCAAGAAGTAAGGAGCTATGGTATGCATTATAACAGTCTGAGGGCTAATGAGCTGTGGAATCATCATTTAAGAATTTGGCAGTATAGCAGTGAAGATAAGATTAGCATAAAAATAACACAGACTATACATTAAGTGTAATAAATCTGTACAAGTAAAATGCCATGAGAGCTTTTTAGGGAGACTGACTTAGAGCAGCAGATACCAGGAAAGGCATGTTAGAGTACAAAATAAAAACAGTTCTCTTTATTGCTGAGACACATTACCGAACCATTTTTTAGGAATAGAGTTTTAGGTAGTTCTACAGAGAGTAGAATACAATTGTTATTTTTAACTGCAATAATTATGAAATTGTAGGGATCTTGATAAAATGTATTTTTTTCTTTGAGCTTTTAGGATGCACTGAACAATGAATGTCAGAAATCATTAGATAGTGTAGATTTCATATGCATTCAAATATGTACTCTCCAATATACCTTAGTATTTCACATTTACTAGCCTATAATTTTTGACCTAAGTATATGCATTTTCAAATTACAGCTTGTAAAATAACCCTTTACTTATTTAAGACAAAATTATGATACTCCAACTAGCTATATCCTAGACTAAATTTTTCTGCCATTTTTGCCACTTGAAATTAAAGCAGCTACCTTTTCAGTACTGAAAGAATACTTTCTTTTAAAGCCATAAAGCTGTATTAATAGAATCTCAAACATTCCATAGTGGTGGCTCAACATGCTAAAATGTGAGTTCAGAAAGCCCATTTTGATCTAAACTGTTTACACTGATTTTCAGCAGGAGACACTGAACAAGAGTCCACAGTTTCAGTTCTTGAAACTGTGGTCTAGGTAGTGAGCCACAGGGAGGTTGACTGGCAACTTTCAGAATGCCAAGGAGACAGGGCAAAGGGTTGTTCCTGACATTTTTCAAATGACTTTCTAAACAGAACTCTTCTATTACATTTTTGAAAGGGGGTTTCAGTAGTTACAGAGCAAGATTCAGAGGCAAGGAAGCTGCTATTAACATGATGGAGAACTGCATTTGGTGGACGGGATCAAGAATGAGAAAGAGAGAGGAGAAAAGGGGACCAGGAGAAAAGAAAGGTGTAGATTAGTGGGAAAAAATGACAAATGGTACTTTTTTTTTTTTTATCAAAGTATCTCATTTAGTAGTCTATACAAAAATCCAAAAGCACCACATTAAAATAGCGGGTTTTCTAAGATAGAAAAACATATGTCATTAACCCAAATATTCACTTTTATCTATGCAACCAGAATAGGGCAGCCAGGTTTAACTAAAGAGTGCAGGTCAACACTTAGCATGACAACACACCCTGGAAAATCCGTTCTCTTAATTATCCCTCGATAACATGTCCTTTTCATAGATTAGCAAATAGTCTTGAGTTGCAAATTTCGTGAGAATTTAATTGTGTTTTCTGAAACACATTTGGATCAAAATGACTTTCTTACAGAAATTAATAATCCTTTGAGAATCAACAGGCACTCATGCAGAAATAATTTCTGTCTCCCTTGTAGAAATTATCTATCTTACCAGAAGGAGAATTCCTGTAGAGAAGACCCTGTAGTTTATCCAGTTTTGATACCTGACATTTACCACAGTATTCAACATGCATTGAGCACCCATTAAATTGGACAAATAGAATTGCAACATCCATATAGAAGCAGAAACTACTTCCTGTCAACAGCCACCAGTCTCAGACATGAAACTCAACTCCTTATCTGGAATGGAGAAGAAACATAGCTTCTATATATTTTTTTGAGTGCTTTATGAACAATGTCTTTCTTCACAGTCATATCACAAACTATGAAGTTCAGTTGGAGAGAAATCACAAATGAAACATCTTCTCTGCTAATTCAACCATGGCAATTCAAACATGGCAATTGAGTTTTGGAAACCAGAGCTTTTTCATCCACCTGATTGACACAGCATTATCAGTTGACAGACTCATTACCATTTGGTTATCAACTTACCCATGCAAATGAAAAGTTCATGAATACCCAGCAGTCATGGCAGACGTTAACAGAGTTTGGCAGGGAGATTTAAAACATATTATATACAAGTTTTTCATTTCTTATTACAAACTGTTTTCACTTTACTGATATGAATTGTCATGGTTTCTCCCTTTGTTGTTTAGATCAGTATTCACTATAAAAGAGTTCATTGCTTTCAGGCCTTGCCAATTCTGATAAGGTGCAAATATTTATCTGGCATAAGTGAAATAGAGCAGAATGAATATTTTTATATAATTTCAATTTTATAGAATTTCTCTCTAATCTAGGGGATTATTAAACAGGTCAAAAATGAATTTAGGATAATATCATAAAGGTAATCTATACTGAATTTTTAAAAGGCAACCCATATCTTGGGATCTCTAGTATTAGGAAGAAGTGGATGTTACTTTTGTCATTTTAAAGTAAATACAAAAGATACATGTTTAACAAAACTAATCAGGAAAAAAACGTGTATTGTCTTCTACATTATTTTGCCATATTTTTCCTCTCGATTTTCTGTGTATTTGCATCATCTTTGTTTGAGACAGGCAAGGTGAAAGGGTTAAGGATGGAGCAAAGGAACCAGGGTTTGAGTACACTGTAACATTCATGTAATAAATACTTCTGAGCTCCCAGTGTGAATCAGGCACAGGGGTCATAGCTTTTAATAAAAAAATGTCTTCATCACTTATAATTTGCAATGAATTAAAAAAAACACCTCCTGTCAACTTTATTACATTTAGATTCCCATATTATTTCTCATAGACCATATTATTTCTCATAGACCAGTGCAACTAAGATCAAAGAGATAATGTGTTTTCTATGGATACAATATTTCTACAATTGGTACCTTTTAGTGACTAGCAATTCTATTTAATAGAAGGGCCTTTCTTACGAATGGAAAACTAAGGTTGTAATATTGGGTCCTTGAATTTAATAGTAATTCTATAAAAAAGGAAAACATTGTCTTTTTTACAAAAAAAATGGGACTTTATAGAAGTATATATTTCTATTCTTTGAGTGAAAACCAAATAAAACGAATGAAAATGCATTATTGTTTTTAGAAGAACTAGTAATCAAGCAGTCCTGAATGTAGCTCTCATTGGTATTTGTGGCATTTTTACATTTTCACTTCTAATTTTACAGCCATTTATTATGTAATTAAGTACAACAATAATGAGGGTTTTTAAATATATATTTCCTAAATTAATAAGTCTTTATTACTTTCTACCACTATGGCAGGCACACCAGATGATAAATGTCTCACTTTCCCCCAATCTTCCTCCTGGTGTTCACACCTTTGTATAATCCTTCTGTATCCTTTTGTGTGGATAGGACCTGTCTCTGCTTCTAACCAACTGAACCAGCAGAGCTGATGGAAGTTCACTTCTCTGATTACATTACACTATCTAAGACTCTCTTGATAGCATACACTCTAGAAACTCTCCTTTCTTCCTTGATAAAGTAAGTGACCATGTTGGGAATGCTCATGTGCAAGGAACTGTAGGTGCCCTCTAGAAACATCTTCCAGCTGACAACAAGGAAGAAGCCCAGCTGGTCCTACAACTATAGAAGTGAATTACAAGAGCAACCTGGGTGAGCATGGAAGCAGATTCTTCCCATAAAGCTTTAAAATGAAGCTTTAGACTATAGCCTTGCAAAATCTGAAGCAGAGGACCTAGTGAAACTGTGTCTGGACTATTGACTCATAGAAATTTTGAGATAATAAATGTGTGCTATTTTAAGCAGCTAAGTGTGTGGCAATTTGATATGCAGCAATGGATAACTAATATATGAACTATTCTTCAGATCTTGAAGTCTAAATAACTATAGTAATTTCCATAGATAAAGCAATAATTCATTTTTACATTCAGCAAATATTTTTTAGTACCAGATACTCTTCTAGTTACTAAGAATATGGTAATAAAAAATGACATAATTCATATGCTTCAATGGAGGATATTTTAATGATACTTAAAAGTTATAGAATAACTACATAATGACAGTTGTGGTAAGTGAATAACACATGATCAAATGTAGTCATGGGAATTAGGTAAAACTGCCTGCTATGCTATTTGACATTTAAAAATAGGCTCTTGTTAGCAGGAAGGGGAGTGAGTCCTGATTTGCAGCATTTGCAGATACCCCCAAGATGGCCAATTTTAAGATACCAAAGCAATATCATTGAGCATGGAGTTGAGAAGATATGAACATAATCAACTTCTATTACCTGGTATATGCAGCTTCACACACACACATGCTACTAGGGTTACCTAAAAAAGTGACAGTTAAACTATCTACCATAGAATGAATCTGACTTAACTAAACAATGATGGGAATAAAGAACATTCTAGAAGAGCAGTCGGCTTATCATAGGTCTTGAACCTGGAAGAAGTTAGTTCTTTGAAGAACTGAAAGAAGAATGTAACTAGAGCTTAAGTGCTAAGGGAACAGAAATTCAAAAGGAGAGAATGAGGAATCAGAAAGGGGCCAGACTATTCAGACTGCTGAACATTATTCTAGGCTCTGGGGAAACCAGAGTAAACCAGAGACACAGTCACTATCTCATGGTGTTCACAGGGTCCTTTATGCAATGTTAAGAATTTAGAGTTTGGCCTAATGCAAAAGGAAATCACTGAATTATTATTGGCAGGAAAATAACAAATTGTATTTTTAAAAGATAGCTGTTCTTTGAATAAAGTCATTTTAAAAAGCATACGAATGTGTGGGAAAAAACGAGTTCAGACAATATTACTCACCTACATATCAATTCCTTATTCTAGAAAATAAAAATAACAATACCTTCATCATAGTTGTTTCAGGTTAATTCAATATACATAAATTGTCTAAAGGTAGTCAGCACATAGTAAGCACTCAAAAAATGTCAACTATTTTTTATCTTGCTTTTCTTCTTTTTCTTTTATTTTGTCTTATTATTATATAAATACAGGAAGAGGTCTATGATGGAGATGGAGCTCTGAAAGTGGTCATCATATGCATGGTGTTTGTAGTCATAGGAGAAGATAATATTGCTAGAGAAACAATGGTAAATGAAAAGAGAAAGGAGGGCCCAGGTCAAACCCATGTAGAGCTCCAAAACTTGAAGATTGACTAGAAGCAAAGGAAACTTCTTCCTTTGGCAGTAAATTTATGTCATAAAATATGGAAATGACAGGTTCTGTCTACAGAACTATGTTGAGCTCACACCTGGATTATGGACTCATTTTAAAGTCATCATTATTAGAAGTATGTAGAAAAACTGGATAAAGTTCAGAGAAAAGTAATGAAAATGATTAAAGACCTGAGGTTGATGGATTTACGAGGAAAGACTAAAAACCAAAATGTGCTTCAACAAAGACTATGGGGAGAATGGGTCTAATTAATATCCTAGAGTTTTTTTACAAAGAGCAAACATGAAGGAAAAAAATAATTATTTTCTTCAGATTGAGAAAAGAAAAAATATATATCAGTCTATTAGCCCAAATTTTAATTAAAAGAAGAAACTCTAACATTGAGAATATTCATTTTGTGGAAAAAGTTTTCAAGGAAATCGGTAAGAAATTCCATTTTAAGACATAAAAAAACTTGAAAAAAATTTAAATTGAGTTCTATAGAACATTTCTGTGTGGATAAAAATAACACATAAAATTTTTAAAACTCTGTTGTCTTTACTTCCAGATTACAGAATTTCCATAAGGACAGAGATTTGATCTTTTTCATTCATGTATCATCAATACCTGGAACAGTGCATGCCAGAGCAAATTAGATCACATTTGAAACAATTGTAGATTTTCATCTTAATAGGAATTTACTAATGTTTTCATAAGTTAATTTCCCACATATTAGTACAATACTATTATCAAAATATCTCAGAAAGTTAGTAATAGTAGAGAGAAAAATGCAACAAAATATTATAAACCAATTTCTTATTTTAAAATATTACCTATATAAAGTAGTATGATTTTAGGGTATATTGTAATTCATTATCCCAAGATATGATTATAGAGCAATATCGAGAAGATAAAAACATAATATAAAATATTTTCTGTTTATTCAGATGTTTCCAAAATGAATGATTGCCAAGATCATTTGCCAAACTTAACCTAGATCCAGATTTTTCAATCTCTCATAATTTGATATTAACTAATCTGCTTTATGACTGCAATTGAATTGAAATATGTTAATGATTTTATCATTAGGTTTTTTTATGGTAGAAAATTAATTAATTAATTAATTAATTAATAAAAAAACAAATTTGACTTCTGTCTGAATAAATTAGTTATCTTTCCAATTACTGCCTTAATTCCACGTCTTCAATGTTAGCATTTCAGTGAAATAAAATAACTGTAAAATTCACAAAAATTTTCAAAGTTATTATATGACCGAAATACTTAAAACCAATTTTAGGGAGTGGATTTTATTGCATTGCAGTTCATTTTATAATAATGAAAATAACACAGAAAATAAATATCTCATAACTCTTTGTAGATGTGCTGACAACACTGACTCCATCTTTCTGCCCTCCATCTTGTTCATGCCCACTCAATGCACTTCCCCCCGGTGCTATGTGTTCCAGGTTAATATATGCCCTGACCAGAATACAGGAACGTTTGCCTGACCTTCCCTACAGTGGTGCACAGAAGTGCCCTTTAGATAACTAGTAGAGACGACTGGTGCATATGTGGCAACACTTTAGGTAACTACCCTTTGACCTCACTACAAAGGCCCTCACTCTATAAAACCTGTGGATTAAGGCCTGACCAGGGGCAGAAAATAGGATTCTGGGGATCCCTGGGTGGCGCAGCGGTTTGGCGCCTGCCTTTGGCCCAGGGCGCGATCCTGGAGACCCAGGATCGAATCCCACATCAGGCTCCCGGTGCATGGAGCCTGCTTCTCCCTCTGCCTGTGTCTCTGCCTCTCTCTCTCTCTCTCTGTGACTATCATAAATAAATAAAAAAAAAATTAAAAAAATTAAAAAAAAAAAAAAGAAAAGAAAATAGGATTCTGGTGTCGTGAATAGATAACGTCTCCATCTGATTCCCTTCTGTCAGTAAGTTACCCTGAATAAAATTCTGTAAGTAATTCAGAGTGGGTTCCTTTTCTTTTCTTTTTTCTTTTCTTTTCTTTCTTTCTTTCTTTCTTTCTTTCTTTCTTTCTTTCTTTCTTTCTTTCTTCCTTTCTTTTTTTTTTTTAATTTATTTATTCACGAGGGATACATAGAGAAAGGCAGAGACACAGGCAGTGGGAGAAGCAGGCCCCTTGGAGGCACCCAACTCTGCACTCAATCCTGAGACTCCAGTGAGCTGAAGTCTGATACTCAACCACTGGACCACCCAGGTGTACCTTGCTCCTCTTTTCAGTTTGAAATTATCGTCTTAGTCTGAAGGACACTTTACTGACCCCCCTCCATCTTATAATAATAGACTAGTAATAAAAACCATGAATAAAAGACTAAAACCATATTCATAGCAATGATAATAGTAAAGATTCTATAGAAGGAGTAGCTAGGTTAGCTTGTGCCGAGTTTCTTCCTGATTGTGGGAAATAACTAAGTATCATTAGTGAATTAATCACCTAACATGTTTTGGAAATGTGAATCATCTTCTACTTATGAACTAAATTATGTACTAATCTCAAAGATGCCAAAGCAGAACTAATAAGGCAATGATAAAGTAGAAGGACCATTAACACTGACTTTAGGAAAACTCTATCACCAATTAGATATATCTCTTCAGACTATTTTGCAGAGAAGCATCAGAGAAGAAAGAATTCAGCAGAACAATGACCTCAAAAGTTTGCATTGGGATTTACCATAGACGTGTTATCCAGGGCAGAATAGAGAATATGTATCTAGCAGAGATCCAATGGGCTAGGAATTAAGTAGTGATACAAAAGATGCAGGGCTGAGAAATGATGAAGATCTTGTCCTGCCAGACTGGAGACATGTTGCTGAGCACTATGGGCTTTCAGTCAAAAGCCTAGAAATACTTTTTGTCATTAGGACTAAAGACACACCCCAGAGTACGATTTACATTCTAAAACTAAATTTCAAGATTGAAATAACAGTAGCCTAATAAAGACTAAAATAAAAATCTATACAACCAGAATAATCTACAGTAACTCAACTGTAAGCCAGGATAAAAATCAATACTCATTAGAAAAAATGTTGGCTAATTGAATATAAATTTAGAAAAAAAGAAAAAAAACCAAAACCATAATGCTCCAATGTATCATCTTCAACATTCAGGCTACAATTAAAAAAGTAGACATGCTAAGAAACATAAAAATATAAGCCATAATTGAGAAATGTAAAAACACAGACAATAGAAATAGACTAGATGAGCCATATGTTGGAATTAACAGATAGTAAGCATATATTCTCTAGATAAATATATAGATAGACAAAATGAAAATGATCAAATTAGAAAGTATAGTATATTAAAATAAAAATATTGAAAGAGTTTAAAAATGGATTTGAGAGTATAGAATAAAGGGTTAATAGTACAGTTAAAAACAATGATCAAATCTAAGTAATATGGAGAAGACAAAATACTGATAAAAGAGCCTCAGTCACCTTGGGGGGACAATATCAAGTAGTCTAAGATACATGTTTCAGGAGGAACACTAAGAGAAAATGGGATAGTTCTTTAATTTCTCTCAGCAATGTTTGTAGTTGCCTTTATAGCGTTTGTAGGATTTTTGTTGAGTTTATCCTTAAATACATTATGATGCTAAGGTAAATGAATTTTTAAAATCTATTTCTTCAATTGCTTGCACCTTATATATAAAAGCAAAATTAATTTCATATTGTTTCTTTTTTCCCTGACCTTGATGATATCAATTATTTCCAGTACATTGGTTCTAGTAGATAGCATTTGCTTTCTACATTAATAATCATGTCACCCGGGGATCCCTGGGTGGCGCAGTGGTTTGGCGCCTGCCTTTGGCCCAGGGCGTGATCCTGGAGACCCGGAATCGAATCCCACATCGGGCTCCCAGTGCATGGAGCCTGCTTCTCCCTCTGCCTGTGTCTCTGCCTCTCTCTCTCTGTGACTATCATAAATAAATTTAAAAAAATTAAAATTAAAATTAAAAAAAAAATCAGTCACCCATAAATAAAGTG